>NC_054741.1:11044682-11697735 GCF_018143015.1 Lytechinus variegatus
GTCTTCCAGGGGAGCTGTCCACCGGGGGAGTTGTAGGAGTTGTCCCCAGAGGAGATGACCTGATACGATTGAAAGTTTTGAGGAGTAGCAACCTTTTCCAGATGTTATATCCAATTAACCTTGCACAAAGCCAACAATTTTAAGTGTCGGGTTGAATTGGTAATTGCACCATTTAGAAAAGGCTGTTACCACTCCGACCTTTATTGTTAATTTAACATTTCATTTTATAGAGTAAGTGTAAAAGTAAATTAACGTGTGGATACAAAGGTGAAGCTAGGAAATATATGGACAAGAGCATCAATAAAACGGCAGACAGGCAGGGAAAATGATTCATAATAGTCACGAACTTCTCAACCATTTTGTACTAAACTAAACAATAAAAACAACAAAATTGGGTTAGACGCTGAGACACGATCTTCCATAACATTGCAATTTATCGCTTCAAGACTTTCCTATCAGACTGGCAAAATGTATGAGATAAAAGTAAGTTTAAAAGCGTCATAACTTTTTATATTTCTTTTTGTGTAAAGAACATGGGTGTCGATCACGGGGGGTTATATCCCCCCAATATTTCAAGTGGGGGGGATGGCCTGTATTATCATCCCCCCAATAATTTAGGGTAGCTAGAAAAATTATAATAATGATGAAAAAATGAGAAGATTGATCATGATGATTATAGTATGCCATATATCAGTTTGTTTCCCTCGCAATTTGTGTATATTGTTTTCCAGGACTTTTAAACAGATGGGTGGAGGTTCAAGATGAAAAAGAATGAAATGTTTATTTATATGATATTTTTAACACATGGCATAAAAGGACCCCAACGAAAAACAACTTTTGTTGATAGGGTGTTCCATCCCACCAGTGGTGAGTAAATTAATTTTGATAAATCAATTAATTCAAAAGGGTGGAAAATAAACGGGAGTAAAATGGTGGCAAGATAAATCGTCTAAGGAATGACGGTTAGCCCGATGGTGCACGAGAAGCCACACAGTTTGTAACTTGTGCTAGTTTTAATTCAATTCAATTCAATTCAATTGGTCCGAATCTGCATTTTATCATTATGCATTAAGAAGAAAAAAGATATTGCCAGTCGGGTTGTATACACAGAGGCGTCGATCCTCAATAATTCCGCATGTGCAACTAAAAAATAAGATTGTAATGCTACACTTAAATCAGCAAGCGAGATTGAGATACCAACTCGATTTTGATTTAAAATCGTGCTCAAAATGTCTGCTTTTCAGATTGGAATATAAAGCTTTTCAGTTCGTGCTCGCATCATTTCTGTACCAAAAACTCATACTATTCATGATTAAATAGGTGAATAGAATGTCCTGTTTTCAGTTCTAAACCTCAAAAGAACTCCCGCTTCGATTTGCAATAATCTTTTGTTGGATATAAATCTTGTTCTTTATCAAAAGCGTCCAATAATCTGTCTTTTTTTTTCCAGATCGAAATATCAAAATTTTCAGCTCGCGCTTTGCGCTCGCATCTATTGTTCTTCTAGATAACCATCTCAATCATTGGTACCAAAAATGCTCAGAATATCAAGCTTTCAGGTCAAAATATAAAGATATTTCAGCTCGTTCTCTAGTGAGATACATGTATCTATCCTCCTCATGAGTTACTACAAACAAACCTAAACAGGTACATTTTTCCTGTTTTCATGTCATACTAAAAAATTTCAGCTCGCGCTTCGCGCTCGCATTGTTGGTGAGATATGTGTCTCTTTCTCATGAGTCATATATATATATATATAGGCCTATGTGTGGATGGGTGAGCTTGTTCGTTTTGAGTGATAGAGCGCCTTTAGAACGTTGATTCATGATTTTGCCCCCCCATCTGAAAAATGGATCGATGCCCCTGTGTATACATCATGCCCAATAAACAGATCACTATGTACATGGTCCAGACAATTTTTGTCATTTTTTTCTTTCGCATGAGTTTAGAATAGGCTCACTTGTAACACAATTTGAATTTTCAAAAAAAATATGTAAGTAAAGTACACTACAACAATGAAGGAATTTCCAAGATCACCATGCATATCAACCACTCCCAAATGCCCTTATTTGTGATTTTAGTGGGGGTAATGTTGAAAGATCCCCATCCACAAAAAAATTGTGTCAATCATCCCCCCAACCAAGAATACCGATCGACACCCATGGTAAAGAACACTTAAGATATAGTTTAGAGGTAAGAATAATTTTAATGTTTTTAGAGATAAAAATCTAAATTTGTCAAGGTTTTATGCTCGTTGTGTCATAATTTGGAACAATATGAGGACCTATTTAAGCTCTGTCGTATTTAAAACCTAAATACATGTAAGTTTTCTCAGCGTGGAATGTGCGTAGTATTGTGCTATTCATACGATTGATATGGGTGTATTAATGTTTAGGTATATTATGTATGTGTATGTATATTGTATGCATTTATGTATCTCGCATCTAACATTGCATCCAAGATTGGTATTTTTCTTCTGTTTTTTTTCATTTGTATTTTTTTTAATACCTCGTTGTCACTATGTTATGTTTATGTTGTATTATTATTTTTTCTTATGTTTCTTTGTTTTTGATGATGATCCTTAGATGTCAGGATTTTATATCAATAAACTTTTGAATTTATAGTGCCGATTTTTACCAAAAATGCCCCCTCTCGAATGTGTTCTGTGCCCCTTTCACCTGAGAGGGACCCTTTTTATGTGTTAATGAGTGCCCCTATGAAGCAAGAAAACAAATCCTCATTTCTTTTTATGTTACTACTTAATATGAAGGAAAAAAGAAGTGGCGTCGCAGAGGTCTGCTCAAGTTGATGTTTGGAAACACGCCAAGAATAATCCTAGTGCCTTAAATTTCATGAGTCAAGTGAGTGGGATAGATAAGCTGTGGTATACAGATGAAAGAAAAAAAAAGGAAAGAGAGAAGGGTAAAAATATATTATTTTTTCTGAATTTTATGTCAAAATCTATCACAAAATTGGATTTTCGTTATAACAATGTCAAAATATTTTCTCGCTCGCTTCGCTTGTAACTTCTTATAAATTTTACGTGATATGACATCTAGCCCCCTCATTTTTTTTTGGCTCACTGTAGATGAGTCATTTTGTCTTTGTTTTAAGGTAGTGCCAGTTTCGAAAGAAAAGGTGCCATTTTTTCCCTGTGCACCTCCCCCCACTTTCAACTTCGCTCCGCCGCCCCTGCTATTCTCCCTTGAAATGTCCTCGATTGGTTTGAAGAAGTACTGTCTTCTCTATGCCATAATACGTCATTTAGCGCTTCTCAGGACATATCTAGCCCGGTGCACTCGAGGTGCTGCTAGCCTGAGTGGTCGTATGGGAAAGCAAGGGATTTTCTCATGTTACACAACTAAAGGCATGGTCACACTGGCCGAGCGTTGTTTTAGCGGTCGTGGAGCGGTAGGGAAAGAGGGTCGAATTTCGCTCACAAAATTGGGGAAAAATCGAAAACAAAAATCGAAAAAAAAACAATCGAAATGAAAAATGGCGAACGGTAGCGAGCGGTGATGATTTTTTTCTCTCCGCTCCACGACCGCTCCAACAACGCTCGGCCGGTGTGACCAGGCTTTAGGTTGCAGGATTCGCGAAATAGGTATTGATTTGTAATTCATTGAAAGTTTCTGTTGACGCTCCATTAGACTACTGTCAAGAAAATAACAAAATGAGACAAAATATTTACGAATCGATCTTTATTGCAATGTACCATCGGAATTATGATATGTTCAAATTGTGACACATAAGATGAAAAAATATTAATGTAGACCCCTTTTCAATTTGAGACGATTAAGGAATTTCTTTGTGGCCCACATCTTTATGGGGGGGGGGGGTGGGGGTATCAATACTCGCGAATAAAAATGTTTCAAAGTAATTGAGGTCGTTTGCAGTATGGACAAAATTAATATTTTTTGGATCGAGTGCTTCCGTCTCTCATAAGATCCAATTTCAAGTTTATTCAGAGAGTGATCACTCTTTTTCAATAACATTAACATCGATAAGATGCATCATTTATTAATGCATTAAAGAGTCTGGTTAGCCCCATATTTTTTTACACAAAATATTCCTTGTATTCATTCTTAAGCGTAAAGTGAATGTTTTCCTTTCATACTTGTATGTACCTACATAAGATCATGACTTGACTTTGGACAGCAGGTTAAATGCCAAAATATAGCCATGACAGACTTATTCCGCTGGATAGCAATAAATAAATATTTAGATATCCAAAAAGGTATAATTATTTTCTAATTTGACAATGTTTTTTTTTAATACCAAAAATCCTTGTTTTCCTCGATTACTTCGCTTGTTCATGTAATAATATCAGACCTGATATACAAAATCCAAATGATTCTAAGATCCATTGAGAGCTTTGGTGACAGATTATTATTTCGACCCTCAAGAGTTAATTTTCTCCTTTGCTATATAGGTGCGCTCATTATATGGAGGGTATAACAAAAAAAAATGATGGTAAAACAAGTTGGTGTCGGAAAGCAAACAAAATTAGATGACCACAAAGCTGAGTAGTTATTTTATATTTACGTTTCACTCTACTAAGAATGAGAAATGCATTTTCATTAATGACAAGATTTTACTTTTTTAGAGTGCAGCTAAATGAAAGATGCATTTCGTACACACACAAATACTTTATGCCATTTTTTCAGAAACAAATACATTACAGGTGAAATTATTAAAATTGAGCATGACCGATGTACGGTCTAAATCGAAGTCTGAACATAATATAAAGCAGAAACGGTGATCCGGTGACCGGGGGAGGGGGGGGGGTCATGTCCTTTGGATTTTGAAGACTAATTAGCAAATATTTTCATATACAATGTAGGTGTGAGGTTATTTTCTTGTTCGGCCGCTACCCTATCTTGCATCCAAGTCACCCTTATTTTGGGGGATAACGTCATACATGTATATCCTCCTCCGGTCGTAGTGAGAAATCAGCCCCCACCTTAACCCTATCTAGGCCGGGGGGGGGGCCTCGGAGGCCCCCCCTCAACAAATTGTGCAATATTTTCGCCGCGCGAAATTTTTTGACCGCGCTGCTCGCTGACTTTTTACTTTCAAGTCTTGCGCAACTTTTGAGACCAATTTTGCGTCACCCGGGTACATGGTTCCGAAATTACGCAACACTATGCAAGTGCATGTCAGACCAAAAATTGCTTAAAAACGTGATTTCGTGTACAGTCAATGCAAATTGTGTTTTCAACCAAAATTCATAAATGCATGATTATTTTTAGTTTTGCTGGTCTAAATGTAATTATTTTATGCTTTTTATGATAAAAGAAGAGTCCCCAACAAATTTCATTGAAAAATCAATGAAAAACAAAAGGTCAAAAAACAAAGAAATACATAAGAAATTGCAAAAAACAATATAATACATAGGAAAATGATTTGATATCGCAATTTTTTTCATGTACACTTGCTAAGAATACCACAAAGAGTTTCTTAACCAAAAATTAGTACATTTTGAGCTTTATTTAGGGAGTTAGAGGAAAAAGTATGATTTCGCATACTAATTACGCATAAATTAGCGCCGAGATCTTGGGGGGGGGGGCCTGGGAGGCCCCCCGGCCATATGAACTCCCAAAATACCCCGGCCTAGATAGGGTTAAAGCCATGATTTGATATATCAAACGCCATCAAACAGTCAAATACAAAATATCAGACATTGATTTGTAAACTTTTGACGAAGATCGATGAATAATAAATTTCAATATACCGTTTTAAACGTTTGTTAAATAGCATCAGTGTGATTAAAATGTATCTACATTATTGCATCGAAATGGAATGGATTATCTGGACGGAAATATACATCAAAATTATAGAATATAGAAATACATTTCAACTGCAACACTTCACGAAAGGCAATGCGGGGTGAAATAAAATTTGGCAAGGTTTAAAGTCCGATTGCCCAAAACTGGATCTACCATTAATAAGCGAAATCATGTCTACGATCCATATTTCAGGTTTGTCGTGTTACTCCGACCTGCAGATTGCATTCGTTTCCTTGCTGATCGTTTAACGCTCACTCTCGTGGCCTTCAAAGCCGGATCAAAAAATTCTTTCCCTTCTCTTAACCTGACCAGTTCCTCCCATTCCTTGTTGAGTCTCCACTTGGTGAAGGCACTCTCTGCGGCGATCTGTTTTTCGGTCATTCTTTTCTGTTTTTCTTTCTTTTCCTTCACTTCGCTAAGCTTTTTCTTCCTCTCCATTTCAGTCTTGCGGGCGATCCAAGCCTTTATGAGAAGTTCATTCTCAGCATCAGTGGATGCTTGGAGTCTGCGCGCCTCTTCCTTTTGTCGTTGCTTCTCCAATGCCGCCTTCCGCTTGTTCCGTACCTCTTCATCTTTCTGTTTCTTCCAGTCCTCATACGATTGGCCCGTTATCTTGGGTCGCTTCTCTTCCTGTCTTTTAATCTCCTCGTCAGCTCTACCAAATGCTTCATCCAACATCTTCTGGACATTGTTCAACAGCTTCCTATCCTTGGCACCTTGTACTTTCCCTTCCAACCAATCAACGAAGGCTTCGTCATTCTCTTCTGGCGTGGCTTTTCTGCGACCGTTTGACAAAAATGGTTGATCGGTAGTCTCACGGAGACCGACGCTTACCTCCAAGGATGCCTGGATGTCTTTAACCTTTCTAATGTCCAATATTTCGTCCCGACCGTAACGGTCATCAGGGTATCGGGGGTTGTAACGTGGGCTTCGGAGTCTAGCAGATGATGCTCGTGGTTTGTTGCGAGGAGGGGCGATAGGTTTATTGCACTGAATTCCATTGCTAAGGTTAGATAGATGCTGATGGTCTCCGCTGCTGTTGACGCGTGATGGGGAATCCGGTCCAGTGTCAGGGCTGCCAAAAATATGAGAATTTTTTAACCTAACATCAAATAGACGAAATGCTAATGACTTACTTAAGCTATACAACATTGAAAAGTAAGACGTTACATTTCAAAGATCTAAACATTTTCTTATTTAAAATAATGTTTATCTGATGAAAAAAAGTATGTGAACTTCGAATGACACATGTTGATAACATATTGTGAAAATAACAAAAGTCATGGCTAATCTAATAAAAAACATTACAAAATCTATAAGCACATCGTTTCTCATTCACTTATATAGCAGTAGTTTATTTTTAGTTTATCTTGTTGTAATGCCTATAGGTAGATTGATTAATTTATACTTTAATATGAATGCAACTATATCATGGCCTACATATTTACATGATCACTTTGAATTGTTTTATCAGCATGACCCTTTCATTTAGTTTGATATTACCTTTGATGTGTTGTATCTGATCCCAATACCACAGACGACATATTGACTGATCTCCTGGCTGGAGCAGAACGTGCCCTTGGCCGGTCATTTTGGATAACACTGGCGTCTTTTGTTGAGTCATTGAAGCGGACTTTCCGCGTTTCCTGTTGCCAGGCTGTAGTCCTCGATGGAAGAAGATGTGGTGGTCGTATGGCGGGCGGCATCGCTGGTGGTCGTGGCGAAGGCGACTGCAAGGTGACTGTAGAAGATGTGTCATCTGGACTGGATATTGGTATGGTATCTATTGTCTTTAAATAAACCACAGTTGAAAACACAATTCAAAGTATATTTGCCCTGTCGTAACTTGGAACTACAGGTAAGATATTAAAAGGAACTTTTAAAAATTCTTCACGCTTTATCGAGATTATTCAAGTGAAAATGCATTGGCCCCAAAATATTTGCACATGTAACATCGATCTAAAACATTTGTTTTATATATATCTTGAGAAAAAATAAATCCCATCGGTGAAGGCTTATACTATTAGGGGAGTTGTTAGAACAGATTGGTAACTGACAGTTCTACCTTGTTTTCATGAAACTAAAAATGAAGTAAATGTATGAAATATAATTCAATGACGTGACGACTTCCTGTCATTACCAAGAACACACAAGCATGGGGTAGCGTCGCAATACTGTTTTCTTCTGGAAGTGGATACCTTCCGACATTACAAAAGAAAGATAATAGACATACAGATCGATTTCTAAATGCAATATCAAATTTGGGAGAGTTTCAGTAACATTTATCATCCGACATGTCAGATCTTACAAATTTTCCTATGTTATAACTGGCTGCGAGGCACAAGTGTCTGGTTGTTACTGTGATAACTGTCGGATGAAACAGCTTTTGTAAGATGAACTATCGTAAGACTCTCCCCTGATCTTATTGCAGATGGTCAAGATTGGTCTATCTTTTGGGGAAGCTTACCACATTAACCTCATTCTCTTCCCCATCATTTCCAGACTCTTGATCATCGAAGGTGGGAAGATCTTCTTCTTTGGCAGGTTCCGAATCGACGCTACCCTCACTGCTCTGGCTCATCCCGTCAAGGTCGGCTTGAGTTAGCCTCCGAACAGAAAACCTGTTCAGTGCTTTCTTCGTCTTCACCGCTCCACTCAAGGACTTGACCATCAGCTCCGGACCTGTGTGTAGCATAAAATATGTCGATGAGGACCTCAGTAGAGGATTAAGATTCTGAAGTAGGTTTAGCTCCTTTTCCATTTTCTCTTTATCTGTATCCCCCTCCCCCCCCTCTCTCTCTCCACCAGTCTCCTTAGCTCTCTCTCTCCGTTTATGCTATCGATTGCCCCTGACAAGTCCGATTTGAACATGAGGACGGCAAAAGGTGGTTCTAAGATGATCATTGTAATGATGCATCTTTGAAGTATGTTAATTCAATTTTTATCAAAATGAGAAAGCTTTATTCACATATCAATTATTTTCATAAATGATATCGTGATTGCTTGTTTTTCTGTTTATCTTGTATTTGTAGGTGCGTCAATTTCATTACACCAAAACACAATGCATGCCTCACGAATTTCTGGGGACAAAAACCCAAAACAAAATAAAGGCCAGTGACAATAATAATAGACGCTTTTACCAGGTGCCGGGGAAAGAGATAACTCCTGCAAAGCCAGTGTTGGTGTGACGCTTCTCGCTAGACGTGAGACCGGAAACCTTGGTGACCGAGACCACGATGATGAAGAGGAGGTCGAAGCGGTAGATGGCGGCGGACTGCTCTTTGGTAAGGTAAGTAACCAATCATCGTGTTTACTGAGCCGTCTGGTTTGACGGGATCGAGCCCTGTCATACAAGACCATCCGACGTTCGGCCTCCTGCTGCCCGCAACTGAAGGCAAGCTGAGCTGGAGTCTTGTTGTTCGCATCCTGAAAAGTTTTATGCAATGAGAAATAATAAACGAGGTGGTCGTAAACGCTCTTTAGTCACCATGAATGGTATTTGTTGTTTTCTAACCTTGAATTATGACCTTCACGCTTTGAAAACATCATCATAACAAAATGATATCCAAACATTTTGTGGGGGCATTTGGCATTTCTTGTTCGGGTCCCAGTTCGGGTGTGCCACTTGTCATTTTTAATACAAATTGCTCGAAAGACAGGGGAAGTAGGGAAGAAGAATAATAGAAAGGGGGAGAATTAAATAAGAGTATTGAAAAATTTGTAATGGGTCGTGTAACCACGTGCAACCCCTTTTATTAGTATGAAAACAAAGTCACCATATCAGGTCGTCTCAGTACACCCTTAAAATTCCGAGCGTCGCACCTGCCAACAATATGACATACCTTCAGTGTAGTGTTAGCTCCGTGTTGCAGGAGGGTATCTATACATCCACCGTTCCCCATGGCACAGGCGATGTGAAGAGGTGTTCGACCAGCAGGTGTTATTGAGTCCGGATGAGCTCCATCATCTAACATCCTGTAAATCAAAATCGTAATGAAATTACAAAGACAATGTGACACAGCAATACAATTGTGTCACTGTACGTGGTATTATATCTTGTTATATTTTCGACCTAATTCATGTTTATCATAATTATGTATAACTGTGAAAGAAATTCAATGTATCTGTCAATAGAAAAATATTATAGCTGTCTTTGATAAGCAAATGTTATTGTCCTATTTGTCGATGATTACTGCGTCTTTCTTCATTGTGTAAACTTTCAGTTCATTTTGCATACACTGCAAAACTCGTGTTACTTTCTGAAGATTAACTAGCAAAGTTTGGGTGAAACCTAAAAAAAATATAACGAAATATTTGTTCACTCCCCTCTCCCTCAATTACTTAAGGAAATATTCTTAAGGCTCTCGCAATTGTGATCTTCAAACTTTTCGGAAACCTTAGGTTGAGCATATCCTATATCACATTACTTGAGAATTTTTCGGCAAATTTTTGCCTTTCTTTGAAAATTGTTTAGGCAAATTTGACAGCTCCAGAGTCACAATGTCTATAGTTCGTCGAAATTATAATTCTGGTGGAGTCAGGTGGAAACGACACGAGCGTGTTTATCAGCGTGATTGCATAAAAAGGAGTTACTGGAGTACATACTTATCAATAAGATAATGAAATCCTCGATGTGCTGCGATGAACATGACGACCATGCGCCTTCTGTCGACATCGTCCTCGTTCCAGTGCCTCTTGATATCGTTGATGATTAACTGAGTGTTGCCAGAAACAGCCCCAGACACAAGCTCTTCGAATCCATATTCGAGAATGACATTGACGCGATCCCCTGTAAATAATCAGTAACATAACATGAACAGTAAAATTTGGAATAAGGGTTACACAGACTCAAGTGTTTTCCTCGGGTGACGAAAATGGTTATAATAGTGATTATGTTTTTGTTATAACGATACTGCTACTATCCTAACCACATCTCCGCCACCACCACATCACTACTAACACAACATAAACGACACCATCAACTACTAGTGCTGCTGCTACTAATGCTGATACTAAATCTACACCTACTTGTGGCACCAATCTTCAAACAATATGCCACCAATACCAACTACAAAACAACAAGAAAACAACAAAATGCAAAGCAAATCGCATTAACCATTTTGAGATTTAACGTGATATCTAATTCTTAAACGCACAAAAAAAAGAACCACATACTGCACTCTCGTATACCTGGTATCAATCTCATCTCCCGAAGAGTTAGATTGTCGACAAGGGAGGCGTGGCGCTTGTAGCCCAGTGTCAGTAGATCAGACGGAAGCCCGACCAAAAACTCGATGGCGGATTTCAGCTGGTGGATGGTCATGTCGTGGTGGACGACGACGGTGGTGAGAGCTCCCCATGGCAATTGCAGCATCAGGTCGAACGTGTCAACGAACCTACCGCTGCCATCCCGAACGCCAACCTTGTGCGTTGTGGGTACCATGTGAGGCATGTTGTGGACACTCTGCAAGATCCAAAGAATAAAATAAGTCAATTTGCCTGGTGGTACATGTATATATCTCGAACTGCAAACCAATATAACATTTTTGAGTAGGTCTATATATATAAATCTGTAATGTTCTCAGTCCGCGATAGACTTAGGTAATAGACGAATAGCCTGTGCATAAAGCGAGACAATCATTATTCTAAAGAGTTTCACAGTTGTTGCTGAATCGTACTTTCACCGTCAAGACTCTTAACGTCTTCATTAGTGTGTAGGCCTTTATGATTGCTGGTAAACTACAGAACAGGTCACAGTGTATTCAGAGTGATAATCAAGTAAAATTATGGATGAAAGATGCTGCTTAGAAATAGCTCTTTCTATTCCAAAAACAAAATTAATTTTGGACAGTATCTGTATATTTATCTTTGAATCAAATAGAGAATGATACTTTGAATGAACAGGATTATAACTCCCGGTATAATTCCACGACCATGACGACAGACTCGCGAGCACAAGACTTCACAGCATCAAATAGACCTACAGGATCGGAGACGTGGCCAGCTGATCTCTTCTCCCAACACATGCGGTTGCTGGAGATGACAGTGACCTATTTCACAAGATGATATAGGCGCTGGCAGAAGAAACCACATTTCATGTACATCTTTTGATTGTCACTTGAGTCCAATTATAGATACCATTGATGAAGGCAAGGTCAGCATTATAGACACCAAACCCAGTAAACCTCAAACATTGAAACAAGGCCGATTGATATTGATTGGATCTTGTCAGGTGGTATTCACTTTTTAAATCGTGCTTTTATTCAAAGAAGAAATGGAATGGGGATATTGATTTATTTCCCCCATTCAGGATCTGAATGATGTCAATATGAAACTAACGAATTCGTGATTATGTTGATCATCCTAATCAAAAAAAGATAAAAACATGTCAATCATGTACAGAATTCGGTTGTGCATAATACTAGAGACATGATACATGTACGTTGTGTTCTCCCTGTTTGTTTAAAAAATGGTAGTTTGTGTTGGCACCTTTCATATTAAAACAGACGAGAGCGCTATTGATTATTTATTTTATCTTACAGAAATTCAAGTTTTGTTTACTTCTCAGTATATTTTTGATATTTTTCAGTCTACCAGACTAAATCATAGACACGATAATCAGAAAAACCAATGGCAGGTAACCATGTAAACAAACGGTAGTGATTCATATAGCGCTTCATCATTACCACATTGGAATGATATTTCTGAGCTCTTTTGGCTTGCATTATACAAAAATTAACTTTAAATGTGATCTAGGTCGACAAACATTAATATATTATCAAATAAAAGTAAGATCTTATCTCATGACAACTTCAAAGTCCAGCCCATCACATTCTATAACACATTTTACAGACTTGTCAGTGTCCATTTGTGTCAAACAATTTTAGGTAGTAATTTTAGGGTGCATATGTTTCATGAAAGTTGTCAGCACTAATTTGTTTGTGCTGACCATTTCAGTGTAATCCTTGGTTTTGATTGGTTCTGAGGCAAAAACTTTTATGAAACGGTCCCCAGATCATTAAACTTTCATGAGAAATCAACACATGGTCGATTTTTGTGTTACAGTTTAACATATTTAGATATTTAAAAACACCTTTGTTTAATCTGGTAAAAGTATATATTTCACAATATATACAAATATTTCTAAATAAGTCACAGTGTCATGGATGTTGCCATTGGGTATTATTTCGTGATACAAGCGAGCGCATACATTCGTAATTCCGAAGCTTCGTTATTACGAAGGTTCGCATATTCCGAAGGTTCGTTATTCCGAAGGTTCTTATTTCCGAAGGTTCGTAATTCCGAAGGTTCGTTAGTCCGAAAACGAAATAAGGTTCGTTAATCATTACGTTTTCGGACTAACGAACCTTCGGAACACCGAACCTTATTTTGTTTTCGGATTAACGAACCCTATTACATTTTCAAATTCACGAACATCGAGGTATACGCAATTTACGTGTTTCGGAATTACGAACCTTTGGAATTACGAAGTGTAAACCCAAGCGAGTGTGCTAGTCCCCATTTGTAAATTCTGGGAGAAGATTTCATTTGATTGATGTAAGTTTACTCTGGTACGTTAGGTAAAAAAAACAATGACTCCTTGAACTATTATATCATTAGCAATCAACAAACCATATAATTACCACACAAAGTACATCAAACTGACCGTGTTTTATGGAACGATACAAGATACCAAGTGATTAATTTTGTTTATTTATTGCGATAGCGAGTTGAAGATTTCTTTTAAGATTACAGATTTTGAATTATGTCAGCGGTACAAAAAAGCTTGCCAATAGTTGGGACAATTTGTATTATGTTAGTTAATTGAAGTAAAGTAATGTAAAAAAAAAAGCAAATGACGAACAAATGGAAGAAAAAAGGTAAATCAGAGAAAAAAAATCTAGATCCCATGTAGTCGGCTTGTACAAGATTCTAAAACTGTTATGATTTAATTCCTGGGAAAGCCAAATCATCCATGTTTCGGATGGAAAGTGGAACGGGGGGGGGGGGAGGGGGGGGGGGCCCGTTGGGGAGAGAACTTTGAGTGCGAAGCATGCCGAAAAATTGACATTTTTGTTATGGTTAATAGTATTTTATGCCAATAAGTTTAATATATGGAAGTGCCTTCCAATGTTTTAATGCATTTGGACTCCATTTTATACTATTTCCAGGGCTCCGTAACACAAAGATTAGCGATGAATTGCAAATATGAAAGAACCGCACTGATTGGTCTCTGGTCAGTATTTTAAGCCTAATGCGCGTGTAACATTGATACTGATTGGTCAGTTAATTTAGCGATTGATCGCTAATCTTTGTGTTACGGAGCCCAGGTTGTCAAAATTACTGAGGGTGGCAAAGCAATATGTCCCCCATATATTCATTGTGGGGGAGGGGCGATCGCACAAGCCTATCTGATTTTATCATAGTATATTTCACTCTCCACCAGGGTAAGTAGTCTTCGTAGAGTGGTCGGTTGATTTTTTCTTAGTTGGTATAGTGTGCGGAGTGTGCTTTGAATCGAAACTCGTCATTTGATATTCTCCCCGGAATATTATCTCATCGGTATTTGTCATATTATTTAAACCATGCATACGAAGAGAACTGTCATACTTTATTGACATCATCAACAGTGGATAAAACAATGGCTGTTCAATTATCATGTTTCTTTCCCTCTCCTTTGTCATCATTTCTACGATCTTCGGGGAAGGGGGAGATCCCTACACAGCAAAAACTGTGGTGTTAACCGGTGTACATAGAGGACCACACCAGTTATTTTACACCGGTGTTAAATTGGTGGTGTTAGTTTTACATCTATAGGTGTTATTACAACACCTTTTGTTGTTACATTTACACTCTTTAGTGTTATGTTAATCTCCAGGGTGTAATTTTAACACCTCAGGGTGTGGTCCTCTATTAACGCCAATTGGTGTCAGTTTTAACACCGCAGTTTTTACAGCGTAGGCCTGCATGCCGCACCCTGGTGACGACTTGTTCACAATTATAGTTCAAGCATCACATACGCGTTGTTAGGATTTGATGTTGATTTAGATATTGTCTAAATTAATCCATGGGTTCAATAAATTGAAATCAAAGTTCAATGAGCTGGGAAGATATTATCATGAAATGAAAGAGTAGAAATAATAAGACGATGGGTGGCGTGATCGATAAACTAGCCGGAGTTTTACTGTTCTTATCAAGTTGGATCACAGATCGTGAAAGAATAGTGCATGATAACAAATTGAGTATGTAGAATGCACTGGAGCCTTTATACATTGATTTGTTGTTGTTAATTAAATGTTTGTAAAGTAATAATTCGAACCTAGTTTTATTCTACAAACACTGTATTTGAAACGGTTAATAGAAAAGTAAACATTTGTATCAAATATTCACGTGTAACGTGCAGATTCGTGAAAATAATACTGAGCAACAAAAATTCATTGACCAAAACGAAGAGTAGGTAAAAAGGGGTTAGAGATATTATTCCAGGCAGAGCTGCATATGCAGAGGTCAATATCAACAAACACCATAGTACATAATATCATCATGACAAATTAACATACAAAAATAATGATGAAAATAATGAATAAACAGAGAACATTATAATTAGGTAAAAAGAGTCGACCAATGAAAAAGCACAACACTAAAATGATACAAGAATGATTATATAGACGGAGGGCATGTATAGAAAGAGAAAGGGAAGCACACGTATTGACACAGATACTAAATTTAAGAGAGTGTGAAGAGAGAATAACAAAGAAAGAAATATTGAAGAAAAAGTAAAAAGAGAAAATAAGACAAAGAGGAGGAGAAGCCAGGAGGAGAAAGAAGAAGAAAAAAAAGCAAAATAAAAGAATGACGACCAAGTAGAAGCTTGGGGAGAAGGACGAGAGTAGGACGGTAGCTGGGGAGGGGGAAAAGGGTGAGGAGAAAAAAAGAGAGACGTAAAATATGAAAGGACATCTGAAATAATTTTAATAATTTACATGCATGCTTTTTAGTTTAATTTAGCTCTGTTATTAAAAAAACAAAAATTTTAATCTTGTTTCTTTGTAATGTCTATATATCGGACAACTAATGTTATTAATTGTTTTCCAGTTTAAAGTCTTAACAAAATATATTAATATTCCCTAACACAGTAAACTGCTAAGGGCTAGATATATGAATACTGGCAACGTTTAGTTGAATTTAGGCCTATAGGATTAGTATAACTGAGTTATAATCCGATACTGACCTGTTGGGCGATCCGGTAGACAGGTAGTGCTTGGCAACGTGAAGCGATATGCTGTCACGAACTGTCGGAGACACAAATCTCACATTATTTCATTTCCTTATTGTTACCTTGTATTAAGAATCATGGTACTCAACAAGCCTTTTCACCTCGTTACGAACATTACGAACATTATAACAAGTTCAACTCAACACGTTAGGTTCCCATAACGATGGTCTACTGCAAATAGGAAATATTTATTGTACAGCTCGGTGAATGGGCCCACACACTTCAGACAACCAAAATACAGGCGCGTATTATAAGAGTTCAACAATGGGTGAGCTGACATTACACAGACTGCGAGCGAGCAAATATAAAATCTTCAAACTATAACCCCGACAATTCCCCCGCGGAGCTCGAGTAGAAGGAAAATACAATAGCACGTTGCTAAACAGTTAGACAGTGAATCAATAGAACACGGGGAGGATCTAAGTGGGTGTAGTATATGTTTGGAGTAGATCGTGCAGTATCGATTTGTAAAAAGAAGAATAAAAGATATATTTTCGTTCTGTTAAGTGATATGATGACGTACGACTTCTTCTGTTTATTTGGCACTGAGGGCTTTCTACTGGGACATCCAGGAACGGGATCTTGAGCAATCCGTTATCTTTAATTAGAAAGCTGCCTGTCATTTATTGTTTATATGAAAAAGAAAAAAAAAACATTATACAGGAAGGAAAACAGTGAAACTTTCGGCTATGACCGAAAGAAAAAAACATCAGGGGCTATATAATATTTTTTTTTAGCTGGTGATGATAATTGTAACAAATGGACTGAAATTGGGATGGTCTTATGTTTCATCTTAAAACTTTTGAATGATTTTCAGGTGTATTTTCATCAGGGTTTCATTTATTCCGCAGACACAAGTATAACAGTTGGAGATGAAACCATCGAATTCCTTTAATTGAAGACAAAGTTCACCCAAAAGAGACTAGAAGTGACCATATAGAAACATATGCTCAAAGCAATAGGATTCTATATACTAGAACCATAAGTCTTTCGACTTAATTTTTTTTCAGGATCTCTTTAAAACGACTAGAATTTATACTGTATTTTTTTACATAAATAATGGTTCAATTGGAAAGTGGACCCTATGATAACTGCTAAACAGTAAAAATAAAATCAAATATTCCAAGATGATGTACAATATTGCTAATAATATTAAAATGAATTAATCATTGTTTTTGCGCGGCTGATATGTTAAACATCAACAAAATAAACAAGGCTGAACATCACAGCCAATAGCTTCTGAGGATTTCTAGATCCTAACCGAGAATCTAATGTACTAGTTAGGGTCAGAGTTTCTCTTATCCCTATATGTAGTTGGAATGGTGCATAATGGTAGTACATTCGTAAATTTCACTGATGAAACATCTTCCCCTGATATTAAGTTTGTAAATTTAGTATATGTAATTTATTTCAAAATGCAGGAAATATCGATTAATTGAACTTGTTCTACACTCTTAATTCTTTATAGGTATACGACCACATTTTTCCGAATTACTGTTTTTTTTTTAATAAATGAACATCCTGCTTCGACTATCAGACTTGACTGGGTTCTCGGGAGCTGTGCACGATTTAGAAAAAAAAAGGGGGGAGGGGTGGCGAATAAGGTGAGGGCTGACCATGCAAAAAAAAATCACAATCAGACGGTGATTTTAAAGTTTTTGTACAGGCTTTGGAAAAAATGTGTGCATGCCGTGTGTGTCCCGAGGCCCCTGCTTTAAATCTTATAATTGTACATATTTATGATTTAAATTTAACCTGTCACTTCAAACTTGACTCTTTTTTTTTTTTGGGGGGGGGAGGGGGTTCTTCTAAACCTTAAAAATAATTCGATAAAGTAATCATGAAATACTTTCTTCATCAAGTTGTTTACATGCAAAAGGTTTTTCAGTTTACATGCAGCGTTCCACAAGGAAGCATATTGGGTCCCGTAATTTTCATAATTATGTTGGATCAATGATATATGTATTAATTTTGTATACTGGAGATAGAGTTAACGATTGTAGAATAAACCCTTTAAAAACACCTGTACTTGGGAAGATGAACCATACGGACAGCTGACTTGGGACAAATCGTTACCGTAACCCCCTCGCACCATCGTCGACACCACCATCACCACCACCACCACCACCACCATTACTACCGCGTCATCATCATGATCATATCGTCGTCATCATCATCACCACCACCACCACCATCACTACCGCGTCATCATCATGATCATATCGTCGTCATCATCATCATCGCCATCACCATCATCATCATCACCACCACCACCGCCATCATAATCATCATTCCGTTATCATCACCATCATCATCATCATCGTCGTCGTCATAATAATTATAATCACAATTATAATCACTGCGTTGTAATTATCTCCATCATCATTATGATGATGATGATGATCATCATCATTATTGTCAAGTATATAATATAAATATTAAACAAAGTACTAAAAATGAGATAGGGACAATTCTATTTGACTTTTACATGAATGGTACGGTTTTATTACTTGATGTGTTTGGTATAATGTTTACGATATATTATTAGAAAGGCAAATATGTACGGTCAACTCAACTGTACATGTTATTTTTTTACATTCTCTGTTTTTATTTTCTTCGTCGCCATCATCACAGCTCGAGAACTCCTTGGTTTGGAAATGACCCTATAGCAAAAAAAAAATTTCTAATGACAATCCTAACCTTGATTTTATTTTGGGACACTTTAAAATGTCGCCCTCTCTCCTCGATTTAAAGATTCACGAACTATCTGAAAATTTATTTATTCATTTCGTAATAAAAATTAGCAGAGTCAAACGATACAATAAAATTCTCCCGAATTTTGCAAACTTCTTTTCATTATTCAATTGATTTGTATTTCCATTTTCATTTGTAAACAAACTTATATCAGATGCCGCGTTTTCTAATTGAAAAATCAAAGCGCCATCATGATTAGGTTGGATGCTCCGCTCCCTTCACTGTTAATAAACCCCCTGATTTTACAGAAAACAAAAAGATTTGCAGAAAGCAACAACAGAATCATTCTGTAAATTTATAAAACAGGAATTTTTCTGCAATTTAACAGAACAGGTCTGTTTAAAAAAGGGAAAAAAGTGTGTTTTTTATATTTTTTTTATTTTTATTTTATTTTTATTTACCCAGGGTAGCCACTTCAGTTAGGAAACTGCTCTACCAGCGGGCCCTGCATAACATAACATGTCATTATTACCCTTCTCCTATCTAAATGCTGAGCGCCTAGCAAGAAGGCAGAAGGTCCCATTTTTATAAGTCTTTGGTATGACTTGGCCGAGGATCGAACCCACGACCTCCCGTTCATGAGGCGGACGCTCTACCGCTGAGCCACCATGCCCGGTGTTCTCTTTAGGGAAATTTGTATGGTTCCATACTCCAATTTCCTGTAAGATTATGCAATCTGGTAAGATTACAGGTGTTCTCAAGACTCTGCCGCAAGAACTTCTTTTATTTCAAGGATAAATTTTCTAACAGTGTTGCTTACAGAGATTTTTGGTCCACCCCCATTGTCTCTCCTATATAGAAACATTTAAGACCAGTCTGCATCCTGATTGCATGATCTTTCTGATGTACGAAGCTAAGCTTTCCGTTATTGATGGACTCATTTATTCATATACTTATTACCTTTATATAATTTTATTCACATATTAACAACTGGGTTTCTTAATCAAGTCTCGTCTTCTATAAAAACAAATTTATGATTTGCTTTGCAATTGTTTGTGGCAAGAGTCTGAAACCAGTTCGGCAGTTTTTGAAGGTGGGCTTTTGTCAGGTGACTCCACGACAAGCCCCTTGCGACACCCTGAACAGCTGCACATCATTTCAGGAAGACAAGGCGGGTGAAAAGTCATGGATGACTTAATTGTGCAATTTCAGCCGCGTGATCAGACAATGGTCCAAAGCTGGTCCAAATTCAAGACCCTGACGTCGTGTGGCCATTCGACGTGCCAGCCTGTGTCTCGAGCTGACAATCAGCTTGAACGGTCAGATATGGGACAGTTTGGGCCGTGTCGGGAACCAATTTGATTTGACAGCAGGATTTATAAATCTGAGGAGAAAAATCATCACACCACCTGCACCATTATCCCTGTCGTCTTCTTCACCACCGCCGCTGCCTTTAACGCCATCACGGTCACCATCGACAAAACACCTTTACTTAATGCATCTACATTATTCCCCTCTTCCAATATACCATTATTTTGTCATCAGATTCCAGATTCTTGAATAAATCCTTGACATTTAAAGGACCACTGTATTACAAGCACTACACACCTACCGCACCTTTTCAAATTCATAATCTTGATAAAAATATAATTTTATTTTTTATATTTTTGCTCCTCTTCTTTTACATCTTTGGGAGAATGTTGCGAGCAGTATACGATATATGCGAATAGATGACAATGTTGAATGCACTAATGATCGTTTGGTAATACATCCATCCGAGAGAAAGTTAGTGTCTTGAGGCTGATATCTTCAGAAGAGAGTGTTTATTTGTTTATTCAAGCTTACACGATTCTTGAAAATCTTTTACATTTACAAAACGTTTAAAACACTGTTGAAATCAGACAAAGACAATTTATAGATCTATTCTTATTACATGGGTAGGAATTCGGTAGCGGTAGTAGTAGTATATAGGAGTAGTAGAAGTATATAGTGGTAGTAGTAGTAGTGGTGGTGGTGGTGGTGGTAGTAGTAGCATACCTGAATGCCTTTCCACAGTTTATTTAAACATAAATCTTTTGGAGATTGAACATTTTCAGGGGAAGTGGGACTGGGGGGAAAATGACATAAGTATAGAGTCAAAATGTGCAATTTATTCAGGCAAACATAACTTTATTTCATAGCAGCTCCATAGCTATCGCAGCATTAAATGACGTTCAAACATATTATATTGCAATATACTGCAATTTATTAGTTTATGATATACGTACAAACATTTTCTGCTCTGGCCTTTACATAGAAAATTGCACATGTAAGATAAGTTGGGTCATCAGGGATATTATCCATGATTATGAACAAGGTACGGAACCTGGGAATGGACATGTGAAAAATATTTGTCATTTAAATGAGGTAATTATGTCATTAAAACGAGATATGATACCATTTTATTGAGATAGGTCTTTGAAATTAGTTATTATGTTATTCTAATAGAGTCATTAAAAACGAGATATTGAGTCGTGTTAGGAGATAACATACCATTGAAATAAGATATGTTAATTTAATAAGATATAATTAGGCGTATTAAAACCATTAAAACGAGGTATTGAGTCTATTCAAGAGATAATATGTCATTAAAATGAGATATTCGATCATTTTATTGATATAATTCAGACTTTTTATTAAGTCATTTTGATGAGAAAAAAAATATTTTTCACATGTCCATTGCCGGGCTCCGTAACAAGGGGATTAATCTTTGTATATATTGACCCCAAATAAAGACATTTGAAGGACTATTTTTAAAGAATTCATGAAGAGCATACACATCTCACCATATTCATTTACTGCGAGCGCCAAGCGCTTGCTGATTTTGTTAGAATTAGAACACCTAAACACACACTTTTTTTGTAGTCATTGTAGTCATGAATTCGATGCATATCTCACTAATCAAATACTGCAAGCGTGAAGCGCGAGCTGATTTTTTTTTAAATTGGACCTGAAGGCATTTAAGGTTTGTATGTAAGAATACAGTAAGCCCGTGTGTTACTAACCAAATGATGAGAGCGCCTATAACGCGAGCTGATTTTTTTATATTCAGATCAGAAATAAAGGACGTTTTGAGGAATTGTAAGGAATTCATGAAGGGCAGACATATCTCACCAATCCATCAATGCGAACGTAAGCACGGAATGGGAATCTTTCATATTCAGACCGTAAAAAGGGGCAATCACTAAAGTGTCCTGGAAAAAAGCATATGTCACTACAATGATAACTCGAAGTGCGAGGAAATATATTTTGTATATATTTACTTGAAAACGGGATGTTTTAATACAACATGATTATATCTCTCATGAAACAGACAATGCGGACACCAGGAATGATAAATACATAGACCCTAAGCAAATTATGTTTCATAAGTTATGAAAAAAAATATCTAAAATAATATAATATATATAATATAGCATAACATAATATAATATAGATAGACAATAATTTCTTGTTTCCCAGTACGTTTCTTTTTCTATCTCCCTCTTTTCCCCGTTTTTTTTTTTTTTTTTTTTTGGGGAGGGGCAGCCGATAGGGGTGGGGGGGGGGGGCACGTTCCCCCGTAGGTACGCCACTGCTTCTATGAATTTAAAGGGGTGTATCGTTGTTTTATGTTCATGTAGATGATGATGACAAAGCCTGTAAAAACGTGAAAGCTGCCCATTAGAAGAAATCCAACATCGAAAGTGCCATATATCATGTACAGTCTTCCTGTGTTTAAAATATATAGATATGAAGAAAAAAAAATCATAAATGTATTGTTACATCACGTTGTTATCACTAGTAATCATCATGCACTACAATTTGTATAATGTTCTCTGTATAGGAATATCATTATATCCAAAATGTATTGTCTACATAATATCAATTGTTCTACTTGATTAATTGATTGGTCGCATTTGTATATATATATATATATATATAGATATTATACAGAAATGAAACAAGGGAACCAACTGTAAAGCAAACCTTGTAAATGCGGGTTCCCTGCAATAAATAGTTGACTAAAGTATCCCCAATGAAATTCAAATCGTATATTAAACAGGTTTGAACAATGAAAAAGAAAACTAAAGGGGTCAAGCTTTGTATGCCTATATGTGACAATAAAAAAAAATCATATCATACCCCTGGTGTATAAAACAAACCTGAGTCATCTAGTCTGTAAGGATTTCAATGAATAAACTTTGAATATAAGGACATACTACAAGTGTGTGAAGCATCTTATAACCATGTTTTTACTAATGACGTTTATTCACTTCTAATTATACGTGAGGGCTACCAAAAAAAAAACCGTCTCTGCTTTTTAATTGTAAAAGTATTTGTGATCAAATCCCAAAATTATGCGTACCTACCTATTGTATACCCGCCAAGCAAACGAGCAAGACTATTGATGCCATACGACAGACTAAGAGAGGAGCGAAAAACATCTCTGTTTGTAGATTGCTTCAAGAGAACCGTGCCGAGAGGCAGGACGATCCCATTCCCCACACCATACAGAGCCGCTGCCGCCATATTTTGAGCGTGCGAGTCAAGGATTGGGCACACCATCAAGGAGAGGGCCAAAGCCGATGTCGCCATCAGATAGAGTTTCTCAGAAGTCAGAATCCCGAAATCGATGATCAAACCGTGAGTTGCCCGAGCTATTGTCGAAAAGATACCAGATACAGATGCAATGGAAGCTGCGACAAGAGGTGTCATCCCTTTACTTTGAAGATAAGGGATGAAGAACAATAACCATCCCACTAAAGTGAAACGGGCAAAGAACTGTAAAATCAGGACTAGGTAGAGCAGTGGATTTCTGAATAACGTAAATGGAAAATGATGTCCGCAAGTGTTCCAACATCTAGATCTGATTGGTTCATCGTCATCTTCTGCTGAAGTTCGTTGCAATGGAGACAATGATAGCGGTGATAGGTTTAAGTTGTGTGTACTAGTATTTAAAAGTGGAATTGTGTCCTTGTGCAAATTACGTGTCTTATTTTTCTTTAGGTTTTTCAAATGCGTGGTGTTTCTATCCTTTTGTTCAGAAAGAGCAACTTTCTCCGTTTTCTCCGGCTTGGCTTCATCCTCATTACCATGTTTGTTCGGAAGAGATCTTAAAACGGCTCCGTGTACCACCACGTGGAGACATAGAGCACCAAGAACCATGAAGGTACCCCGCCATCCGTAAGTGTCTATGAGAACTTGACCAAGAGGTGCAAAGACCACAACGCCTATACCAGTCCCAGAATATATCAGTCCATTGGCTACTGCAAATCGTTTGGTGAAAGACAACCTTATCAGCTCGAGGGACGGTACTAATGGAAAACCAAAGCCGAAACCTAAGAGAAATGAAATTATATAAGAAAGGCTTTCGCCTTAAACCAGCAGATTTAGACTATATTTTTTTTTCAGCAAGCTAACAGCACAATTTTCATGCTGACTCTAGTACTCATGTACAGTGCATATCATTTTGCTGCTTTCAAATGCAAGATTTTGACGGTTTTATCTTCTGAATTCCATGTTGACGGTATTTAAGGATGTAGTCACACAACTTAAACAACAATATTGATCATTTAGTGATGACAAATTATCGTTTTTCTTACTAGAAGTTGTTTTATTGGCGATGTTTTTACAGGCCATCCCACCTCTTAAAATATAAAGAAATTATATCCCAATGCAATGCCCGGTATACTTGCCCAACTATCTTACCTGCTACTGCTAAACAGACAGCCAGCTGAGTTGACGATGTAACGAAAGATGCTAGTATTACTCCACTACTACAGAGGATACCACCGACGACTGCAACGGATCGTGCGCCAAACACCTTGCAAAGGGGAGCACTGGTAAAACCTTTGGGAAAGAGAAAAATTAAAAGTTTAAATAAAAGAAATATCTTCAATCGATGGTTTTAAAAAAGGGCAACTTACGATTCTGAGAGATGACGCTTTAGTTGTTAAACTGCATACTTTGTCAGTTGAGATGAAATTGGGTTCAAAGTACTAACTGACAAAAAATATCCGCCGTTGATTTGAGCAAATCTGATCCATCAAAATGACTGAAATATGAGTGTAACCCCCCCCCCCAAAAAAAAACATTTTTTGTCATTTGAAGTCAAAGCATGAGCTTGGGGGGGGGGGGGGTTCTGGCACTGGGAAGCGGGGGTGCTGTGTGTGTTATTTATCATGGACAGCACTCCCTGGAAATCTGGAAGGTACTGTGTGCTGAACAGCAGTAATTTTACCAAATCACCTTCATTTTGTAGTGAAAACTTTTTGCTTGCATGTCAATTTTTTTACTTAAAGGACAAGTCCACCCCAACAAAAAGTTGTCACTAAACAGAGCAAAATCCAACACGCATAGCATTGAAAGTTTCATTAAAGTCTGACATAAAATAAAGTTATGACATTTTAAAGTTTATTTCACAAAACAGTTATATGCACACTCTGGTCAGTATGCAAATGAGGGGACTGATGACGTCCTCAACTCACTATTTCTTTTATGTTTTATTATCGTCATCATCATCCTCCTCCTCATCATCATCATCTTCATCATCATAGTCCTCTGACCAGGATTATTTCCGTACTTTTTCCTATACGCTCTTTAAAAAAGTATAGGAGCTGATTAAAACTTTTTATTGTCTCGTATTTGAAACCTGTTTAGGTTTATCAGAGAAGCAGAAAAGGGTTCTAAACATTCTTTTAGAACAATTTTAAGTTTGTTTTACAAGCAATTTATTAACCTTTGAAGGTTACAGTCATTTATACACAAACTATATCGGGTTCTTCATTGTGTTTAAACCCATATGTTGTATAACGAAAATAAAAATCGGTGATAACCCCATAGACTGTATTCAAATGGTTCCTTGTACAACCAAAAACTGGGCGTTGGTTTGGGGTAGATACTTCACATATTGTGAATGTATATTGAAGCAGTTACGGGATTATATCTGTCATATTTTCCTGACCAGACCTGTCTCCATAGAACCCTGTAATACATAAGCCTACCTGTGAAATCAGAAAATGTTCCGAAAAGAGCCAAAATGAGACCGAGTTTAGAGATGGAGGTTCCTCCAAAATGATTCACGAGATTCGGCATTAGAACCCCAAAGACTTTTACAGTTCCACTGAAGAGTAGTTTTGTGAAGAACGCCCAAAAGACGATGACCCAACCCCAGCCTCCTTCACGAATCTCCTTGTCGATTAGGTTGGTTTCTTCCTTTATTTCGTTCTCGTCTACCCCAGCAGAATCGTCCTCGTTGTAATCATGATCGAACTTGTCGTCATCAATGTGTAATGATGCCATTTTCAAACAGATCAATGGAAATCAAGATTGGCTGCTCATGAATTGAATCTCAAATGCATTTAGATTATAAAGTCGCCCACTTATAAAGGGTATTCACACGTCGTTGACAAGACAAATCTTATGGTGGCCCAATATGATAACGTGGTGTTCAACAGGGGACTGCTGCTGGCATACAAGTAGAGGTGGTGAAAGTAAATTAATGTAAATGACACCTATTATTAAACTGGAGGTAGCTGGGGACGTAGGCCTATGTAACAGCATAGAGTGGTAATTCATCTTGCCACGCTCTCACTCTCTTCTGTAATAGTGGCATCTACCTTTCATTTTCATTGTACGCTGTTACATGGCCGTACGTAAGGGGGGGGGGTAAATTTTCATTTTCGAAAATGTTCAGAGAATGCACCCAAAACTGTAAAAGAAATATTTTAATTTCACTTTCGAAAATATAGAAGTGCCCCCATGACAAGCTCGGCGGCTTTGCTCCCTCACTTTCTTTTCAACAGAATTTCACGCTTCTTGCCCTCCGCTCCCCCGGGACCTTTCCCCACAGGACATATTACTGCCAACGGCCATATGTTCCAATTAACTGTTTTTTTTTGTTAAAAATACAGTTTCACAGTTGAAACTTGAAAGTGGTATACAGCTATACTCGGTCCCTATATGCAGCGGCGGGGCTGGGTTGAAGAGCCCGTACAAAATAAACCGACAATAACGCTCTTCATCAAACTATTATCAAAACGATAGATGAAGCGCATCAATTATCATTTTTACTTGGTGTTCAATGAGGAAGAAAAAAGAAAACCCCTATAAATATAGGCCCATGTCTAAGTAGTGAAACAATTCTTTTCTCTTCAAATTTTTTCGGGACCATTTGACTTCCAATTTGTAATAGAAAACCTGTTTTTTAATTGCTTTTCAAATTTACATCATCACCAACGGAACGGTTTTCAAAGTGGAGGGGGTGGGGGTTCTGACCATGCAAAAATCACAATCATAATATGGCAATTTTTTCGTTTTTGTACACGGTTTTGATAAAAAGTGTGTGTGTGTGGGGGGGGGGGGGAGGCTTAAGCCCCCTCCCGCTTCCGCAGCCCCTGTCACCCCTCTTAAAAATCGTTTCCAGGGCCCTAAAAATAGGATGATTGCGTGCATAAGAAAGCGTTCTCACGCACAAATTACGTGTCAGGGAATTTCGCTGAATCAATGTCAAGTTGTTCGGGCATATCAGATCAGACGCATTAGCTGATGTTGTCAGTGGAAATTATTATTCCTTTCATGAAAGGTGATGTTTTGTGGTTGTTCAGTTTTTCCATAGTACACGTTCACCGAAAAATGAGATGTAGCCCAATAGCCCCCTGATTCCGTAGCCCCTAGCCTGCATTCCTAATTACAGAAAAAAAAATCAAAATTAACTCCCGCTTCACTCTATCATATTATTATCTTCAGTAAAATATGTTTCCTCGTGCATTTCTGTAATAGGCCTTCTAAAAATATGTCCTTTTCCTGTTCGGCATAGTCATTGCAAAATTTCAGTTCGCGCATTACATGCATAATTTGATATTCATAAATTTTTACAAAATTAATATACACCAACCCTTGAAATTACACTTTTTAGGTTCAGTATATACAGTTAAGGACAGAAGTTTACATACATCCAGTGACATTTGCCAAACGTTATTTACTGTATTTTATGTGCTATCATGACGAATTTGATATCAAACAAAATTATGTCATGCCCCTTCATCACATCGCTTGTCACCTAGGAGCTGAAAAATATAGTGTCATTTTCCCCCCAAAGTCATCATATTTTAGACAAATTGAATATAAAAAAAACTTGACTATAACATTTCATATTTGTGCGAGTTACTTCTCAACATAAACATTTCAGATTATTCTTTTTGTTCAGTGGTGGCATATCATGATAGAAAATGTAATATAAATCATAGATTTGACATTTTATTTCTTTCTGGAACGATGTTCGAAAGTATAATTACAAACAATAGAATACATTTGGCATGAATATTACTTTTTTTCTTTAAGGAAAATCCCACCTGAAATATAATCTAATCCCAATGGCATCCCAATCATGTAAGAGCTTAACTCCCGGTTAATACTCTCTTTCATTTGATCCCATATCAAATTCGATCCTGATACATTACTTTTTTTACATGCACGCGTACGCACGGCGCCCTCAACAATTTATATGTGCCATTACGGAACATTACGAATACGGCGTTGCTAAGAACGCTACTAACTATATTTACGAACTGAATTAGTGAACGATTTGTCAATGTTCTTGTCAAGGACACATTGATAATTTTGCAAGGTAATGGCTCTCATTCCTAAGGGGAAAGGTGATGCAGATTGGAGTAAGAGAGATAGGCAAAAGACCCGTCATAATGGTACGTTTTTCCACAGTCCAACTATATTTGTTGTGTATGGATGTAGAATACTGTTCTCCGGTCCCATGTGTTGAAAAGCGTGTAATGTCCGTCGTGCGTGTCATCTGGATTTTAATAATCATTCTTTTTTTCCACCAAATTTTCAGTTGATAATGTTCCCTATAGGTAGGTAGGTCACATCCTCTGATGACAAAAGAGATGGCATGGCGAGGAGATCATTGGCAAGGGTTCCCCATCTTCTCTAGATTTTTTCTTTTTTTCTTGCTTGTTTATTATTATTAAGGAAATTTTTGTTTGAATTTTGAATTGGAATCGATATCGTGTGTCAGAAAGGAAGTTGTATTCCCAATTCCCGTCTACATGATTTAGGGCTAGGCTAGATCTTTTTAGAAGGAAAGTAGAAATCTCGGGGCGAATATTTCATTTTTTTTTGTCTGGGCTGTTCAGCGACGTGCGACCAAGTTGGTGCCATCATTGAAAGATCAAGAATACAGTAGAAGGCTTCGTTCCTTGAAGTTACCTTCCATTCAGTACAGAATGCGAAGAGGGGATATGATACAGACGTACAAGATCATCAATGGCATTGATGATTTGAACAAGGACATGTTCTTCACATCTGCATCAACTCAGACGACACGTGGACATCTATGCAAATTGTATGTGAGGAGAAGCAGACTGGATGTTAGAAAAAATACTTTCAGTGCCAGAGTTGTAAATGACTGGAACTCCTTGCCGGCAGAGATAGTTACTGCATCAACGTTGAACGATTCAAGTCACAGTTAGACAAGTTTTGGTCTGCAGTGCAATATGCTCACCCATGGGAATAGTAACTCTAGCACAGCACACAGGCACACATTATTTTAATAGTTAGATGAAGATAGCAACAGTGATAGACCTGGAAACACGACTGCATAATTAATTGCATTTTTCCAGTAGATCCGGTAATAAGGTAATAAAGAATGGGACACAATCCCTGGCTCCATGATGGAGAGTAACCATGCATTAGTGAATGATTTTATTCTTTACTTACTAATGGTAGGGGGTCCTAAAGCTATGCACCACTCATCGCGCATGCAGTTTTTAATGGCAAATGCACACTCTGAGTGAGGAACTGTGACTGCAGTGTGACGAACGATTCCTATTCAATTTTTTCTACATAGGATGCAGTAAAACTCTAGATGCAGAGAAACCCACAACTCTTTGGAATTTTGGAGTTATATTCGATTTTATTTCATATCATCCTATAATAATATGAGCATATTTTAAATATTGAAGCACAGGAAATACTATTTTTTAGCATGATAAATCAAGTGCGTAGGTTTAGGACCCCTTCTAAATCGGGCAGCGAGATCAAGAGGTGTTCGGAAAGCACAGCGGGATTTTTGTATTAGTGAGTTTTGTGATATTTTTTTTTGTTTAAGAATCTTTAGAATATTTACCACAAATAAGTAAAAGCTGATTTGTTCAAATATTAAAATTGTCGTATTTTTTTATCTTTTGTAAATTAAGTGCGTAGCTTTAGGTCCCCCCATCATTCATGTACCAGAAGCTTGTGCGCCGCGATCAATTTCGGCGATTTAAATCGCACTCTAGACCCCAAAATAATCTCTTAATTGTTGATAAAATAACTTATTTCAGTTGCGCAAATGCCTATTTTAATTACTATCAATAATTTTGATACAGAAATTGGTAAATAATGAATATTTACTTACAAAACTGACCTCTTTTGGCTAGTATAAACAGACCTCTAATATTAAATAAAAACGTTTTACCAGGTACCAAACCTTTATAGCCTATCAATTGTCTCTTTTCCCCTCTCAAAACAGTTCCTGAAGAAATAGGAGAACAGCCTGCCATAAACTATGACAAACTCAAGTGGTTATGTAAACTCGATGGTCTTCATTCGAGGTAAGATTAGTTCTACATCATTGTAAATCCTTGTAGCTACATGTTACTGTGAGCTTCTAAAGATGGGCTCCCAGTCTTTTGCTACTAAGAACTTTTTGTCTTGGTAATTTTCTTGAAACTTTATAAATAAATCAGAGCTTCCATGACAATACATGTAGTTATATTTGTATTTTCTTTGTAATATGTTTTATTTTGGTGCACAGGTCATTTACAATTTTGAATGTGTAACCAAACTAATTTGCATCCTGATTAGGTTGTGAACATTTGATGCTGTTTTTAATTTCTACGGTAGTTGAAAGACATGGCAGGCAAAACTAAACTAAGTGATTTTCTTCCCCTTAAGATTAATAATAAGCAAATGGCCTGTAGTCTAATGATACTTGATGTACTTGCATAACAAAAGAAATACATGTATTGCCTAGCACAAAATGAGTAACGGTATACCAATCGCTGTAGGAAAAGTCGTAACTCTAATATCAGTTCAAAGTAAAGGTGACAGGGGTTGAAATTGCAGAAATAAAAATGACGGAGGTTAGAATGACCGAACTAAAAATGGCAGAGGTAAAAATGGCATCAGGTATAATGTATATGGTCTGAATCACAACCTATTCCTTATTTTGTTGTGGGTTTCTTTTCAATTTCCTGAACAGCATTGAAGGGGAACCAAGCTCAGATGAAGCACACAGAATCTTTATGGAGAACTACAGAAGCATGTTTGTGAATGGCAAACCCAAAGGTGGGACATTACCGATACTCGGAAAAGACGCATCTGTCTCAAAAAGCCTTGAAGCAACAAACAATTCATCGGGTGAGTTTGACAGAAAAACAACAAAACATAGTATGTGTGATATTATCATAACGTAATCCAAGGCTTAGTCCAGACTGCTAGAATTTACATGGTCGTCTCCTTCATTCTTATTTTATGACAAAAACAACACCGGACATAAAACACAATATAAAACACTAACCCCAAACAAACATACTACAAACCTATTATAAAAACAGTTAAAAAACAAAATAATCAAATGATTCATTTCATACTGATATTTGTTTTCACTGCAGGATTACACTTGGCTTGAGAAAGAATCCAGTAATGAGGGCTTTTACTTTCAATTGAATACAGAATGAATGAATCTACTGATATAAATTAATGAGCCCATTCTTTTTTTTATGAATTTACCCAAGCAGTGAACCCTTTATTCCTGTAACCTTACTAAGAAATGTGAATTTACCATCCTGTTAAATGATAAACATGGTAATCATTATGCAAAAAAGTCTAAATTAATGCAATTTTTTAGTAAATTTGGGACTAGATATATATGTGTCTTTGTTCTCTTTCTTCCAAACAGGGAGTCAGACGGTAGCAAAGAGCAAGAAGAAGATTACCAAGGAAGAGAAGCAGGAACTCCATGAGGACCATATCAGTCATGACATCAGGGAGCACATGGCCAAGCTCCACAAGGAGCGCAAGATTGTGGATCCCATCATTATCCAGAGGAACAGAATCAAGGATCTTAGGAACATCCTCAAGAAAATGTGAGTATTCAAGGGTTATTCTTAGTAATTATTGATGCGAATGTGGGGATGCAGAAGAGGTTTAGAGTTTGCTATGCACTTTTTCCTGGAAAAATGACCCAAAACTGTTGGATGGTGGTATATTTTGCATAGCAAAGATGATCCGGGAATGGAAATCAACACCCTTTTCTCACTATGTCTTCTTGGAATAATATTTTATTAGAAAAGGTGAAGTCCCTAGCAAGACTGTAAATCCAATGAAATGTGATAATTGGAGCAGGAGCAGCACAGATGCAATGAGGAGTCGTGGCAATGAAGAGTACATGTGGATGAGATGAGAGACTTGGCGTTCTAAGCAGCTTGACTGCTTGTCATCAGGAGTGATGATGACTGGTGAAGGACAGTCATGCTGCTTAGATCATTGCGACTCCACACCTCATCCACTCTTCTCCTGCCCTCATCCCCACTTGAGAGTGTAAAGCAAACTACATGTCCTACGTGTAGCTCCCACATCAGCTGTTAATATGGAGTTATGATACAAATTAGGTTTATGTATGGCTCAACATCAATTGTCAGTTTTATCAACAAGGTTCTGTAATGCCTGCAATGATATTGCAATTACATGTATGACCATACACTTTTGCATTTCAAGTTGTGTAATGCTACTTAAGCTAAAAACAGCAATACGCAGCAAACACAGAAAACTACCCAGCACAATATTAAGTTGCAATCACCCATTTGCTACGAGTTCTGATTACAGAGTTGCATGCATTACAGCAAGTGTATTGTGAAGGTAAATCAAGTACTAACACTCTGTCAATGCCTGCCTGAGCACCTCGCTGTTCCTCATCCTCAAGCGTCCTTGCTCACACTTGCTCATTGCCTCTCATCTTTGCTTGTATGGATTTGGTTGAGTTCAGTTGTGGATGTTTGATAAAATATCAAACTACATGCCCTTAAATGCAAGGCCTCTGCATTGGTCAGTGTATTGACCTCATATTAGCTTGTTTCATTGAGTTATGTTACCTTTGGATGTGATTGCGTTTGGGCAATACACAGGTGAACGCAAGCCCCAAATACTAGGGTGTGGAACAGGTTTGAAGCACAATTCTTCTTGGTTCCAGATTAGTTTATCAAACACAAATGTGTATGCAACAATGGTTTTGATTGGCTGATGCCATTTTACATCTGATTGCAAACCATTATACAAGAGAACCCAGATTCATTCATGCCTGGTGCTGTGGAAGTGTAAAATTGCCCTAAAGCCAACACAGGTTGTCCACACCATACTTAATACCATCAATTTGCTCCAAGCTGCCGTCATAGGTTACCATGCATCTACTCCTTGGTGTAGAGTTGCAGTGTAGATTACATCTGAAGAAAAGATTGCCCCCCCCCATTATTCTTACAGTTTTCAATGCTATTTTAATCATTTTAGGCCATATGAACGAAATGCAGAGGAAAATGATCTTGTGTACTCACACCTCAAAGCCTTCACTGACCTATCCAAGCAACTTACCAACAAAGAACTAAAGGAACTAAGTACCCTGGTAACATTGGATGTCTGGCGGGACGAAGGATATACAGGTTAGCTAGTTGATCTTATTTTATCTTGTTTTACCTGGTCTAATTTCTCTATTGTTGCTGGCATTGATGTGTGTTTGAAATGGTTGAAAAGATAATTAGGCTGATCCATTGATAGTCCATTTGGTTTAGAATATTTGTGCATTTCAGTACTTTTTTTGTTGATGTTAAATTGTTTTATCATATAATTTCATATTCCTGGAAAGCTTTGTGTGTGAACGAGAAATATGAATGCATGCAATGGAAAGAAATATCAAATCTAATAAAATACTCCCTTTGACACACATGAGAGTATATTAAAAAACATTTTGTGCACCTCTGCTGTACATTTTATTCATCAGAAGTTAAGTTTCATCATAGATTTTGATCCTTGATGATATAAAGACATGTTTATTCACGTGTGAAGCTGTGACAAGACATGTTTATACACGTGTGAAGCTGTGACAAGACATGTTTATACACGTGTGAAGCTCTGAAAAGACATGTTTATGAGAAGTTTCAATAATAAATACAAGTAAGTCTGCATTAGTTGAACTCCTTGGCCAAATAATCACCCAAATTTAAGCATTTTTTCAGACCAGACTATGCAAAGCATGTATCATTAACATCTTCCAAGTCAAATGTAGACTTAGTCAAGCAGAGAGAGATGCCACTTCAATTTACCTGTAGTGAAATATTCTTTGTTTTGTTTTTGCAGTTTTTGCAAACAGTGGATTCTTCATAGTATTGAAAGGGAGTGTTATCCCTCAGAGTAGACCATGGATTCAGTACAGGGGTGCAGCTGGCAAAGTACCTTTGGTGGTCACAGAATCCTCACATAGTGAGGAGAGATACCCTGAGGTAAAATACCCCCTCCTTTTTATTTCCTTCATCTCTTCCTCATCTCTCTCTCTCTTTCTTGAATGCTGTCCGTCAAACACATTTTCACTCCCATTATATTATCTTGTCCCCTCCCCTGATCATCCTTTTCAGTACCAGTCACCATTCTTTGACCACCTGTTTACCTGTTTCACCAGAGAACAATAGATTCAGTGGACCGAATCTATTGTTTATTGTATTTCTATTTCGTCTAATCTTTTCCATCTCTTTTCTTCCCTCTTCCTTCCATTTATATCTTTCAACATTTCCCACTATCACTTCCATGAATTTCTATTTGTCCCTCATTCTATCTCTGCTAGCTTTATTTCTGCCTATATTTATATTCCAGTTGCTGATCCCACCACACCTTCCTGTCTATTTTTTTTTATAGTTTTTTTCTCCCCAGAATCATTTCTGTGCACTTCTGATTTGCATACACAGGATGTATTTGCGTAAATGTAATGTCAATAGAATATGACGTTAGCTCTCTTTTTTTTGAACGACGGGGAAGTGTGTGTGTAGGGGGGGGGGGAAGGTAGGTTAGGTAGGTTCGCTTGTCATACTTTCTGATGACTTGTTCATATATTTGCCCGAGTGTTTTTTACGATTTACTTTTTGCCAATTCTTCCTTCTGCTCTGTATTCTTCATTCTCATGCTCTGTATTTTATCATTTTTTTTTCATGTTTGCATTCTCACAAATATTTGATAGCTTAAGGTGTGTGACTGCTTTGGAACATTGGAGAAAGTGGAAGGCCCAGAGGCAAATAGCAAGTAAGTACTTGGCAAAAAAAAGATGTATTTCTTAGGATTTACAAAAGGAAATATATGAATATTTTAAAAAACCTGTACTTAAGTAGTGCTAGCATTTGGACTTTAAATTCCATTGCTCTGATTCATTGCTTTGCTACTTATTTCTGTTGTATCTTTTACATGGCAGAGATTATTTTTTTGAAATACATTATTTACTGATAGGAAAACCAGGGCAAAACTAAGCCAACGGTATTGTTTGATAGTATTATTGAAGCACTTGAGACTAGTACTCTCTTCTTAATCTTATTTTGTTTTTAATTAGACTTCTAACTGTTACTGTCAACTCGGTACCGGCAGAGTTCCTGAAGATATCCAGCAATGACTTCAAACGCATCACTGAGGTAGGAAATAAATGTCAGAAAATGGCAGGTACCCATAATTCAAGGGGAGCATTTCATCAACATTTTTGTCCAACAAGTTGTCAGATCTGACAATTTTCCTTGATTCTGATTGGTGGGGAGGCACTGTTACTATGGTAACTGGGAAAACAGGACTTGTCGGAAAATTCTTTCATGAAACCTGATCTAGAACGGAAATTCTGTTTTGTCATAGAAATGTACACAGCAAAAACACATAATTTGTTTTGCAAAGGTAAAGTAAAAAAAATCTTCTTGAAAAATAAAGAACCCTAACATATTTTCCATTTTGATTTACTAGTAAACAGAAAATCACTGTCCATTCTTTAGGAATGACTGGAACATGCTAAAGCAGATTCTTTTTCAATCTAATTCCTACCATCTAGACTTGAAGTACATGTATGACCATTGTCGATTAAAGTTATTTGTCAATGAGCATTTCAATGTGTAGTTTGGAAAGTTTTCAAAAGGAAATTCAGCATGAATTGAAACAGAAAGTTTGTAGTTCTTATTTAGCATAAGAACATATTCCAGTTAAAAAAGGTGATGCCTCACTATGAAAAATGAAACAGCTCCAGATTGACTGCCCTAGTTAAGCACTTCAGTATTGCACTACTCTTGATGTCTCTCATTTGCTCTTTTATCCTGCTGTTTCACTTTTGCTCTGATTGCTCTCTCTGTCTCTCCCTATTTCCCTTGTTTTTCTCAACTTCATTCCAACATTCTTAATCAGTTATAACCACATGGGGGATCATAAAGCCCTTCTTCGTACATACCAGCATTCCCCATACAAAGCATTTAGGTAGTCTTATTTTATAGTGATCTTTTATTTTTAAATTCTCTTAGCAAATACAATCTCAAGAAAACACAGAGAAGATAAATCTGATCAATTCTTGCAAGGCGTATCTGATGTGGCCAAGACAGTCATTGCTCAAGCTTGCCGAACTCCTGGAATGGACAACCTTTCAAGAGAATACAGGTAGGATAGAGGAACACAGCTTTCAAAGGTTCTTCATTTGCTCATCTTGACAACAATCACTAACTATAGTAGAGCAGATAATCTCCAAAAATCACAACGGTTGTGCAAATTTTGACCAAAGCATGAAACTTTCACAAGTATCAGTATATGCCGTAAGGCAACGGCTGAAAATGGCATCTTAAAATTTACCTCCTATCTTTAAAATAAATCTTACGGCATATACTAATACTTGTGAAAGTTTCATGCTTTAGTCATAATTTGCACAATTGTTCGGCTAATCCGCTCTACTGCTACCAACAAGATCTTTCATGAAATACTCCCAGGGGAGCATTTCATGAAAGAACTTGTCAGATGTTTAATCTGACAAAATACCCTCTAGTAGACAGTCAATGAGAATAATGGTAATGTCTTATTGAACAGTTCCTTTGGATGTACATAAAGACAACAGAGTAATGATGCTCCTCTGCCTATCAAAATCAGTGAAAGTTTTCAGATTGTTGGATGAAAAATGATAGATGAAATGCCCCACAGGTGTCTGATTGTTGCTATGGTAACTGTCAGATAAAACAGACTTTGTTTGATTAAAAGAAATGCTTGCCAGGGTGAATAGAGATAGCTTTGTGACATGGAATGTAGCCATTATGATGTACATGGAAATCTTCATGTAATGTCTTTGCAAAAATTTTGCTAATGACTGTTGTTATGTATACCATGATCTATTATGATAATAATTATAATATACAAATGATGCATGGGTTAGAGTGGGTCAGTAGGAACTGTGTGCACAAGGTAACTTTGGCATGGTTTAACCCACGAGGCGCAGCCGAGTGGGTTTAGACCATAATGCCAAAGTTACCGCGTGCACACAGTTCCACTGACCCACGAAAGAAACCAATGCATCATCTGTTTTATAGAATGGAAAAAATTTATTGAATAAAATACAAAAATTAATGATTTACCGGATGCATGATAATTTCATGCGTCCGGTAAATTCAATTTACCGGACGCATGAAAAAATTTACCGGACGCATGATTTTTTTTACCGGACGCATGATTTATTTACCGGATGCATGAAAATTCCAAAATGTAATGCAGACACATTGATAACCCTGGACAACATAAATATGGGCTTAACTGCATAATATGTTGGCACAAAGGCATTATTATACCCAAAATGCCAAATACAGCTTTGCATTGACAAGATCTTGAGGCAGCCTCCTACCTCCAATAGCTGTGTGTGTATGCCCGGGCCGCGCCGGGGGCCAGCGCTTGCAGCTGCCTGGGGCTGGGCCTGCAGTGCAGTGGTGAATTTGGCTGTTCACAGCTCAGGGCAGTAGATCTAACATTAGATCGTATGTCTGGACTTCTCAACTAACAAGTATGCGGGCAGTTTTAATCCCAATGACAATTACGGTACCGTATTTGTACTTACAGATCATTTTGCATCCTTTATTTGATTCATTCTGCCTTGATCGAAAATTCAAAATTTTGACGTAAACAAGCGTAACAGTACATGCGCGATGACATCACAATGACCTTTTCGGGCGATAGCTTGTTTACAGTGGATATCGTTTTGATTATCGGGATATCGTTCGTGCAGCCCAGTAAAAATTCTTGCATAGCTCTCAACCAATCAGATTGCAGGGATTTTCTCATCCATTCTATCATAAAACTTTTTTTCATTTTCAGTACTAGTGAGTGAAGGTTTCATGTGTCCTTTCATTGGTTTCGTCAAATCTGGAGAATGTCACGTATTGAGACAAGTGGAAGTCAAAGAGGTTTTACCCAATGGGAAAGAGGTAAAGAAATCATGAAATATCTCACTTTTTCTCATTTTTTGATGGAGTAAGAAAAGAATTAAAATGCCCATGTTCTGAACTCAGGTTTAATGTAAACTCCGGTCCAAGTATGCCACAAATTTGATATTTTCACCTTCCCATATTTTAGCAGAGTTAGGCTTTCATGGTCTAAACCAGATTTTAGTTAAACTAGAATGCAGAATACGGGCCTTTGACAAGGAGATTGATTTCTTGGGAGCCCCACATCATGCTAATATAAATTTTGTGTCATGTTTTTTTTTTCTAATTATTTTTTTTTGCGAGGTATGCAATGAAACCTGAGATGGGAGAATTTAGTTTTCAGAAGTTCTCTCAGAAAGTGGTCATTGAGAAATCTTGTCTCTTGTTGTTTGCTGAATTTTAACCGTGAAGATAGATGGGGTTATTCTTTCAGACAAATGGTTGGAATATATTGTCTTAAAACAGTCTACTAATTTCTCTTCTCACTGGGTCCCTCCACACTCCGCTCCAGCCTTCTTGTCCTTTCATTCCCTTATATGAATTTCATGACATGTATGATGTCATATTTTTATACACAATAATGTGTTATAATACTTTCTATATATGTTCACTTATGTGTATATACACTCATCAGTATTAGTCCTGAATTAAGCATTTCGTAACATGAAATGATCGGGGTTTTTTTTTGTCTTTGTAAATCATGGGTGAGCTCTTCCCGAGCTCTGCTTCTCATTGGCCCATAATCCATAATTTCATTTTTTGATGTATACTGATTATTTTGTCTCAATGTTATCTGTGCTTTATACATACCACTGTGATTATACTGTTAACATGGTAAGTACATGTAGATACTGAAAATGAGAATGAAATGAATAAATCTTAAAATCCCTTAATCTCTTTGACGCAGGAGAGAAGATGCAAGCAGGTAGTCATGGGTCAGCTGTTACATTCCGAGTCTTTTGGTGAGATCAGTGTTCTGAGAGGAGAAGAAAGCAATTCCTCCATCGTGACATCGTCCAGTGTGGAGCTAGGGGTCATCTCGGTGGACAGAATAAACGGTAAGATCAAGGCCTCATCTGTGGTTATGAGTTACTGGAATGATGCAGTTCAATTGGTTGAGAGGATGTTTAGTGTAAACATGGCCTGAATTCCACCCATATTTGTTAATTTCTTTTTACGAATTGCAGCTCATTACACTGATTTTAAGGCCTTGTGATGCATATCTTTATTTTTACTGTGTGATGTATAATCAATATATTAATATTCAAAATCTCAGATCTTTTTCTACACACTTGCTCCTCTCTCCTTTACCTTGTACTTTTACTTGCTATGGTCTACCGACTACGCGCTTTCGCAGTCAGTGCTTTCACTCTCTGGAATAATATTTCCTTTCATATTTGTAAGTTCACCTCTCTTGAATCCTTATCTCTCCTGAAAACACATCTATTCCTATCCTAATTTATCAAGTATTAATTGTAATTGTTCCGGATGTGTCTTATTACTTTTTCTTGATCTATTTTTTTATATGAAATGTACATGTTTGCTAATTGGTGTTATGATTTTGTGTTAATTTCATTGTAAAGCGTTTTGAAACCATTGGTAAGAGCACTACATAAATACAATTTATTATTATTATTCAGGATGTATAACCCCCATTTTCCATCACTCTTCACTTCGCAATCTGCTTATTAAAGCCATAATAATTTGAGAGCATACAACCTTTCATATGAACTAGAAAAAAGCCACAAATTACTTCAGGGAGGTCCCACAAATACAGGGTTGGATGTACATATATCATGGAATTGCCCTACGTTTTGATAATGTACTATGCAAGAATGGGACTAAAGTTTTCTTATTTCTGTTAAGTCGTGTACACTTTGATAATCATTTATAATTTTAATTCATAATAATTTTCACAGAGCTAGATGAGACAACTAGATCACTTCTTCTGCAGTCAAATGAAACACTTTATGAATCTCTGTCAGAGGTGAGTATTATATGTTTTAATATATATTTATTGCTCTTGGATTGATCTACAGTCCTCTAGTTTGCCAGAAAAAAAATGAAATTCCCCAGAGATCAAAACAGATCATGATGCGTGGGATAACTTTGCTTACCAAATGTGATTAGCATTTTTGGTCATAAGAGAAAAGCTCTCAATAATGTTTTGTACAATCCTATGTAAATATATGCAACAGATAGACTTTCTGTGTAGCATTCTTTGAATCAAATTGCGATGCGATACAAAAAAAATTATTCCTGCGACACCAAGAGTAAGATAGTATTTAAAACTATTTTACCTCTAATTACTAGATCCCCCAACATATGTAATCACTTGGATGTGACTATTAGCGAGTTATCTCTACTGGGGCAAATCTAGTGATGTGACAGTGTTGACAGTTTCTAAATCCTCAGAGCTAAGTGCTGAGTTTAAGGATGTTCCACAATTATGTGTGTGCACATATTTTACGCTATGTGCATTGACGTCACTATGGGCAAAGAGGTGATAAATCAGCTGATTTTTCCCCATGATCTGAATTTTACCTACAGATGTTATATTGTAAAGCTACTTAATTGAAATTAACCCATCCTTAAAAACCTATAGTTTTAGAGTACTTCACTCTGCTTGAGATGGAATAGAATCTGAAACACTGTCATGAAATCTCGACTTGTATCTTGTAGCTCATTAGGTTTCCATTTACATGTAGTCAATTTTACTTTTTGCTTTTGATTAGATTTTCAGACATCGAGCAGCCACTCAATCAATGAACAAGCCCCTCTTGTCATTCGTGTGATTTTATTCTGAGTGTATGTCGAAAAACTTCAGAATGTCCGATTGCAATGGTATTTTTCAAGTTTGCAGTACCAATCATTTATTTAATATCCCCTTTCCTTTCTTCTCTTCCCCCCTTTTTTCCAAGACCGAGATCCACAGTGAGTATATCGACCAGGAACAGAAACGTGAATGGAACCAATTTAAACACAATGTTCTTGTTGATGTCATCAATGCAAGGGGCATTAGACCAGGCTATGGAAAATGGGCTAAATGAGGACACCAGACTACAAGTCTTTAGATTAGATTTGACGCATAATTAATCATATATACATATGTATATCACTTTTATTTATTTATTCATGATGACCTTCACGCTATGAATGTCATTGATACATGAGGAAAATCTAATTAGGTATAGGGACATATCTCTATACATCGTGTCCTTATAGAACTATTTTGTTAAGGATACAGGGGAAAAAGACAGAAAGTCCTCACCTTTTGATAAATGAACAAATCTTTCTCTGCATATTTTACATTAGGATTGGATGAGCATTACATGAAATATCACATCCTCTAATGTTTAGGTTACTACTTTCGCTGGGCGGAGTTTCATAAAGATGCTTGTAAATTACAAAGGAACAAAAGGAAATCCAATAGTTTTTTTTAACCACTGTTTTCCGATGAAGGATCAAATGGCTATAATTGGTACCAATGTTCACTATAGACTTATCAATAATTTTGTATCAAGACCAATGCAATTAAGTGCAAGGGTATTTTAGTACATTTAGACTCTGCATCAGTCGACATTCCATTATTTGAATAATCGCCTAATTGAAGCAATATTGAATAATTGAAGAAGAATAGGCAAATCATGTTTTAATAATTCGAACAAATTCATTTGGTCTCAAGAGATTTGACTTAGGCAGTCACCTGTTCAGCCAAACAGAACAAAGTAGAACAATATGCTATATGTGATACACATGACAGCCTGTAATCTCAATTTCAAATTTCAATTTCAAATAGACCAAATGCCTGTGCAGTGATTTATTTCTGGGTGGTGTAGATAAAAGCAGGAAAAATATTAGAGTAACATTTCAATAAGAGTTTGATGAAACTCGATTGAAAGGTACATGGAAGAGAGTTATAACACTTCTTAGATCTACATTTCTTTATTGTCACATGTGAGCTGTTATTCCAAATGTGTTCTATATATGATTTCTGTGAATGATCATTCATTAAAATTGTCTTTAGGTCCTTTTCCTTTAAGTATGTATATGGATACTGTACCAAGTATATTTTAAATGTAAGCGCAAGTCCACCCCCGCAAAAGTTCATTTGAAAAAAAGAGATAATCAAACAAGCTCAACAGTGAAAATTTCATCAAAATCAGATGTAAAATAAGGTGGTTGTGACATTTTAAATTTTCTCTTTATTTAAAAAACAGTTGCATGTTTTTTCTGTTCAGTATGCAAGAGGAATTTTTACCTAAATCAGATAGTAAGGCACTGAAAAAAAAAGAAGTGTTGAGATGTTATACATTCATTGTAATTTATGACAACGTGCATAGAATTATTTCCCCACAATAATGCAATACTTGATTTCAGAACTTTAGAAAAGTTTATATAAAGTTTCTTGTATTGAGCTTTTATTTTGCCATTCCAATTTTAGTAAGTTTAGTAAGTGGCCATTATTCTTGATTGATTCTGTATGAAAATTTGAATTTTGGGGGTAATCAGAGAAAGTATCTTGACCCATCAATGTAATTCAACTTCACACTGGCCCCTTGAACTCTAACCAAGTCTCAGCTTTATGAATTTAGCAATTGCAAATGAGAAAACTACAAAAATCTATTCTGTAACTTTCATCACATTAACAGATACTTGAGAAGTAGTAATACATAAGGTCTAATCAGATATTTGGACTTCTGATATTCAAATTTAATCCTGAATATAACAAGGTATTGTTTCATTTTAGCTGACAATAAATTTATCCTTTGACAATTAGCAGTTTTGATATTTTTCAAAACTTGATCGAATCAAGACTGACAGTTTACAGACACATTTTCATTTGTAGTGAACAAAGTATAAAAAAAGTGACAGCAATGAAAATATATCAAAATTAAATATCTTTCAGTTTGACTTTATAATATAAAGTCAAACTGAAAGATATTTCAGTTTGACTTTTGCTCATTACATGATAATAAATATAATATAAATTACATTATCATGCATTTTGTTATTCATATCTAGTCCTGTATTAATATTATTAATACAGGACTAGATATGAATAACAAAATGCATGATAATGTAATTTATATTATATTTTTTCTCATGTAATGAGCAATAAAGAGCACAAAACTATTTTCATCACAATTTCTGTCTTTAGATATTCCAAATCATATTCAAGGACAGTTTGTAAATACCTGTACATTCTGAACATGTATGATGCATTGTATAGATATATTGTGCAATGATGTACATTGTGTAAATTTCACTATGTGAACCACTTTTTATTTTGTAAAAAATACAAATTATATTTCTGATTTCAAATAAATATCAGTTTATAAGAATTTTCATTTGAGGGTTGTATATTTACTTCAGTACTCTTTAAATAATTTGCATTTGGCGGTATGCATATTATTAAATCACTAATTTATGGAATAGACCCAAAAAAGGCTATATTCTGACGACCTCACCATGATAAAGTAAACTGAGAAAGTAGACCTTACATTATAGGTGGGAGCTTTTTTTCAGACCAATATGTAAAAGTGTTCTTCATATTGCGTCAAACAGATTTTGCTTGGGCTGATTCACCTGTAATTAAAAGTTTTGTTTAAAAAATCTTTGAAGGGCCAACTGCAGTTAGACCAAAGTTTTAAAAATCTCCTTTGCAAGACTGCAATGTGTATTCACCAGAAAAGAATGACCACATTTCATAGGTACGTGAGGCTACATTCATGCTGGTTCATGTATGGCACAACGAGCATATTTCTTGGACACACCATTGCTATGAGCTAAGTTGACGAGAATGGGATGTCATCTTTTAAAGTAAAAAAACGGTTGTCACATCCCTCCCTTCAATGTTCAAGTTAAATTAAAGAACTTCATCTAACAGAATTGAAGTCGTCTGTTTCCTCCTCTTGCAAGCTCTGCTTCAGCTCACGAAGAGCCCATTTCTTGTTGTCGATGGCAGCTGTTAACTCCTGGTATTCATTCACTATCTCTTCAAACCCAGTCCCAATGGCTTCATAGTTTTTGAGTGCTTGGCTGTGCCGCATCAGATCGGTCTTGCGCTCCTGGACAGCACCTTCCAGATGTTGCCTGTGGAGGAGATTGAATTTAAGGAAAAAGTTCATTAGTCCGGCCATACCATAATCATAGTGGTGCTATCAATGCTCTATTATGACTCACAGTAAGAATAGTATCCCTAGATTTTTTTTTTAATACATATATAGCACCTTTTCTACAGGATACAAAGAATAACATGCAGCGCTTAGTGCTTCCTAGGTGACCATTCACCTTACCTGGGTCAAATGCAGCACAAAGTGGGAAAATTTTTGCTAAAGGAAGTCCCACTTTTTCTCAAAAGGTACAAATTTGATTATGCAATAAAGTGACGATGAGTTAATGAAAACATGTTTTTGAGAAATCTGGGGTCTGACATGCATTTACAAAATGCTGTTCAACTTCTAAATTGAGTATCCGGACTCAAAAGTTATGCAGGATGTGAAAGGAAAAGTCCTGAAATGCTTGGGGCAAGCTTTTTACAGATTTATTGCATGAAGCTTCAATGAAAGAGGGGAAGGGGGGGGGGGGAGGGAAGGGGCATAATAGCCCTCCCATGAGACAATTGAGATTCAAACCATAAGTCTTTTCTTGAAAGCTAATATGTCTTACCGTATCGTGTCTTCATTGAATGTTGCAATATTTTACTATTCTCTGTTTCATGCACCTATAATGATTATCTCTATATCTATGTTTCAATTCTTGCAGCAAAGGACAGTTCATGAAAACAGTATCATTTTGGATATGTTACCTTGTAGCTTTCATAGCTTGAAGCACTTCAGGTGTGTATGTACTGCACAACAGCTTAGCCTCAAAGACTCTGAAAAGAAATAAAATGGGTCAATATTTGAACTTTTATGTTCATCACACCAAGCTAATTTCCACTATGTCCTGAATCAAAATGGCCTAAAACCCTATGGCCCACGTCCACAAAGGGAGTTTAGAATCAGTTGTCTGAACTCTTGATTTAATGTGTATATTGAGGAAGGTTCCAATAATGAATGTGCTCTAATAAACAAGACCAAAATTCCTCCTTGTAGACATGGTTCAGGTAATAATGAATAATTGAGCACTGTTCATGGTCAATGGATAAGTGGCAATGGTCAGTCAAGTCCAATGCTGCATGCACTATTTGTTTAAAATACTGACAAAGGTTCACCAAACAGAACATATTGTTTGGTGGCCAACACAGCCTTAATTTAATACTCCTTTACAATTTTTAGAATGAGGTAAAAAAAGTGTAATCATTGCATATAATAAACTTACATGTGAACAGGGATTTATCAACTAACCAATAGCTTCATGACAATAAACATTCTTTTCAGAAAAAGAATAATAGTATGATAAATTCTACCAAATTAGGTGCTTAATGCACACCTATATTACCTGGCTACGCTAGTCTACCCATTCCGTTGATCACAGCTTTTGAGGATATACTTCATGCTGAAACGCATTTACATCACCTGGGTTAAGTGCAGCACATTGTTAATTGGTTTGTTGCTACAGAAAATTACAACATAAATCACTTATCTTTCCACGGAGCCAGAACCCTTCCAAAACCACTGATATCTAACCCCATCTGACTGAAAAAAGATGGATTGGATAATTATTTTAAATTAAAAAATATTTATGATTGCATTTTCTTCATGTTATAAAAATACAAATGCTAACCTGATTTTGAGACTCATAGCATGACATCGAGCACTGAGCCAGTCTGTTGTGATGCTGTCACTGTCAGCTTGCAGCCGTAACATGTGATTGGTTATCAGTTTCTCCAGGGTTTGCAGTGCCTCTCGCAAGCTCTGCAAAGATACAGTCATATACCAGTATTCTTTGACCATATCAGTATGTACTTCTCTACAGACAGCATTGCCCACATCACATATTTATCATGGACCCTACTATAAATGAACTAAGAATGACAGTATTTTGTTGAGGACGCAGTGAGTACAGCCACCTTATAATAAGCATGTTGATGAGAACACTCATTTATCGTTTTATTGTCCATTTTGCAATCACAAATCTAAAGGCTGCAGGACTAAAGCCATGGTAAGACAGTTGTAAACATGATAATTCTGGCTGCTTTCGAACAAAAGTACATCTGCCCTCGCAGCCTAGAGAAGTCTTAAATGCAAAATCTTCTTTCTGTAAAGCAAACGAAAAGAGGACTGAGAAATTGGTCTACTGTCACTAATTTACAAGACATCATCATCCAGAGGTACCAGGAACTTCATTGGGCTGTTGGAAGTAATAACTCTTCTTTGTGCAGGTCACTGACAAACCTCACAGTAGATCCTTTACCTGGTTGTACTGCCAGAATTGTTTGTTCCTGAGAAGTTTGGCTAATTTCAGCTGCTTCTTCTCTTCCTCCAATTTCATTTTCTCCCGTCTCAAGACGTCTGGTAGCTGAGTGGCCTTGGCAAAGGTCATCTCATCTAGAAGATATGTGATGGGAAAAGGAGAAAGGTGTTATTGGAGCAGGAGGAAAGTGGAGAGACACAGGCAAAAACAAGATGCATTTTATAGAATTCTTCTACATTCTGATTCACAAAAAGCAAGTGTCTACAATTCAGTCTGTTAACACCACCCCAAATGTCTATTCATCTGTTGACTTATTCCTAAAGGTCCACATTTTAATTAGAAAACGGTGATGATTCTGACCAAAGTGAGAAATGAAATACATAATTTCTCTTATAGGAGTGTGTAGAAAGGTTGTCAAGAAAAAAAAGAAGGAAATATTGAATTAAAGAATTCGGAATCAAATGGTCAAAATTCAGTTCATTCATTCCAAAAAACAGAATGTTAGTATTAATATAATTAGGGAAATGAAAGGTACAAAACAAATGGACCAGAAAAAGGGCCAATTATGGTTATTATTACAAGTAACTGCCCAAGTCGAATATTTTGGGACCTATTGGGACCCTAGAAATCTGTTGACTTTTTTACTTTGAAGAGGTAAATAAAATAACACATGATTTGAATTATCTGGTCTAAAACATTGCTCAAGTATTTGAATGATGGAAGGTCAACTCAGGTAGAGTTGCCTGTATTTGCATTGACAGAAACCATACAATATAAGAATTAGGAGGTCTGCTTAGGGGTCCTTTATTTTGTGGGGGAAGGGGGAGCAAGGTCATAAATCAAAATGCTGACAAAGATGTAATTGTCATCAAAATAAGATAAGTTTGAGTAGTTAAAGCATTTTCTGTATAATTCATTGCTGGCTCAAGGTAGTCCGTGTACAAGGTCTGTTAGGGTGATAGAATTGAGTAGGACAATTCCATGACAAGTATATCCATCCATTATAACCTTCCTGAAATTATTTGTCTCGAGCTGGTTTCTGGTTAATTATCAAGGCTTTGGCAATTCATGAAGTGAAGCAGGAATGGAGAAAAAGGAAAGCTTGAGACAAAGAATCATAATGCAACTGCCAATTAGTAGATGGGGTAAGGCTTGCTCACCTGCAGTCGAGCTGGAATCAGTTTCATGAAAAGTTTGAAGCTCTTCACATTTCTTCCTCAGTCTTTCTTCTATCAAGGGGATTAATTGGGGTTGGATCATGGATGCTACCTTGAAAGTGAGAGAAAATTGAAGGGATGAGGTAGTAGCATTAGCATCATTTGGTCAAATTGGCACCTTAACAAATGTCTGAGCAGCATTCTTTAGACCAAATCTTGCTCCATGGCCTTAACTGGCAAATCCTATTCTAGCATAGACAAAACACAGAAGAATGCTGAAATGTCGATATGAAAAATCCACCAAGTGGGATTCCTGCTAAAAGACGGAGCATAGAAGTTTGTTTAATAGCCGTATGGAATGCTGGATATTTCTAGAAATGCAGAGAGAGCAGATTAAATAGTGCATTATAAAGGCAAAGCAGTATCAAATGTTCATGCAAGACCCCTGCCATAATAAGGCAAAACAACCTACATCTTTAATGATACCTCCGAGATATTCTTGATTGGAGATTTTACAGCTAGAGTTGCTCATATTTCTTTTTTTAAACATTGAGTTGTACCTTTTTCTGATGATTTCCCTCAAGGAGTTTGCCTTTCTCTAATCCAAGCAGGATGGCACCGTCACCATGTTCACCACCGATATTCCTTTCTGATAGATAGTCACATGCTTCAGCAGTAGCTAAACACTGATCCAGGGCTTCAAAGAACTGTACATAAAATAAAAGATATTTGGCACTTGGCATTCCATAGATCTTAGAGGTAAACTAAATGGCTTGATCTTACAAAGACTTATCTACTTCCCATGTTGATTTCACAATTTGGCTAATATTACACAAATGTCAATGGTCTAGTCATATTCCTATGGGCACAGGGTCGAAGGTCAAATGTCATAAATGCCAAGCAATTATTACACAAACATCTCATTTAAAGTGATGGTAGTACCCCCACCTCCTACACTATGAATATACAATGGTTTGTTTTCTCAACATCTTGACCCATTGACATTGTACAAGGACTACCTGGTTACAGTGGGCAATGGATTCAAAGATCAAATAACCAAATCATATTAAACTTGATCCATATGCAGATGGAAGTGATGGTCTGATTGAATAATGAAATTTCAATTTGTAATACATTACATAATATAACAGATCTGGTAACCATGTAGGCATAAATTTTGACACTTAAACTGCAGTCAAGAATCTATCTAGTCTTGGGAGGCCTCTCCACTGGAAGTGCTTTTTCATCCTTAGTGGAGGAAAGTTTGGCCAATCAAGCTATTGTGCATCAACAATGATTTGACAATCCAAAGCTTTATCTGCTCAGAATGTTCCCATGCCACTGCATGCTGTCTTTTGTTCTTGAACAATCCCCCAATTTCTCTTTATGATTAAAGGTTTTGGCACACTTTGTGCACAGACATGGAGGCTTTCCCTTCATACATACTGGTAAATACCTGTGCAGTCTTGGAGTCTGGAGCCATTTCTTGAGATGCTATGCGGTGTTCCATTATGAGTTCATGCAGTTCATGATGTAGGATGTGCTGTTTAAGGTACCCTATCCTCACCCTTTCCATTCCATCTTTTGCCTGTATCAAGGATAATTTTTTACTTGAGTGACTTTCTGTCTGCCTTTCACAAATGTTCTTTGCCAGATTTGTTATACTACTAATAGTAGTATTAATAATAATGAAATAATAATGATGATGATAATAAAGATGATAATAATAACTATTATCATTCATTCATAATCACAACCAACATATATGGCAAAACCAACAAATCAACAAACATCACAAAGAATTAATACAAGCAATAGAATCATTTTATTTAACATTATCCATCATCCTTAATTTCCCCCATCATATTGTATTGTTTTTATGTTGTTAATGTGTAATAAAACTAATGCCACAATATGCATACACGGTTCTCAAATAATTAACATTTCATTGTTAGTCAAACCAACCCTATCTTTCAATTGTTGGCCTTATGTATGCATTGATTACATCCTAAAATACAATGATTTCTACAAGAATTAAACAGATTTTGTATATTTATCTTGCAATTAAAGTTTTAATATAGACAAACAAAAATTGATCAAACCTCAAATTTAGCTTTAAATTCATGACATTCCCATTGTTGATTAAGTATGATGTACAGTACATGTGCTTTAAATCATATTTCTTTCCATATTTTAGTTCAGTTTTATGGAAATACTAGATTACAAGAACTGTAATGTATAAAGATTGGAATACTAGTAGCTGATGCAAATCAAAATGAAAACAAATATACACACACACGTATGGTTTCCATCAAAGATCAGGTCATTTATTGTGTGTAACTTTGTTTGCAAACTACATACAGCTTCATGAAACTCAATCTAGGCCTCATATGAAAGAAGTATATTACAAGTAGGAGGATCCTTACCCTTTTGTGAGCCTCTTCAATGTGCTTAGATGTTCCGTTTTCGGTCACATGTTGTGGGATTGCTTTGAGAAGATTCATGCATCCTGGATTCTGTGCTGCATCACTCTCTGATATGTGAACAGGAAGGCTCATGTTCACTAAATATGTGCAAAAAATGACAGATTGAAGGCAAGTGTTATTCTTAATGAAAACATGTATAAAAACAACAACAAATAAACAGCGCTCTTCATGAGGGGAAAGCAAATTTTAAAACATTTTGAAAAATCAAAATGACTTTGCTTGGGGAAAGTTTTTTTTTCTCATTCTCAACATAAATGATACAGAACATAGGCCTATTTTTAGTGTTGGTCTGGGCCTCACTAAAAAGTGTGCTAGCCTCCAAAATTTTGAAAAATGAAACTATAGTGACTGACGTAACATGACAATTCACTGACTGGAGTGTCCCGTTTTTCCCCTCATAGCGTCTCTTTGTGGCACAAATGATCAAAGACACAGCGAATTTGCATTCATCAGTGTACACAAATTTGCCAGTATCTAGTAGTCATTCTTCCCTAGCTGACCTAACATTAGGCCTTGCCCTTGTACTATTAAGCGTAACTGGGCGCCGGGCTTTGGTTGTAATCATGCGCGTCCCAAATAAAAAGCCATATATTTATCCCTTCTAATGACACTGTTCTGGTAGATAAGTCAATTTCAACTTTTTAAAGAAAATGTATTTTTATCATTTAATAACTAAATTAGACTAGTTCCTAAATCTACTCTCGACAAAAGTGCTATGCTAAGCTAGTAGGCTACGCCACTTGTTCACTGCAACCATCCTGCCTGTGGGGAATCTACAGGTAGGACTATGGTATGCCAATGCTGTACATAGCACACACTTTGAAAAATCATTAAAATATCACTTTTGTGACCCAAATTACTAATTTCCATACAGTTGCAATTTTTTTTCATTAGTAACTTGGGAATATTTTTTGTATTCACCAGTGCGCTCAAAAACTTGAATTTTGGGCATATTTTTGTGTACGCCCTCTATTGGTGGAAAGTAATATGGAAAGAAAATTTTCATTTTTCAATCTCTATTTTTAATTAAGAAAAAAATATTTTAAAGAATTAAATTTACATAAGTGCCAAGTTATATGATGAATAGCTGTTATGAAAACTGACAGTGTAAGAAAATCAAGCATTTGTCCCATATAAAAAGAGAAATTAAGCCAAACATTGCCACCATTATTTTGCCACACATGGGGATGTAACTGAGAACAAGGTTATATCATAACCTTGTTGAACTTGTTCATTGAATGAGTGGGCTAAGCCACTCATTCAATGAACAAGGTTATGATATAACCTTGTTCTCACTTATATCTCCATGTGTGGCAAAATAAGGGTGGCAATGTTTGGCTTATTTTCTCTTTTTCTTGGGGGCAAATGCTTGATTTTTTTACACTGACAGTTTCCATTACACCTATTATTCATACAACTTGACTCTTATTTAAATTTGATTCTTTAAATTATTTTTTTCTCAATTAAAAATAGAGATCAAAAAATGAAAATTTTCTTGCCATATTACTTTCCACCAATAGAGGGCGTACAAAAAATATGCCCAAAATTCAAGTTTTTGAACGCTCTGGTGAATACAAAACTTATTCCCAAGTTACTAATGAAAAATAAATTGCAACTGTATGGAAATTAGTAATTTTGGTCACAAAAGTGATATTTTAATGATTTTTTAAAGTGTGTGCTCTGTACAACATTGGCATACCATAGTCCTACCCACTCATGGTTTCAAATCGTCTCGTGTGTGAAGGATTCATATGCACCTGGTGCACGCGAATCTTTCACACCCTTTGGTTACTAAAATAACTATGACTTTACATTGTAGCTAAGAATTATAATTTTGCTATGACACTTACCGAACCATATGGATCGTTTGTTGAATTCTCTTTGCTGTTTTTTTAATAAAATAAGAGCATTTTTCGTGATCTTCACGTAGTCGTAGATGCCTCTGGATCAGCGTTGATATCAACTTTTGCCTAAAGAGGGCGCGCGATATTATTCACAAGCCGGTAGGCACTTGAGAACCAAGTTTGAAAGGATACTCGTAAAATTATGTCACTCTCGCCGATGAATATTCATTAGATCGTGCGTGTTCAATACACACTGAGTGCATGCATGCAGAGTTTGTATTGAACACGCACGACCACGATCTAATGAATATTCATCGCGAGAGTGACGTAATTTTACGAGTGTCCTTTCAAACTTGGATCTTAAGTGCCTACCGTTTGTTTACGGTATACCGTACCTTTTTTTACGGTGTTGCAAGCTAGCTGCATTCGAGGCGATCAGCATTATTTTCTTGCTCGTTCAATCCACTTTCATCATCTTGTCAAAAGATGGCGTACTTTACCAATAAGTATATACATGAGATGCAACCTGTTGATTTTTGGTACAATTTCCTATTACGCGCTGACGACTTGAATTGAGAATGTTCGTTACGAAAAATTGCTTTTCGATTGTTGTTTGCGTACTTTCCACTGCAGTATTAAAGGGGAATCCAACCCAAATAAAAACTTGTTTTTGTCAGGAAAAGAAATATCAGACAAGGTGATAGGTGAAAGTTTGAACAATATTGGACAAACGAAAAGAAAGTTATGAATTTATAAAAGTTGTAAATATTGGTAATCACTATACCCATGGAGACTTCAAATTGGCCGCATGTGTGATGTCATAGTGATGTAAGGCAAGGCCTACTCTTCCATGTACTCCAATACATATTATGGCTAAAATGTCATTTTTCCCAAAAGTTTTATTTCAAATTATATTTTTCTTTCATGAGGACATAAAACAATATACTACCTGGGTTATATTTAGATTACTGCCCCAGGGGAATCGGTACTTAGGAGAAAACCACAAATCCCTGATAATAAAGTACATGGCCTATAGGAAAGTTGTCCTTGCCCCTTGTCATAATTTACTCACACAGTTGCCAATTTGAAATCTACATGGTATTAGTGATCTCAATTTTAAAGCAACTCTAACTTTCTTATTACTTGTCCGATTTCTTTCAAACTTTCACCATTCTGTTTGATTTATTTTTCTCCTTCCCAACACAATATTTTGTGGCCAAGGCTGTATTCCCCTTTAAGGACTGATCGAACAGAGTATCCTGGTTGAGACTTGGAGGTAAGCGATAAAAACACTTTTATAAATAATTTCCAATTCCTTTTTAAAACAAACTTAAATCATTAAAAAAAGAATACCATAGTGGAGAAATACTGAAACTTTGGGCGTTTTTCATTCCCCTCACATTCGTGTGATGAATGAAAACGTCAGAGTCCACTATGTCTATGAAACTACATGCGTTGTGCGAGGTTAGTATTACTAACCTCGCATGTTGTGTGAGTGATACCTACCTGTAGATTCCCCACACCACAGGCAGGGTGGTAGCAGTGAACAAGTGTATTTCAATCTATTGTAATAAAAAAATCATTAAAGAATTCAATTTAATTAAGAGCAAAGTTAAAATAAATGATGAATACTTCACATATCTAACATCAATTTAATGGAAACTGACAGTATCAAAAATAAAATTGTCCCAAAAGATTGCCAACCTGTCCTTTTTTGTTTGAATACCCCCCCCCCCCCCCCCCCAGGATACAATGCAGTGCACAGGGAGTAGTAAAATAATAACAGAGAACAAGGCCAGGCATGAAAGTTATAACTTTGTTCATTGAATGAGTGGACCAAGCCCAAGACGGGTAGAGTACGAGTACAGATAAATGCCAATGCCAAACGGTAGACCCAGGAGGTGGGACCGGGCGCTGGGCCCTGTGCTCGCCGCGCCTCCGCCTTGCAGATGTAACTGTTAGTGTTAGTCGTGTAATAGTAGCAGACATAAAAGTAAACATTCGGGACTGTAGTGTTATCGAAATCAGATACCGGTACCGACTTCATGGGAACGAAGATGCGGTGCTCGCTGATTCAAACGTGATTGCCACCGGGTACTCAACCAAGGCAGGCTGGTTAATCAAGAGAGAGTCTAAAAAGGCGTAAACCCTACCTTTTATGACAGTATTGTTATGCAAATCCATGACGATCCTTGGAATTGTACGAATTTGTCGAACCGTATTTAGTTTTCGCGCTGGATGTGACGTCACTTTTAGCTCAATCGCATATCGACTATGGAACGCCAGGTTCCGTACATCATTATAAAAAGTTAGCCCTCACTCAAACACACTGATCAGAGCACCCGCCCCTAAAAATGATCCATTGTAAAATGAAGTAACATATACATTGCAGCATGTAAAAACGTTAATTTCACTTTTATAGTTCTTGATTAAAATAAAAACACATAAAGAAATCCATCCTGACCACAATTCATTTTCAAAACAGCAGACAAGAATAAAAAAAATATTGGTGAAAGTTTGAGGAAAATCCATCAAAGACTGAATTCAAAAAGTAACTACAAATTTATTTTTTATTCGTGACGTCATATGCAAGCAGGTTCCCGTATATCGTGTAGTATTATAAAATAATACAAAAATCAAATAGAATGTCATTCATCGAGCAATGAACGCTGGAAATTTGATTGAAATCTGATTAAAACTAAAAAAAAGTTATTAAATTTTAAAATTTGGCCACATTCTGTGAAAATAGTTATGCACGCTTTCATTAGGTGGGCTAATTATGCCATGTCCTAGATTTCCCTTGCTTTTAACAAAAACGAGATTCCAGCTGTATAAGAATGCATTTTGGAACCATTCATGTATTTTTTAGGGCCTTCATTTTTTTCCACAATAAGGAGTCTGTTGGGGACAAGACGGTCAATTAGGGGGTCCTGTTTGTAATATCCTCTGAAAGCTTTTCGATTTATTTCAAGCTTTCAGCTTACGATAGCTGGCCTCTGCATTTAAATTTATTTGTTATTGTTTGCATGAATTATGTCTATATCTATACAATTGCCACCTTTGTAATTTGATCATTATGTATATTTGATGTTATATCATTATTACAAATTTGTAATAATGATTTATTATTATTAATAAATGCAGAAATACCTGCTAAAAATTTAATTTAAGTACACGTCTTCAGGAGACGGACAGTCAATCTGCCCGAAACGTCAAGTGTTCTCTCCCGCTAGTCACGGTACGTGCTACAACTCAATTCGCCGACTCAAGCCAGCCAGCCCTCTTCATCAACTCAACCCACTCTCACCTCTCCAACTCAACCAGCCTTCTACTCAAGCTTCTTATGATTGATAACCTGATTGTTTCTTTGTAGGAGGTAAATAACCACCATTAAGCTAATGACCGATAGGCCTAATATAATGCTACAAAGAGTTATCATTTCACCAGAAAGTTATAGAGATGCTTGAAACGCTCAAGGACGATTTCTTTACACAAATGACAGTTACTGCTAAAACGAAGGACATGTTTATTTCAAAATAAGTCCCCAGAGGCACTAAAAGCTAAGAAACATTTCATATATTATTCGGAACAGATCATGTAACTTATAACATGCCAATCATTGAGGAAATCGATACGGAGGGGTTCGTTTGAATGGAATCTGCACATCAATACTGCCTGAACCAGAATCTCTCACCTGCCGCTAGCCACCCCCTAAAGTATACAAGCGCAGACTAAAAATCGTCACTTTGACCAATAATCATACCTTCCGCCTTGTCTATAAAAGTGAAGACTAAACTCAAAACTTTCCCGGGGAAACTTTCTTTCAGTGTGGTACAGTCAGCCACAGTATATTTTCATTACTAAACACCCTGCATTATGCTGTACGCGAATTGCGAAAAGCACAGGTCTGTGCCTGCAAAGCAGTTCCTCCTACCTTGGTTGTACACATCATGTATCATGTGCGTGTGTGAGTGTGTGTGTGTGTGTGTGTGGGGGGGGGGTACTACATTTTCAAGAAATTCTACCAAAAGTGAGCACCAGATTTTTACATTTTACTTTGGAAAAATATGTATATATTTATAAAAAATCGCTTGGAATAAACACATCGCGTCGCTCTCTCTATATAGGTTCTACTGTAGGCCTATATAATCTTTGATATAAAAAAACCCCAAACAAACATAAAAGAATATCAAAATTTATTACCCCCGTAGGAAAACTCCTGCCTAGTACAGTCGTTTCTCTTCCCGCCTCCACCTTTCACAGAATCAGCCCCAACCCCTACCTTGGTTGTTCACAGCATGTGTGTGTGTGTGTGGGGGGGGGGGGTCATTTTCAACAAATTCTACGAAAGTGTGCTCCAGACTTTTATATTTCAATTTTGAAAAAAAAAAACACATCATGTCGTTTTCTAGGCTCTATGTAATTTTATTTAAAAAAACAAAAAAACAAACATAAAAAAAGATCAAGATTTCTTGTGCCTCCGTAGGAAAACTGCCTACAGCCGTTTCTCATCCCGCCTCCATGGCTTTCACAGAATCAGCCCCGACCCCTAGATTCTCCACTTAAAAAAAAAATCTTCTCTTACCGTCTCTCATTTCTCTCTATCCCCTTTGCTGTTTGTGTTGAAGCACTTCAAGACGAAATCAATACCAATCGTCTAAGGACGTTTGATTTTGATCAAGGAGTTAATATTTCAATCTCAAATGCGCCTTGGAGATAAAGCTGTTTTCTTTGTGATCCAATACTGACAGGGAGATGCTTTCCTTAGGTTATTCACCGTCCACCATCTTGAAAACGACAACATCCGACAACAATTTTTAATCCTCCTTTCGTTTGGCAGAGTAACATCAGTTCATGTCAGATCCAAAAGCATTTTAACAAACTTTTAAAGTAAACTGCACATACACCATAAGCTATCAAAATCGCAGTTGGATGATAGGTGATAGGAGACTTTATGTGGATTCGACTTCCGGCTTCCGGGCACGGGGGGGGGGGGGTGAGGCATAACTTTGTTTGAAGAAACCTGAAAGAAATTGCTCATTTTATGCATACAGAATCATCCAAAAGCCTAAAAAAATGCTACGTTATATGCATATGAACCGACAGCATCTTACTTATGGCTTGATCACAAATACCATTAAGAAATGTTACGAACGCCGTAAGAACGATTTTTAGACCATTTCATATTTTCCCAAGATCTTCTCAAGAAAGCCGTAAAAAACCAGCGATCGCAGACCGCTTGTAAGTTAACAGCTTAGTCGCTGGTCTTGTTAAAGATTTTTAAAACGTCGTTCGAAACGCTATATTGGTTAGTCACCATATGAACTTCGTTAGAACATCGTAAGAGTTGCACGTGCGAACATCATGCGACAACAGAAATCGTAAGATGGCCGTGAGTCTGAAAGAAAGAATAACTGGATGCATTCCTTCGAAAAATGTAAGAATTCTAGGGCAATTAACTGTATAACCGAAAATCATTTCAATTCTTAAGTTGTTCTTAAGAAGGTCGTAAGATTATATATGCCTAATCTAAGAATCTCTACGAACGTTAGAACTTCTGACCAGACGTCCCGTATTTCCCGGGATCGTCCCATATTTTGCTCCTTTGTCTCGGCGTCCCGACAAACCCTTCCCGGGACGCCTATTTGTCCCGTATTTCAGAATATTGAACAAAATGTAGTTAAAACATTTGAAAGGGACGAATTTTCATCAAATAACCAAAGATGACGAAGCAGTGACAACAATGAAATCTACAACTGTCATTAGTAAACTTGTGCAAGTTCTTCTATGATTTTCTTGCTAACCCAATACATTGCAAACGAATTGGCCTCCTGCCTGTGTGTGACAGGCTACTATCTGGACAATCTCACATGTAAAACTGTTTTCCACCCCAAAATCACAAAATCGGCGGTAATTTTTTTATGATTATATTATGGATTCTCAAATTACTGATTTGAAGATGTAATTGGAGGAACAAGTTATTAGATGTAGTTGTTTCAGCTTTCATTTTGAGTCTTGTTGTGCATGATGCCTCAACGTTTCATCTAAATTTTAAGTTTGACGATGTTTCACTTTGAAATTTTATTCATTTCTAAACATTTTAGTTTTTTTAAGATTTCAAAAATATATCTAAAAAGACACCAAATATCATGATTTTTGTTAGACGATCGGATTTTTTGTCTGCTTCAATTTTGAAGTTTTTTCCTTTGTTTCTTCTAGTCTTCTTTCTTTGTCCTTCTATCCTTCCTTCTCCCACTTTTTTGTTCCATCTCTCTTTATTTCTTTTTTTCCTTTCTCTCCCTCTCTCTATTCATTTGTATTTTTTCCTTTTTTCTCTTACTTTCCATCTTGATTAATTTTTTTTATTTCCTTACTTTTCTTTGCTTCCTTCTCTCCATTTCTCTCCTTTTTCTTTTCGTTTTTCTCGCCTTTTCCATTCTTAATTTTATTTTTCCTTCTAATTCTTTTCCCTTATTCTTCCTTCCTTTCTTTCTTTCTTTCTCCCTCCCTTCCTGCTTTTCTTATTTCTTTACTTTTCTTTCTTTCAAAGAATGAAAGAAGCATTTTTTCTTTCTTTCTTTCATTCTTTCTTTCCTCCTTTTTTTCTTACTTTATTTTTGTTCTCTCTCTCCCCTATTTTATCTTTTACACATTTATTCATCTTCACTCCCTTTCTTTTTTCTTTCTTTCTGTATTCATTTCAAAGAATGACGGAAGCCTTTTTTCTCTCTTCTATTCTTTCTTTCATCCTTCTTTTAATCTAACGTTCTTTTATTTTTTGTCTTTTTCCCTTCATTTTCCCCTTCATCTGTATTTTTTTCTTTTCAATTCATCTCTTTTCTTTAGTCTTTTCTTTCTCTTTTCGTTCTTTCGGTCACCCTCCCTTCCAGTTCTTATTTTTTTTCTCACGAGTCTAACACTGTGTAGCCTTCTTCATGTTCTTTGTTGACCTTTTTTGTCGACTGTCCCGTATTTCATTTTGTGAAATCTGGTCACCAACTCAGAAGTCATACGAAAAGTGAGATTTGTACGAACGCATGGTTCGTACAACCTTTGTGACCGAAGCTTTACCAAAACCTAGAAAAATGACATTCGTAACTGACATTTTTAATATAAATTAATTGAGTCTCGAGTGGTGTAGGAGTTACAATTAGGGTATTAATAAGACTCTAGGGAACTGGTTTTTTTTCATATTCTGGTAAATTTTGAATCTGATATTTGCTAATATAAAATAAAGAAATGATAGTTTTGATGGTGCATAAAAACACGATTTGACATCAGCTTTAATATTGATGGGAAATATTCATTAGAGAGAAGAAAATAGGAGAATAGAGGAATAAAGAGAAGAAAAAAGAGTTGGAGTGAGAGAGAAAGGGAGAAATACAAAAAAGAGGAGGAAGTGTGTAACAATTAAAAAAGATATAACTGAGGAATCTTCATTTTTTGAATTTTTTTTACTTTCCTTCCCAACCATTTTGAAGTAGAATTAAAATACGTTACGAATTATTCACGAAACACTCACACGAGAGGTCAGATATTTTTTTATAATTTCTTTGATTTATTACGAATGATAACATTATTCACATTTTGTACAATATAATACACAAATTCACACTCATGTGCTTCTCTGTAATATTAAACACTAGTTGCGGAAGTACAGAAATTCTCTTTAACTTGTAATAAAACGGGTAGATGCACATGATACATTAAGAGCCTCTTAAAATGTAAGAAACTATACATTTGTTCATATAAGGTAAATTACTAATCGTAATTGTAGTAAAAGTCTTGATGTTACTTTCTTAACTTTCTATTTTCTTAAATAAAATATAATAAATTTGAATATTCAAACGGATACTATTCACATTTGCATAAATCTTTAAACGTACATTCTTGCAAATCTTATGAACTCATTATTTCAGATATTCAGGAAAATGAATGTAAGCATTTTCACAAACAAAAGGGACAACTGCCTCGTATAAAATATTTTTAAAGATGTTTACGATGAAATAAGGAACATGATAGAACATTCATTTTTTTGTGCATACTCTGGGCTATGCCTAAGTAAATATATATAATCTTATAACCATGCTTTCGAATAATACTATATTCAGATTTAGAAATGAACAAACACAATCATAAGCGCAAAAAATAATTAATTTATTCCCTTCTGAACAAAAAATTAATAACTATTCAAAGCCGGTTTTATGTTCATTCATGAAATGTGAGGTGCTTATAAAAAGAAGAATTTGTTGATTTTCTTTTCTATTGTTACCAAGACAACAATCGACAACCGGCAAAAGTCAACATCTAAAAGAGATGACACAGTTCTTTAAATTATTCTTTTCCATAGCAGCGTACGTGTTAAGACATCAAGTAGGGATCAATACTACTAAATCCCGTACATTGAATTCCTAAAAGACCATTATGACCACTATGCCAGTCCCGTGTCTTTACACGGACTATGGGACTTACAATTTTGTAAGAATTACATGAAGCAGAAAACTGTATTACAAAAAAGTCACATTCTCATTTCAACTTTAGTTTAAACCCATTAAAAATAGCGATCACAAATAGATGCATACGGAAAATAAAAGTTGAAACCATGATATTTAGGAAAACCATGAAAGCCTTGGACCCATAAATGATATATTGGAAATATTCTGAAAATTTTTAAGGAAAAGTAAACTATGCTCTACACTCTGGAAGGTAAAATGTCACTCACATTTGATACATTTATTAACTGAATTGGATAAATTTGCGTCTGTAATTGTTTTTAACAGAAATAGGGCGCAATATTATGATGTGGACCATTTTCATCTTTTTCTAAACCCAAAGTTTTGTTTACCAATTTCAAGAGAACAAAAAATGTCCAAAAATTAATTATTTTGACTTTTGGCATTACTATGTAGCATAAATGAGGTCATGTGCGCCTCTTTGTGGAGTGGGGGTTGAAAACGTGTGATGCTTTGATTCACATAATAGATAGGAAAAGAATTGCATTCATCTGTTGATTGTCTGGCAGGGCGTTTCTCACCATGTTCGCGCTTAGAAACTATTGTAATAAGCGCTATATTACCACGTTACTCAAAATTTAAATAAAATTTATCTTTATTTTTAGTCAAACAAACGAAACAGAATCCAAACTGACCAATGATATGCTATTGGAATTATTATTTGGTAGGTCTAGAGTCGTATACAATTTGAATGTGTGTTGTGTGAGGGCGTGAAAAGATGAAAAGGGAAGATAGAAAATTTGGTGTTGACGTATTTTTTAAAACTTGAATATTGGATCTTTGAATCATGCACATTTATCTACGTTTTTGTTATACAAAATCAAGAATGTAGTTTGCATTCACAAAATATGACAATAAGCTAGCAAATTCAAGCCAACGTTATTATATTAAAAATGAATAGTATGAGTACATTGAATATTTCATATTGAAAATGAATTGTTTTGGTTACATTTGAGCTAAACCTAATAATAAAAGACGCTATAGGAATGATTGCACATTTCAATTGATGAGGCAGGTATTCTAAAAAAAAATGTTTTAAAATTTGGAATTGAAATGGGAATCTATTTTTGAGTGTTAACCTCTACCCCAAATAAAATGACCCAAACTTTCAACTGTTATCCAGTAAAGCTGTATTCCAATTACTTTAGTACCACTCAAGGAAAAACAACCGTCCTCTTATGACTTTTTCAGGTGGTTGAAAAATAAAGCAAAGGGAAAGAAATAGAAAAAAGCAAGAGAGTTTGGAAAAGAGATTTTTAAAGTTTTATTCCACTGATAAAAAAGTCACCTTTACTTCAATCTGTCTCTCTCCCATTAAATGCACCCTGGCACCGTTCGTGATCGGAATGATCATTTTTTTTAACAAGTAGGCAGGATCCCATTTACTTAATATTTTGAAGTTAACACGAAATATAGCCTCGAGCATTTTTCAACCTTTTCCATAAGGAGAATTATAAAGTTCACTTGGTGTCGAATAAATCTGCAAAATTTCAAAATCATTCAACTGTGAGGCGGAGTTAAATTTCCAAAGGCTTGCTAAAAGGCAGTTGCGATCATTTTTTTTTCACATGAACCTGAAATATGATTGTATTCAAACGTATTATTTCTTTCTTTTCTATAAAAATAAACATATGAGGTTTAAAGAACAATCACAATTATATTGTATATAAGCAATAGAGGTATAAAATCATTTTACATCTGGACAATGCGCCATAAATATAGATATTCATTAACGAATGTTAAACATTTAATTATTATCAGAATGTATGCAACCATTTAATTCCTAGGTTATCCGATATTTATGAAAGTCAGGAGTTACATGGATTTATCACCTTGAAATTGAATTTTAAGTGTTGTCCCTTTAATGAATGGTTGTAGCTTTAATAAATAAAAACTCTTTCAAGCACAATCAATAATAAATAGTTTCAAAGTATTGCTTGAAACAGACAAGAAATTTATTGAAAATGGAGACTTGAACATCACCATCGCTGCTCACTAAGGAATAATTACCTATGATTTTAATTAGGTTGGCGAAAGGTGTGAATGTAAGAGAATATACAAGAAATATAAAAACAAAACTTTTCCAATTACTTTGACGAAATACATTAAAGTTCCTTCTTAAGAGAACAATGCATAATGCACGCATTCGTCAATGAAGTTAGCCAGTAATTCATTTATTCGACTAGCTTTAGTGTTTTTTCTTTAAAAATATAATGTATATATAAATCTTGTTCGAATATCTCTCGCAATTTTCCACATCAAAATGTTCACATTTATCTACAATTTTAGTTAACATGTTAATCTTATTGCCATACACATCAATGGATAATGATGCATTATAAATCGGAGTGTATATAATCGAAAAAGCTAACTCATGGTTTTACTATACATGTATAATGAACAAAAATTCGTTATATTCTTGGAGATATCAGGCGACAATACCGCCTTGAATAATGATTTACGATACCATGTACACTGTTCAGAAAACACACAAGAACAGTATCAAAACGACCGTTATGATCATGATTGCATAAGGGACGACTGAATACTTAGTAATTAACTACAAGTTTCTTTTAAAAATGAACATAACAAGAGTGGTGAAGATGCAAATATTAAATAGGCGACGACGGAACTCAGAACATACTTCGCCCCTCTCTCCCCCACATCCACACACCTACACAGATCATTTCTGTGTCGTCGACAATTTGAAGACTATCCATTTCATTCACTTTTCGTATTTATACCTCTTACTTTTCTAATTTTTGCAATTCTGCTATCTCCTGCATGCTCATTCATTCACAAATACTCTCCTCCACTACACACACATCCACACGTCTACAACATCATTCTCTCTTGCTCAAAACTGTTGATCCACATAATTCAGTCTAATACTCTTATACCTCTCATATTTGTCTCAGTTTTCTACCTCCTGCAAGCCTATCTTCTCCCAATAACTCCCTCTCTCCTACGACCATTCACACAACTACTAAGTTACAAACATCATCACCCTCTTGCTCATAACTAGGGAGCTTTCGCAACAATTACACAGACTCTTTATAGAACGTAGATAATCTGTTGCCAATTGCCCTTCATGACCAATGGAGTCTTTATCGATCGTCGGTAAATCGAAACACCAGTATCGTCCGTGACTCTGGACAAACGACATATTTGCGATTTTTAGTCAGCTCTGAAGCGTCGGACGAAACTGCTCTTCCGTTGCAAAGACCCTCGACAAAAACTTCATAATTACGGGACTTGTTTTTTCAATGCATTTTGCTGCTTTGAAGGATTTATTCCGTGAAGCTGAGCAAAAACTCAGTTTTGTTTAATCTAATTGAACAGTATAACTGCCACACCACGCTTTATCCATTCTTCCAAACACCCGTCTGTCCCTTCTCGTCTGCTCGCTTCAGCATGGAGGTATAGAACACATATGATCCAAAACAAGCTCTCGTTCATTCGCCAACACACACACGCGCCCGCACACACACACCCACACACATCCCTTCAACCCACCTTAACAGGCTCACACACACCCTACGTCACACATCGACACTTCTGCACACACCACCCATTCTTGCTAAAGATTTTTTTGTTTTCACAAAATTAAATGTCCAGTGCCATACCTTTCGCGCTTTGCTTGTTTATCATACTTTATGTTTGCACCCTTTTAAAGGTCAAGTTCACCCCAGACAAATGTTGATTTGGATAAGTAGAGAAAAATCAAACTAGCATAATTGAAAATTTCATCAAAATCGGATTCTAAAGTTTCGCTTATTTTTCCCAAAACAGTTATAGTCACAACTCAGTGACATACAAATGAGACAGTCGATGATGTCCCGCACTCACTGTTTCTTTGATATTTTATTTTTTTGTGGCAGATTTGATAATAAGGGCCAACTTGACTGAATCATGAAAAGCATTGAAATAATGCTAATTCCACATGTTCGTCATCAGTCTCCTCGTTTGCATACCGACCAGGATGTGCATATAAAATGTTAAAATGTCATAGTTTTCTTAATTTACATCCGATTTTGATGAATTTTTAATGTTATGCTTGTTGGATTTTTTCTCTTCTCATTCAAAGAAATCTTTTTGGGGGTTAGACTTGTCCTTTAAATTTTTTCTCTTTCGCTCCCATATACACCCACACACCTTCACACATCACTTTTCTTCTCCCTCTACACACCTCTCTTTGTGACCACCCATCACATCAGTACCCACGCTCATACTTTTACAAATAAAGGCACGCACACACATCAGCACACCCACAACACGCACCCTGAAAGAACACACAGCTATAAATGTACTTAAACAATCACACCCTCTCTCGTCCTCTTTGATTCTTTCTTGACGTAAATGTACCCATGCACGCACATTCTCAGCATCACCCTCTTTGTTACACACCCACACCCTCACCCACAAAGCAGTATGCACCCGTACTAACACATAACGGTATCAAATTAAGACCCCCACCCATGCACACCCATAGCTTCACCTTTCACCCTCTCTTTCACACTAACACACACACACACACGCGCGCGCTCGCGGACCCCTGCATCGCCTCCTCATTCTTTCTGGCACAATGATAGTGAGTCTTGTGACAAGACTCTCACTATCATCACCATTCACCACTCCTTTCCCATCTTTCAGACGAGCTTTCCCCCTCTATATTTCTGCTGTTATTCGGTTGCTTATATCCAGTAAAACAGCACACATCCAAGCTACGAGCCGTAGCAATAATCTAATAATCATTGAAGCATGAAACTAAAAACAATGAATCAAGCACTATAGCTGCCTTGCGTTTCACTGGACGGGACTCGCAACACAATCAATGCACATTCTACTTTAACAACAGCTGCATACAATATTTCATTACTAGAAATTTTCCATTCCTATATCATCAATATCATTTCCTAAGAGGGCAATCAATTTTTATGAGTCAGTCATGTGACGAGAATGTTTTTAAATCTGTGCAAATACGGGATGCATAGCGGTGACACAGGATGTTATTGGGTGGCTGACTATTAAGCTTTACCACCCCATGATTTTGAAACTTGTAACTTCAGGCCAACCCCACTATTTCAGGTCCCTTTTATTTGTGAGGTCAGCAATATGTAATGTTAGATGTTCTTTATGAAAAATTAAAATGTTAGTACAAAACATTGTCTCCTTTTCGCTCATGATGCATAACGAAACTCACTCTGACACGATAGAGCGAGTTCGCTTGTAAACTCGAGTAATGCCAGATATTACATTACGAACACACACCGCATCGGATACTGTTTTATCAACAGAAGTAATCTCGCGCGTCAGAATGATCTTTACCATGTAACTCGTTTTTAATACTTCCAGTTAAAGATATGATTCTTCTCTGCCAATCACAAATTCTGCTCCAAATACCATGATCACCTCTACCAACATGCTGAGCGCATGCAGAGAATGATAAAAATGTGTGTAGTTGTGACATCAAACACAGACCCTCGGTCATGTCGGTCCGTTGAGTTTTATCCGTCTTGGAAAGCTTGCAACAACGGAACTGTGAAGTATATTGCAATCGCAGCGATACAATGTTCCACGAGATGGCTACAGCAGATGTACTTATCCCCTTGTCGCTTGTCGCATTACATCCCGATGTTGTTTTTTACTTAACGTCTGGACTAGTGGTTCTGAGCTGAGACCCATTTAACGGTTGACTCTTAACGATTTCTCAATGATGACATAACTCTTTCTTTACTTACAAATTAAGATGCCCCAAACTCTGCTTTTCATTCATTTTCAAAATGTCTCGATACTTCCTCTAGGAACACATAATTGTAGTGTACATAGTCCATAACCGCAGTCACAAACACACGGAATTGGGAGTTTTGAATTTTTCCACAAAGGAGAAGGTAAAAGTCATTTCTCTTTCACCAAATTGTCTTCAAATCCAATCTCCTTTAGTCGAAGCGCTATTAGTCCTGCCGTTGTTGACTGTATAAGTCACCTCGGCCACTCCGTTGGAAGCACAACTGAGCTCGTGCTCGTTCGAGTCTATCAGCATTTGTTCTGTGGCTCGGGCCGCTTCGGCCATAGCGGTGAGCTTGCGGGTCAGGTGAGGGTTGCCAACTACCATGTTCCTTGTTTTCAGGAGTTCCAGCTGCGTATATAGTCTCTTGAGTTCTTCCTACAAGTCAGGTGTGTTGATAGAATGGAGTTGGAGAGAGGAAGAAGGAAAGGGGAAAGTAAAAGAAACATTTAAATGCGTAATGAGATAACAACCCCCCCCCTCAAAAAAATACTTAAGATTATGTAAGAGCGTAGATACTCAAGATTGTAAATCCATGCTTCATAATTTACTCCAATCTATCAACGCTTGTTGGAGAATGAAAATGAAAATCCATATTTATTGTTTAAAATAAACATAAAATGAAATACTCCGAAATTTGCTTTGCCCGCAGCAGCCGCTGTGCAATGCCAGATCGACGAGGCTCTATCCCTTTAATAGTTAAACTTGATAATAAAAATGATAATACTAATAATGATGATAATAATGATAATAATACAAAAAAATCATCATAAAGCACACAATAAACAGGTATACTCTATATGCGCTTTACAATAGAGAACAATACATATCATAAAAAGGAATGTATGCCTACATATACAGTTTTACTATTACACACATATTGATATATACACAGATATGAAATCTGTATAATTCAAATATATATATGCTCCTTATTAATAACCGAATCTTTTAGGGCTTGCAATCGGAATTGAGTCAATTGTATGTTCGAACTAAAAGGGTATGCAATCGTACGATAGATATTGCATTTTTAAAAAATTATTTGCCTTCCATTTTGTTCTGCAGTTGACCGCTAGAATAATCGTAAATTTGGTCAGCATAGATCAAATCTGATATGTTTATGTTTTATGTTTCGATAATATTGTTTTGATCAAGCAACGATTTGTTATAGTGACCATGATTCAAAGAAGAACGCAATGTAACCTGAAAGTATTCCTAGAGATCAAGTCTGATAACTTTATTTTACCCATTAATCTTAATTAAATGGCGAATTCATATCGCATTTAGTCACTACTACATGTATATACGAAGATGTGACCTTTTTGAAGCACACTTCTAGAGTTCCTGAAATATCGTTGAAAAAACTTGATTAAGGAGGAGAAAAAGCGAATCCATGATTGGATTGCTTTAGAAAAAGCTCTTTTGAAATAAGTGTTTATTCTCATCAGTTCCCTTACGGGCTTTCTTCAAAATAGAAAAGAAATAAACTCGTTTATAAACGGATATCAAAGAATAAAATGTCTTAGAATGTACCCAAGAGCACGAGATTAGAATAAGGTAAATCCCGGTGGCGAATGACTTGTTATCGTTGGAGATGACTGTCCCAGTTTTTACGTATCGAATACCTGGCTGATAGAATTACCCATGTTTGCCAAAGTCGGTGGGATGTGGGCCAAAAGTCCCTTGCGAATCGTTGCAAAGTACAAAGGTTTTCTTTTCCTCGTTTTATGTCAAAGCCCTTCTCAGAAGCCCATTAAAGAGTAAATTGAAGATGGAGGCAGGAAATAGCGACGGTGTGGATACCTATTTTCTTTTGGATACATTGTCATTCAATCTCAATCAGAATGTGGATCAACAACTAGGTAAAAGATTTAAAATATCCAGAGCTTTTCGTGATAACATTCATCCGTCATCCATATTCGAAATGTTATTATTGTTGGAAAATAGATGAATGCAATGGATTTGAATATTTTTCAAAATAGTCTGTCTTTGTGGAAAATATAAATAACAGATGCAAATCTTTTTCTTCCTTTTTGTGAAATAGTGACACAGTGCTTGCTAATCAAAACCAAGTATCGAAATATTGGTGATCATGATAGAAATGATAACCTACGTTAGCTGCATGAAGTAGATATTTTGCATATTTTTTAAAATAAATGTGCTTTTTATGTATCTATATTGTTTACTACAGAATCAAAGCACATTAACACTTAATGACTTAAGTCTAACTTAATTCTGTAAAAATGTAATCTTCAGTATTGATACTCACTTGAATATCTACTTGGTTGAGCGGTTTTTCTTCATGCTTCACCATGAGGCCTTGTGACGAGAGTGAGTTAGTTGCATCCCACGTCCTCTGTCTAAGACCAGTAGTGCCAGTTTTCATACGGCTATCCGTCTTATCCCCTTTGCCGTGTAATACAAGATAGCACTAGACAAATAAGAAGACAAAATGTATGAATATACAATAGAACATAACAATAAACCCATATAGTTTCGTTGAGCAAAATGTGAAAAACTCTGAAATACAAACAAGATACAGTGAACCTTATTTCAAACAAAATCCGATCCAGAACACAGAGTTTAGTGATATGCTAAATGAAATGGCCAATCAAAAACCATTGTGTGATACACTAGTGTGTGTCTCATTCCCCCTGCATTGATTTCAATCACCTTGGAGACATTGATTTCAATCACCTTGGAGACATTGATTTCAATCACCTTGGAGACAAGTTAATGAGTCATTTGACCTTGAAATGTTTTCTGTCTTTGGTCTAGTAAAACATGCCAATGTGATGTATTTTAGTAATTCTTATTCATGAGAGGTATGCGTAGGAATCATTTCCAAGAATATTATTGGGCACTACTAGAAAATGCAAAAAAAAAGGAATCAAAAAGTACACATCTACATGTACATACCTCTTTATAAAAAAATAAAAAGTTCCTTAACACTAAACAGGTTGAGATAGATTTGATTCTTTTTCTTGATCAGCAGAACACCTCCTTGGAGAAATAATATACATGCGTCATTCGTACGTGAGGTTCTCTCAGTAAAGAGACTGTGATCACATTCGAGATGTGAATTTGACATCATGCACTATATCACTGGAGAAGGGCTCGCATTTATTCATTATTTCCTGTTTTGAATTAATTTTCATCATACTCCACGCATACACCATAGGGGCGATTAGAGTTCTCAATACCTCCCAGCTTATAGTCAAAGGGGGATGATAATTATTATTTCCAGGTATTCATTATCTTTAAAATTCATATCATTTCAATAGTGGAATAGTCCTCAAGGGTGGCCAAAGCATTAATGTTGATGTCATAACATATTGACAATAGACACTTCTTTCCGCACCGGATACAGAAAGGCATCTTATATTATTATTTAAATATTACAAAGGTTAGGTTCTAATGGTATATTGACATAAAACATTATTATCAACATATTCAATAAGATAATATAAGAAGTTCCATTTTCTTTGAAAAAAATATTAGTCGAAGCTCCAGGGCTTCCCGTGGAGGAGGGGGTGGGAAATATCCACAAGGCCAGTACTATTGTTTTTCCTTGTAATATCTTCGTTCTTTCTTAAATTGAAAGGTTAAAGTTTACTCCCCACATACAATAATGTACTGCATTTATCATAATGTATCAATAATTAGGTTGTTTGGGGATATGTGCAAGGTTAATTGTGATAGATATACTTTGAATAATAACGGGGGGGGGTGGGTAATGGCGAAGCAGCAAACAAATGGACTGACACTATCAACTGTAAATCAAATGCTCTGGATTTTACAGACACATAGACAAACATATCCTCCAAACACTCTCTCAATCTCTCTCTCCCTCCCTCACACACACACATACACACACAAACACAATCTGAGCCCCCAGCGCACATCATGTACACCTGATGTACACTTAACCAAGTAAACTTATATCACATTTAAGCTTTACTGAAATAACCACCACAAAAAACGGCGGGACAACCAATAATTGGACCTCAAGGATGGTCAACGTATTCTTGACCATTAATCAGGAAAGGTTCAAAGGTGATATGCTTAACCTGTTTATCTATAAGAAGCATCCACTTCATTCCAGACGCGAATCATATCCGCAAGCTATCATGACCGCGATTAAATTCTCCTTCAGGGGAATCTCCAAAGAACCTATTATGATTTGTCAGAAGTCCGATTCTGATAGTATTTACCTCTATTGAGCCTCCTCTGGGGACACCCAAGTTCCAAACGATGACAAATATGATGATTGAGGAGATGGATGATGGTGAGTGATATTATGAAAAGGGTCAAGAAGGAAGAACAAGATGGGATTGACCCATTTGGACACCCGATACCGGGTAATATTTCAAAAACCAGCCTGGAGGGGGTATTTCTCGCATGACAATCACCTGACAATTGTGAATATCTGGTCTGACCACTTAAGAGGGTGTCAATTTTCTCGCCATTACGCGATGGTTCCTATTTGCTTCGCGTCAAGTATTGTCATCGTCTGCCGGAAGGGATTGGGTTATAACTTCATTGGATGGTGTCAAATTCGTCATTTATAAACATACTTCAGTATAAAGTTGGATGAATTACGATGAACACTATATCTTCTCTCTTTGCAAGATCGGCATACAATAGTGTCCGCTCTCAAAAGTGCAATATACCTGTGATACCTTGCAATCGCGACGGGGACTGATCCTATATACAACACAGAAAATCTATTGAACATGCCCGTCATAAATCACAGTGAACAGCTGAGAGTTCTTTGTCGAAAATTTTTGAACCGGCGCAGCTGATCGTCGTAAGACTCTGAACTTACAAAAAAGAAAAAGAAAATAAGCTCTTTGTCCTGGGTCCACGACGAAACTGTTGCTTTGCTTCAACGATTTTTGTTTACTAAGACCGCTTAATCATGAATGGCTTTAGACAAAAGATTTTGTAGGATCTGCCACGCTTGCAGAAACTGCCTATTTCACAGGAACGAAACAGTCAGAAGATGTAGTCTTTTATTACATTGGTCGAGCTGGAAGAAAAGCGATCTAATGCACAATATATGAAAAACTGCTATCTACGTGAGATATGAACATTGCAGAATGCGTCGTGTCCTCCACATATATTATCGTCTTATGGCTTTGTATCAAGAAGATCACACAAAAATATTACCGTCCAGACTTCAAACGATATTGGGCTTTCAACCACTCCACAAAAATGCGTAGACCACCACATCTTCCATGTCTTTTCTCTACTGCTAAAGACCTTCTATAGTGGAGTCTAATAGTACAGCATTCTATAGTGAATAATAATACATTTATAGAGCGCTTTACATTAGTTAGAAGAATCATTGAATTATAATCGTTAATTTCATTCGAGTACGTATGGGCAATGAGAAGAAAGTTATTCTTCTGCATGATGTAGAATTACAAAAGAATTGACATTATCTCCAGCATGAAGCATCTACTGTTCTCTAAAAACACTAAAAAGAAGACATGGAAATTCCAAATTGGGTGCGGCACAGACTTTTCAATTAAACCATAAGATTGATTAAGTAAGGAATACTATATCTTTAAGGTCTATTACGTACTGTGTCTTCAGAACAAAATTCTACGGTCTAAATAATAAATATTTAGAACATTTATGACGCATGTATTCACAAAGGTTTACTTACATGTACATGGGTCAATATATTAAACAAGGGGCAACCCATAGACAGATAAGACAGATGTCGAATTCATACGCAGCTTAGAAAATCAAACTAATAAAAATGTCTATGAAAAACTGATATATATTTTACATGGATATTTACAATTAGAATTAAAATTAGAATCTGGACATTATTGACAGTGCTGGGAACATGTTAGTTGAATATGACGATTTAAGTTATTGCTTTCATATTTGTTTCAAGCTTTTGTATAGGCAATTTTAAACCTTGCATAACTTGATCTTATACAGACATTAAATGCCTGCATCTTCTGAAATACTCAACGATTTTTTTGCGATAGTAGATTAGTCCTGCTTTTGAAATAACTCTTCGATTTACGAGGTTTCTTAATAAAACCACTACGATTCTGGGCAACAATACTCTGAAAGTTCAATGTTGTTTCTTATTCCTTCTTGAAGATTATATTTATGATTTACATTTGGAAAGCCCTGTAATAAACATCAATTGAAATTTAAAAGAGAATCCATCAGTTACAACTCTCCTGAGATAATTCATAAAACAATTCACAGGTCTACACACGACCCAAGTACACCGACATACATCCTATTCTCTAGGTTTGTCTTTCCCAGAACAACAATTGAGGTTCAATTCAACAGTTCGATTCAACGACAAAGGTTGTTTCACGAAATGGGAATGGGTTTTTATTTTTTCAATTACCATCCGCCTTAAGCTATTTAAAAGAAAGAAAAATAGATTAGAAACGGAAATCTCATGAGATTATCTTTTAATAATTAAAAAATAGTTTTACAAGATTCGTGTGCTGTTTGTTCTCTTTGTTTTTATTCTCCTCGAATAAATGCAAACAATTGTTTTTCAAAGTTTTTCTTTGTCAATACCATGGAGTAATGATTACACGAGCTGCTGTCACTGGCTCTTTTTTCCACATTTAAAAAGCATACCTTAAATAGAAGAAATCACGGACCCCTTTGAGTAATCAAAAGACAGAGAAAGAGCAAATCTATTCTCCCTTCAATCGGTTGACTGCAGGGCATCGGTATTTACTTATCAGTAATTCCACAGAAACTCCCTGATCAATTCACACAAGAGCTGCAGCATCCTCGTCTTCCCTCAGGCAAACCATCATTACATGACAACCTTAAAAGATTTACATAATCTACCCTGGGAAAAAGAATGGGAATAATTTTACACGACTTTTGTCGTGTAAAATTTGTTGCTATTTCCGAATGTTGACATCGTGTTGACATCGTGTTGACATCGCCCTTGTTTGCAGCAGGGGATTGGTTGCACGGCTTCCCTCCTAGCTTTTATAAAATATAGGGTACGCATTGATCAATAGTTAAATAATACTGCATTACTAAGAATTACCGTAAACTTTCGTCTCATAGAGGGTAGGAGGAGGAGGGGGGGGGGGAGTACCATACGCCCTAGAAACAGTTTACTTTCATCGTTTAACAAAATGACGGCGGGGGCGTCATCGGATTTCGTTTTGTGTTTGTTATGGGGAAGATTTTACCTTATAATCCACACTAGATACTGTTGCTGCTTGTTTATTTGCCAAAGGAAACAGAATCAGCCACATCGCGACGTCGTCAAATTAAGAAACGGAGCCAAAGTCATCGTGACGTGAAAAATACATGAAGGTCATCCCAGGAGGGGGCCATAGGTGTTTATTCAACGTTTGAGATGTTATGATTAGTCAATGAGATTGTCTCTGTATCTCTTGTTATCATCTTGCTCGTCGACATCACGGTCATGGGGATGATCATAAGTGTAAACAGCGACGGAGCATCCAAATTAACGAACCGCTTTTCTTGACTTTGTGGGTGATATCTGATGATCGTAAACCTCGCCATTAGCTAATCTCTGTGATGAGAGAGATGTTTCGAATTACGTCCCACTTGGTTTTGATGTTTACTGGGTGAAACCTGAAGGGAATCAATGTCATGTAATGAATATCTCAAGAGATCACTTTGAAAGTGTGTAAGGAAGATTGGCCGTTCTTCCCTAATCAGCGATGACCATCGATATTGTATTAATCGGTGAGATCACTATGAGAGGTGACGACTAACCTTTGGAGATAGGATTTGATGAATTCGGACATCGAACAGTGGGAATACAACTTATTTTCTATGTTGTGTTTGCCTTTCACAGTACCACAAGGGACATAACAACTCATGCTAAAATTCATTTTCACAATACAAGGGGAAAGACCCATGTTTCTAGAAATATCAGGATATCCCCCCCCACCCCCCCCCAAAAAAAATCGAAATTTGACGATATCGAACATGGGCGTCAGCGCAGAGGATATTTCTTTAGGAGACATCTATTGTTGCGTCCCCCAGTACGACGCCCATGATGTCGATAGATTGATGACATTTGGGATGATACAACAATGATTTGATTAGTTTGAATATTTCGAGAAATCCCAAACATATTTGAAAAATGTTTTTTTTTATTCGGACAGATTGGCCGGAAGGGGAATATTGTAAAGTCATTGTAGTACAAAATATTTAACGAAATATGATTACAGAAGTACTCAAATTATATACGCAAAGTGAATTTAATTTGTAAGTAAAACATCCACAAAACATGATAAACCACAGCACCATTGAGATACCAATGGGTGCGGAAAAATATATTTCAAACATTACATTTTATTATGCTTTGTTCAATGATGGGACAAGAGTATTACACTTCAGCGCCCTCAATTGAATCAGCTGATATTATACTTTTAGTCTTTTTTAAAAATAGATTTTTCCTTATTTTCTTGCTGCTTCATTGAGTGATTTTTTTACATTTTTTTTTTATAACAAGACTATCATTCTTTATCCCCTTATTTGTTAATTCATTTGGGGTCTGCTAGACTATTCATACATTTATACCTCAGTCACATTTCAGTGCAATAAGGTTTGTGATGTACTTTTGATGTGTTTTGGGGCCGTTTTGGACCGGTTACCGGCAGGGTAATCGAACCAAGATACGTGGGAGTTCAATTTTCGAGAAGACTCTACCCATCCTTGACACATCGTTTAAATGTCGTCGATGTCCCGTCGTGAATCGACTGTTGTCCCCACAGCATTGGAGGTCAAGTCCTTCACAGCAGATATCGGCCGATTAACGACCGATATCTGTCCGGACATTAGTTACTAACCGATCGATGTCCGACAGGTATGCATCGATGTATGATGTATTGGCCGGACATCGGTCGGTGATTACAGATGCATCAGGGGCTCTTTATAAACAGCGTCATTTCGCATTTACAACTTTCAGCGCGTTTGTACAAAATAGCAGAAGATGCAAAAGGGAAAGTACACCGACCGACAAACGCCCAGACATCGTACGATGTCCGGAGGATACATGTACCTTACTAATAATCGTATGCTGTCCGGTTCATTATTCGGCTATCGCAAGAGCACCGTAGGATTAATCTGGTATGAGTATCAGATGTCCAGTCGATGTCCAGCCGATAATTACTGCCTCCTTGGCTTCCCAAAGTTTCGGGTGAATGGACGGCCTCCGAACGATGGCTTTTGTATCTGCGACGAGTTACGGATTATTTGGCCGACACGGACGCTGTAAAAAAAAAAAAATCGCTTACCGCAACGGCTATCCCCTATTACCCTGATGTTTTGCCATGCACCGGCCGGCGAATGTGACTTAGCAATAATTCATTCATTTTTTGTTTATCTTTTGTTACTTTTTAAAAACTATTTTTAGTTTTATTCTTATAATTAATTGTCATTAATTCACTTTTTTGGGGCGCAGAGAAACGCAAAAATAATGTGGACAACCCATATTTACTATTTACCTACCCGTATGAATATGCATTCCAATGGAAAAAAATCCTTGCCAAGACTATATAAATATACTTTCAATCTGATACAGGAAATTGTATAAGATCACAGAATCGTCATTATCCCAAAGAACATTACACTTTCCTTTCATCATCGGATATTATTTGTTATAAATTCAAAAGAAGGTGGAAAATATTGATTTTTGAGAGTTTCCTCACCGCGTTTACCAACCAAGATTCAAATCTCCAGTTCTCCTTTCTCTAATCCTTCTAACTCTTGAACTATTTTATGTACTCTATCCCTATTAATATATTAACGATTCTATTTACACCCTCTCTCTATTAACCTCCTCTTTCTCTTTCCTTCTCTTTTCATTTAAAGTCAAACGATGGAGACGCCAAGCGGCGACTGTGTCAGCTCAGGGTGTCTTGTCCATTGCTCGGAGGGCGTTTAAACGAGTTCCCAGAGCGCCTGCAAACTCCTCTGACACCAACTTCCTTGAATGCGCCTCCCCAAGCCCACGGGCCTGTCAAACCCACTCAGTACTCCTCGTACCACCAACCCCATTTAGAATGTTTATTTGCCTTAAAGGAAGTTATCGCAGAGGATAACACTGTTGTCACTATCAATTTGACATCGTTTCGGAATTAGGTTTCAATACTCTGTAGGCTTGGTAAATGGTGCGTAATCGTTTTAATGCAAGTCGTTACCATTTCATCAAAGTACACGTGACTCCAGGCAGTTCGGTCTGTTTTCATAATTTCAATATCATAACTGTGTAGGCATTCATCATAACCTTGCTCAAGATGGATCAGCCGGGGACAGAAGTCTTGACCTGCATGAGCATCGTGATATGCAAGGGAATAGTTGAATGTACAGTAGTCATGGTATTTGTTACGTGTACACCTAAAGTTAGATATAACTGGACATTCTTGAGGGGAAAACTGAATCTCGGAGGGTTAATATATTAATAATTATATGATTTTAACTAGTCACAAGTTATGACGAATGTTTATTGAAATAAATATCCTTCGACGTTATGCTTCACATAGAATTGGTTTTCGCATGGCATTAAATATCATGAACCCATATTGGTTCTTTAATATCCTCCTACGATTTCAACAGCATGACACGTACGTGATGTAGGTATATTTGTTCGTTGTTATTTGCATAATGAAGTAGGAATGTCACAACCTTCAACTGAGGAGCTTTGCCTATTCTTCCAATCGTTCTTCACCCATTCCGTTTTACATTAACTTTCGTCCTTTTTTTTCTGATGGTGATTATCTCTAGCACATCTAATTGAGAGCAATTTCCTTAAGCTTTCTGTTTATTGCGCTCTGTTAAGTTACCTAATTTCTTCCATTTCACCGTCAATGGGATTGGAAATGCTGCTCCCTCGCTATCTATTATCTCTTCGTAACAAGCTCCTCTTTCTATACTTTTTGGCCTCCATCTTCATTTAGATTAGAATTCGTCTAATCCTCTCTACCTATGGCTCACCCTTCTTCCAGGTCTTCACCCCCTCCTCGACCTCGTTTCGTGTTTCCCCCACCTCCTTCGGGAAAGAGGGGGAGGGGATTGTGGCGATGGGTCTAATACTGACAGACGTTTGGAAATCGACTGACGATCCAGCATTGAGTGGCGGGAGGAAAAGTGGGACTAAAGCTTCCAGAGGTAATTAATTCAGGTCAAAAACCCCGAGAGCGATTTGAGATGCATTAAACACTGCCCTCCTTCTTCGCAAGCAACAACCACGCCCCTGCGGCAATTGATTACTACTTTGGCGTGAGGAGGGAATTGAAAAATATCAAGGGAACATCAAATGGATGTGAGATTCTCTGTGTCGAAACTCTCATGGAATCCGGCAGAAGAAAGTTACAAGAAAGTGCTGACGCCAGAGAAACTTTAACATGACATCTCCATCGCCATTCATGTACTTAACATTCGGTGGTAATATGTGCATGCTCATTAGCTTAGAAACGCATTTGAAAGATTCTTTGATGCGATCAAATCCTTTCTTAATAAGGACAAACCTTTTGGCCTAATCATGTCTCAATTGGTAAAATTCGTTAGCAGTCTTAAATGGAGGATTTTCTTAAACTCAACGGAAAAAAAGGAAATGTCAAATTATTACTTTTGACTTTCCGTCATTTCTCGGAAAGCATTTTCTTGTAATGTTGATTCAATTCACAGGTCGCATAATATGAATATGATCATAAGAACATATCCAGCGTTGCATACAGCGGCTGATGGGGAGAGATCTGCTAGAATGACTCAAACCACAACAGCAGAGACAGGAGTGATGGATCAATTGAGAGGCACACCAGAATCCTATTTTTGCATTATCCAAACATGACCGGTCTTAAAACAACACCATACTGTCGCCAATACGACTCGTCAAGAACGGATTCACCTACTTTCTCGGGGAATTCCACCGAATTTTACTTGATTTCGAAGCGTTTGGCGGCAGAAAATTAGCCACACAGTTCAACGGCATTCAAACTAGCATTACACATGCGAAAAACAGTCTGCTGTCTGCTCTTCATGTGGTTTTTCTACAAATGTCGCAAATGAACATGTGGAAGATCTGTAAACCCGTGACACATTGTTTTAACAGAACGACCATGGTGTTCAGGAATATTACTAAATGTTCGAATTAGAAAAACAGAGTCTGTGTATAGTGTAAAAGGTCCTTTGGGTTCTTAAAGAACATTGAGATGAATTGATTGAGTATGGGCAACACGATGCATTGTTATGTATAATTTTCAGACGCTTTTGAGACAGTAAATCACGATTTGGAAAATAATTGCTTTATATTCGAGTATTTGTATGATTGATGATAATCGTAATTTAAAACTCCAAAAATAATTTGAAAGGATTTTCATTCGGCTTATGTTATTTTTGTAATATCACAGACTCATTTTCATACCTTTTCCTCATATTCCTATTTAATTTGCTCGGATGTAAGTTTTCTACTTTTCTTCTATTGCTTTTTAAAAAGGCTTTAGAAATTTATTCATAGCTCTGAAGGAATCGTGAATTATCAATATCACTATTACAATTATTTGAAAATTACCATTATCGTTATTATTCCCCATGATATGCTCATGTGATTCAGAATCGGGAAACTTTGAATCAAAGCTGATTTCAATTCTACTGTTATCAAATACACAAAACTTGAAAAGAAAAGTTTTAAACTTTTATCCTACTTCAAACTTATCAACAAGACTTCTAAGAGGCAATAACTTATCCACTACAAGAAGCTAAAAGGGATTTCTTGCATGACATCTCATCCTATAAGAAATTCAGATGTATTATGAGACATGTTTTTTTTCGATCGATTCGAAAGACCGGAAGCCAAGAATATTTCGAAAGAGAAATGCGATCCTGCTTCCTGTATATCATTTCTTTGTATAACTATGGCGAAGACGCCTTGTTATTGCAGCAATTAAGACAGAACGAGGCAACAGTGCTTGAAATGGTATCAGAGGTGAGAAAAACTCCCTAAGCGGGTGAACGCAACAAAGGAATACATTGAATACATCTTACAATAGGGCAAATTCTGGGTTATACATAGACATACAAAATAACAAAGCAACAAGGCTTTAGAACCATGATGTGTGATGTCAGAGGGGATTTCCCCCCGAGACTACATAAGATAAAATTCACCATGATCCGCCATCATGAACGCAAGCGCTAGTTATGAATATGCATCTTTCCCTCACGGCATTGCTCTGCTTGAAACAGTACAAGGAAAGTCGCGATATATTAGCCAATAATCTCCAGGATCAATTATCAACACGATCTCTTGCCGAAAGGTGAAAAGTCGTCTGTGGTGTAAATTCATCAATGCCAGAGATTTGTGGTTGACGATTTTGACATGATCATCGTCTTTGGTTACTTTTGTCACTTTAAATGCAGTTATTCCGGATCAACAGGACGTGGCTAATGAAATTTTCCTTAAAAACTAGAGACTCTTTACATCCAATAAACAAATATTTAACCAAGATAAGTTTAACAATAACCATAATAGGAGAACGATTTCAGCTCTGGTCAAAGTTCTCAGATGTAGAAAGAATTAGCGAGCATTGGTAAGACTGGCTTCTGATTCTGCTTTTCCTATATATGCCACGACTTGCAAGAGATATTTGAAAGATTGTACTAAAACTATATCGTGCGTCCCACAAAAAAGGAAACCCATTTTCACAGATAACTTAAACAATAATCATTAAACATGTTGTTACTATGAATTTGATACTTATGGTTAAAGTGGAATCTCATCTTTAAATTGAGACCAACAGCTTTGCAAATCATTCACGCATGGCAGTTTACAAACAACAAATATGGAGGCATATCAGAAACAATTTGCGCAGGAACTCACGTCAGAATCTGAATCGACCCTGCTCTCAGGGATCAATGAGAGAAACTTAAAGAATACAAAGAAAATGCTGAGTCAATAGTCAAATAAGCACGGTTGTATCCCGAACCAATTCTGATTTTGACATTAAAATTTCAAACTTGTCTTGCTCACTAATGCGTGAAGTGCTTATCACATATGTACCAAAATGCAGAGGAATATTCAATGACATGATAACGTAGATGGAATATCATAATTGATTTTCCTTTGAAGAAATAAGATGTGGCAAATCCGGTTTCCTTTTTCTTGGACGCACTGTACATGTCACTTTTGCATTTTATTGTGTAAACAAAATCAACCTTGTTTTGTTTACAGATATGATGACTGTCATTTCCTCTTAAACACTGTTTAACGCCATTTACTTGTGTCCATTCCAATAATTCTTTATATCTTATATAGTAACAGGTAAATAGAGAAAAAACAGACCCTGAGTCGCAAGAAGTTCAAGATCGTTTCAGAATGACCCAAAGTAAAGATATGTCATATCAATCTTGAATGAGATCTACCACAGGATCTATGTGTGGACATTATTACGACTAGATAATACCTCAGAAACTGAAAAGGTAGCACGATTATTGTCTCCTCACGACGTAAGATTATCAAAATGCCACAACTCACATTCTAAGTCGATTACCTTGACCATGATGGTCACAATGCTTAAAGCTCTTGAAACTATTGATGTAGAGGTTTGTTTTGTTGAGGATTCATTGTACAACAATGTGGCAATCTGACAAGAAAGACCGTTTGCAATCATAAAGATGGACACCGCTCATTTTCTTAGCCATCCAATGCCACCATAACCATAACAGGTTCTAAACGTATAAAGCGTATATCGGAACCTATGTCGATGTCATATCGTCGAATACATTTATTTCTTGGATATAAGAGCGAATGGTATGATTTTGTGTGGTAAATTATGCCTGGAACATATATTCAAAAGACAGAAATGAGAAACTAACTTCATATATACGATATCAGACACTGCTTCAATGTGATATAAAAAAATCACCTCCATGAGAACCATATGTGACAGAAGAGTTTGTATCAGTAGGTTCTTATACCTCATATGACATCAGAAAACTACCCTTATATGGCATTAGAAAATCAACCTTATAAGACGAAGTCGACCATGTGACTTACCTTACTACCAAAAAGAAGAACTACGACTACAGTAGTTGTAAGCTGACTATAGAAGAACCAAATAAGATATAAGACATCTGGATTGGCCAAATCTTGTAGGAAGAATCTGAAAAAGTAGGTAAAATGAAATCAATTTATTGAATTGAATTGCTTACTGATCAGCCTCTAATCAACTATCTGACTATGGAGTACTCTAAATTACATCATCTTCCCTAAAAGTAAGTAAATATATCAGTTACAACAAAAGTGATCTGATATTCAATGACACATTAAAGCTGATATATCTAAAATGCTTATCTTAGTCTCCACGCCCTATTATTATTCATTATTGATAGTCTTCCAACATTCATTCAGTTGCCTTTACTACATCACATGGGAATGAAATTTGGAAGTCAGATATATTCAGCGATTGGATAAAGTTTCATCTCCACATGGGAAATTATGTTTCATTCGGGAGGATATCATCCGCGAAAGAAAAGAGGTGCAATTAATGTAGCTTTATCTGTCATTAATGATCCCTTGTAAAAGACTTAAAAACTGATCGGGAACCCGTTGTAGAAATAAAAAATCTGTTATGAATCCAAATGTAAAAATCAAATGCAAGTCATTAATGCACGCTTGTGATTTATCAATAATCAAATTTCGCTTGATTTGAAATTTGAGGTTACTTTATTATTTATTTTTATTTCATTCTTTTGTCTAAGTGCATGACTAGCTACCAAGAATAAGTATAACATTTAAAATTTATTTGGATTGGAATGCAGGATGAGAGAGCATTGTCGATTATATGCCTTGTTTACGGGCATAATATCGAACCCCGGACTTTCCATGACAAAGATGCGTCTTAGATCAATCGGCCACGGCACACCACAACCATTTTCCGACCAGTGTCAGAATGTCGATTCGTAAAAGCTATGTTTTTTTTATAATGGAAACCTGCGTGGCGCTCCCTGCTCTATACTACGATCTTTTGCTTGTACTTTGGTTCAAAATGTCCTACTGTTTGAATTGGGCTACGATATTTGATGCCTTGTAGGATAAATTATGAAATCGCTTACAATAATCATTATCTCGGTCATCGACTTGCCCGCATACAACGTATGAAAGTGCATGAAACTCCATGCATGGGGAGAATTGGGTGGTATCTCCTATTGAAATCCTGCCAATAATGCTTGTGTCGCTGTTAGATTCGAACACACAACCCTCTGATAAGAACGCATGAACCAAGACCCCTGCATCGCGACAAAGGAGCCTAGACCCATTTTGCATATCACCAATTACGTTTTTGGTGTCCCATTTGTTGACGTTAAAGGATGCCCTATAGTCTACAAATTTAGACCGACATCTGCAGTGTGTGTACCACAGCTGATTCAAGGAATCTGCATACCAGACTAGGTCTACTGTGGCAGCAGATGTGGCATAAGAACGCAAGAATCAAGACCACTGCATCGCGACCAAGGAGCGAAGACCCATTTTGCATATCCCAAATGCTTCGCTCGCCCTTAAAGGCTGGTTTGCGCGTTGGCATCCCACACCACGAGCCATTCATAGTCTGCATAGCAGACTAAAGATGCCCTACCGTGACACGTTCAACGCATTGAATTCACAAGCTTGCGATTTCGTTTTTGTTTCCTTCAAAACTCAAACATAGATGAGACATTGGATCTGTATGGTAATAAAATCATAAATTGATATACCGCAGATTATTTTTACAGTAAAATGAAAAAAAAGTTTATAAACAGGTTTATAAAGGAAATTAATGAATTAATTCTGTATACTTGGATTTTCATTGTCATTCGGATGAAAGTACGAATATATCGTTTCGATTGGGACATTCTAAGGACGAAATTTCTGTAGGTTCCCTTCAATTTACTACCTTAACAAACAAAACATTTCCGGTTGAGATGCATACGATTTCTTCGAAACCACCTTCTTTTACAAACATCTTCGTATTTTTACGAAAATATTTGAAGACGGTTCAAGCTTGGTCATCTAATTGACGCGTCTCTTTATTCCCTCTTGTCACTCAGCCTGCTCAGGATAAACATCCATCGGGAGATAAAAAGGGAAAGGAATATCCTGAGATAAAAGCGAGTCATTCACCCCGAATCGAAGACAGAGGTATAACCAAAGCTATCATGGGGACGATATAATGTTACGCCAGAGATATCAAAAAGGGGCGAAATTTATCTTTTTCCGATCAAAATCTTTTCTCTTTTGAGGAAAAAGGAGAGATACTTCAACTTTAATAGAGTATACCCTTGACAACATTATCGCCGCTTGTCACTTGTCAATATGGTCAATTGTAGTAGTTTGACTGGGGGAAAATGCGACAGCATGCTTTTCCTTAGAGTCTACCATTTTAGGTATCTAAAGGATGTCAATATCGTCGTCCTTTACCTTAATGCTCTATCAATAGAGATATATTCCACTAACCTCTGCTCTACGTTGAAATATGCTTCATAAACAATGACTGGCTATCGATTTAAATGTAAAAGCCAACTATTCCAACTTCATCTCTCATCCATTGTAAAGAAATTAAAATGCGACGGTTCGTATTTATTTATTTCAGTTTTATTTCAACAGGGTGGTCTCATTTCAAGTCCATTTCTGGACCTGCTCTCCCAGAGAGCCCTGCATCCACATAAAAATATTTACATAAAAAACGTAACGAAACATACATACAAAGGTAAAAATGCACATGGCATACACAATAATTCCACTCAAACTGACATCCATATTAAGATTAAGCATATGTAATATCAAAATACACAATTACCGATTACAAGATAACTGATTCTGCATATCATACATGTATGCAAGAAGGATGCTGACAGTTCCCAAAATCGATACAGTCTATAACTTTCTTAAAACCTTAAAAAGTTCACTTGAAAAGCAGCTACCGCTCGGGGAATAATGTTCTGCAATATAGAAATATGATATTCACAGATCCCAAACTATTACAACTATTACAGAAGATTCTAGAATAATTACGAAAGGATTTTTTATCTACATGTGAATTTTTTCTTCTACATTTACAGATTTAAGGAATTTTATTTGCAATAACCCCAAACAAAACCACATACCCTGGATTTTTTTTATTCATTTATTTTTTTTTTTTGGGGGGGTGATGCAGATCATGATTCTTAACTATCAAGATGGAATATTGATTTCTAGGAGTTCCAGAATAAAAGTATTTTAAATCCTTCTCTGAAAGATTCATAAGTATGGGAAAATAAAAATTCTTTCAATGATTGAATCCTGTCAGAAAATGCTTCACATCCGTTCGATAAACTCTTTCATTACAATCAAGTTGGAATTAAGGGGGAGAAAGAAATGTTTACAGAGATAGAGAAAGAGAGAGAGAGAGAGGAAAAAAAAAGAAAGAGAAGTAAAAACAACAAATAGAGTAACAAAATGGAAAGGTGGATTGAAAGGGGTATAAAAGCCGTCGAGTACTTACGTTGCAACACATAGGAAAAGAGAAAGAAGTGTTTCGTTGTAGATCGCCCAACTTATGAATCTACTCTCGTTGAACTCTGATGGTGCTTTTCTTACTACGTAACACAACCTGATACCCCAAAGTAGTAAAACTAGCTCGGCTGTAAAAAAAAAAGAAGACATTATAATGAGTTTCATTAAACGTTTTCAATGTATACAAGCATAAGCAGTAGAATGAGGGTGAAGGTGGGGATGACGATTTTCCGAAAGTAAAGTATATATATGTAAGGCGATTTTTTTTCAATGTTCGCAATGCGCCTTAACGCCCTCTATCTTCGTCTTAACGTCTATATGTGTATTATGACGGAATAAACCCATTTATAGTCTTCCTCCTTTCGTAGGATGTATGCATATTAATGTGTAAAACATGGTATTCGGTCGTGCTATATATATATATATATATATATATATATATATATATATATATATATATATATATATATATATAAGGATTTTCTCAATATGATATAAAATCATCAAATATCACAAATAATTATGAATGTCTGTGCTTTGTAACATTTTCTGACATTATTGTAAAATATGTGAAATGTAACTTGCAAAGTTCTTGAAATCGCCATCTTGTCCAAATAAGGAACAGTTGGCATGAGGGCATCTGCATTGTTGGCAACAAAAATGATCTGCCTCTCCCTAAGATAAGAAGCCATAAGGCCAAGTCAATCCCCAAATTGTTTTGAATGAAGAAAACAAATCCCTCAATTTTAACAAGGCTACATCATTTCAGGAAAAAATATATTCTGTCATTTATACATTTTGCAAAATTAAATTTTACGGTTATAAGCAAACAGGGCCCCGTCTTACAAAGAGTTACAATTGATCAAATCAACCTCAACTATATGGTAATCCATCGATGTCATAATTTTTCTTCGGGAAATTTACATACTGCCCTGTGAAAACAAAAAGAAGCACATCGCATTTTCAAGAAAAATATGGATGTATGAATATACATCATATCTAGAAAATTTGTTCAACAAACATGTTTTTTAGATGTTGACTTTGCTGGCTTTCCATAGTTTTGGTTGATTGGATTAATCGTAACTCTATGTAAGACGGGGCTCTGGGGCCTGTTTCATAAAGGACTTGTAACTGTTGTAACTTTGTCATTATGGCAGCTACCATGGTAATCTTGATTATGATTGGCTGCTGATCCCTTTTACCGTGGTAATTGCCATTAAGGCAAATTTACAACAGTTGAAAGTCCTTTATGAAACGGGCCCCTCAGGTCTTCGTACTGAGACCAAGTTATTTTCCGAATTTCAGAAGCATCGGTCATAACGTGATGGTAGTTGGATTCGCTACCCCCACTCTAAGATTTTACAACTGTCCATCCATACGCCGATTCCTTTACTCCTTTCATATGTTGGTTCGCATGTGTTGCGTTTCTATCACCATAAACTATAACATGTATAAAGAGAGAAACTAAAACCACCCTCATTATTTCAATCAATATAATGGGAATAGAAAGAAAATAAATCATCTGGCTTTTGCCAACAAAATCGGCAATTAACTTTTTTTTATTCCACTTTCTGATTTTTTATTTCAATGATTATTATATTGATCAAAAATCTAACATAGGAAGTAATCTAGACAATATACGATGTAAAAGGATATTACTATCCTCTGGGTTGTACCACTTCTTACTCCTTAATCACGGTCAAAGCTTTTACTTCATTGGTATTGTACGCCTTGGAGACGTTTAAGCTGAATCTAGGTTAGAGAGTGCAATTTTGATGCCAGCCAGCGGGGGGAAAGTATGAAGATAGATGGTCTATCAGGGGTGTTCACTATTTTTCGATTCATTTTACTTCATACCTGTAAGCAACTTCTGTAATTGGGTCTTAAGAACTAACCCCCAATCATGATTTGAGTACACGATTTCAATTGCCAGTTGTCAAATTCAAAAGACTAGGATCCTTCTGCATGCATTTCCTAATTTGTTTGAATTGGGGACATCTAAATGAAAAATACGACCGGAACCGCTACGTTAAAAGATTTATTTCCTATATTGTCATTGTTTCTCGGGCAAGAGATGGATTTTTAAACCAAATAACATAGAAAGCTGAACTTGATTTCTTGAATAGTGGGTTCATTCGTACGTAGCCCACTGACCACACTTCCAATATTGATTGTTTGTGATCCACTTTTCTTTAGAAATGTGAATAATAATAAAACACGTTAAACAAGGATCTTCCATCCATGTATCTCCTTTTTATTTTGGGATCTTTTTCATACTCGATTAGATAGTATGTGAACAGTGTAAAATTTCAACACACATAAAATACACACCCACAGTTACGTTAAAGTTACGTTTAATCTGACGTCTACAGCGGACATGTCTCCGAAATATTTAGCACCATTTTCACTGTGAGGATACAATAACGACTTTGATGAAGTACCCATCCCGGACCTTTTAATTCCCCTCAAGATTCATTATACACGTCTTCTACGTATATTTAACACTGTTAGTCCCTCATTTCCGTGTATTAGGCGTAATGGAAGCCAATAGAGGATCACGCTCATGTCCCACCCGTCCTTCCATCACTCAAGCAACTGTCAACACATCTTCACAAAATGGCTCCTATTCGCGATTAAAACAGTCGAGGTAATCGATTTAAGTTGGGCTAATGTCTGGCGAAGACGCATAGACCCGGCGCCTACAAATGGGTGGATGTTTTGGCAGGGAGGTAAACGAAAAGAAAGCCAGGTTTTTTTTCTGTTCTTGGTACTAGAAAGAAATATTGATAAACATAATTCATATGATAAAATACAAAAGAACAATTGGAGATGTGACATCATCATTATGCTCATTGCCTATAAAACTGTTTGACAAGGATAATGCCAATCTTTAAAATGCCATAGCTTTGTCATTCCTTGTCCGCTTTTGATCATATTAAGATTTTTGTTTTATTTTTCTTTTTCTGATTAATTCATATTAATATAATAAAATTTGTGAGTAGCATTGTAATGTTGGTAGAGCATTCAAATTTAATTTAATGGGAGATAGCGATAATACAATCTTCTTTTCAAGCACATGGCACATAATATTACAAGAAAACAAAACATTGGGGTGAAAAATACAACAGAGGGACGCCTACTTATTACAAATAAAAATCTTGTACTTTACAGAAGACAGAATGTGTTTGATATCAACTAAGACCTGTAAACTGGTAAAAGACGTTTAAATGTAAGGATTTGGGGTAACTAAATAAGGTCTTAATGTGTATGAGTAGCATTGTAATATCGTAACCTTGTCGTAACGGTATGCGTGTGGGATGAGCACTTGTGGATGTGTGTGTGTGGGTAGGTAGATGTTTTAAATGTAGTGAAGAGCTCGGTGGTAAAGTGTTTCCTTTTTAAACTTATTTCTAGGAGGGTATATATTTTTCACTCTATTGGAAACGGTCTGAAAATTAATTGTCTTGTCTGCTTTCCATCTTGTGTGAATTAACAAATGGGTGTCATCTGTGTAGCCAACACGTAAAAGCGAAGATAAATGCCAAATTATGCAATTGTTAAATTATATATATATAATTATATATTTGATTACATTGCAAGTTTGCTATTGATAAATCAAACTAAGGAATTGAGTGAATAGCAGTGTGCATACAAAGTCAATATTCTCCACATCGTCATATTTATCTTTTTCGAAAAGTAAAAATTTAATTTTTTTTTAAAGGAGATTATAACTCAGGTAAGTAACCCCTTATCAGTAAAGCAATATGTAAAAAAGGAATAAAAATAAACCAAAGCAGGATAATAGACCTAATAGCATTTTAGAAAAAAAATCAAGAGGGAGTTGATAAGTAGGTTAATCAAAATAAACAATAATTGAAAATCTAGCTGTATATCAAGTGATATGATAAAAAAGTGTAAAATGGAAACGTATAGGTATGAAGAAATAGGTGGAATAGGAACAGAATAAAGAAACACATAAATGTTATCAGTTAGAAAAGACACACAAAACAAAACAAGACACCCATGAAAACTTACATAACAGATTGATGTCAAAAGTCGACCTTGAACACCAACGAAAAATACACTATAAAAAATGAAGTGCTAATTCAGCACTTACAGTGCTTGTATGGTGACTGCACTGTAAGTGCTAAATTAGCACTTCATTTTTTACAGTGTATCACACCCAGATTGTGGATGCAAGATCGATGATGAAATAGCAGGTTACGCTGACTTTGTGTGAATTAAAAATATCAAGATTTATAGAGAGACATTTTAGCTTTTTTAAAGTGCCATCTGCTATCTAAAATATATACAGGTTTGCTACGATGGAAATGTGGTATCCCAGCAGGCCTAGCTAGGCGGAGGTGGAGATTGTGATACAATGTTCATCCCTAGGAGAATGATATTCTATCAGCCACGGGCATGTGGCGACAACGGGCAGGAAGGTTATAGGTCTGGCTCCCGGATAATCCTTCCTACAAAATATCCCGAGGCGAGTAAAATCAATCATTCCTTGCTGGTACAGACGTAATGGCTTCGAACACCACACCGGTCTTAATTCGCAGTGAAATTATTAAGACATATTCCCTCTCTAACCCCACAAAAATGATATATTTCATGAATGTAGTTTCCCGTTCTTCCAGTGGTTAAATCAAAGAGTCTTTTACAAATCAATCCTTCTTGTATTTTCTTGATCATGTAAACGATCCCTTTATTTTTCTTTTATTTTCTATTTAAATAAGTGTCTACCCTATGATACAAATAGCTGTGAAAAGTTATTTCTTATTCAATGTCCCTCATCAACCCGTCTGATTTTGGTTTTAGTTATATATTTCATATTTTTGTGACCTTTCCTTAGGCATACATCAGGCCAATTGATGCTTAACCAGAGAAATAAACAAAATTTACAACCAGCTGATTAGGATTTCAGATTTTTTTTATTATAACAATTTTTATGAAGCGAGCCCCTGATTGCAGTTTAATGGAGAAAAGCAGAGCATCATCATCTCATCCGTTTGACCAATCGGGGTATTTGTTCGTATATGCTAGAACATTACTCGGACCCAATGGATGAGTTCTGATACCTATCCGAAGTTGGCACCACAAGGGTCATTACAACTTTGATAATACCAGATCTACATTTTGATCTTTCTTTGAAACAAAGTACACGACTCCCTCTTCGACCTGCCGTCCCATAATGCACACAACTAAACAAACACTCACATAGGATATTGCCTGAATGTTTTCACGCACTTTTATCGTAATGGAATAAACCATTACGGACATCATGGGGACATCATGTAGGAAAATAAAATGGACTCTTCAAAGTAATTCGTCAAGCCCCGTTTACCGTAGATGCCAGATATTAATACTAGACTTTATTCTAAGATATTAGGTGCCTCAGTTTTACGTCTTGCATGATAGATTTCGAAAAGTGCGTTCATGTAATTACGTCTTTGGTTTTTCAAGAAACTGAAATATTGTTACTGACCCCAAAATAACGTCCATTCATCCTGATAGGATAGAATATTGATTGTAAACCACATGTTTCTTGTAAGGAAGTAAACATGGGGGATTCTATCAATACATTTAGGGAAATGAGTGAAAGAACATTTATTTCCAACGATTTCCAGTGAGAAGAGAGATACTGGCATGTGGGAATATTGCTCTTGTCTAAAGCTGTGGTTTAAATTAGCCACCAATGTCACAGATATCCAACAGCTGAGATTAAACTTTTCAGCACATTATTTGATACCTTATTCATTTATAACTTTTTTTGTGAACAATTATTCAAATACATTTCTTCATCATTCAAGCGGGGGGGGGGGGGGGGGGGGGACTGACCAACAATGTATTTGGTCCCTTATTGACTGTCCGTTATGAATAGCTAGTCTTCAAATAGCAAATACTGATTGTACAGAGAATAAAGTAATTACTATGATTTTGTTTCTATGAAGAAACTAATTTTTATTACTTATTTAAATACAGGTATGATTCATGTTTTTTTTAAGTACTATATCCCTTGTGCAACTTTGCACCATAGGATTTTTCAATGCACCTTAAATTGCGATTTTTTTTGCGGGTTGGGTGTCTTAAAGAGCACTTGAAGTGTTAAAGTGTGTAAAATATCATTTGGATTGGTCTGAAATTATACCAACCGCGTACAAGTGTTATTTAGCGCAATTTTCGAAATCCTTAAACAGGCTCTTACAGGTTGCAGAATCCTTATCAAGATGCTATTTTTATAGTGTATTAATGACGAAACAAGCAGTTTCATCAATTTAAAATCCTTGCCACGACATGCTTAAAGTACAAACTTTAATCCGAACCATCGGCCAAGAGGATGATCTATCTCATTTATTCACTGACTTGACGGTGAAGGATATACCGCGGTATTCGGAAGCGAGAAATAGGGACGATGTGCCGTAGTTTTCTTGACGGGCATAAACGCGGTAATAATTAGCGCACGTCGAGTAATTCAATTAACCGAACACCTCGGCAGAGCGTCGCGGTCCAGCAATGATGATTGATGACTGTTTTATGGAATGCACCAGAAGGTCTTGGACAGGGTTAATTTGTTTAGAAGATAGCCAAAGAGCCTCATGAACCTTGTACGTAAAGTGAAAGGGAATATTTTCATCGGCAGAGCAATCTTAATAAGTCCAAGAAAATGAGGTTCACGTACTCTCGAATATCGGGTGAGATCGTTAATTGAGTGTGATTTCTAATAAGGTCAAAATAACTGGGTCATTTTCCAGCTTTACCAAAACGTTCAGTCTCTGAAAAATGCACATTTTTATATTTTTGTATTATTGTCAAATTCATCTAATGGTGTAAAAATAAGAAACTATTATTTTGCAGGATGCAACCATCCAATGGATCATGCAATCCAAGTCGCATAGTGTAACAAAATCTATCAAAATTTTCGTTGTTTTGTAATAGTATTTATCAAAATAATTCAGTTCAAATCTTTAGTGTACTGTATATTTCGGTAATTCTCCGATAGCACAACCTACACCATGCACATGGAGTCGGCCCACTGACAAAGAGCAAGCTCTAAGCATTGGCGTTCAGATTGGGGGTGTTGGGGACCATGCCTCCCCCCAAAAAAAAAGTTTCACGACGAAGAAAAAAAAAACTGAGAAGAAAAAAGAGAAAAGGGGAGGAGAAAGGAAGAAAAATATGATATTTTCAGAATAGTATGTCAGAATTTATCTCAAACTTGTATTTTTGTATCAAAACGTTATCTTTTTCAGCTATATAGAAATTTCGTTCTAGGTACGCCATGTCTCATGTTTGACCCATTCAAAACTTTTGGCTTATTACGCTTCTGGCTATAATAAACATAGCATTAACAAAATAAAAGCCAAAGCACTCCTAAGCCTCTGAGCACATGGCAGAACCAACTTGGTCACGAAGAACTATACGTTGTCCGTGTCTGAAACGCGATAAAGCAATCCCAATTAACGTTCTGGATATTTCTTGATGAACATGAATGATCCTCACTTCTGGCGCCTCAAAATGCCGCCTGCCTAAAAACGAAAACGGGCGGCAAACATGAAACAAATTTGCCGATACGATCATGATAAGAAAATGTAAATTGGGAAAAATATTTTGATCGAAAGTCAACAATTTGTAGCTTCCCAATACGTGCAAAATGATAACGATTATCGTACGAATGTCTCTTAATCCTAATCTCAATATTCCTGAGGATTCGATTCAATAGCAAGATGTGATAGGATGACTCAGCAGATACCCCTTTGAAATGTAAAGTGCAATATGACACATAATTATTCTTTTTGGCAATTTATCACTAAAAACATGGTATTCGGTCATATATATATATATATATATATATATATATAGAGGGGGGGGGGGGGGATTCGCCACATCGGCTTATTTCACCGCCTGACCTGACATGCTTACTAAAATTATTATTACTTATATTTCTTGTATTCTTTTCTCCCCTTCTTTCTTAGCGCTTTGAAACTTATGTATAAAGCGCTTTATAAATGTTGTATATTATTATTATTATTATTTAAGAACATTGGATTACCAATATGATACTAACTCCGTAGTTTATGTTAAAATAACTTGCCGTAAATAAAATTTACGGCAATATTTGATTTGATTTTATTTCAGCATTTTTCCAACAGAAATTACTAACAAACATAATGCACAACATAAAAAAAGTAGTGATACATTTATTTTACAAAAATAAATAAAATAATAAATTATTGGCAAAAATGTATATAGATAGTATTAGTTTGCAATATTATATGTTGTACTTTGTTGAGAAGACAAAAAAAATTGCTGGAGACCGCTACCATAAGCAGTGCTTGACTAGGGTATAGCGGCCTCAAACGTAATAGCGAAATAAACAAAAAAGAAAACGAAGTCAGATATAACTCGGGCATTTATATTTGACTTTATTCATATTTACATGAAAATGTACAGATAATATTGAAACGCAATCAATATCAGAATACAGGTGGTTTTAAATTAAAGCAAACTTGAATATATCATCTTTATCTACGTCATCCTTTAACTTTTTCTTAAAAATTGTTTTATTGCTCCATGCAGAGGATATTTGCAATACTACACACGTAACGCATTTAACGCATCAATATCCAGTCATAATGATGGCAAAGGTAAAATGTTTCTTGGTCTTGAATAATTTATAAATGGCTGATTAAACAAACAAAATGTAGTCTTCTTGTCTACGAATTTATGATGTTTGTCATTTGGGAATAGCTCATTTACTTAATTGAGGTTTTCTTTGTAAAAGAAGGCATACAGCAGCCAGTGGGAACTATTTAGGCATTTGAAATCTTTGAATATTAGATTTTTTCCTTTAGGCCAAGAGACACTTAAAGATATTTATTAATTTCCAGAAACAAATTGGTCTTTGGGGATGTTTCAAAGCAATTCTGGAAAGGATATTTCGATGAAGACAATTTGTTTTCATAAGTCATTCACATTGAAGGACCTGTACATGTTACAGACTTCTTAAAAAAGGAATGAAATACCTCTTTTTGAAACGACTTGTCAAATATTGCAGAAATACGCCAGGTCTACATAGTTTGCATATTTTGTTTATCTGTGCAATATACTCACGTTTGCAGACTTCATAGTCTATTTAAGCAAATGTCAAAAAATGATTAATGTCGCAAAGAGGCTTGTTTATCTATTAAAGCATGACAGAAATATTGTCTAGATAATTAATAGGGCGATGATATCATCTCTGTTTGTAAAACATTAGCCAAACATTATAACACGTTCTTACGTATAAAGGAGGCTATACTCAACTTCGTGAAAAATGATAAGGATGCAATTTGTTTTTCGATTTATGCCATGACGGGGGTATTCAAAATGGATTGTGAATGAGTGATGAGTTGGATTAGGGCTTTGGAATGGAATGCAAATGCTCAAGTTAGTAGATATCATCTATCATTTCAAATAAAAACATGTCGTTGTTTGATATACTTGAACAATGTTGTAAGCATTCCCTTTTGAAAAAGTGATGGACTAAACAACAGTATTTGCCACTCCTATTATTATATTTATTTTCGTTTTTGTTTGCAAATGTTGATCATGAGCTTTTTCTATTGTTTGGCAAAATGGACCAACGGGGCTCTCTCGCCCTACCCCGTGGAGAGAGGACACTACACCGGAGAATAAATGCGAGAAAATGATTTCCTCTGTGAAAATTCACTTGGAGGGTCTCCAAGCTATCTCTAAACCCCTGAGTGTTGCCCTCCCTTGGTACTTGTCCTAGAGCCCCTAGATAACTAGCTTATTCATAATAATAAATAATAAATAAATGATAAAATAATTAATCAATAGATGAATTAATAATCATTCTTCACGTATCGAGAGTCATAGGAAATTTACAATAATAATTAAAAGAAATATTACCGTATAATAGTTCTTAATGTGAGACACTGTCACTTAAGACGTTAAAGCAGATATGAACCAATAGCGCCATCTCGAGTCCTCAACTACTCATACCTGGCCAGTTTCCTGGCCCATAATGCTAGTGTGGTCTAGTAATATAGACGCACTTGAATAATACCATGCTAATGAACTACTCAATACCTTTATACTGCAATAATTGTGTCACCAAGTAGCAAAACAATTACCTTTCCTCCCAAAACATTTTAGTTTCTCTATACAAATACAGTTATAGGTCACTTTATTCTCTGTAGTATTAGTAAATATCTGAAAACGTATATTTTACGACTACGCATTTATAACACACAGTCAATGAGAGACCACAACTTAGAACATGAACGATAAATTGTATATTTGAGGCCGCATAAAACTACTTAATAGGCTGTACGATTTTACAATCAATTGGAGTGTGTATTGATACTTTATACATACACACACACCCACCCCCAGTACACACACACACACACACACACACACACACACACATATATATATATATATATACATATATTTATATATACATACATATATGATACACATAATTTGTGTATCATTTACCATTTGAAAAAGAAATAAATGAAAATCATTTCGATTTCACAAGAGTGAAACTTAAATTTAGTCTCATGAAATGGGCTAGGATGATTGACATAAGTCTTAAGAGTTATTATTGCCCTCTTGGAGGACATTTATCACAACGCGATTTTGAAAGCCTCAAAATGATGCCGCTAAAACAACAACTCGTTGCTCGGTTTTCACGTAATATCCGTAGACGGTATAATTTTCTTAATAAACTCTACATGCATTAAATTTCTGAAAAGACATCTGGCACTTTTCTGGCAAATCACACCGATTTGGACATAATCTTAATGCTCACATTAGTTCAAACATGGACTTACATGGATCAAATAGCAATTCAAATGAATGTCTTAAAGTACAGAGTACAGGGAAAAACCTAGGAGACAGAAAGGAGAGAAAGAATTCCCTGAAATCATAGCAAAAATAGATTTATAGCAAGGAATTATAGCATAAATATGCGTCAGATGTCTCGGAGATTCTGTTGGGCTGTCCCCCGAGGCATAATAAAGACGGAGATGAAATTCTTCGAATATATTGCGAGAAATATTTTTTTTCAATTTTCTTCTTCTGGTTCAGTAAAGGAGGGCATATCTTAAAGGGGATTAGGACAGACATGAAAGTCTTTTGATGCATTCATAAATAATACAAAATCATTCACGTTTGTAAAATATTTTGGCGGACTGTAAAAGGAATCTTTTCGGACGGAGTCGTCAACGGATTTAGGATTACAATTCGAATTATGTTGCTGTGATAGGTATGCATATAACACCAAAAAGGGTATGGTAGAATGTTAAGGCAAATCTCGATCAGAAAATCAAAATACTTCAGTAATCGAGTGTTTGCGATCTAACGCAAGACGGTCATAGCAGGAAAATGATGATAAAAGAACAGTAGTATACTGAAAAAAAAGAGAGGTCATAAAATTTTAAAGAGAGTTGAAAATCTAAATATTTATCATTCAGTGTACCTTTTGAAGTCTTTGAAGTGTTAGTAATAGTCTAAAAGCATGTACCAGGTTTGGGTTTACCTAAATGTCATCAATTTCAAAAGTTCAAATTATATTATTGAGCAAATGTTATGTAAGGAACGCCTATTATTTTAAGATGAAATTTCAATCCATGTAATCTTAACATGTTATTTCTTCGACAAAAGAAAATGCGTTTTGTCCTTTGGATAAAATCCTTTCTCAAGCAGCGAAAACTCTTGTGATACGATATGTCTTATGTTTAAAAAGGGGGCATTAATTCTGTATTAAGTGAAGTGGGACTATGCTAACTTTAAAAAAAAATCTAAGGAATTAATGTACAACGATCCTGTTTTGCCTCTTTGTGATATTCTTAGAAGTAAAGCAGCTAGGTTAACTTATTCCCCAATGAACCTACAATGCAATATAGTTTAGTTCTCATCATGCATACGAGACAGACATTGCCAGTGAAGTCTGACACCAGGAGCTATATGATACGAACACAATTAGAATCAGCCAGCTCAGACTGTCTACTATTATGAAATATGATATATTACTTGAATTATTCATTTGATATATACGGTTCATATCTCATGTAATACATTCTCATAAGGACTATGGGGATTTGAGGGGTGAGTTCGAGTCATGTATATACTCGAGACGAAGTGTTAGAATAATGTGTGAGCTATTGAATTAAACAATACAATTCGATCCCTTTGATAGAAATAATGTATGCTTTGATTGATAACTTTGATAGCTAACTAGAGTGTTATTAAACAGAATAGACGATAATTTCATATTGTACATTTTAAAATTAAGTTTGGGAATTATGAACCTTTGCCTTTATTTTGATCTATGCTTGAAATGGCGACCTTCAGTTCTTTTTCAGTAGAATGTTTTATTCCCTCAATTTACTGCTCCATTATTTTATTGCACTATTGTTACCTTTATATTTTAAAGGTATGAAATGTAAGCCTATACTTGATGATTAGATTCTATAATGAAGTTTCAACAATTTTTTTTTCAATTCCATATTTTGTGTGAAGAAACCGAACCCCTGAGAGATAGATGTAAATGACATTGATTTAAAGATATATGGTCTTAATTGTAATTCATCTCTCAAAGATCCACATCCGTTTCATTCTTTATGATTTGTGCGTACTGATTCGAGTATGATTGGAGCGAGTCTCCACCATGTAAACACTTTATGAGTGACACGAGTGCCTTGTCTATTTTCTTCCGGACTCGATAATCCAAGACAAATAAGACACAGGCTTTAAGATGTAGACTTGTCATGGTCAAATACAGCAAAAGTCCACTTTTCTTGGACATGGTCAACAAAGGAGTGGAAACTGAAGGAGACAATAAATACATGACAGGAGAATTGTTCGGTCATATGAAGTGCAGTGTTGAATAACAAAAGTTTCCCACGAACGACGTCTTCGATTTAGAAGCCACGATCCTTACCGTTACAGTGCAGTTTAACAGTTGATGCCACTTTTTAATAATCGTATTAGGATCGTCAGTTATTGAAACCCTTATTCAGCGCCCGGGGGCGGACCTGAAAATATAAATGTTTGTTTATTTGTTTATTGCATTGATTTCAATGAACCCGGATAGATGTTTGTTTGATTGAAATTGTTATCCTTCGCTGCAATTATATTAATAAACTGTCATGCCTTCAAAAACAAAATATCAATCCAATGTGCACATGCATGAGCGAAAAATGACTTACATGCAATTTAAATGCATCATCAGAGATTTCTTTGATCATTACGGCTTATTTCTGCTTTAATAAAGTCTTATCTGTCACAAAACTAACATTTCCGCCAAGCTAGAAATATAATTGGATTAGGAATGAGGGGCAGTTGAAAACTTAACAAACTTAACCTCTTACAAACTTGTACACGAAATCTTTCGATTTCTCTTTAGAAATGCAAAAGGGCCCCCATATTAAAGATTCGGACCCTTCGCACTATATAGCTTTCAAGTTTCTTAAAACATTTGCATTCGTCTTGCCCCCCCCAAAAAAAAAAAAAAAAATGATCTGCGTACGGCCATCCAATCAAAAGACCCCAATTGTAAGGGGGAATAAAAAGCAGTTTAAAGTGGTGTCATAGACTCCGGGTCGAATCAAAGAATGATAAATCAATGATTTTAGGCTATTCCTCTTTGTAAACATCGCTGAGGCGAAGATCGCAAAATCATCACAAAAAATGATATTAAAAAATCACATCGTGCAAATCTTAATTCAAGGCGACAGATGCGAGGGATAAAATGTGTTTTCACGTCATTTTCTATTTGAGGTCGGCTGGGATCACTAATGAGTTTGACATTATCAGATATGATATTAAAAGCCACCACCCTCCAGGCGCTGAAACAAAGATCTATTTTTGAGTATCTTAAATCAGACAATTTTTTCGTATCAGGAGATGAGGGAATTTATGTCTTATGGACCTATGGAATGCTGATCATCTATAGCTGACATTTGTGAAACATTCTGAATCTCTGCAAAGACGTCCCCAGTTTGAATCCTTGTCGTTCCAAGGTTTTGTCAATTTTAGAAACGTTTTTTTTAGAAAGTATTTCCTACTCTAAAGAATTTCATAAAAGATGCACTTAATAAATATTTCTGCCAATATTTTGGGACTCCAGAGGAGGAAATTATTGTTAAGTTAAGCTGTGTTTCCACATTTGAATTTTACCTCTGGCATAACAAGTGCATGTACATTATGCATAATATTTGTAAATGCCGTCTATTGAAAACTAAATTCTTTGATTTCTTGAATCTGATTCAGAATCATTTTGACAGGTTCCTTAATTTTGAGATTCGCAAATGATGACTTCCGTTCCTGCTGTTATACTGTAGGTTTAAGTGTGACATCTCCAAAGGCAAGATTTAAAATCTGTGAATCAGGACCATGCCTTGCCGAACAGCGTGTAAGCCAAAGCGCAAGTATCTTTCTCCTGATGTGAAATAGAACAGAATAATCCCAAACCGACCAAAGCAACGGTTGGTGAGGTTTTTATACCCGCGGACGACCTGCTGGATCAATATCCATTGAGCTTGCTTTAACAGAGGTTTGTTCCCCTTAAAGTGGGGGTAAAAACACACTACTGAGATTTCTCTGAAAACAAATTCAAGAATCACCCGCCAATCGCACCTTACCTTGTCTTGTAGTGTGAATATAGGCTAATTACAAGCCTTGGTATTATCCTTGCTTACATAGTCAGTGATTTTTCACTGAGCCCGTCCTTGTTTTTCCACATTTTTATCGCATCACCTACCGTATTTTTCACTCAGCGTTGGTCTGTTTGTTCTGTTTTGATATGAGGGGAAGAACTGAAATAGTTGGAAATGGTTGGAAACTTCATTATATTTTTCCCTTCCGATCTCTATTTTTCTCTTTCTTCCCTTTTTATCTCTCCCCTTGTAGCTCAAGTTTGGAGTCCTCCCACAATTATTGCATTCCATTCTTATCTGAATTCGGGGGGGGGGGGGAGATCAATCATTCAAAAAGAGTGGGAAAGGGAGCAAGTAAATTCTACACATTCCCCTTTTCTCTATATCCCTGTCCCCCTTTGACTAAAGGGTCTGTTCAGGATTTTTTTTCTAGAACTATACTTAGCATACATTCATTCGAATTATCTTTTTGAAAATGACTAGTGGTATATGATGTCCAACCCTTCCTCTCTTCATAGTTCGAGATACTTTTTTCTCATAATAATCACATAGTTAATTATATATTCATAATTAACTTTGAATTACGAATATATAGAGAAAAAGAGAGTGACAGAGAAAAACAGATAAGAGAAAGGGTTAGAGCCAAGGGGTAATGAATAAAATTAGGGGGACACATGAGATGGATACGGCAGGGGTGGATACAATTTTTCTTTTAGCTCCCATATGTAGACTTAGCCATCTATTCTTCGAATAAATTCAGTGAGATATCAATTAATATCAAGCTGATTTCAATAACTTTTGTTTTCATGACGACATCTAATCTCGTTCTTAAAAAAGTTCGCTCGCTACGTTTACATCTACCCCAGATAATATGAAGGTGGGTATTTCATAAAGTTGCCCGGAAGTTATACATGTCAGCAAGCACGGCTGGAACACGTTCTATGGTGCCACTCAGCTACATAGGGATATATCATTTAGCACAAGAAAGGGTCACCAGTCATGCGTAAAGGTATGCGTACCTTACGAACGGCTGAATGAAATGGCTCCTAGGTTTCTTAGTCTTTCGAGTTGAGCTTCTCTTGTATTTATCAGCCACGTGATTTTGGTGGTCTTTCACGAAGATTTAAGTGTGAATTAGAGTCGTACTTAAATACCCATTTGCGTATGGTAAAGAAGACATCACCACATTGGTCAAATCATGCTCACGGGATGCTCACGGGATGCGCACTACCGCGTATCCATTAATGAGATTGCCCATTGCATATCACGCGCGCGTCGGCATTTAAGTGCGACTTAAGTCATACTTAAATCTTTGTGAAACACCCCCTGATCAATCTTTCATGCCGAATATATTTATATTATTATATCATCATTTCTGTGAGAATGATACTTTTTTTTTAGTTTGTTTGATGTCCCCTATACTGAGCTGATAGCTTCATATCTACTAAAGATAATCAATTTTCACTCATTTTGTTCTGAGCCAATCAGATGCAAGGATCTCAAGAGCTTTTAACGGTTGGCATTGACTTTCCGTTTCATGAAATATTGCCGTATTCTCATGACAGAACCATTCACCACGTAACACCTTAGTTAGTTTTCTCTTTGCTTCAATATTTGAAGAAAAGGGTCTAAATTTCAAACATGTTTAATTGCCCCGTTCTAATTAGTGAGCTTTCGTCATACAACTAAACAGTTATATCTTTTGATCATCTTACAAATCATACCTTCAATGACAATTTATTTTGTCGTGTCTACACCCACGCCTTTCCAATCCTTCTCCAACTCCCTCCTTTTCTCCCTCTCATTCTCCACTCCTGTTCTGACGCTCACGCCTATACTGAGAGCGGTATCTAAGCCAAAGGAGGCCTGTAGACAATCATAGCAGGCGATAACAGATGCGCACAGTAGCTATATTTTGATAATGTGATAATTGAGGTTAGCATTTTCGCGCGCAACCACGATTGGCATTGACGTGTTTGTCTCATCCCGTTGATGGATGGGGGCTGAAAGGAAGAAAGCCATGGCGCCGACCAGCTTTGCCTTAAACCATCAACAATGGGAGGAAAAAGACCTTCTTGTATCGGTCAAGAGTAGATAAAGATAATTTCATAACCGTCAAGTGTAATCATAAGTCAAACTCGACGAATATGTATATATATATTAAGAAAACAAAGCGAAAAATTGTTATCATGAATTCGTGGAGGTTGTAATTAGTAAGATTTTATGATGAGGTGCCTGGATAACGCGAGAAAACTATACTTTTCAATTGTGCCACTTGATCCCAAAATGGAAACAATCGTTACAATATAAATCAAACAGGACAGAAGAATGCGTATGATACAATCAGGGGGGGGGGGGAATGCCAGTATTTCTGACTCATATTCTCTGAAGAGGATTTAAATCATGCCCAAATGCAGAGCCTATCATACAGACCTCATAAATAAAAAGTTTACCCTATTTGCAAACTCAAGTTGGTATAGATGATAGCGGACAACGGAATCTTAACCATAGCAGGGACTTTATATGACAGGAAGGTAAAGTTAACGAGAACGCTAAAGCACGGAACCCTCTTACATCGCCTGCACCCGTGTTTTCCTATAACCCCCTCATCTATTAACATTGGAATTGAGAAAGTATTTAGCTCGATTACTGTTTACCCTAACTACTAACCGATGAAGGAGAATCTTCCGAGTTATTAAGGTCTCAGGATCCAGATAGAGAACTGACTGAGGGCTGATCGTAACGCTTCTCTGTTAAAGACTTTCTATTTATGAGCTAGCTGTCTGACGAATTCATCCGAGGAAGCTGACAAATAAAGAATTTAACGCATTTAATTTCAAAACAGCTGAATCATTTTAGTTTATTATAATGGAGAAATATTTAATCTTAACTTTTCAAAGAAATTAAAAAATTGGATTACAGTAAAGTTGTCGAAATCAATTCGCTTTGAAAATAAAACACGTTTTGCTAAAATGATAAAGTCTATCATATTAATCTTTTACGCCAATTGTGGATTTATTTTAAAGTCGGTTATTGCTTTCTGGAGAAATTCGAATAGTACTTGAAGGTTTCCTTGTATGATAGGGCTTCATGTGCTTTCATTGTTTTTGAGGAAAATATACATTACAAAAAAATCATGAACTCTAAATTTCAACCGCTTCAATAAGACGATCAAATAATATATGATTACTTGTATAAATATTGTCGTTTTGGTGACTTAAATATCGGAGTACTATTTCAAGTACAATTCGTTTTACATCAGGGGTCACAATACATACTTGTAGAGAATAATCTATTCCTAGCGATTTTTTATTGTTTTCCGGAGTATTGAATGTTATTTGGAGTTATATTATGGAAATGATGATAGTATCTGGATATTGAGTTGCATCAAACATTTTACAAATACGCTTTAGGCAACGTACCAAGTGTTAAGATATGTCTCCTCATTCCGGTATCTTGAAAACGGATATTCGAAATTAAATAAATTAGATTGAACAGTGCTGGATTTCAACGAATTTCATGGGTTACATCAAAACAACATTATGATCCCCTAACGCTTAGCACAAGTTCTCTGAATTAAATAGTGATTAAATGAGAAAGTCTTTGAACTCGAAGTCATTTTGTCACTATAATATTTGTAGAACTAGAAATATTGACCACTAAACACAACGGGTGTCATTTGAATGAAATCCTATAATGATAATAAAACATGTGATAATTAACTTTCTCATCTCTCCACAATCAATAAAAAAAAACCTGCGTCATTCTGTATAATGCTTAACGATAACGGCTCGATATCCTCAAAAATATGAGCTACATTACGTTTGTAGATTTTCAAATGCGATTTGCACATTATGTGCACGCGTTCTTTACATTTACCCGAAAAAGCGAATTACTGAGAGAGATATTGGGACAGATTGGAATGAAAATGTAGTCGATGGGGGAATCAATATGGTATAGTCACGTGATCATTAGAATAAACATCACTGACAGAGTGATATGGAATAGTGTTGTCTTAGGTAGAATAGATCTGGATCCTCAGTTCTTGAAGTAAACATCTTAAGCGATCACACATCAAACAGTATAATGGCGGGATCAGTCAGTGAGGGTGGCGGGGGTAGCCACCCTAACTAATGCACATAAACTTATATCCACACGCCCACACACACACACACACGAACACCCTTACACATACACGAACACCCACACACACGGACAGCCATGATTTTCGGGGTTTCTACCGGATCGTTGAACATTCTGTCGGTAGGAAGACAACACCAAATCCACAAAAGCCAGTATCTATCACAGCCTATCGCCACGTTAAATAAGGCGCCCTTAAATACTTCTGCACCCTTCACTGTCATTATTACAAGTTGAAGTTGAAGTTGAAGAATCTTTCAAGATTTGTTCTTCTGCTGATATCATTGGCAACCCCTCATTGTTTTGAGCAAATTTCGAAATAGGGGAAGAAAATAGGAGTGATGGATAATTGCAAGAATGAATACGTGTTGTATTGTCTTTGTCTCCAGGAATTGCGGCGAGGGCTTCAACAAGCCACAGATTGGGCAGGTACGGATGTTGTGGGAGGGCAATTCTCACGGGATAAAATGCGAAAGGAAACTTGGAGTCGGTGGGTGAGCAATGCGACGGAACATTGTACTACCCCAGGTATGTTTGTTGCTTTCGGTATCACATGTCTCTTAAATCTTTGCAACGCTTGAAAATCTAACATGCGAACTAAGCCCTACATTTCTCGAGGTATACAAAAACGAGCCAATCAATCTGACTTTTAGTCAAGTATATCCATGTTCGCTATGCGTAAGTGTGTGGTGTCCGTAGTGATATATACATATTCGAACGCTGGTCAGCACACTACTCTGGTGCAGACACTAACCTTGGTGAAGTTTTAATTTCATTTCATTTCATTTATTGGTTTCTGCAACACTTTTTCATGAACATATTAACAAAGAAAATACAATAATAATATACATATAACTGACAAGCAAAACATACAAAAAAAATAATAATAATGCATTTTCTATTAAAACATCTATTATTAGAAGGTTGCAGGGGTTGCCACTATAAGCTGAGCTTGACTGCGTGGCAACCCCAGAAAACGATGATAATTATTCTTACTACATTATCTTAATTTCATTTCATTTCATTTATTGGTTTCTGCAACACTTTTTCATGAACATATTAACAAAGAAAATACAATAATAATATACATATAACTGACAAGCAAAACATACAAAAAAAATAATAATAATGCATTTTCTATTAAAACATCTATTATTAGAAGGTTGCAGGGGTTGCCACTATAAGCTGAGCTTGACTGCGTGGCAACCCCAGAAAACGATGATAATTATTCTTACTACATTATCTTAATTATTATTAAGGTGCAGTCCACCACCGTTCACTGGATATGCGGAAAGTTTAGTCGGCCACCTTCAGAAAAAAATACAGGTAATATTCTTTCCATTGGATCAACCTTCACCATTAAAGTTATGGAATGCGTGTGTAAATCCAACAAACAATGATAATGGCCTGTACCGAATCAGCTGCGAACGAGGCTCGAAACTGAAAGAGTTCTTTAGGACCGTGACGTCAAAATTTAGTTTTAAATAATCACATATCCACTTTACGCTAGTCCGTAGAAACCCCATAACATACTCAGCGATCCACAAGTCACGCGCTTTCGCGCACACACATCCACACTACACACAGAGGAGCACACGACTACAAATCAAACCCAACCTTTTTCACTTAAGAAACGTTGGTTCGTCTGTTTAAATCTGCATTACCATTTCCATTTCAACCCCCTTTGTTTCCCTTTAATCTTGTTGTACATATTTAATAATTTCGAAAGTGACCCACTTTTTGCAAATAACAGAGATTGGTTTCCAATGACTATTTTAAATGAAAGATTTTGCAATTATAAAACATTTGTGAATATCGGCATCACCTTTAAAAAAAAAACGGTTTCAGAATTACAATGGCTTGTCTGAACCGCCAGTGTATATTCCTTTTGGTGTTTTGAGGGAATTATGAAGTTCTAAACATCAATCAGGTTCCAGTAACTAACACAAAGATCTGTAGTTAACCGTGAGGCTGATTTCTTTGTTCAGTTGTATTAATCATTACCAATCGATTGTAGAATCCATCGGTAATCTTTGCTTGCTGGCCCTACTCACCTAAATCCTAAGTTCCTTCGGTAAAGCACAATACGTCAAATATCAGGGCACCAAGAGTCTACCTGCAGACGTGCTATGTCCTCTAGAATGGATGCATGTGTCCATTCGCCGACTTAAGGTACTTTATCACATACGCCTACCCTAACTAACGTATACACAATAAGAATCTCGGATAAAGTTTTTGAATTTGCTTTTCTCATTCCATAAAAACATTCGAATAGCATCTCATCTCCAAATTTCACTTTAAAAATCCTTCATAAAATCGTCTTCGATATGACCTTGTTTATGTTTGTGAAAAGTAGGTCTCGGCATGCTAATATCAATGAGGATCTTCATTTTACAGGCAAGCACATCTGGGCTCGGCAAAATCTGCGCAAATTAGCTGTCGTAGATAATCCATGTTGATCATGCTTTTCATCTATTAGTGTGAAATCGAATTCATCACGTGTAAATAACCCTTAAAATGAAAAATAAAAAAAATATCTAAATATCTGCTTCATCCATTAGTGCCCTTAGGTTGCTCTTGGTCTTTTGCTATTCCTATTACTTTTCCTTCTCACTCTTCTGTCGCCTCCATCAATGTTCACTTTGGCCTTCTTCTTCTCTTGAACCTTTCTTCATTTTTCAAATCATATTTCTACTATACTGTGTAACCTTATCCACAACCTACATGAAGTTTACCTAACTGCTTGTCTGATACTGAATTGTTTTGTCACATTCACTCTCCATGCACCTGTATGATCTCCTCTCTCTCTGATTTTATTCCCTTCTCAACCCACAGATTCCCTCGTTCTCTCTATTCCACGTTCATGCCATTATTGACTTTTCCTTCCTCGAATGCCGACACAGGATCTACCAAGATAATATGCCTAATATGATTTTGGTAACAAGCTTACCTTCAAAAGCTCATCCCTGGTCTCCCGCGCTTATTTCTTTATTAATAACGCGCGTGTGGTTTTGGCTCTTTATTAATCATCATGACCATACCACACCAGATCCATCGAGTCGCAACCCACCGGAAATTAGCGCATCACTTTCCCCGACATTTTAATCCGCAATTATTATAAGCCCATGCAGAGGAGTTCCACACAAAAAACCAAAACGTTTAAAGAACTTTCAGACAAACTATGTAAATGAAGAAATTTCAGCCAAACTATGTAAATGAGACTCTTTGGGGTAAGACTCAAAACCTTCAAAACAAGGAAAAAAACTATTCCGTCAGATTTGAAATTTTAATTGCATCAGATTACCGGTTAAGTGATCTTTCTTGCCGCTAGCGCCGAAAAGCGATACGCCATCATTCCGTTCGGTGGTTTCACGGAGGCCTACTGATTCGAATCAGTCATGGGTGTGACAATGTGTACCCTAGTTAGCGGCACCATTTGGCTTAAGTTTCCATCGCTTTGGAGAAGACGAAGATACGTCAGGTCACTCTTCAGGCAGCGACAAAAGAGATTAGAAGGCTAGATTGCTGCTTTAATTCCTCAAGTTCGCTCTCTTCAACCCTTTCCCTGCGCTTGTCACCTGATGCTGATCGAACAGTATTCGGCTTGTGATTGAATAACAGCCAACATTCCCTGTTAGGGTTCCTAGATCCTTTGAGATAAAACAGGAGGAGTTATCGCTGATTAATTTGTCCTCATCTGCAATCTCGTCCTATTTTGAGGAGATTGCTCATCGGGTACGATCAAAAGAACCATGGTAATCATACGCCCATCCATGAAAGGAAAGGAAACCTGAACGTGGAACCGCCGGGAGATATTCTTTTCTGCATCCCCATCGGAAATGATTGGGGAAACGCCGAAAATACACACATTTTGCAGTAGGAAATATTCTGAATGGTTTAAACAATGGAATGATAAAAAGTATTCTATTGAGGTGTAAAATCAAACCAGAGAAAGGCGAAATGTGATTGGTGGAATAGGATGGGGAGGCTGAATGGTGATGTGTTATTATGACAGAAGGGCAAACCATGAAAATAAGACGAAGATCGTGCAGTATTGAGCAGTTACTACTAAGGATTAAAATAAACACGATACAGAGAGATGGGTGTGTGTGCGGGTATGTGTGTGTACGTGCGCGCGCGTAAGTTTTTTTGTATAAGAGAGATAGACAGAGGAGAGAGATAGAAAGGGGTACACGATGTAAAAATAAAGAAGATGGGTTAACGAAATTATGATATTGGGATGATTTCGAGATTATTGGAAGGCGTCTTGGGCGGCGGTGGAGGAGAGCAAATGAGGGATTATAAGCACGGTATGCAAGTACGGTATACAGTTAATAGTTGTACCCTCTTCAAGTCATAACCCAAAACTACTCAAACCTTACCAAAACTTCGTTTCTTAGAACTGCCAATAGTATAAGACTCATCAACAGTCATGCGCAGAATCCTCTCAATTTAGTATTCATTTGGCAGAAGTGCGAGTATATTTCAGAAAGATGGGATTTAATTTTTTTTGTTAATGACAGAGGGCATACTAAGCCCTACTTTCTGACTTTACCTAACACTACCTATGACTTTTATGAAATGTAATGAACCATGTTTTGTATGAAAGAGATTGGATCGGATTCAGTGATCAAACTTTACAAGGTATGTGCACTGCACAAGCAGGTAGAGATATATCCATACCACGTAAATTACATGACACCCACATTATTGTTCGTAATCGGAATAATGCATATTAGATCGCTCAATTTACAATAATGTGATTCCAATATTTAAAGTTACCACGAACTGATTACCGAGTTTGAATTTGGAATGAGAAGCAATTTAAAAGAGTTAAATTTTACTACATTTTATAGCTATAATAAAGTGACATATGACTCATATACAAAAGCAAAAAAAATGATTATCTAAATTTGGTATAATAAGTTTGAAAAAAAAAAGTTTTGAAAGTCTTATAGAAATCCCAGTGAATGGTTAGGAAACGTGTAAAAAGAGTATAACATTGATCGTCATATGTTAAGTTGAAATTTGCTTTACCTCGTGTTTTAATAAGATATTTTGTTTAAATTTAATAAGGTTGTACTAATGAATTCACAAAATACTGATTAGTTTGATATCATCTTATAATTGCTTTTTGTCTATGGTTTTGGTAATTCTGCTGTTAAATTTCCTTGCAAGATATTTAGAATTATAAAACTGAGTGGAAACTAAAAATTAAGTCTATTCATCACAATATTCTGTGCATTAGGTTTACAGTCACTTATAGTCATGATCAACCGTGGAGTAGAGCGTGATTATATTCTACGCAAAACGAATTGCATGTACTATTTTTCTAATTACCAGACGTTATCATTGTTTTTGATACTGAATTATACGGATGCCATTTTTAGCGGATTTTTTTAAGTGACAAAGTAATTGTCGAACACACGCCGAAATATAAACTCAAAAGATCACAAATTGGGTTGATGCAAATAATTTATTCAAGCAAATATAAATGCTTGTATTCAGCTAATCCTATTGAGAATATCGTCTCAGACTCATAGGAAAATGTTTCTAGTAAACGTTGGAACAGATCGACGGAAAATGATTGCAATCATAAATGGCAATTGCACAGACAAAAATGAGCGCTAATAACCAGCCCACAGACTTTGCCAATAACCATTCCACTCTAAATAATAGATGGCTGTATTAGGGATAGGATCTAGGGAGGCAGTCAGCTCCCTTTTCATCTTCGAATCCACATATATTGACATTCAAAAGAAGAAAGAAAACCTCATTTCGAACTTGCTTTGTAACCTGCAGCAGTCGACATGTGAGATTTGAAAGAGCCTCAAGTTGTTGTTTTTCCAAGATCTTATCACGATTTTTGCACTATCGCATCGTAAAGTCAGAGATTTGACACTGGGTCTTTCTCTGTCTAGTGTTGTCACTATTCATGCTATCCGAGGCAAAGCATCGATTAATCGAGATCAACCCGGATCTCGTGAGTAAGTTTAACTCACTTGTTGCTTTGTGCGTTTTCATAGAGCGAAGCTGTGTTCACACAGAGGGGCATTCAAATTTCATATAAACACTACTTCTAGGAATTTGAAAGTCATTCATACATAAAAAGCGATCTAGACGCAATAGTTTCAACATAAAACAGAAAATATATGCCATTTTAAATAACGAACAACAATAAAATAAGTTTGTAAACAACATAAAATATTTACCAATATTTGCTGCATAATCCCACCAATCATATGAGCATTGGTATGCCTTTAGGCCATGTAACGATTCGCCAATCTCTACCGTGGGGGCAGACACCACAGTTCTGACTATTAGATAAAAGAGTGACACTGCGATGATAAGACCCAACCGCTTTATCAGGTCCATATCGGTTATCCGGACTCTCGCCGCCGAACGAACCCGGAATACAACGGATATCCTGCACGAAAAAAAAGGATAATCAATAAGATGAAATAAACAATATAAAACGTTATCCTAAGATTTGATATTTTGTTTAAATATGATAAGACCTACCATTTCGGAAATAAAGCCCTTAAATAAAATTATGGCCATTATGAACCTAATGCAGTAGCGTCATGAGCCAAAGATCTAAGGGGGCAAAAAATGGCATTTATGGGGCAAGATAAAAAATGTTTTACCCTTTTGAAAAACAAAAATCAAATTTTGTCATAATTTCATAATATAACATTATATTTGACCCTTTTTATTTCCTTTTTCCTCGGTCGTGAAAGTTTTAGGGGTTTCATGGTCTCAAGCATCCCCCTATTTGTACGCCAGTGACATGTCGCGTAGTAAAAACACACCTTAAAGCGACTATCCATCAGCTGGGAGAAAGCTATAGTTAAGTATGTATTAGTCATTTTCGCCAACATTGTGAATACAAAAATATTATTCTAGACAATGTGTGTAGATCGGAAGAATTAAACCACCATTACAAACGTACAACAACTCAAATAATATTATTCCAATTAATTAATTGTATCATTTCATTCCAGAGGGCGGATACCACACTGTACTACCGAAAAACAGGATTTATAGGAAATTAATTGGACTTGCGACGTGCCTCATTTTTGTTGGATCTCTTGGGCAGGCCAGTGGATAAAATATGAAATATCTACGTTAATGAACTCGACTCGGGTCTGTATTACATACTGTTTGGATACTAAACGCCCGTGGGAGTGATGGATGAAAACCCATTTCAGTGTTACATTACACAAACCCATCGTCATAAACTGGCTCCTTGATAGAGAGATTATTTTAAGATCTAACAGTAAGAAATTAAGATAGGATATCACTCAAGAGATGTCTCATAGAATTCTATTTTCTTCTAACTGTATTTTTTTAATATGAATCTTGATATGTACGCCGCAGGACTGTAACAACACCTACTTATTAAAACCAAAGGGATAATCGTATAGATCGATTTCACAAAGAGGGCTATGAGAGGCAGATTTCTTTTTTCCCCTTTTCAATGTGGTTTTTGTCGGTTTATGATACGTCCGTGTTTATTTTTCCAATAGTCTGAAGACAAATTCGTTGATTTCTTTTCACTAAACGAATGAGACATTTTACTTTACAAACTGATTACCAATACATTTTGACAACTATGATGAAGATATTTGTTTCATATATTGAAAAAAAAGGGGATGCAAAGAAAACTATAGAAAGAAAAAGAAAAAAGCAGCCCAGGAGCGTTTCCTGCTAACAATGCAACTGCAATGACAGCTGTGATTGATCATGTATTATGCCAAAAAAGAGTGATATCACGAAATCAACAATCGAAACACAAAAACAAATAAGCATCAGATAAGATACACTCGCTGGAGTATTATCAACGTTAGGCGTTTAAGTAGGCATACTGCTTTAGATACATGAATGGAAGAAAATGAATGAAAGTATGACGACAAATAAGGTTCAGTAAATTACCTGTCAATTGAAATGGTCTGAAATATAATTAAGTATGATGATAGATTTTGATCAATAGGATGTAACTCAGTTGTTGTCAACAACAGTCTATTTCAGGCAGAGCGCCCTTCCCTTTCCACAGTGAACTAAACACTCCAATGTTGATTTTGTTTCCCAGTTTGTCTGCCGTTTATATGCAAGTGTTGTTGGCCAATATCTGTCACGCCCTCTACGTTTAACTTACCTCCATGTTTTGAGTAAAAGCGCTCCATATAATGTTGAAAATCCTACTTCTTTGAACCATTGCATTAGAGTACATCTCATCACTGTGGGGACACCATAACCGACCAGCGCCTGAAAATGAAACCAAATATAATACATTCTATAGCATATTTTTAAGCATAAACAGCATTGTAAGACAAGAGCTGAACAAAGGACGAACAAGAAGAATTTGTGATTCATAAAAGACCTAAAACAGTGGCCGATCCAGGGGAAGGGGATACATCCGGCCCGTGCCCCCCCCCTTGAGAGCCATAGTCAATATTTTCAATGTTCTTACACAAATGTGTCCCCCTTTTGAAGGTTAAAGCATATATTTATAATGGGAATATGTCGTTCATACACATGTGATGACCCTTTATTTTTTTGCTTGTCAAATTTTCCTTGGGAAAATGTGCCTCCCCCTTGGAAAATCCTGGATCCGCCCCTGCCTACAAAATAGAGTTTAAACGATTACAACATCGCAGAAAATGATGCACTTTCATTAAAAGAAATAGAAGTGTGATTGCTTATAGTGTTAGGGCACCGTTTATCTCGCACAGGCAGTTGATTAAAGAGGTGCAATCATCGCACATGAAAGGAATGAGAAAATAGAGTCTGTCTGAAACAAATTAAAAAGCATTCAAAACAAACTGACGGAGGGACTATTATTACTTATCGTCTTGGGGGAGAAATGTATGCGTGTCAATGTATGGAAGGTTTTGTTTGTACTAGCAGTTTAGTGAGATCTTCTTTGCGACAAATTTTTTCAACCCGTGTATTTTGGCAAAATAGATAAAACACATTCTTTTCTACACAACAGAATGATGTTGGAGGGGGAATTAACAAATTACGATATCAAAATAAGCATTTGCATTATGAACAGTAGGCTTATTCGAGTTATTGACCATGTTGACGTACTGATACTTATGTTTTATGTCACTTTTATCTGTCACATTATGTATTTTTTTTTCAAATAAAATGAAAGAAAGACTACGATGGAGATGTTAATCGCACACCTTAATGGAATAGATTATACACAAAAAACGGCTAGCGATAAATCAACAAATCTGTGACCTTGAGTGGTAGCTTCAGTAGCTGCTTTTGATCGTAGCATCAGCTCAAGTTGGTAATAAGGACTTCTTCACCTAGCCTTTTAATGATTGTTCTGGAAATTAGTTAGGGAATTATTGCCCGGGAGGATGGTGTTATTTACATAGGGTGATACCTAGACGCCCCATTTCATTAAGCCGCTGGCAAGCAAAGCGAGAGAAGGTCAGTGATGCTCGACCTGAAGAACCCGTTTCATGAATGCAATGGTTGCTATTGATTCGTCTCAAGGAGTAGGATTCATTTGATAAATTAAACATTTTGCTCCTTAAAATAAAACGTTTCCTTCCCAACATGTCAGGCGAGAAATGTTAAAAACCGAATGAGGATGAGAATCGCACGTAAATAACCTAGGGTTATTAAGCCAACACATCGTAAGGCAAGTATGCCTCCGCCTATAATTGCCCTTCAAATCTACTGACAATCTTCAGGAAAATGTCACTTATAGAAGTATATATTATAGAAGTATATATTTGTGTTTTTTAAATCTTGTATTCGAGAAAGACTTTTTCACGGGGGAATAAGTCCCTTAGTGATTAGTGATGCTATTCTTGCTATTTTGTTCTCGTCAAAGTTTTGTAGAAAAGTGGCCCCGATGGCAAAGCCGACATTCGCACAGACTGTTTACTCCCCATTCCAAAGGCAAGCCCCACCCTCCTACGTACTGCATACTTGTCCTGCTCACGGCCACGTATAGTTCACTCCTCAAGCAACAAACAAGAACCACTTTCAAAACAACTGCCATAATACAAACCAAGATTGAAATGCGCAGACCGATATATGGTCAGTTACTAACACTAATGGCTAACTAAATATTATGGGTCATTTAGACCAGTTTCCGGACAAATGAAGGATCTCCAAAAAGACCTGTCGCCTTTAGATATTTTGTAAATAAAGTTCTGACAATTTAAACTGAATTCTATCCTGACAAGCTGTTCGAAAGCTTTTAGTACTTTCGACTTTTACCAAGAACACTTTTTTTATATTTAGAACAATAGTTTCCCAAAGCCCGATTTTGACCTTAAGCGACAGCTTTGATGTACGAGTTATTCGCATGTATTGAATATGCTATGAAACATTCAAATGATGTTTTATTCTGCAATGATTCTGACATTACATAATTTGGCAGGTGTGTAGTAATAATAATAATAATTGGCATTTATATAGCGCCATCTATCTAGAAATATTCTATTCCGAGGCGCGTTGTTATTATTATTAACTTGCTTACCTCACACCCGATTTCATGTTTGTTTCATAATCTTCTCAATATATTTAATTCGCCGTTTTATTGAAAGGAACTTATCTATACTAGCAAAAATCGACACGACAATTTCTATCCTTTAAATTCGCTAGGAGGTGAAAAGTGAAGTAAAGACATCGACTTGTAAGTCTACTTTTTAAACAAGAACGATTCGTAACAGTGGGGGTAAAAGGTGCGAAAATCGCAGAAATAGAAAGTCATTTATCTTGAAGTTAAATAAAATGTGAACGCGGCCAGTCATGACGCAATGAAGAGTGTTGTAGAGCCTGGTCTATTGGATCGAGATTGCCTTCGAGCAACAATGTGTTAAATTGTATATTTGAACAGTGCATTGCGAGGTAATGAAAGTAAAATTGTTTTCTGATTTCACGACGCGTATCCCTTTCGAACAAATATGTAATATTGATATGCAATGAAGCGCGAGAAACCACCGACTACTGCATCATATTGGAGCGGTATGCTCGAGCGCATGTTACAATGATAAACCAATAACTATCCCTCATTATTATATGAGATATTCGTCGTTGATAAAATGTCGAACATGAATATATTCATAAATGAAATTCGATATTTCAGGTGATCTGAGAGGGTGATAAATACAGAATTTTAAGATGGATCCTCATTTTTAATGATGAATAATACCAATTTTGTCAAATACAATGTTTTAGGAAGAGGGTCACTGATAAGCATAGACGATTCGCGTATTCAGATAATTATCAGGAAAAAGATATAAAGGATTATTATACATTTTACATTGCACCTCCTCGTATAAACAACAAGTTCGGTGTTTTCTTTTCGTGCGTTTGTCTTAAGATTCTTTTAGGTGCAACCCGTTGTTCATCAAAGAGGGAAAATACTATAAGTCTATGAGAGCATCGTAATTTTGACCCTTACGGAACTAGGCTATTTCGCTCCATGAGAATACTGGAATAGGAGATAAACAGTTGTAAATAAAATCGCAAAAACTTGTTTTTAACTTGTTATAATTTATGCAAATGATATTCATAGATCTTGTTTTCTTTACTTCGTAAAAGCTTCTTTTTTTAAATTATCATTTTTTGTTTTTAAGGTAAGTAAAAAAAGAAATGTTAACATTGAAGCATAGAAAAATATCTGAAATCAGCATTTATTGTTATGCATTTTATTGTTTTATGAATTCCCAATGTATCCTTTGTTTTTAATGTTCATGTATTTTATTATTTTTGTTAACTTTTGTTTGAGTACTTTATTTCGATCAATATTATGTCAAAATAAATGAAAAACAAAGCCAGAAATTCCAAATATTTAACTGATTAAAAACTCAAACCGAAATTATCACTTTGTGTTTTTTTTTGCACAAAGTTGATTTTTTTTTTTTGGGGGGGGGAAGGTGGGTTGACCTTTGATTACAAAAGTCACATTTTTCCGTAACGGACGGTCCGATTTTCGCAAATTTGGTGTAAAAATATGCGTATCGAAGACTTAAACAAATTAGTCGAAAGACCGAGAGGCGCGAGGTGAAGTGGTCTAGCAATCGCGATGAAATTTATAATTACGGGGAAGGGGACCCCGTGCAGATAGGGTTAAAGCAATATGCTCTGCTTCTCATTCAGAAGGAGTAGAATACAAAAAATAAAAATATTCAAAAGGGTGTGTTTCGTCGATAGACATCTGTCGACACTGAAACTACAAGTTCACGGAAAACAAATGGGAAACATCAGGTGCTTTGTATGAAGATCACGTGTAGGAGAATATGATTGATTACAGAAGATACAAGCACTAAAATGATACACGAGCTCTCAGCAAAGATACTGAGATTATCGATTTTATGCCGGAAATTCATCGACGTAATTCGACGCTTTCAAGTATTTCAGCACCACCTCCAAAACCACATGCTATAAAAGGAGGGACCTTTTATATACCCCCACTCCACAATACCACGCTCCAGCGTAATTTACCGGACAGGTACCCCTATGCCCCCCTCCAATCACTCTCGGACGGCAGAGAGAAGGTTTTAACATGCAAACAGGAATGAAGTACTTGCGGGAATAAAAAAAGAGAAAGAAATAAAACGGAAATTGACCTCTTCCTATAGATACTCGAGTAAGTTTACAACGTGTGGGCAAGTAGCAGGTACTTTGATCTAATTTAACGAATCTCATCCATTTTGGGTTTGATATAGTCAGTGTTTAACGTCAGTACACAGTAAGAAATGAAGAAGACATGGATTGGGAATTGAATTTTGTTCTAAAGAGGAGACGGGGCTTATTGACATATAGACACTGGTTACGACCATGTCCACGTTATCTACTTCAATTGACATGTCCTGTGACATCTCCATCCAGTCACCTAATAAAGTTGGCCGCTATACTGCCTGTCTTATCATTCTCACTGTGACCATTACTCCCACCAAACAATGCTAAACACAAAACTCATCTAAAATTAATACAGATGAGTGTTTGCGGGGGGGGGGGGGGGTAGAAGGCCGTAACGCTTAATGTCAACGTGTCAAACTTTTACTACTCGACAGGACATTTGGGGCACGTTTCATAAAGAATTACAACTACTGAGTATTGGAAATCTGACATTATAAAAACGGCCATGTAATGATGATGTTCATTTACTCAGCAGCCAATAAAAGCAATCAAAATCAAGGTTTCCATGTTCGTCAAAATTGTTCGTCAAACTTTTTCAGGGGGGGGGCATGGCTCCAAGCCCCACTCCCATCTATGACACACGAGCCACTGCTTCAACTGCAAAGGATATACTGCAATGTTTATACTTAAAAAAATATGTGCAGGTTCTAATAAATTGTGCGAGGTTCATTTCGTCAATGATATATACATATTTCAAAACAAATACCCAAAGCTAGCCAAAGACGCGCAAATACATAATCATCACTGCCACCACCAACATCACCATTAACATCATCAAGATCATCATCCTAAAGACAATACCTAATACCCTATGATAAAATACCCACTAGAATCGTTTAGACCAGTGCTTCTCAACCTTTTTTTACTCGAGGACCACTTTGACACTCACTTTGTTTGACTCACGGAGGCCGATCAAACATTCCATTTACTGACATTACATAGACCATATTAAATATACCATAATTTTCCCCTTTTTTTCTTCTCTTGAGCCTCTCGGGGCCCACCTGAGAGAGCTTCGCGGCCCACCGGTTGAGAAGCGCTGGTTAAGCCAATGCATGTTTTGACTCACTGGGAAAAATACCAACCCAAGTCTCTTATACGCACGCATTACTTTTAATTCAAGTTGTTTGATTTTAGAAGTTGCGTTTGATCGCCCCTCTTTGTGCAACACCTCCTAGGGGTTGTTAATTTTATTTATGGTAGATATGAAACATTTAGAGCTGTGACATGGGGCTCGTAACACAAAGCGTTGTCATCAATCAAAAAATTGCTATAATCAAAGGAATCCCACCTCTATGTTTGTGATTAAAATATATCCACATTCAACCAACATGACCATATTTGAATAATTTGGAATTCAATACACACCTTTGTTACGGATTGTACAGGGTGCGTTATACATTCACTATAAAATGAAACTATGCAATAGGTGAAAATCATAATACCAAACCTCTGTCGAGGTATTATACAGGTAAAAGAATGGTTGAAATTTATTCCTTTGATAGTTGTGTTCAATCGCAACTCTTTGTTCAACGGGCCCGTATGTACTTGATTGCTATCTACGGTAGATATGAGATCATTAGTGTTTTGACATGAGGCTCGCAAAACAAATCATTGCAATCAATTTCAAAATTTGTGGTTTTTGGAATAAAAAATAAGTAGTGTATGCCTATCTTTATCAACTTATATCTCTATTCAACTAATCATAACCAATTTTTCTTCATGATTTGTAATCCCGTACAAAAGGGCATGATTAGGATCTAACAAAGAATGAGGGTAATCAATTGGCAACGCCATAGAAATAACAAAATCATACTTTGACAGGTGCGGATCCAGGAGGGGACCGAGCCGGCCCCGGCCCCCCTATTTTTTGACAACCTGCAGAAAAAAGTGTACTCTTTACCTTGATAGAAACTACGAAAAACAGAAAGAAAAGTAAGAAAGAGGTATTTTACCCATGATGTGTAATTTACAACCTCGTAACGACCAGCCCGACCCCGAAAGAAAACAAAAAATGGTGAGGGGAAGAATTGAAAATAGACTTTATATAAAAGTTTTCGCTAGCGCTTCGCGCTCGCATTGTTTGATTTGTGAGAAGCCTATGCTCTTTTGGAAATTATTACAAAAATTTGTCAAAATGCTCCTTTATCATGTCAGTATATCAAGAATTTAAGCTCATGCTTCGTGCTCGCATTTAATTGTTTGAGACACACAGCTAGTTTATTTAAATGAAAACGCGCTTAGACTGTTCATTTTTTTTCAGGTCGGAATATCAGAAATTTTGAACTCGCGCTTCGCACTCTCATTATTTAATTGGTGATACTTGTATCCTCTTCATTAATCCCTAAAAACAGTCCTAATTGAGTCACTTTTCACGTTACTATATTATGAAATTTCGGCTCGCGCTCGCATTGTTTAGTTGGGTACTTATCTTTGTTCATAATTATAAAAACTGCTCTGAATCTCTATTTCTAAGGACATAAAATATCAAAGATTTTTAGCTCGCGCTTCGCGCTCGCATTATATATTAAGACCAAATGAGATACTTTATATTGTTTATAGCAATAAAAACTAACATATACTTAAAACTTCAGTCTTTAGTTATGACTACCCCCTGAAAAACCAACAATAAAAAATGCCAGATTGTAGCGGCCAATCGAGAAAAATGTTGATCAAAATATTTTTCGGCCCCCCCTATTGGCGAAAGCTGGATCCGCCCCTGTTTGAATAGGCGAATTCGTAATGATTATTCAATCGTTTTAAGTTTCTTAATTCTGCTATCATTACTTTTTTTTCATAGACTGTAAATGAGTAGAAAATTATTTAGCAGTGTTTAGTATTTTTAAAAATTAAGTTTCACTCAAAGACTTTCTGTTCGACGAAATGCTTTTAATCATAACTGTTAATACTCACCAGGCAATAGAGAAAAACTGCTCCGATAAGAATTATTCTCAGTAAAACTGGACTAGCTGCTTTCACGACCTGGAAAGATAAACAAATGATGCAAAAACAAATTAAAAGGGATATCTGATATAAGAAATGAATAAAGCACCAATCTTTCCAAAAACAAGTTGAAGATTTAAAAAAACCTTGTAATGTCAAGTCTCATATTTTAGAGAAAAATAGTCAATTTAAAGCACAGATGTTGGACCTTCCAACAACCAACTAAGACATATAATTCATTTGCACTATGGCAGATAATTTTTTTTAGACATGTTTAGTTTCGGTGGCACAGTCCTTTGTCAATTTTTACATAATTATAACAGATGAAACGAATCTCTTATTGATTTATATAAAGGTCACATGGTCTTTATACTAAGAAATCAAATGTCATATAATTTGCATAACGTGAAGTGATAAACTTCATTTCAATAGAATGAAATATTTTTTTGGAGTAGATAGGAATATAATGATAAAAGGAAATAAAACGTTGCATTTGATAATACTGTATATGCAAATTTTACATGTATATCAAATGTTTTGCTTTTTGGCAAATACACTTTAGCTCGTGCATTATGAACCAAAAATAGAAGGTAAGGAATAATAACTACAGATCGAGAAAACATTCAAAACTAGTTCATGCTGTGTAATGAATGAAAAATCAGGTTGAGAGTCGGTTTGCTGTCACCTATATTAGAACATTATGATAGCTCACTTGCCGTTAAAATGAACTTCTACAGAAATAAACCCTTTCATGCCATCAACGTATGACTACCAACGTGACTAGATACGAGACGGAGGTTCGCTGATTACGTCACAGATCGATCGAACACCCCTCTCATCCATGCACGACCTTGTGTGCAAGGATTGAAAGGGACCCTGTCGATCGACGGAGCAGCGAAATACATAATTATGTAGGGATCATTTTCTGCAAAAATGTACGAATCGATCGCGAGGATCATACGAACGGCGTCGAGCCAAGGCCGTGGTCGTGACGGAGTATCTTGGGAATACAGAGTAGAAATTTAAGATGAGTGAACGGATGGTGAAAGAAGCATCACCTGAGCGCCATGGAAGTATGTATTGGATTGACGTGTAAAGTTTTACTTAGAGATTGTGAGGGAGGGGTGCGCGGAATAAGTGGATGGAAATATAATGTAACGAAGGCTTGGGGGAGGGGTGAGCGGAGATGGAGACGGATAGGGGTGAGGGGATAAAAGATAAATACGAGGAAGAGACAGGCAAAGGAGACTAGCTGGAGTCACAATGTGTAGATATTCATATCTGAATGGCGCACGCCTCAAAACATAAATAAACAAGAGCGTGTGCGCGTGAGGTTGTGCGTGCGTGTGCGTATGTGTGTGAGGAGTGAAATACAAAAATATTATTATGGAGAAGGTATATCAAGACTAACGAAAATGAGTGAATGATCTGTTATTGTTTTTTGTCCATGATTCATTTTCCCAACTCATTTATTGGAGGTTTTAGCTGAGCATTCATATAAAATTCCATTACCATCTCGGGAGCGATATCCAAACAGTAAAAATAAATGTTCCGGCTTGTCTTTTGAAGAAAACGATACACAGGTTATAGAGGAATGTAAATGCTTGCCAAGAGAAACAATGGCAAATTCGATTATTGATGCATTTGTTTCAACACTAATGAGATAACCAATCATTGACCATTTTAATAGCTATTGCACAAGACATATACTGCAGAAATATAAACGTTTCATTGCCTTGACAAAATGAGGGGGGGGGGAGATACATGTAAACACTGTATTAATGAAAGATGCACCATTCCTGGATTCTGGAGGCAACAGACCATACATAAAACGTACTGTAAAATAACAGTTCATGCTCTTGTTTTGGAAGGTGAACGTTAATCTGTCAAGCAAGAAAAATACAGAAAAGAGACGGAAAATCAGTAGGTCTAATTGAGCGAGACAGATACAAGAGAATAGACCCCATTATTGAGGGAAATATTAGCCCCCAAAGTTTGAAAACAAGATCAGTGGCCGGACATGAATAAATATGAGGTTGAACAGGCGCTAGATAATGGTAGGCCTAGCAGTCGTCGGAGACGTTTTTCTCGTCGCTTCTATTAAATATCTACATCCTTATATTGCATTTGTAGGGCCCTTTAAAGGGCAAGAGGCAAAAACCTCTGTCACAGAAATGAGGAGATAAGAGACCTCCACAACCCTGAATGTTATATTCTCATATTGCATAGCCTTATTCATCTTGAATAAGATGTTGATGATTATACCTATTGTAATTATAGTAAAATATACAAAGATAATAGTAATAGTAATAACAATAATAATAGTAGTAATAATGTTAATAATTTGTACCCCACATTACACATTTTGTCTACTTCCATCCTTCAAAAATCCCCTTAACGTGGATTTGTTTCCCCGTGACATCCCTGCTCTATTGATGATGCAATGAACCTATTGTTCTCTCGAGGGTTTCATTATAGTAAATTCCCATATGGTAGCTAGGCAGATAACAATAATGATTATGATAATGATTCCAACAAAAACAACAGTTAAAACAGTAACGATAAAAACAGTACCGACGATAGCATTAAAGATAATAATAATAATAAAAAAAAGTCGAAGAAAAGAAAAAATAAGGGAGAAAAAAGGAGTATTTTCTGTGTTAAGCGATGTGAGCACTCCATATTTCTTATAAAAAGTCAAATGATATTCCGTAAATCAATAAATAACAAAAAACAAAAATCTAATCACTTAAAAAACAACAGTGGCTATTACACTGAAAATATTTCGTCAGAAAGAGATCGGCTGTGTATGATTAAGGACATTTGTTCAATGGTGTAAAAATTGTGGTCTTATAGTTGTGACCATATTGATATAGCAGTGAAAGTTCTGTTCATTTAGCATCGTTGTACAGTGCGAACAAATATCACACACATCGGCGCAATGTCACGTTTTGATAATATCGAGAATTTGAAAAAAAATAGCTCTCAAGCATAATCCTGAACCGAAATGAGGAGAATCGAAAGGATATACAATATCGTTAAGTATGACCCCGATAATATTTTCTGTGTCATCGTATTTTAATATAAGACTGAATGTTATCCCTAAGTAAATGAGGTCTTGTTTCTCTGAAAAAAAAACTTTGCATCCTATCAGGGCAACGCGAAATAGGATGCTGTATTGATTACGTTGTGGTGTAATTCCGATGAAGACAATTTCAGAAACATTTAATGCATAAAGCGGGGCATAAAGTGACCATGGAAAATAAACCCTGTATACATTAACTCAATGATGCACCGTCGAAGGGAAAGAACAGTAACAGACCAAATTCATGGTAAGATATACGAAACGGGTCTCCCTGCTAAAATTTTGCAAGGGAGAATAAGACGCCATGGTGAATGGTTGAGCGGCAGAAATAGAACGCGCATCGTCCTAATCTTTCACCTGTTTTGGAGTAGTCGTTTGACCGATGACTGATTGGCCCTTTCGGTCGTAATATGTGACTCTGTATAGCGACTGTAAATCCAATGATTATTCAACTTGGTGATCCCTTGTGCCCAGAGGGAAGTGATAGACTTTCAGCCACCATTCTACCAGTTTGAACTTGAGTGGATTGAGTGACAATGTAAGGAGTCTAAACTGTGTAGGATCGTGTGTCAAGATAGTGTCTAAAATTCCAAAATGGTCAGTGAAAAGGCATATTGGACGTCATTCGAATATACAGTGACCTACTTGAAAATGAAAAGTTGAAGAAGGAGAAGGGTGGATAGGCGATAGAGAGAAAGAGAGGGAGAGACTGAGACTAAAAAGCAGAGAGGAAATCGAGAAAGTGTGTATGTGCGTGGGGGAGGGGGTGACGGCGCATAGGCGTAGGGCGTAAGTGTGCGTCTATGGGAGATAAAATAGAGAGGAGAGATGAATGCAATATATGAGTTGAGAAAGAATAAAATGGCTAAAAAAGGAGGAGATCCTGAAAGAGCCAGAGGAAGTCAGCCAAAGTCACTTCTATATCTATGCTATCTTCACCATCTTCGTCGTAAGATTAACTTCTACATCGAATGACCTCAATATTACTTTCGTTACCTCTTCTTTTTCACTCATCATTGCAACTTCCTTACCCGAGATCGACGTCACACTAACAAGTATTAAATCCTAAACGAAAAATAGTAAAGCCAGAATTTACATAAATTTTTACAGCGTAATCACATAAACATTGCTGTCCTTTGAGATGTTTGAATCTTTTTCCTGCCTTTGACGTTTATAACAAGAATTCTTTGGGGCATTAGTTTAAAATGCCTCCGTTTTATGGCAGGAATCTTGAGTTAGGCAGTAAAACTCATGCCAAAACAAGATATTTCTCAGTTCATAGATTGAATGTAGTACCAGCTTTTCTTACGCTGTTACTTGACCGGTTATGGTCTTACTTGGCTCAACAGGTTGTTAATGATCCCACTGAGCTAAATGCTCATTATATTATGTCCTGGAAAACTCTACAAAGAGGACTCAATCTTTGTAGAACTATTAACAATCTCTTTGAAGAAAAATATGTTGGACAGATAATTACCTGGGACAAAAGAGGTTCTCCAGAATTTATATCTTATTACAAAACAAAAAAAATCCGCGTCCTAATCTTTTTACCGACGTCAACTAGAAAATGAATATGATATTTAGGACGAAGAAAACCTAATTAAAACCGACTTTGGAAGGGACGGGTGATAGTTTAAAAATATAGCGGTAGATTTACCCTATGGCTATTACACTAAGATGTTATTGAACGTCGTTCAATAATATATATATATTTTCCATCTCAATACCTTGAAATGAGAAAGAAGGTATATTGTGGTCAAAGTAAGAAGGCTAATTCTACTTAAATATATTGTGTTCTAAAGTTAAGGAAATATAGCGTATAAGCCGACAGTGATTGAACAATAATGGGCTGAGCGAACCTACACGAAAATGTCCTTCTGGACAAGACACACACCGTTCGCCTGGGACTGCATATATTATGAGACGATTCTTCAGCTACCCTATCAAGAAACAGTTCCAAAGTGCCTGGAGGATATCTTAAAGTAAGTCATAGGACAGGAGGGATTTCAGGCGAGCTCTGATGACCATATTGTCAAATTTATTGACTTTGAGTGACTGAATTAATGAGAAAGAGGAAAGTAAACCCATGTGACCCGAGGGGGTGAAGAGAGAGGACTCGTTGAAAGCAAATACAAATAAACACATGCAGTTTCTGTTACGACAATGGTAAACAAAGGACAACTACTCTACAAAAAAGGTTTGTGAATGCAAATAACATTTTAGGTTAAAAGCAAAGAAGCCTGCCAAGGAGGGTGACTGCAAACCACACGATTTTTTAAAGAAAAATTCTGATTGACAGAAGGTATTCCCTAAAGAACGATGTCAGTTAGTTTGGAAGACCTTTGATGGATAATAATTTAAGGGTAGTGATTTTTTAATGTAAGTTGTTTGGTGCCTCACCCTGGGTTTATATCATACCTCGACTGATAAAAAAAATCTACATAGGCGTGTGAGTTTCCTTGACCCAATAGGCATTTAAACTTTTTTTAATATCGGTACGTGATCATCAGCATAAATACTGATCTTGGGCATTTCACATGAGGATGTTCGATTACTAGTACATAAATTGGCGTCACAAATAATTACAAATGACTCCTCCTGTATATGTACATGCTATTGAAGAACTCAATCGTATCTAATTTATCTACTGGTATATACAGGGAGGAGGAAGGGTTAGGCATGCAACAATGACTTGACAAGTAAGGGCGGACAATCCCATAACGTATGATGAAAGGCACACTCCTATTCATTATGCATCTCGTTTTGTGTGATTACAGTTCGTGAGAAGCAAGCTTCTTTGATCATGACCGTTGGCGTCTTTGGTGAGATGATCTGACTGGGATATATAAACACTTCTCTATTTGATAGGTTTTTCCCCAAAACAAACGTATACTTCCTTATTAAGTAGCACTAAAGGTCACCTTTTTCCACGTCACAGTTTCATGGGCCACTCAAAGTGAGGTTTAACTTGCATGCTGAATCTCGTATGTATTGACAATTTAAAAAGAAAGGCGAATCCGATGCGTAATTTTCTACAAGGAAAAAAAATCCTATTGAACTGCTACAATTGCCTTAAAGAGCCTGTCAAGTAGTCTTTTTTGGCATGATAAGTTAGGTCAGCATGGAAGATATGATTACTTATTAGATGGTTTCGAGTTTGTGCTGTTTACATGTTATATTGATGATATTCCTATAGCAAATTGATCGTTTGCCCTAAGAAATATCCTGGAAAATAAAAACGTATTCCTTAAACTATAAATAAAGCTATCCTTCGGTTTTGAACCATTTCACGTAAGTAACCTAGCTTCCCATATGTTTAGATTTTTTAATTTGAATATTTTGCAATTAAGTGCCGAATGAGGGCGCCACTTAGAAATTCAGACGCTATTCGACTAACCCTAACCCAACTTCTTCGACAAAATTCCTTACAGATAACGTCGATTTTTCACCTTTAAATTTTGATTAATAATGGGATTGAAAATAATCACATCGGAATTCAAATTATAAATCTTCAATAAGTGTCGTCATTCAAACATCCCAACTCTCGGCAAGAAAATGTGTAGCATGAACTGAAACACTATGCAATATGATATTTTCATATAACAATTCTCTGAAATCTAAGGTTTAAGACTCACTCCTGTATATGTTTTGACTAATTCAATTTTTAGTACTATTGCATTATTTTAGCTTTAACTTAATAATAATCCGCTTTTATATAGCGCTTAATCCATCGGAACGACGTTTCTAAGCGCTTTACAGATATATTATTACCCCGGTCATCGGATTCAATCAGTCATTCCCGCACACAATGTGTGCACATCCTCCACTCCCTGGGGAGTATTTATCTTACGATACATGGTACAAAAATATATTAATTTCCATGTAAAGACAATATAAGTTTAGACAGAGTAGACATCATTTTATTTACCGGTGACCGCTAAGTGTTTATTAAAAATATCTACTAGGATTGCATTATTTTTTTTATATGTTACCTCTGCTTGAGTCCTTTGACTGCCGCTCATGATTTTTGGAATGTCAATACCAATCCTAAGTTTTAAACGAGTCCCTACTTTTCTTTCTAGTCTTACTACACAGATTGCAGGAAGGTTATATTTTAAAGGACAAGACCACACTCTGGCGTACTGGTGACTTGGAAGATGGGATATATTGAGCCCTTAAACGATAATTGTCTATTGTAATGTTATAATGTTAGTAACTTTTTTATATACTTCAGATATTCAACAGGATCCGCCGAGAGAGCAGTTTTCGGAACTAAAGTTGCTACCCTGAGTAAATTTACCGTTAGTATTATTATATATGATAATATGTTACTACGTCAATTCAATATGAAATTGAAAGTGAAAAATATTACAATAGTAATTAATTGAATTTAATTTCTTAAAGGAGATATTATAAGTTGAATAATTTCATATCATCATTGAATATTGATCCTCCTTAAGTAGTTATATACATAGTACTGTAACAGAGATAGATGAATAGAAACACTGGGGATTAACCTAACGACAGTATAAAGTATTTATGGCATTCATTATAATTAAAATGTCGGTTTGCCACCCGTTCTTTCAGTTCTATTGATCTACAAGCTGGGTTTTACTTCTTAGATGGTCTAACATCACATCACTTAGTCTATTATTAATCTGAACAAATTACCTTTTTGTCTATATTACCTTTGGTCTAATATCCACTTTGTCTAATTCTCAGTAAGTCTCACGCCCAGATTGTCTAATTTCCCCTTGTTTACTAACTAATTTGCACGTTGTAAAAGTGGTGCTAGGCCAAGTGGAAAGAAGACGAAATGGAAAAAAAACCTAACCCGTAATTATACAGAATGGTGAATGGGCTATAAGGTAATTAGACCAAATTGTTCGTAGGCAAACTGGTTGTGGGTGATGTAGGATTATGCATGTATAATGAGAACCAAGGGAAAATAGACGAAGAGGGTGTAGACCAAGTGGCAATTTACTGACACACATTTGCCGACCCACAGACGTCTTGAATTAACAAGTCGAGCCACCTATTCTTGATAATCTATACTTAATAACTATCGATAACCTGTCCTCTTCATTTAGCCGTTAAGTCAAGCTCCATGTAATTGAAGCTCGGAGGCAAGACTTAATACATTATTCATTCATATTATCCAGACAATGGAGAATGAAGGAAATTTATTTTTTTATCAGGATTTAGAATGCAAGTGGCTGAGATTTAATAGAGCCCAAGGGAGTATTTTGCTGATTTATGTTTGATATTATGGTTACGTCGGCTTCGTATCTTTCTTTTTGTTGTTAGACATTTTCTCCTACGTCATGATAGCAAAACTATGGCTAAGCCTCTATCCATGGAGCTATGACAATGTTTAGAATACACAGGAATAATTTGGTAGACTGGCCTATTCGTTCGGATTTGGTACAGGTTGGTAGAATTAAATAATATGTATTTTTTATTCTGATATTGGATATATTTTAATAGAGAAAACTATTTCTACTTCTTCATTCGCCTAACTTTTACAGCATCGGTACAACAAAGTTATCGCAATGCATTATTAATTGAGCGATGACTTCGCATTGCATTTGACAATAACCCCCCCCCCCCCCCATCAGAGGCAGCCTGCATCAGCCTCTGCTATGTCTGCCCCTGGTTTGATGTCAGGGATATATTGTCACCTCATCTTTGCCCTGACGAGACCAGTTTAATTGGCACTCAGACGATTCGAATACAAGAAGCGTTCCAGATCGGAAAGACCAATCGAGTGTCTCGGATCGTCTGATTCGGTTTCAGGAAGCGAGAGATATTCCAAAATTGCTCAAGTACTTGCAAGGATGAGCCGCCACTTAAAGCTGAACTCTCGAGGAGACCGTCTTGCTTCGATGTGATCGCCTACGAGGATGATGAAGATACGCAAAATGATGAAGAGATATAATGATGGAGATGGCCGCAACGACCAAGATCACAATAAAGGTTTTGATGATGATGATGATATTGTTGACGTGGATGATAATGTAGATTGGGACGACGATGATGATGATGATGATGATGATTACTTTGATGATATTGTTGTTGATGATGATGATGTTGTTATTGATAGTAATGATGATGTTGTGGATTGTGATGATAGTAATGCAGATGATGAATAAAAGGATGATGAAAACAATTATCACGACTAAAAAAAAACAGGTATGAGACTCGATGATTTTCGGAAAATATCTGTTTAAATGGTAACATTACGGAAAAGTTTTTAAGCTCCTCACACAGGAATGTGGGAAAGGTAATGATGAAGATAAATGCCGATATGCTAAAAAAAATCCGTAATTTTTTTGGGTAACTTTCGTTGAATAGCCTGTTAAATAATTGATTACTTATAGGGGATTGTTAATGCATATGTTGCATGTCTTGTCATAACAATGCTCTCATGAAAATGGTTGGGGGCAAAACTATATGTGTATTGTATTGTACAGACTCAACAATATCGACAGTGACGAACAGGGTATTCAGTATTGGGAAAGAATCTTATTATGTCACAATGATGAGTACTCGATCGCTAGAGCCACCAATGTCATATTCGAAATAATTCCCCAAGCCAGTGAATGAACAACAGGATCTTACATGGAAGCCGGTGGGAAAGAGGGAGACTTGGGTTAGATTTCTGAATCATCTGATCAAAAAGAACGAAAGGATGTGAGCCCGAGACGAAACGGAAAGAGCCAAAGATGGCCCGGAAATGATAATTGATTGGGAGAAGTTCTCCTTACCTACACCATGAATATTATTCAACCACATTCGTATCTCTAATGAAAAAATAGAGAGCAGAAAGGGTTAGAAACGAGCGCAAATATTTCTTTAGGTACATACCTTCACCTCCTTTTCTCCCTCTGCCCCAGTTGACGTCTGAAAAACAAATGCCCGCAATTGTGCGCTTTTAACAATTACTGCAAATGAACTCGCCGGAGGCTTAATGAAATGCCTTCTTTATATTGGACTTCACCTATACTAGTCAATGTACAAACTCAACAAGGAGACAGAAACGAGATATTTTGAGCATGGGGGGGGGGGGGGCTTCAGGTTAAGGAGCGCAAACACAAACAAGGAGAACGGACAATTTAGAACATTACAAAAGCCGCAGGCCTTTTGACTTTTCCGTATAGCCTATCCTGATTTCAACAATAATTCTGCACATGTTAAATATCACAAGTTCATACAGTAAGAAACAACTGCGAAGAGAGAAAGAACACAAGAGAATTGAATAGGGAGTGGTGGTTTGTAGGAAAGTTTAACAAGCCTTAAATTTCAACATTTTTAGGGTAAGGCCACTTTTCAATCGGTACCCTACGGTCTGATATTACAGTACAAATAGGAAAATAATTTTCAAAAAGCCTGAAAAATATCAAAGTCAAGTGAGAGGGACTTGAGTCCAATCAATAGGGCACCCACGGTCATGGGCCTTTGATGACCTTGGATAAATTGTAAGCATCTGTTTAAGAATACGGTCGCATAACTTCTGAAAAGCGTGAAAGGATTCGCCTGTGATTTTCCTGTCTTCTGAAGATGTGAACTTGTTCCTTTTTACTCAATACTCCCACTACATATTAGGGTGTTGACGATTCACGACGGGAGAACTCATGACGGTATGTCAGAGAAAAATGAAACCCCGAAGAGAGCACACTCCCCTGCCAACACCCACAAGTTTTGCCAATCGCACACCCAGAAAATACTTCTTACAGATGACCGACAGCCTCGTAATGTTCACGGAGCCAACGCTATTTTGACTGAATAAGAAAGTAAGGGAGGCGGAATGCGGTATCATTTAAGTAAAATCACTAAGGAATATTCTATTTGTGATTACACTTTTCTTCCTTAAAGTTATCGTTTTCGAAGATACATTTAGAGACCGTAAACTATATATATTTTTTTAACAAGCAGGACCATGTGGAAATGTAGGGAAGTTGGTAACTCTTTGGCCAAAGACAATCTAAGGTCAGAGTGCATGTTTCTGACACGGTGGTGATTGGCAATGACCTAACTAATGTTGATATATTTGACAGACACTCTGACATAAATCGAATAAGAAGAAAGGGGAATGCAAACAATTTTAAAACAAATGACATGATTAAGACAAAAATGAAGAAAGTTAGAATTCAATTTTCATTATAGCAGGCTTCTTTATAGAGTTGATAGAATTTCAATATTTGATCAATCTTCTTTCAATTCATATTCGGGATCAATCTCCAGCCATAATCATTCCGGATACATTTAAAAAAATATATAACAGGTATGTATATCGGTGAATGCTAAGATGATCATGACTACTTACCTTGACGTCTCTAAACTGAATAGTGAAGATAAAGAGGGGTATCATGGCGACTATAGTCAGACACTGGACAACCAGGAACGTGGTCCGAAGTGGCCAGTTGAAGGTGAATATACAGGACCTGTCATCGGTGCACTCCTCACAGCCTTCACCGCATCGCTTACAAATCAGCTGGTCGTAGATGTTCTCCCGTCCGGCGATCTTCAGGTCATGCTGTTCTTCAAGGATGGTGCCGTTGTAGTAGTTCTCGCCGTCGTTCGGGTGAGGGAAGTAGAAGCCCTTCTTGCAGACGCACTGGTATGAGCCACGACGGAACCCAAGGTTTTCAATGAACACACACTGTATGAAGGAAGAAGAATGAGAAAGTTTTGAAACTTGTTTTACCCTTACGATTACATGGGATAATATATTCCGATCATATGGCAATCCTATATATTCTGTAAAAATGTATTTGCTTCATTAAAAGGAATAAGAGCAGCGGCAAGTTGGCATCTTGCTGCTATGTTATGATTATGTATGTCTATTAGTTTCCACCTCAATGTAATGAAAATATACGCAAAAATACAAAAGGGCAAACGAAGCTGGAACAGGTATTATTTGTAAAAATGAAAACGCTAACCAAATCAAACAATTAAATAATTTATAATACTAAAAGGGTTCCCCATAAAGTTTCGATAAGTAACTGCACAGTCAACCACTTCAAGACAACAACGAAGAAGTTCACGATATAAAAGAAAGCAAATAAAACTAAAAAAAAAACAGAAGAAAGCTATTTAAAATACGAAGAGTAACAAGAGAGACTGGAGATCTTAGAGACAAAGAAGACAAGAAGAAGAGTGGAGAAGGGAGATATAATGAAAGGGAATACAAACAACCCTTAGAAGACAAAAAGTACATCCCTTAAAGAGAGAGAGAGAGAGAGTAGTAGACCAAGAAAGGAAAATGAAATAAAGAATAAGATACAAAATAGGGCAAATCTTGGACATGGTCTGTTAACTAAGCATTGTTTGGGTGACGTGGCAGAATAATTGACTCATTTTAGAAGTTGTTTTGCATTAAAGTATGTGATTGTTGCAAAGATAAACACGTATTTCTCGCTCTTGCACTTTTAAATGCTCTAGAGCTAAGCTGCGATTTAGATAGCATGACGCATGAGCAATATATGATGTCCCAAGAGATTAGGCTATGTCGGATCATATTTATCAGATAAGAAAAAATGAACCTGTTAGTCGCATCTTAAATTTCAGCTTTCTTGATATTTCTTATGTTTCATCTCGAGCAAGGTTTTCTGCAATTTGTTGTTGCAGAAATTAAAAGTCCCTCGTATCTATTCATTTATCTTTTAAAATATATTCTTGCGGCATCAATGTAAGTATTTACTAAAGCAGAAAAAGCATTACATGTAGGAATAATAGCAAGTTTTGATGACAGACAAAGTACATCAAATTCGATATCATATAGATAAGTAAAGAAGAGGAGGATGTATAAGGACAACAAAGTAAAGTGAGGAAGAATAAGAAAACGAATTTACATGCTAATTAAAAATAATAGCACGACAAAAATGTACATAATGAGGAAAACGGAACTTAACAAGAAAATTAATTAAATGAAAAAGAATAGACCAAAAATACGAATTCATTCAACATAAGTATAAACTGTTTACCATAAAAAAAGAAGATGTTGAACTCCTCCAGTTTCTCAAATTATAGCAACAGGTGATTTATGCTTTTAATGATCGTCAGTCCGTTTTGTGAGCAGACAATGTATCTCAATATGTAATGGTGCCATGTAGCGGAGTAAGAGTATTTCTTATGACAGGTGTGTTCATATTTGTTAGACATATTGGCTCGTTTTATGAAGTCCAATTTAACGCAGGTCATGAATATAATCAATTATGGAAAGCCCAAAATGTCAAAATTCTGTTAAAAATTGTTAGGTTCTTATGTTCATTGAGCTCTTTTATCATGCAGTAATGGCGACGAAACTTATTCAGCCATTACTCATAGACTCGTATAAAGGGTCTGAGAAACACATGAGGTGATAAATCGAACCTGTATTGTTTAGGGGTTTCTGTCCCAATAGCCTATCCATGTTATCAGAACTTTACAACAGTTAGAATTAAACAAGTGTTCAGCAAACGCCGGGCACTTGTATGTGTTGATGGTGATAAGCGATCGGCAAATGGTGCTGAATGGGCATCATTTCTTCTGAAAAGATGTCGATGACGCCAAGTGCTGGAAACACTCTTTAGTTTGATGTATGGGTAATTGTAGGCCTAAAACAGATATAGTCAATGGTCTCTGCATTTCCTTATTGGTCGACATTAAAGAGGTACCATGGAATATCAAGGTAGCATGCCGCAGGTACTGAAATTATTATATTTGAAAGAATGAGGCAAACAGTGGTTGTATTGATTAACCTATCCCCTCTCTCTTATTTTGCTTATTAAGAAAGAATAAAAGTTTCAGAGGGGCGAGTTCCTTCCATCCCATTCCTTACAGCCCCAGACACTATTTGACGTTCACATTAACTTGATGTCCTGTATATAAATATGTTGAGAACGTCACAGTCGAGGCACAAGATGGAGTATCATTAATGTTCACTTACCCCATATAAGGGGTCGAGAATGAGGCCACGTATCTTGGTGTTCTAGATATCAATAGGTCTCGAGGGAACCCAATATTTCACTTCCCAATCGTATTGCTTCATATTGTAAACAAATATGATCAGAAAGCAGTATCGTATGACGTCCGGGTGAACAAGGCTCCCTATGTGCTGTTGGTTTTGTATGACAGAAATACACCATGTCATATTTACATAAAGTTTTGGTATGATCGTATTGACTTTGTGCTGAGTGTGAGAGAAAAGAGAGGGATGGCTACAATCACGTCGCACGGTTTCCTTACGATCAGATAAAGATTGCTCCGGGACCCGTTCCATGAAGACCTATAACTGTAGTGTATCTGCCATTATGGCAATAGCCATAGTAACGAGCTTAGCAGCCAATCCCAATAAAGGATTCCATGGAAGTAACAATAATGGCAAAGTTGAACTAATTGTATAACTCTTCATGAAGCGGGACTCTGGTATTACATGTATGTTCCTCATGTTGACATTTTGCCAGCCAAAACATGTGATATTGCTACTCCACTTAAAACTCACCAAGCGAGAATATGTTTTAAGATACTAAGTGTAATTTGCTAATGACACTACTTCAAGTGAGCAGCAGTCACGGTGTCCACAACACATACACCAGATAATTGGATATTAAAGTGTTATTAGAAAATACATTAAGCATGTTAAATTAGTATTTTGTCATAGTAATAAAGCGGAGAGAAAGGGAAAGGGGACATTGAGATAAATGAATGACAGCAAAAGAGGGAGAGAGAAAGAGAGGGAGAGAGAGAGAGAGAGAGAGAGAGAGAAAGAAAGAAGAAGGGGTGGGGGAGGGCAAGGAGGTAATAGTAAAGTTTTCTTTTCTAAAAAAAATATACTCTGTCAATCACCTAGCTCTTCTTTCCAAAAACACAATTAAGAAACTCCCGATGGTCACATGCACAAAGTCAGTGTACAGAAGTCGATTTTGTGGATTTGCTCGAGGACATGACACTAAAAAAATACTTCATATGGATAAAAGGGAGCAGAAGCAACGACTGATAGTTTGTTCGAGTTAAATTCTAGAACAGAGGAAAAATAATTTCTCTTTCAGTAGTACGGTCACTATTTTGTCGCGGTTACGTAAGATTTTACTTCATATATTTCAAGACGATCATACAATTAGTCTCGTTAATCGCGATAGTGATCATACTGTCTAACTACTTAATTGGACTTTAAACCTTACCAATGTATGTATCCTGTAACATTTGCATTTGAGTTCATAGGCCCTTACATGCCCATTTTTCAATTGTGACTCAATGGTATGACAAGAACTTCTAGTCACTATCATGGTTGAACAGCACCCAATGCTATTGTCATTATGTCAGAAACCCCAATGGGACAGATGGAGGTCGTGGCAGCCTGTCATGTGACCAAAAATGTAAAACGGTGGCACGACCAATGCGAAATGGGAAAACTAATTGTTTATCTACTGTTGATGATTTATTAAATTATGTGAATGATGAAGAAACAATGTCATTGAATGTAACCTTTAATCTCCAATCTTGTTTCATGCAATCTCACAACACTTTCCTAGCTATGCCATCCAACTTGCATGAATTGTCGTGCCACTGTTACAAGTTCTCGGCCCTCCCATCTCACCACTGCCACTCTGTCTCCCCTTTTTCTTTCTTTTTACCTATCCCTCACCTTCTCTTTCACTCTCTTCCTTTCTTCATATGTGCATCTCTCTATCCCATGTGCTGTTGGCTTTTCGACAATCCGTGGATCTGATAAAATGTGACAACATGATTGAATAAAATATACCGCATAATTCATGGGTAAAGAAAAAGAGCCCCGTAAAAACCACATTCCTCATTTTGCTCACATCACCATCATGACTATAAGTGCCCAAATGGATCACTATATCCTACCTCCTTACCACCCTTTACTGCAATTCCTTTTCCAAGCTATAAAAAGAAGTCTCACCTATCATTTTAGCCCTAAAAGCAATCATAGTTCAAATATGGCGATTGCAATGACCTAGTATGCTATCTACACGCTGATCTACTTGTAGAACAAGGAGCGGCGCTTTGGCTGCGTAGTGGCGGTCACTATCGTTATATTCAATATTCTAATATGGTACACTCTTAAAATAGTTGGGTAATTTTAACAAACCAACATACTGACCACACAACTATTGGTTAAAATCTGTCCAAATTTGGTTAAAAAATAATTATTTGGTAATAAATTTATTCAATTAAATGATAATTGCCCAGAATATATGTATATATATTTTTTTACCAACATACATTATACAACACCGTGGACAGTAAGTTACCCAACAATTTAGGTGTATATATATATATATATATATATATATATAACTGTTGCTACCCCATAAGGGATATACTCTTAATCCAAACGGGATCCCAGCAATGGCATAATTTCCTTCGGCAAGAGATTTATCCACATCGTGCTGCACTCAACCCAGGTGAGTTGAATGCATGGGAACCCGGTAGGGAGAAATTCCTTGAATGCTTGAGCGCTTTGGCAGCCCAGCTAAAGCCGAGGAAATAATAATTGCAGGGCCCGCTGGAAGAACAGTTTTCAGATATGAAGAGGTTTCCTGGGTAAATATACTTATATCATTATTATTATCAATAGTATTATTATTATTATCATCATAATCATTACCATTATTATTATCTACAGACTCTGACTTTCAAAAACATTAAAAAAATGAAGAACTTGAGTATGATTCCTGTTTGGTTCCCCATCTTTTAGAATGAAGTAAATCTATTTCTGTATTCTTCTGTACACTTTTGTATTCTTGGATTGGTTGTAGATTAATGCTAATGACGTGTTAGTCACTCTGCTGAGAAACCTGATGATTGCCCATGATAAAGATCATGTGTTGATCACGTGATATTTATGGTATCTTTGAGCAGTCTACACGTGAATTATCTAGGAGAATGCTTGTTACCAGTCTGAAAACAGATAACAATTCCAATTTGAAATATCTGCTCTTTTGTTGTCATCTTTATTTTATTTCCAAAGCAAGGGATGGACTGAAAATGTCAGGTTATTATCTTTGTATGTAGGTTTCTGACATCTGATGACTGAATTTGTAGAAATACGTTTTCAAAGTGCAATTATTTTTATATGAAAACTTCAACGAGAGAGGGCGGTAATATCTAAGAAGGAGGTATTTGAGAAAAAATCACTGAGTATCGGCAGTAACTACACGCTGGCGTGTTTAGATTGGCACGTTACATGATGCTAATTGTAAGTCATATTTGACCCGTTACAAACAAACGAACATAAGACAGAGAGAGGAAAAAAGAAAAATGATTTAAACTAGGTGACAAAAATCCATTTGACTGCCTGCATAGAGGGAAAGAGGGAGAAAGAGGAGGAGAGGAAGAAGAATAAGAAGTAGGTGGAGGAAGAAATGAACGAGCTCATCATGAAACATTAAAGGGGGCGTGTCTCCTTTAAATCACTTCATTGCGTGGAAATAACCGGGGCAAGTCATGAGCTGCTAACGTTATAGAAATGGCTACAACGTCGCCGTTCCCCCCAAAAGTATAAATCATATCGTAATAAACTAAAGGTGGGTTTCCCCGCTAATGATAAGTCTAAGAAATTTTAAAAAAGGGATACATGGTAAGTTCTTTCCTCTTCGTCCTTGGCTAAGACCATCTTCGTCCTCGACTGGAACTATCTCGTAATCCGTTTACAGATAAACGTAAACGACGAAAACTAATTCTTGGAAGGAAATCAATATAAAACGAAGTTTCCTTGCAACAACATGGAAGCACTGAAACAAAAATCATCGATAGGCATCATCATGTGATCATGTAAATGGGAAAATCCCAACCATCTAAGAATAGAAAAATAATCTGCTACTCCGCCGGGAAAGCACGAGCAGCTTAATTGAGTGGTTGTTCATTAAAGTTGTTTTCCCCTCCATTTTTGTCAGTGGCTGTGTAACTGAAAATGGGGGGAATGCTCATGGTTTTTAGTATGCGTGGAGGTAATCGTTTTCTGTTGTCTTCTCGCAAAATCCTTGTTCTGATATTAGAAAGAGTAGAAAGATAGGATTATTTCATGGAACAATATTGGGGTTTAAAGAGGTGCATCATCAAGAGATGAGAGGGAGGGATAAAGACCAGGAAGAAAAGACAGTAAGACAAACATAGAGAATGATATAGAATTTTGTGTGTGAGGGAGTGTCTGGGGATGTACTTATGTTTGAGGATAAACACTGACCAAAACGAGCAACATAGACCGTCCTCGGTTCATCGACCATTGTAATCGGTCCTAAATCATATTCCTTTGCACACATGAATAAAGTCTATTATTTGTATTGTTATAACATGTCCTCGGTTTTGTAGCATTTTTTTAAAAATGACCCACGTTTGACTAGATTCCCACTTACACAGAAGTCCACTGTTATGTAGTGAAATAATTTTCAGACCAGAATTCCACCATCAAAATAAGAGAGGGAGAGAGAGGGGGGATGGGACAAGATGGACCGACAGGGGGCGAAATATGGAGACAGAGAATGAGACAAAATGGGATTCAATTAAATAAAACACGCGATATGATATTTACAAAAGTAAAGTTAGATGACCATCACAACAGAAGAACAAAGTATTACGAAGTTCACGGCCAAGAAAGATTGACGAGGGCAAACGTGGCGAAATGAATATGGCGACAGACAGAGGGACACTCTCAGACATTAGAAACCCGAGAGGGGAAATATTTTAATGTAAAGGTTATATGAGCTACAAGGGACGAATATATTCTTTTTTTTTTTAATAAAACGCTACAGTGTGATATAAAAAGCTTAGAGCAATCATGGGCATCGTGTCAATTCGACGCCGGGTAAGCAAACACAATCTATCGCTCCTTTATCTTCATTCAAGTACATTGTCACGTTCAGCACTACCTCATCACCAGGAGACAACAATCGCAACCTCAACTCCAAACAAATTACCACCCAAGGAATCGGATTCGGTGGGGAGAAGAGCTGAAGGTGAAGACTTGAGTTATTTTGTTTGAATTAATCTTTCAAATGTTATATACCTCAGACCTATTGACGTGTGATTACTATTGTGCAAAAGTAAGGCCATATTTAGTTTGGACATTGATAATCTTGGTTAGTGTTAAAACATTAATCATTTGTGCGTTAACGGTTGTGTGAATTTTCATTCGATTTGTTATTTCGTGGCATAATATTAATTGAAGTCGTATTTACAGAGCGTCATTTTCCAAGTTTGCAATTCAGGTGTATACCTGGCACATTAAAAAAAATAATAATTTGGGGGTAACGACTCAAATATGAAATCTGCTCTATACCCTGGTCACAATTGAAACCCTTAAAAACTACAGTTGATACCAAAAATACACAAGAAGTTAGCGGTGCATAAAAAAATGAACACATAATGTGTTTCTATTTCGTATGATCGATTATCCATTCTCCGTGGCCTATCCATTTTTATGGCAGACGGGTTGTCCCAAGCAATTCAAGCCAAATTTCGAATTTCTTCTCCAAAGGGATTTCGTTTCAGAGTATTATTTACCATGGAAACACATCCTTTCTTGCACGGAGGAAACGCCTGCAACCAATTAATCACAGCTACCGACTTATTTTCTCTTTCCTTGAGGAGGTTTCCCGATGAGACAAGGAGTTTTCATTCATACAAACGTTCTGTAATCTTCAATGGATGTCCATTATCCCATCCTTAACGGAGAAGGATCTGACCACTTTAAATAGCGTCCCAATTCGCAATTGTGAATTGCAAATATCTTTATTCCCATTGAAGGAATAACTACGCACATCGGTTAGCAATGGTCAAACATTTGGCGAAGTATATAACGAAAGAGGGGGCGGAGGGGAAAACAGAATTACGTTTTAAATGTATGCCTGTGTCATTCCAGTATGAAAATATATGTGTAGATAACGGCGTTATGTGTCAATATCCGAAAGACGTTATGCAGAATCCACGTGGTGGGTAACTAAACAGCTGCTCTGGGACCCGTTGCAGAAAGAGTTGCGTTTAAACATAAGTCAAAAAAATCAATCGCAAGTCCCAAATGCGCGCTGTTGATTGGTTGAAAATCAAGTTGCGCATGATTTTTAGAGTTGCGATGGATTGCAACTCTTTCTGCAACAGGCCCCTGGTGCTGGTTTTACCCTAGGGTCATGAGCACCCCCTTTGATGGCCCAACCAATGCTTCGCCTCTGATCGAACCCTTGTTTCATTTTGTTTGATTGATGGGGGAGCAGGCATTTTATAAACAAAATCCCTCATTTCCTGTCCACTCACCAGCAATCATGATCTCCTGTAAATATGAAGTTCGTCCAGCTCCCAGGGAATGTAATTACGGTCACAGCAAGCCCACTGGTCAGTGTCATCCAGGGCGAGTCAAGAGCGAGTTGTCATGGGGTGAGGGTTGAATCCTTGAATTAAACCGAAATTGCTACATTTATCCATCTCATTTTTTAATTTGACCTTTATTAGTGGAACAACTTTTAATTAGGCTACTAAATGTTTATTTCAATGATTAATATAATACAATTTGAAATATTGAAAGGTACATCTATTTTCAGGAATACTCCAGAGATTTAAAGGAACATTACTAACAAGCTCCAAGGTCAAGTAAAGGATAGGTCCGTACCATACCACATGAGTATTATCCCTTGATTTATTTTTCCGATCTGTTTTGTATTAGCAACAGTTTAAAAGTGCAACAGCAACATGTTCAAAACGAGTAGAATATAACAAAATCCTATTGTTCTTTAATTCACAACATTTTTGTTCAAATTTTGACAAAAAGCTGCTCTTATTCTTTTATTTCCTATCTAATTTTTAAAGCCCCTTGAGTAAAAAGAAATCGTTTTAACACGACTGTGACATTATCAAGCTTTGTCTTCCTTACTTCATGTTTAGAGTGTTCACTGGGTTCAGATCCATTTAATGTTGTGTCCGGTGTATCCGGGCTAACACGAACATTAATTACAATCAGTAAGTACATGAATAGTTTGCATTACCCAGCCACAGAAAAAATGTGTAGAGTTCAGTTTTTTGCAAAATCTCGACAATTTAAGGAGCAAAAGAAGTATAAACCACATTTTATTCAGCAAATAATATATCTAGTCTTGTTTCCTGCCATTCGTAATATTTACTTTACTTTGGAACTGCTATGGAACAGTGATGAGTGTAATGCAATCCAATCTCTGATAGATTGTTAAGAATATTTCAATGTAAACAATTTTAGCCATTAAGGTTTGAGACACGATCTGCAAATAATGTGATGGACGATCGACATAAGATATTGATATCGAATTTCTTTGCTTCTTCTTATGCTACTCTAGCCAATACATGACTACAGGTTGAGTACCTTACACCATTATCAATAAACATTTTTTGTTATCAAATCAATTACATCGTGTTTTTATTCCTGTTTTTCTTAACTTCTATGTTACTTTAAGTGTCCGATTAAGTATGCCATCTTAAAATTCAATCTTTATGCCGACCTTCAAATTGTTTTTTCAGCGCTGTAAAGATAACTTCACCATCATCCATCTGCAATTTCAAACACCTACTTGCGTGCACTTAAGTATACACACATGCACATTTCTTCTATGCTCATTCCTGTTCCCATCTCATCATTTTAACTCATTCACACATCTCTGCTCTCCCTCTCTGTCTATATCTCTCCCTCCCTTCCACCTCTTCATCCTGTGGAAGCGCAGTGGTGTAGCGGTTCTGACTCTCGCCTTGTAATCAGAGGGTCGTGTGCTCGAATCCCACCATGGCCTAGCGTCCTTTAGCAAGGCGTCAATCTACAATTTGCCACTCTCCACCCAGGTGTTAGATGGGTACCCGGTAAGATGCGAAAGCCTATGTAGTATGCCTAGCAATTGAGTCTTGGAACTCTTGTTGGAATGCTCCCCAGGGAGTGGAGAAGGTGCATAAATTGTTTGCGGGCATGCAAGGATCCGATGACCGGGGTAATAATATATCTGCAAAGCGCTTAGAGTCGTCGTACCGATGTGTTAAGCGCTATATAAATGCGGATTATTATTATTGTTATCATTATTATTATTATCCTGGATCTTCCCTGCTGGCCTCAATCCCTTCTCCACCCCTCCTTAGTCTTCTCCCCTCATCTCCCTCCTCCATCTGTTCCCATCTCATTCTATCTACCCATCCGCGACCTACAATCGCCAGGTTCAAGTTTTTCGTACTATCGTCTTGTGATTTATTTGGTTTCATATTTCTATGGAGAGGTAGTAAGGAGGGAGAAAATCAGAGATGAACGAGATTGAGTGGAAGCGATGAATGTTTTATAAGGAGACGGAAACCTTCTCGTCCATCACCGATGTCTATGTCTACCCAGGAATACATTTCCCTTTCCTTTTTCTTTCTTGTTTTACTTTAGGCACGCATGCATACAAATTTTGCGATAAAGTTTCGTGTCTGATTGTGTGGGATTTATTTGCAGGAGTATTATATAACATTGTATTAATGCCCCTTGGGGTTGGCCAAAGGCAAGAGAGCGCGTTGTGAAATGGAAAATGGCACCTCTTGAACTGCGGTTTCAAGTTTTATTTCTTTGAAGTGGTCAGTGAAATGAATATGAAGGAGGACTATTTGACAAACTGTAACCCATTTAGAATGATTACTAAAGGCACAAAGAAAGATGTACTCCTTCAAAAAATTTTTAATTGTTTTCATGAATAAACGTAAGCAGCGTTTTTTTTTTAAATAAGCCAGAGTTTTTTTTCATTAATACTTTAATACATTATGTTGTTCCGTTTTTAAAACCCTGCTCCATAAAAAGAATAGTCATTTATAATGTCAAGAACCTTTAAAAGTTATTAAATAAATAAACACAATTTAACAGAAGTGATTGAATCCAGGCTGAGACCTTTGCAGATATTGTTATGAAATATTACTTTTGTTATGAAATTATACTGTGATCGTTGTTGAATTAAGGCATTAAAACTAGGGAACGCGGGGAAGAAAAAGTTGGCTAATTATATCCAGTCTGAAACATGTTTATTCCTGCGATATAATTTTGTATTACATTCATTGTTACGTTTAATTATTGTATATAATTATTTAATCATGTGATGTATATTTTGGTTATATTCTATGTATTTTTTCAGTCGTAAATAAAACCAAACCAACTACTTCATGAATTAGACAGTTAAAATTCTGAGTGTTTAAAAGCAACACAAGACGATTAGTTGCGCAATTCATGTACACCCTGCAATTTAAATGAGTAGTTAGATATAGATATCGTGTGCTTCGAATAGGAATAAAAAATCAGCATTTGTTTGGGTCCTATCTGAAACTTAACATTTTTTTCTTTGATGATACATATACATGTATTTGATACAGACGTACCCATTTCTGTTGATAGACATTTTGACTTGTGTCATACAATATTTTTCAGTTCACATTTTTCGAGGCAATTTCGCACGTAATTAAAAAACGCCTTTTCCAATATTTATAACACTCCTTTCTCTCTCCTTTATCTCTCTTCCCCTTCCTCTTCCTCTCTCTCCAACTGATCCAACTCGATCACTTTATCTCAATTTATTGATTAGCATTACGGTCCTGCACGTTCACCTACATATCCCCATCTTTTCTCTCGATTCCCCGTCGATCTCTCCCCTCTCTACAATCATATTCCTTAACCATGTTAAAGTAAACTACAAACATTACAAATGAAAAGTATCACTGTGACTGAAGATATTTAAATAGCGGTGACTACCCTAATTGTATGGGGATCGGTTCGTGTCTGTCATTAGGGGATACGCGCCATTCATTGGTGCATGGCTCACACACCGCGGGGTTTATACGGACAATCATCGAAGGCAGTTTTCATTTGTTTGACGTAAAAAAAGCGATATATCGTAAAGAGCAAAAGCCTACAGCATTTTCTCTGTAATTATATACATAGAAAATGAATCAATTACAAGTACTGAAACCAAATATGACTTCTCGTATTTCCATGTATTAGTAGGCCTATACTTCAGAGGCCCACACAACATGCCAAATAGCTATCCATGCAGGGAAGGAACCCTTAATCACCTTGAATATCTTGTTTCGTAAGGCAAATGATTATAATAATTAAAAAAATAATAATTATGTTTTTTTTTTTTAGATCAAATGTGCTTCTTATGCATACGGTATCCCTTATGTGTCATTGATGAAAGCACTATAGCGCAAAATAATATACATGATATAATATTGATTAGTGAAAATTTTCGGTTCGTATTTCTTAACAAAGGAGAATATCTGTTTCACCTGAGGTATCGATATACAGAATGATTCTTCTAAAATGTATTATTTTCATGCCCTGTAAGTCTTGGCCTTTCTGTTCTATTTTTTATATAATTTATGAATGATTTCATAGTTAAACTATGCAAATAAATCATTGAAAATTGTTTACAGATATTTCATATTATATCCCATTTGGCCATTTAGGAATGTCTCTCACAATAAGAATATTATACATAAGTTCCAAAACGTCTGCTTCACAAAGATAAATGATTACTTAAATCTTAAATTAAGCACCAGTGTGTGTAGATATGTGTGTGAAGGGGTAAGGCAACATGCAATTCATTTACAGAAGGCGGGAATATTTTTTGTTCCTCGTTTCTAATTCATCGTGCTTTTTTTTTTTAGCGTAATGTTTGGACAGACAAGGTCTTGGAAAATGACGTGCTCCGGGGCAGAACGATGTACACGCGATGGGGATCGATTCAAACCTTGTTAAGGGAGAGATGAGATAATATGAGAGGGGTGAGAAATGGCCTCTGGTCGGGTAGTGGAAAGGTGGTGATGGGGTGGAGAAGAGTGGGAAAAGGAGGGAGAGATATTGGATTGAAACAAGTACCGTATACGTGACGAAGAGGAGACAAAAATAAGAAGGGTGCAAAAGGGATATGGGTGGGAAACAGAATTTATGTATATAAATGTGAAAGCAGGGAGAGAAACAGAAAGAGAAAGGGATGGAATGCGAATAGAGGAGAGACAGATATGCAACAAAAAGTGAGGAAGAGAGAGAGAGAGAGAGGGGAGGGGGCAAGACATGGTGAGGCAATGTCTGGATGGGTGTATGTGTGTGTGTAAGGGACAGAGATCGGAAGTGAGTGAGGAATATTAAATAGAGAGGTAGAGGTAAAGCAAAAAAGTGTGTATAAGAGGGGAAGAGAGAGACGGAGCAATGGATAAATTAATGATTCAATGAAGAAAGGAAGAAGCTAAAAGAACAAGCAGCAAATGTGAGGAAAGAGAGCGTGAGAGAAAGGGAAGAAGAAAATAATCGTAACGAATGTGAACAATTGCGACATTCATATAAAGCTCTTGTAATGAAATGTCAATCGTGGCTACAGTATGCAACACAGGGTTATTCTAGTCAGGTATGGAGTGTGCAATTTGAAATCTCGTCTCAATTGAAATTAATTCTGGTGTACTCTGTTGAATAAATCATTCAACAATTAATTCTTTACTTGAATTCGAAAAAAGTCAATAGTGACGTTTATGCTGGTCTTTCAAGAGTAAGCCTGGCAGAATACTTAAAAATGCTTGATCGTATCAAATATAAATCGTATCATTGGGTTTCAATCTCGCCTCCCTATCTTTTCGGAAGGGCAAGGATTTCTCAGCTTGCCCCAGAATGCACAAGCAATCACTGCCTAGATTTATGGAACAACAGGCCATCAGAGGAAAGACGGTGCCTGTTATATTAAGAATTCCACGAGTCTAGTTCAAATAATATCTCAGATTACTCAGGAACTTAGTATAATCAGGGTGATGAATAAAACATAAAAAAATTCAAGTGGCCACTTTCTAGGGTAGTGAATACGTGGTGATTGAATGACCAAGAAGCAATCGGGAGGTTGGATTTCAACAAAACTTCAAATAGGTTTTCTGGTTTTGTTTACATAAATGATGATTGTGCATAATAAAGCGAGAATGTGTGATAGACTATCACAAATGTGCAATGCAACAGCTTTCAAGTTCATCTAAGAAAGACATCAATATTTCATTGTTTTCATTGTAAAATAGGAGGATTATGTAATTGGTGACTAGCACTGGCGTACTGATAGGGGACTAGGGACCAAGCGTCCTCCAAAACAGTTACAAGTACATGACCAAGAAAAAATAAAGAAATTGTAAGGAAAAGGGTAAAGTGTCTCATTTTCTTAACATTATACCAAAGTCTATCACAAATTTCGATTTTCATTTTGAAATGATTAGAATCCGTGCTTGCTTCCTACACTCGCTCGGGACTTTTAAAAAGTTTTGTCACAGACGCCATGTTGTGTCCCTTTATTTATTCATTTTTTTGGTCATACACCACTAGTGACTTGGTTATTTTTGGTTGGCTACTATGCATTCTGTTTACTGAAGTTTACATGAATACTGATATTATTAGCCCTCCATGTAGCAGGAGAATGAAGACAAGAACACACCTGTCAAAACGTCGTGTTTGGGTGGTCCTTTTCACGACCAATAATATTGCCATTAAGATAGATACATGGTGTGCCATAAAACACACTTCCCATGATAGTCTGAACGTGAGTGATAAATGGACGATGAATAACTTAGTCAGAAAGCAAGAATGGAAAGTACACATATGATTTATTTATGTATTATATTCACATGACATAATTTTTGAAACAACACGGAAGACTTAGACGAAGAAAATAAAAGAAACCAAAATCATGAAATTAAGAAAAAAAATCTATATTAACAATGTGATGAAAGTTTAATGATTATGTTTGATTACGTTTAATAAATCTTGATTCAGAATGATTGTGATGAGAAGAGGCAGAATTTCGAAAATCAGCGTAAGATATGAACTCATTATCCAGGTCACTAGTGTTATTTCTATTTGGGTAATAGAGACCATTAATACGGTCTTTTCATCTTGATTTCTGGTGCCTCTCATTCATTGTAATAAAGGCCACCGATACAGTGTCAGGAAGGCAATTACCATGCATCCTGCTGGGACTTTCTCTTTGTTCCCATCAGGATAGAGAATCCAATATTATAAGCAGCCGTATTTGCCATGAAAAATCAGACCTCAGAAAGCTAGGAGAAGGTCGGGGAAAAAATATAAGTCAAAGACGAAGGAAGGACCAATGGACTCCCGCCAGGGGAAAAGGTTGATGAACTCCTGACATCTTGGTTACAAGATATTCCCTTTTCTCCTGTGTTTACCTCAACAATCTTTCTAATTTATACTGTTTCAACAAGTTTTGGTTTACACTGTATCGATCTCTCCGCGCCAGTGTTTGTTCCCTGTCACGGTCCGCACGCCGTGGGTGGGAGGATTACGGTGTATTATTCTCAATGTGTCAATACACCAAATCAAATACGTGGGTCTAAAGCTGCTCCCTCGCTCCCACAAGTCTGTGCGCGCGCGCCATCGTGCACTGACTATACTAGAAAATCCTAGATAATGTAAAGAGAAGAGACGACCCATCAAGGTTTGGGAAAGTACTATCCGTTACAAAGCTGATAAACCGTGATATTAGTGCAGTTTGACGTCAAATATAACAGTGAAAATAAATCTGCACTATGTTTTCTTCCTTTAGCTCAATTTCGTATTCCTATTCAGAGAGCGGAATATATACTTCTAGTTAGTCAATTAATACCAACATCATTAAATACGACTTTTTGGCCCTCGATAATAATAAATAAAGTAGTGTAAACACCATCGATTGGAATACTGGGCCATAATACAATTTACATGAGACATCTTTCTGTTATTAATAGGTCTTATTGTCTTCAAAGGTCAAAACGCATTGTTAGTATCATAGAAGCAAAGCAAAATGATGCATTCTCTAAACTGTAAACCACTTTTGAAAAAATATTAAGGCACGCTGTCTAAGCCCGTCACTCTAAAATTATTGTTTTACAAGTGTTAACAAGTTGTTAAAAACAAAGAATAAAAAGTTTAAACATTTGTTTGACAGTTGAATCAACTTGGTAAAAAATAAACAACGTCCTAAAAAAATTAACAGGACAAGGCAGGGAACTTATCCGAAGCAAACGTTTTACTTCATAATACTTAACATATAGAATGTAAACCGAGTGCCCAATAATCGCATCCTAGTCCCTCCTGATATTAGGAAAAAAAATGAAAAAAAAATATTTGTGTCCTGGCATTCTCAAAGATATATTCCTCAAAAGATCAAGAAACCAAAATATCTCACAAGAATCAGTATCAGAAGCTTGTCGAGGATATTGCTGAACAAAACTCAATGTCATCGGACTTTTCCCATATGTCACCATTAATCTGCGACCACTTTAGCTTGGTTTACACAATGAAAACAGACATTGGGAGCAGAAAGAAATGAAAATTGATGCCTGCAATAGTTTGCAAAGGCAGGAGAATACAGAGATGTGACTGTACTTCACATCGGGCCTTCGTTAATTGGTAGAGTCAGCAAAAACGAACCAAAAGTTAAATGTGAGGTATTTCGCATATTTATAAATCTAGTTTTTTTTTCAATTTGAACACCATACGTCACATGTTCGTGTATTCTCTGATTTGTGTGCACTCTCAATTGATTGACACTATACATATGTATACTAAGTCAAATTCGGTCAAATGGGTAACTGGCAAAAGAGCAGCCAATCACTATACAGCTTCGATGAAATCTACGATTCCGACTGGTTAATTGAGAAGGAATGATATAGTATGGTAACTTTTTCCTTGATGATGACCTTCAAGAAACAGTGCACTTTAGGTTTTACTCCCATTATATTCAGGGGCACATCAGTCAGTCAGTTGATCTATTTTGTTTGGCCAAAATAAATCACAAGTCATGCATATAATCATTGCAAAAGGGACTTTGTAGCTTCTGAAGGCTTCCTGGTGAAGAAGAATAGTGTAGTAGGTTTCACGGTACAAGTGTTGGTCCTGAAAAGGACCACCCAACACATATGTGTTCTTGTCGTCTTCAGGAGAATCATTCTGTAAATTCTGTACATTCTCCTGAAGACGCAAAGAACACAATTTTCGAAACGTCGAGTATGGGTGGTCATTTTTAGGACCAACACTTGCCCATGAAAGACACATGGTGTACCGTGAAACCTACTACACTGAGAGGGACATTATTGCCCTTTCTTTTGAATAAGCTCTGACATTTATTTATCAATTCAGAGAGAGCACAAAGGGCGCTGGGAGAAGTAAGTTACAATCTACAGTTTCTGGCACCAAAAGGGGTGCTTACTGTACCCCTTTGAATACGCACTTGGTTCTATTCGGCCTCGTTTATACAGAAAATGAACTCCAACACCCTTGATTCAACTTTCCTATCCCAGATATCCATGTACATCGAACATCGGATAAAAGTATACATGATTCTCAAAAACTTTTGCGAATCAAAGGATCGTTAAATGAGGGAATTCCATTTTTAATGATCCATTACGCACTTTGAATTTGGCTACAATAAAAAGATGACATAGTTTCCAATCTAAAGGCAATTACTGCTCTCATCATGACAATTATTTACCCAAAGGTAAGTTTTAAAAGATATCGAGAAGTCATTACTTTTGATAGATTCATTTAGGGAAAGTCAGATGAAAAATACGTTATGCATCATAGAAGGACACACAAGTAAAGAAATGTTTTTTTTAACTGAAAAAATTATATAATATTCATGCGGGAGGCAACACGGAGAAGTGTGGCGCCATACGATTCTAAGCATAGAGCCTTTTGATGATGGAGTGTTATTCTATTCTGCTTCATGACCTCCATTCGGATGACCCAAAATTATTTTCCTTATGCAAGGGGCGGTGCTACGTTTGCAACAGGGGCGACAATGCCTACGATTTTTTTTATGTGATGATTAAATGGGGGGGGGGGGAGGGGAAAAAGAAAGTAACATTAAAAAAATGCATACCCCCTGCTATAACATGTGACGTCACCATTCGTTGTCTTGGCATCTAACTAAAAAGACTCGGTGACGCCTCTAAATTCTACTATCCCATTCATGTTTTTTAGACTTTGGTTTAAATAAAACAACAGGGGACGTCTTCAGCTGAATCTCAAGAGTGTAACGCAGAACGTCACTCTAATACTAAAGGAAAATACACGATTATAAGTCGTATCATAAATGAAAACTAAATGCGGAATGTAAATGAAGGCAATGATGATGACGGCAATGGCAATATTAGAATTCAGACAGCGATATTGATGGTGGTGATGATGATTATAATGATGATTGCAGTGGTGGTGGTGGTGATGAATTATTGACAATAACGGATAAATCTTACAAGTGACGTAGTTGGCAGTCCAATCGTGAAAAAAAAGAACTGTTAGGCAAAATAATTAAAATTACTGCTTTCTCTTGGCTGTAATGTCACATTCTAGGGTAACAAAAATGAAATGTTTAGGAATGTGATTTTAATCCTTTGAAATTCTGATACCGTTCTCCAATCATGCCAATGATTTTGGTGGCCCCTCTTTATTTAGTTATTCATAAATGAAGTATGAATGTTGTAAGTTGTATGAAATAAAAGGCTAAGAACGGAATGTCAGAAGTGTTCCATTTACTAATGAGAACAGTTTTTTTTCTGGGACACACTGAACTATTTCATAACTACTTACCGTTTGTGACTCTCTGTGGCATTTATCTGTGTCTGAAAAGATGTTCTCCTGCTTCGAGATATTAGTATGGTTGTCATCTATACATTGATTGATGTCTATGGCCCGCAGGTCGATATCGAGTCCGCTTGTTCCTCTGAAAGAAAAGGAAACATATCAATCAATGAAAACCCGAACCACCATTGACGAACAAGACAAAGTGATCAGTGACTCTTAATCAAATGTTAAATGTATCTTTAAGCGTTTATTTCAATACCGGATTTAATACATGGTTGGAGCGGCTTTAGAATTTAATGAGAATATTCAGGAAATACAACATGCGTTCAACCAACCGTTCGTATACACAGTAACCTAGATTAATCATATCTCTTTTAAAGGTCCGTTATATTGCGTCTTACAATTATAATAAACATTATAGTTTACCTTTTTCAGTCTACATATAATTGGATCGCTTGCTGTATTGGAAATGTAGCTTAAACGAGTCAATATGGAGTCTCAAGGACAATCGTGTATACATAATATGTAGGTACTGACTTTGTAATCACTGATGTAATATTTTTAAAGAGTATTTACACACAAATACTCTTTGCATAACACGTTTCAATCATCAAAATATCTGGGGGCAACTTGACGAAAAGATTCCAACTAGGAGGAGGCATTTGACCCCATCCATTATTTCTGCCACTGTCTAAAACTGAAGAAGGAGAACATATTAAAAATGTAGGGTTACAATTTCATTTCATTTATTAGTTTTTGCAATATTTTCGTGACAAAAATCAGGACGAAAAATACACACAAAATTTGACATCAAGATAATAAATACATAATTTTGTAAACAAATCATTAAGTATATCACACGTTGATAAACAAATTCAATTTGTATTTTCTGCTACACAATGAATACGATGGTTGCAATGTCATGTTACGCTGATATCAATTAATCCAAATAATCACCATATGAAGTTAAATCCATATATCAAAATTTTTATGGTGCTATTGATTACATGGCGATGTGTTTCAATTCAGTGAAATGAAACGAATGAAATGAATAATGTAAACCGTACTTTATTGTGCTAAACGAAGAAAAAAGTTAAATATTCAAATCTGAATAGTTATGTGCCATCTCAAACATGCATCACATCACTGGATAACGTTCTATATAGATGACACATAATGGCGTGGACGGCTTTCCATAAGAGAGACCGGCTTGATAATTATTGATGCTACAGCTAGGGGTCCAGAACTCATTATGACAATGGAAATGTAAAAAAAAACATCATTGTTGTGAAGCTCATTGTTGCCTTGGTCATGTCTCAGCCGATTGTGGATCTGGTTTGTGGTTTATTAAGTATCAATTTGAAATCATTTTCTGTGACACCATTGAAGTATGATTGAATGGCGAATACATGATAGCCTTGGCATTTGAGCTGAACATTAAAGGTCAAATATAATATCCATCTAATTCATCATATTGCATGTATTCCAATAGTTAAATTGAACTTAATGGATGAATGATTATGGTGAGATTTTCTTTCCGGCTCAATTCAATTAAATTTGTAAATTTCACTGCGCCCCTTTTCATGGATGGGTGCGGGGAGGCAGTTGGGGTCGGAGACGATTCAGGGTAAGCTTGTAACCGATTTTGCAATCGGCAACCGATTCCATTCGATTTCACAACAATCGGCGATCACCTGCCGATCTTCGATCATGCCCCTTGAAGGAAAAAATCGGATATAAAAAATCGGCATAGATCTATTTACAGTGCAGTCAGAACATATTTCAAGATTTTTCTATTTAGAGCTTGTTAACAATGGAATAGTTCGAACAATCAGATTCCTGGAATGTCAGAAAAGACTCGCAACAAGTTGACCTACTTATGACCTACCGGTAGCTGCGCTGACTGGTATGGTGGGAGTGGAAATTTAGATGAATGTATCGTATAATACAAACAAGGAACATGTACTTGTACTGGGATTGTCATTTATCCCGCCCATGAGTGCACACAAAGGCCAATAGCAATGAAGTTTGAGAGCTGTGTGTGACCGCATGGGTGCATAATATTACATGCATTATGTATGCTAGTGCTTATGGTGATAAATCCCGCCCATGAGTGCACACAATGGCCAATAGCAATGGAGTTTGAGAGCTGTGTGTGACTGCATGGGTGTATGACTGCATGAATATGTTGTACGCATTATGTATGCTAGTGCTGACAAATCCCGCCCATGAGTGTATACAATGGACGAATAGCAAGGGAGTTTGAGAGTTGTGTGTGACCGCATGGGTGCAAGAATAAAACATGCATTATGTATGCTAGTGCTTATACTGATAAATCCCGCCCACGAGTGCCCACAATGGCCAATAGCAATGGAGTTTGAGAACTGTGTGTGACCGCATGGGTGCATGAATATTACATGCATTATGTATGCTAGTGCTAAATGCTGATAAATCCCGCCCATGAGTGCACACAATGGCCAATAGCAACGGAGTTTGAGAGCTGTGTGTGACCGCATGGGTGCATGAATGTGTTGTACGTATTATGTATGCTAGTGCTTTCGCTGATAAATCCCACCCATGAGTGTATACAATGGACGAATAGCAAGGGAGTTTGAGAAAAGTGTATGATTGAATGCTGTGTTGTATATATATGCTAATAGGTTCATGATGCTAGTGATTGCCCTGCTTAAATCCCGCCCATAAGTGCACACACGACCAAGGGAAGAATAATTGCAAGGGAATTTGAGAGCTGTGTGTGTGCATGGATGAGTTGCGTGTTGTACGTATTATGTAAGCCATACTTGCCCTGATATTATCATTAATCCAGCTAGTGAGCTAATTCAAAGAATAGCACCGTCAATCAAACCCACCACGTGCACATGCCAAAAGGTAAAGAAGAATTCTGCGCTAGCCCTTTCATGTCTGTGCGGTACCAGTTTTTGGCTCTGCCCCAAAACTATCTTGTATTGTGTGCTTGCGCGCATTTAGTAATCCACTGATATTGTTGAGAGGGTGGGTATACAGAAAGATCGATACTGAGGCGTGACTTAACTTTTTCGAGGACTGTTTCGGAGAAATGGCAAGTAAGCTATTTTCACAAAATGGGTGTACTTTGGAATGGTTTTTGGGCGTGGCTGTAATCATATATTATAATGAGCGAACTGAGCTGAGCTCAGCTTAAAAAGATGTCTCGCCGATCGTTCATTGACCTGTGATCTATGAGAATTATTTTACTTTGCTGGAAGATGCGTCATTCGGTTAATCACTCATTTTGTTGTAAAGCAGTAACACCTCAAAACCCTTTTAAAACATGTTCCAAATGATCGCGCATGTTGGCGACTTCCATTCCTAAACATTCGTCTTTGTGATTTTGTCAAGAAGATGCGCGCGACCGAGAACAAAAGTTTTATGTATTCCTTTATTTTTAAACATCGCCGATTCGATTTTCGATTCGATTTCGATTTTAGAAGCTTAACTGCCGATCCGATTTTCGATCTGATTTTTGATCCGATTTACAACATTAATTCAGGGCAAGCGAAATCAAAGGAATTAAACTTATTTTCACACCTCGACATGAGTGATATTTTGCATAATTTAAGAATAAAACATTCTTAGAAAGTGAAGTGGGCCACAAACAAAACAAAATACTATCAACAGCAACAAAGCCAAAGGAGGCAAAGACATTCCAAAAAAGCTACATGATTCATGTCATATGCCAGTCTATGTAACGTACCTATTACCTGCTACAGCTTATAATGGTTGTTAATTGCCATTAATGTTAGCCATTCATAAGTTTGTTATCATCGCTCTGGAATATCATTTCCCAATCAACGCCCAAATGTTCACAGACACGATCCAATAATTAAACATTACTTTGAAAGGCGGAACGAATTCCGAGCTTATCAAGAGCATATCTTGCTATATGCGATGCTAATATCTATTCTATCAGCATTAGGGAGAGTATATTGTTTGTTCCTCCTGGTTTTCTCACCATCTCATGTGCCTGACTTTTTGTATAACAATTTACTAATGACGGGTTTCATCTATAGTCCCCATATTTCCGATTAACAACAAGTACTACATTAATACGTTTAATTTGAAATCAACAATCGTCCTCGAAAGAATAACTAATTCTTACCCCTAGATGGAAAGACGGAGGGAAACTTAAAGCGTCGTTTTTACTATGGGTGAATTACAGACCGTGAGACCTTTTAAAAATGGGAGGGCGGAAGTGATCAAAATAAAGAAATAAAAAAAATAATTAAAAAACAAAGCACTGACTATGAAAGAGAGGATGAAGGATCGAATCATGGACATTTTGTGTAAGAGTAATCAACCTCTATCATTTTTTCAAACCGGAGTTGTCTGTGTAATTCAGTACGAGTTCTGAGACATCGGAGTGGATCAGCAGAAGAGTTTCTTTGGGCCTCTTTGGAGTACTAATTAAGAGGGTAATGAACCAAAGGGTGTGCTTTGAAGAGAGTATCAGCTGCACAGGTGCTTACTTCAATTATCTTCGCCCAAGAAAACAATTGCCTGGATGTGACGTCGCCAGACCGAGTGAAGGTGAAGACGACTTGATGTATCACCTTCTTGCTACAACCATGAATAATCAATCTCTAAGACATACCACCCGCTATAAAGATTATTCTATTGTGCCTTCTCTTTAAAGTTATCCATACCAAGAACGAAAAAAGACTACTTTAAATATATATACATTCTCTGTAAAGTTACATTGCCAAATATTACTAGTGCTATAAGAAAAAGTTTGAAATATCAGTAAGCCTGATTGAAAACCTGTCCATGGGATATCGTGGTCATTAGTAATTTAGTAAGTTCAATCAAACTCTAATTAATGATCTGAACATATTCATCACCACATGACTCATATGGTTGCTGAATTTCATATTTCCTTTGATATGAGGAAGAAATTCGACTGATAATCCTCCTGAACCCATTGTCATGTTGCGCCGTGACCGTTTCCGAAATTAGTAACTTGCACAACGTCATATGAATACAAAGCAAAAGTAAATTAGCATTGCCCCAAAATGAAAAAAAAGTTCTGAATGGTGCACTGGTCTACATTCACATCAATATAAGATAACATCTTACATCTGCATGTACAAGTTCATATGATAACACACACTTCAACATGTAACATTCCCATTTTCATTCGGATATATTGACAGCTTTAATAGGTAAAACCTACTGCCTCACATGAAAAGATTCCCATCTTCACATTGATACTAGTAAGTTCACATCTTCATAGGATAACATTCACATCTTCACTGGAAAACATTGAAAAAGCTTGATAATATCAAATCTTCACTAAATAAAATTCGTATGTCAATTGGATTACATTCACATCTTCATAACTTCAATAATATTTCATTTTATTTCATTTATTTCCAATTCGAAAATTGACAATTTGTGTCGCATAATTTGATATACAAATATTAGCAAGAAAACATATGTACAAAAATAAAATCGAGATAATCACATGGAATGGTTTGGAATAGACTGAGGAGTTTGTAGGTTGCGGCCTTCTTATAGATTATTTTTGTAGATAATAGTAAAGGGGAAAAATCAAAATGATGACTTGAGCATAAAACAAGTTAAGTAAAAATCTACAAGAAAATGAGAGAGATAAAAGGTGTCTATAATCTTGCTCATAATGGAACTCGCTGGTCAAGGGGATAACGAAAGGAATGCCAAAGTGTACGTATAAGGGCATGCATGTTAACATTAAAAAGTATAAGAGCTTGAGTGATAAAGAATTGAATCAGTGGGTCATTACCTTGGAGAAACTTTTTAACTTGAATTCAAATGAGTTAGGCTTGGAGATTCTTTTAAGTGATTATTAATACTTCCCCAGAGCATAGGGCCTTCGAAAGTAGATATTGATATTGCAAGGATTGCCCGGGGTAGTGGAAGGTGAAATTCATCTGATTGACGTGTGTGATATTTGTGAATAGCTTTGTTTTTGTCAAATAAAGAATTAAAAATAGGTGGTAACATATCATTGTTAAACTGATACATGAATTAACCTATATAGTGATCTGTATTTGTTCTCCAGTATAAGTTAAAAATAATACGCAACGCCTTCTTATGTATAAGCAATATTATATGTAGGTAAGATGAGTGTGTATTTCACTAGACTATCGTCCCGTAATTTAAAAAAAAAAGGTAAAAGTTAGGTAAAATTAATGTTGAGCAAAGCAATTTCAGGGAGGAAGTTGGAAAAAGCTTCATTAATAACACCAATATTGCGTGAAATTGTGCGACATAGAGAATCAACATGTGCTTTCCAAGATAATTTGCTGTCTATTGTGAGACGTATTTTTTTTTGTAGTAACAATGTCAATGTCCGCATTGTCCAATTCGATATTTTAATGGTAACTGTTCTAAATAATTGATAAAAAGCATGAATGTCGTTCTTTTGGACATTAATCGACACGGTGTTAGCCCTTATCCATTATACCAACTTATTCAATTAATTTGCAAAAATGATAAAAATTTATACTTCAGAGGAGTTCTGGATGTCATTTACATAGATTATAAATAAAAGTGGGCCCAGTAGGTTGCCTTAGGGAACCCCCAGTTAATATTTTGCAGAGAAATATATTGTTCTTTTATGCTTTCAACTTGCGAGATAGTTTTTAAACCACTCCAAGGCCTTCGCACGAACTGCGGACATCTTAATATGATTGCATTCACATCGTTATATTTGAGTACATTCATATCTTCATAAGATGACATACACATCATCATTGAATAACATTCATAACTCTTCTTGATTACATTCTCAATTTCATTGGATGAAATTTAGGCCTTCAATGGATTTCAATTCTATATTTATTGGATAACGTTCATATCTGTGTTTGATTATATCAATCGTAATATACATCTCCCCTTGATTACATTCACATCTTCATAAGATAACATTTATCATATTTTTGTACATTTACGTTATCTGATTTATCAATTACTTTATTTGATTTAATTAACGTCTTATAGTCGACAACTGTTCCACATCCATTGGATAATATGCTTTATTATTCAACAAAAAAACACCATAACTCAGTTTCATGTATCATTCTATGAATGTAATGGGTACCAATCAACCATCAAAAACATACTCATCTTTCTGAGATTATTTGGTAAAATATTTGATGGAAGGAGTTATTGCCTATTGAATAGCTTCAAGTCACCATCATATCTCATACCCAATAATATGATTTAGCATTATTTTTTGTTTGGTGTTAAAACTGACACCAGTTGGTGTTAATAGAGGACCACACCCTGAGGTGTTAAAATTACCCCCTAGAGATTGAACATAACTCCAAAGAGTGTAAATGTAACAACAAAAGGTGTTGTAATAACACCTATAGGTGTAAAACTAACACCACCAATTTAACACCGGTGTAAAATAACTGGTGTGGTCCTCTATGTACACCGGTTAACACCACAGTTTTTGCTGTGAAACATCATTCAAAACGTACATGGTTAATACATTTCATACTTCAAGCCCGTACGACCGATTATCATCATGTACGGTACAATCTATTTGCAGGCAAATGTGAGGGAAAGTGTAGAAGTTAAAAAAATATCAAATACCAAACCCTTCAGAAAGAAAGCAGGAATTGTTCACGCATATGCAAATTTAGCAAGCGCGAAGGGCACTCGAAAGTGGAAAGTTTTTTTCTCCCTCCCTTATTTCGCGGCAGTAATTGACGAGACAGGGTATGTTTATCTGTCAGTGTGTAAATATTGTGATACCCTTTTGCAGGGAGGTTGGGGATTTGCTAAATTATTTATGCACACACTCCTACTGACGATAGAAACTGGTCAAGCATGTGTGTGTTCTACTGGTTTGACCAAAGACTTACCAATATCGATTTCAATTAAAATGTGGAGAAATCTGTGTCAGGGTAGGTTGATGGAAATGACGATCCGCATTATATTTATAAATTTTTGCTAACTCACACATTGTGTAGGGAGTAATTTAATAATGATAATAATTAAATATTTGTAGAATTTCAGACTTGGTGCATTTTAAAGCACTTTTATTTAATATTTTGTACAATTCATTTTTAATTTAAAAAAATTGTTCGTTATTTCCATTCCCGGTTTTGTTTTAAAAAAATCGTTACAAAGTTTTTCATTTGGATGGATATTTACGGATTATTACCGAACGTTTGGCTGCACACTTGCACACTGTTAATTACATTAATTGCCAGATTATGTTGTTTTGTTTTAAAATTATATTGGGAAAAGTCTAACTATATCAAACTTAAAATGAATCTCATTGACCAATTTTAATCAATGTCACCTATTTTCCACAATTATCAGAAACTAACGAAATTTGAGGTTATTGTATTTTATTGTGAAAATTTTGTTATCATAATTTTGAAACACGAATTCAATCATGCCAACGATAATTTATGGATAAATCAGACCCTCCCTTATCCGTAAACTAATGAAAATGTGTGTTAATTCATTTATATTTCTACCCTCACCATCAAAGTATTACCAAAATAATGTCATACATTTAGGCTGTTATTTCTGATGTCACGGTCCAATCAAGAACACTGTTAATATCCTTGATAAATGACATGAATGACCTTTATTACTGCAATTCTGACAAGATACATGTATAACATTCTAAAACTCGCTCATTATTTCATCTCCCAATGACATTTAAAGTTGTTTACTTTACCGTTTTGAGTTTCATGAGGGATTTCGCTTTTTTTTCATTGCCCAAAACGTCTCTATCAATGTCCATTATTAGAAAATCCACATCGAGTTTGTATACAGAATAAAGAGAAGGTATATATATTTGAAGTACTTCTTCATAATATTTGTTTATCGGCGGTAAGTTAGGCAATTGTGCTTTGAATACTTTGAGATAGCTGGTTAGTTATATAGACCGAATCATGCGTTAATGTAAATGTTCAGTGTATTTCCTATTTACTATGCGAAACTTCTTATGTTATATCGTTAAATGCTTTTATCAAAAGTGTTGGATTCAATATGTACCTAAAGCATATCATATTCAGTAGTACTGTAATTCATAATACCTACTTTGTAAAAACGTGTAGTACAACAGTTTAATTGGTGCTTGAAAGAAAAAGTAGCTAATTTTCATAATAGATTTTTTCAGGAAACGCCATACTAACGACCAAATAGGAAGAAAATACATTTTTTGTGTTTCTAGTAAAGAACTATTCTAACGATAGGATAGTGTTTACTTCTTCATAATAATTGCAATTCAGCTCGCTAAAACAGACCACACTTAATGTATGTTGCATGCCTGCGGGAGGGATAAAACGAAGAAGTACATACATTAATGTGAAGTAAAAAGAGAGTGCCGAGGCGACATTTTCTCCCTCTGGTACAAAATCGATCAAGCTTGAGATTTTAATGTATATAAATCGATGACCATGTTGTTGTAAGTGTGATCTGGGCGGGGGCAGAGTACACGTGACTCCTTAATGAACGGTGCACCAGGCGAGCTATCGCTGTGCTTATTAACTCTCCTTTGCACTAATACCTGGGCGATAGATCGACCAGCTGCCACCCGGGTCCATGAGTTAACCCTTCAGATCTCCAGGCGGAGGACGCATCAGGCATTCCACAATGTCACGTGTTTCTATCGCCACCAAGAGGGTTAAACAGTAGTCAGGGTATATTAGGGGAAAAGGGATCAAGGTACATTGCGAGTCCTGGCCGGTGTCATAATTATTTGAGCAAATATTTATTGTTTGCAAGGTTCTTAGCGAGGCTCATCCATATCTCTACTTTGCCTGACCTTCTTGTCATTCTCTCTCTCCCCCCCTCTGCAGTACCTTCCTAGGTACTGCTGGGCTGAACTATTTTCATAATAATGGAGATATCTTATTTTAGAGCTCCGAAGGAAAAATATTTGTTCTCAGGAATGGGCGCAATATTGTATACTTTCATTTTCCGAATAAATACCATCTCTTCTTTCGTGCTCTTGTTTGTTTTACATCGTACCTGCTGTCCTTAGATAATCCATTCTTTTTCCTTCGTTTCCTTCTTATTCTACTTTCTCTTCATCTTCTAATTCCTCCTCTTCTTCCTTTACTTTTCTTTTATTACTTCTTCTCCTCCTCCTCATTCTTCTTCTTTATCATCTTCATCTTTATTCAGCATATTCATATTTCATTTTTTTGTTATTTAAGTAGTTTTTACTTTTCAATCTTCTTTCTTTTTTGTCTGATTCACTCACTCATATTTTACATGTACGTCTCGACACCACGTAACTCTAATGCTTTTTCCCTAACGTCTTCTTTCCCTGTTCTCTTACCACTCCTAACAATTTGCTTTCATGCTCACTGGGCTTCAAAATCACCCTTTATCTCTTATCCTTGTGTGCATTTCCCACGGGGAAACACAAGATATAACACATCATTACAGTGAGTTTCTATGACATAGAATGACCTGTATATTGGACTATGCATCAATCATTGAAGTGGTGTGAAACTCCCAGTAGATACCGAAGTCATATTCCGGGCGCCAGAAGAGAACACAGAACTAAAACGTAGTCCCATTTGTGGTGAAATATGAAATTTTAAATCGGGACAAAAGATTTACTTTCCAATACAGCATTACAAACTTAAGGTAAACTCTTTGTTTGCTGAATTTATTCTGAAAAAGAGTATAATAACTGTTTATCTGATATTTTCTTCAGTTCTTATTTTCTTTAGATACATAGTGAAGTATGATAGTAATGAATGTGATGGATAAAACTGGCTATTACGATAGCTGAATTTGAATAGTCTAATATTTCCGAAATAGTCGCATGTAAAGGTTTAATGAAGTTAAACATGGCCACATAATTTATCATTGCTAAGTAAGAGACCCAAATTTTTACATCGGTATCTATAAGCATTAAATGACATAAAAAGCGATATGAGGCTCATATCTTTGGCAAAAATGTGATTCTAAAATCAATGCGACTTATGTTTAGTGTTAACTGTATAAGAACGGTAAGCGTGTAAATGCTTATCGCTAATTACTGATCAATGGAAAGTAAAAACAACATCACTGGAAAAAATAGAATTAGGCATGAATGTATTATAAACGATGAATAAAAGTAATCATATTTTGGACAAATTCTGTATAATGCAAAAAAACAACAATGATTAGGTTTCCTGTTGAAAGGGATCCTTATAATTAAATAAAATAACGAATCTCCAAGCTTAAAAACTTTCGGACCAGCTCATTCATTAATCAACCTCAAAATGTCCGTTTTGGTTGCATCTAAAGTAGATTTCAAGTGGGTTTACAATAGTACAATAGGTTAGGACGAGAGAGCTTTTACCTATGATTTCTTTACTTTTTACAGCATTACGATCTCTCTTTTTTAGCAAAAAAGGAGAAAGAAACAAGGGGAAAAAGACAACATCCTTGCTGCTTCTTCCAAGTATGTATATAAACTGAAGAGCTAATACGGACTCTAAGAGGCATACGACTTGCAGCGTCTAAAGGAGCCATAGGAAAGCAACCACTTCAGTCGTAATATCGGGTGATGGTGTAGAATTTCAGAGTAGGATCAAGTCCTGAAATGCGAGGTAAAACTCGAGGAGTATTACGCTCATGGAATATCAGACTCAACATTGGGTTCAATGCACTTTATCTTTCAGGTTTCGGAGCGGCCATCAGAAGCAATGGAGGAACATGGAAACAAATCGCACAAGTCATTTCTTTATTTAGACTGTAATGTTACCCTAATGTTAAACTCACACTAACGAAAGTACGAAACTTATTGTAGACCAACAGCTGATGTGCACCAATGGACATAACGTAAGTGCTTTGAATGATAGTCCAGGAGCTGTAGGCATGCTTACCATTTCTACTACTATTACTAATACTATACTACTACAACTACTACTACCACTACTACTACTACTCCTACTACTACTACTGCTACTACTACTACTAATGATAATAATAATAATAATAATATTTCAATAATAACAATAAAAAATAAAGATAATTAATATGAACTAACAATAATGGTGTTGCTGCTACTACTCTGCCTGATATATGTAAATAAATATAGTTAAAAACAATGACTAGGTGAAGTTAGTACACACCATTAGTAGATCACGAAAAATAAAAGCCAAACGAACTCTATAAAAATATATAAAAATGAGTAATGAATAGATTTTGGATAAATGTATTGTTAGATTTTTTTCCCTGAGGCGGGGTAGTTTTGTTTCCTTCACAAACACTGGACACGTGCCTCTATCTCATCTTATGTGCTGATAAAGAAATGGTCTAAAACGCTGAATACTATATCAGTGATGGCGCAGCTTTAAAAGGAATATAATTTTTATTAGCAATGTGCAGAGGAAGAAAAAATACTGAAAATAGCAAGGACAAGAGGCAGTATCCAAAAGAAATTTCAAAATTTTCTCATTGCATTTTCTGAAAGTCTACAATGGATGCGCAGCAAAAGTTTAAAAAGAAATCAATTCAAATAACTTTAAGAAAATAAAGCCCAAAACAAACGCCCTCTCAATGTGCTCGGTTACTTTGATTTCTAGTTTCAAGTGCGTGTATAAACACTTTATTACTCTTACCTCAATAAGCAATACAAAAAAGAAGATAACAAATAATTGAATACGTTAGTTAAGGGGGGGGGGTCTTTGCTACTGACATCCTTGATTTAGTCCTGCAGCACATCATTTCTGGGGAAGAAACATTGTCGGGTAGCAAGAATTGATTATCGGGGTATGTAATTGCTTTGTGAATCTCCGTCCTACCCTCCTGCGTGGCACCTATATGGCCGACACTCCAAGATCTAGTTTACAATGATTCGACTGGGCTATTTGCGGTATCAGTAATCAATAGTCTATATTTTACGGCTATGTGAGAATGACTGGCGCTACTGAATAAAAGTAAATCAATCTTGGGCTCCAATAGCAGAGGCCTTCTACTACGCCTATCTTCCTATGGCGTGATGGAGGGGAAGGACGAATATGTTTCGGAGGAACTATGAAAAAGACCATTCGACCAAGTCCATGAGTTTGTACACTCTTAAAACAAAACGGTCAGATTGACTTTACCAGCAGTCAGCTGGGTGCAAATCAATGATTATTACATTTCTGACATATATTCCAGTCAGAAATAACTCTGTTCTAGTAAAATACGACTAGAAAAATAGTCAAATATGACTAGAATAACAGTTGCACACAGCTGACCCTATTAACTATTCATTTTTTTAATACTTTTTTTAGAGTGTAGGTGAGGCAACAGAGACAAACGTAAGTAGAAAGTACGACGAAATTAGTTTTGAAATAATTCTTAAGCTTGGAAAATAAAAGTAACCCATCCTAAAGATTGTAGTTCGTTTAAAATGAAGAATCCCTCTTTAGAGATCTTGGACAAGTGGATTACGTTTGTTGCATTTCGGTGTCAGCACGGTAAGCATAACAATTGCAGTGTTCATCTGAAAGTAATACATGGCAGTTATACCAAGAGTTGCATATTCAATCATCTTAAAAACTGCGAGTTCATAGTTGATTTGATCATTACATATGCGGGACACCGTATTATTCTATCGTATTGGGGGCACGAATTAACCACAACACGAAGGTCGTATAACCCCAAAGTATTTTTTTCTTTCCCATTTGCTTGATCGGGTACGCGCAACATAGCAAGAATGATTACTCTTCGCTTGAAAAGATGGAGAAAGCTATGAAAACGCCATCAGAATGAAGATGAAGGAAGTAATGGCAACGTAGAAAAAAGACAGCTCTGCCCAGCAGACAAGCACCATTTTCTCGTCCCCAGTGTCTTAAATTTGATATAACCGGCGAAGTTTTCCCGCCTTTTTACGTCATCAGCCTGTCACAGACGATCGCCTGGGGGCCAAATTATGTTGTTCGTTTGCGCGCTTTTGTTAGTCAGCTTGAATTCATATCAGTCGTTGGGTAGAACTGCCTCGACGGTTGGACTTGAGAAAAAGAGGTGGGGATGGTGAGTGGGTGAGTTTCCTTCCTCAGCCACCATATTCACAAAGATATAGAGCCACAATTATAACGCAACTTTGGTAATATTTCATCTCGCTTTGAGAAAATATTGAATGGACATTGTGACGAGCGCGGGAGATATATCGCGACGAGCGATGCACATGGGGAAACCAATTTATTTCGGATTGAGTGCAGTGATCTTTTGAATACGAAATATGCTCAGAACTATAGAAATCAATTTATCCCCGCGTTGCGACATTGTGATAAAAAGCATGGTGTTGAAATTGTGTTTGATAGACAGGCGACGGTGTATGTTATATTACTAGAGTTCATACTGTATTCAGGGTAATCAACAACCCGTGTATTTTTTTTTAAATTTTGTACAGCTTTTACATATTGAAAGCAGTAGTGACATAACAACCACGTTTGAGCTATTTATTATCACATGTTAGTGAACCTTTGCTCCTGTTAAGCTACGTCTGTGATATCGGCTATTATACATTTTAAAAGGTTGCATTCCATATCTATTCTAGCACAACTCACTTTTTTTATTCATTCATAGCCAAGATAATACAGTCCATATTTGATTTAGCCCTAGCTTTATTTTCCGTAAGGTATGTCTTTTTATAAATAGCTTTTTATTTGCTTTTGTCAACATTTGTTAATGTAATGCAGTAATACGAATGAGATTTACGATTCAATCAAAGCCTTCAGCCACTCGTTTCCTACCGAAACAAAAGGGCAGCTAATGAGAAGACCCTAATAATATGACCTTTAAATCCTCGGTTAAGCTAGTTTGTCACAGTGTCGACTCCCTGTCATTGAGGACCCTGGCGCTCCAGGGTGCACGGGTGTTCATTCAGCCAGCTGCAAAGAAGGTCTTAACTATGCAAGCCCTTGACAAGTGGTGGACGTTTGCTTGGCCCCGCTGCAGAAAATCCATGTTGGCCATTACTGTCGTGACAGTACTACCGATGCTCTTTTCCCCATCATCTTATTGCTTTGCGTAACCCTATGACACGCTAATGTCGCAATTTGTACGATTCGATTCAACGAGCAATCTCCCATTTACCTTCATACTGGAGAATCTAATAAAATGTCTACAGTTCTTGGGTAACATCCATAGAAGATTATCACATGACGTCACAAGCAGCCATATTGGAGGACATATCAATGGAAAACATGTGCATTAGACCACAAAGCAATGATTGATCATAGTTTGATGCATGGGTTTTTATTGGTTGTCCTCCAACATGACAGCTATCGGGACCATCTATACAATAATCAAAATAGGGAAATCTGTTTTCAATGAAAGAAAAAAAAAAAACGATTGTCATAATTATGTATAGACGGGGATGCGTGATTATATTCTCAAAAATACTACTCAAGCCTGGCATTACTTTTCAAAGGATAACAAAAAAAAACCCCGATATACCATCTGATAATAGGGAAGAAAGTTAGGTTAAAAGCCGCAGACAACGCAGAAATGAGTCCTTGTTTTTTTCAGTTTAGATAACAGACTAGTAATCTGTAACACCGGTTTACCTGAGGGCTAGAGGGGGGGGGGGGGGTGTCCCCAGACAAATTTTGGGGGACTTTTCGCTTCTCCTGATGAGTTACCTTTAGAGTCCGCCATTATTATAAGAAAGGATATGGTCAATTGCTTTGGGGGTGAAAGTAGGCTTATAAGCGAGGTATAATAATGGTCTTTATTGGGCATCAAAACATTCTTGGCAGCCGCCAATGGCTGAAATTTAAATGTTTACACACGGTAAAATGATTCAAATATAAATCTGACAGAACAGTATACAAAATACAATACATATATATGGAATATGATTAATCAATATACACAAAAAGGGCAGACTCCATCCAACCCTGCAAAGATAACTAGAAAAAAGGGAAACATTTGATTGGTGGTACGGTATGAGCTGGATTAAGCAATTTGAAAAAAACAACAATATTTCACTGACAGAAAAAACGAGATACAAAGGAGAACAAAAGCGTAACCATGGGTACAGTTGAATGGGATTGTAAGTAATTGGATTAAATGGGATGAATAAAACAGAATAAAAAGGCGCTTTGAAAAACTGAATGGAGAACTGAACAATGATATAAAGTAAAAGAAATGATTCGAAAAGCTAAACTAAACTCAAGACGAAATAAAAAAAAGTCCCAGTCGACCCCAGCAACAGGCTGATCCGAATGAGTAGAGAAAAGAGAAACAAGCATTACGTTGGATATCCCAACGGTCCCCACTCAATCCATTCAAATCAACCAGTAGGGACAGACATGGGCTAAAAGAAGAGGAAGGAAAGATATGGAGAATGGAAGAACAGAGTAGATGCAATACCCCCCAAAATTATATATAACCAGTAAAACGTATCAAAAGCCTTTAAAAATACGAAAAACAGAATTGCGTCCCTTTTTTCTTCAATCGTGTCAATGTCACTGCGCTTATCACTGGTGTTATGTACACGCGGTAGCATACGTGACAATTAAAAAAAAGATGTAATAAAAGGACACCCTTATATTCATTTGAGCGAACTAATCATGCTAATGACAATGTCGCGATCAGACAGCTTACATAACTGTAAAAAAAAAAAATCAGCCATCCATTATCATCAGTTTCTTTTAGGTAGGCTACTCATACCCTTATGGTTTTTAAATGCTGTAAAAATAAAGCGGGAGCGACCTGGCCAATACCGTGTAATTTAGTCTTATTTTCAATGTATAAAATGTATGTTTTAAAATATAGGGACACTAAAATGTCAGAGGATTACCTGGTAACAAATTTATTATGGCATGGATATGTATTAAACACAAATAAATATGTAAACATTAAGGTTGGCCCGGATTAGAAGACTATTATGGTAAGACTACATGTATTCCATGCTCTAATCCAGATTCGAGTGCTTCAGGATGTGAGATGGAGCTCTACAGAGCTGCTGGATTGTATTGTATTTAAGAAAAAAAAGTGAATAGCAAAATAACATTTGAACTCCGTTTAAATACCAATTTGACATAGCATTTTCTTCTTCGGTAGTCTACAAAGGTTTTAAAGGTATATCTATATGTTTTTATTTGGACAGATCCTAAATCAATATCCGAGAATAAAGCAAAATAAATTAAACTACATCCAATTCATTAAGCCTCTTTTACTCATGCAGGCATAGCACATAGCACAAGAGGCCGATTGAAATCAGATAGCTTCTTGTTGCTAAAAAAAAAATAATAAAAACAGGCCATGAACCGCCTTTCATTTGATTACTCCAGATTTCGACATCATATCAAATTTAGAAAAAAAAACAAGCTTGGAATTAAATATGAAACGATGATATTTCTTGTGCAGTCTGTTGCTATCCCATGTTCGCAATAAAAATAAATTGTCTGGGAGGATATTGACGGTTCGAGTTATTTCGGCATAAATCGGACGCCAGACTGTAATTAAGGAAAGAAAAAAAATGAGAAAGTGCAGTGTATCGTCCTGAAAATATGGAAAGCCATTAAATTTCTTATACTTAATGAAATGACGCCGAACCAATTCAAACAACATGTTTAAGAGGACAGAAATAAGTATGAATAAAAAAAATATATATTACACAAGTTACATATGCTAAACAATAATGATAATACAGAAGAGTAAATAAAATTCTTTGAATAATTACTAGAATAATAGAGCCAACAACTTTTTATATAATTTTAATAAGCTATGGGATGTAAATTTCGCTCAAAATACTTCATGCCGATAACCATATGATCATAGAGTTCTGGAACATTATTAACTTTTGTTTATTGGTTAATTAAGTTCCAAAAATATTGAAAGATGTTTCCACCAAATGGTGAAAAGATCATGAAGAGGGCTTTCGTAAATTTTGTAAAGCGCATTGAATTTTTCTCTTAAACTCTACTCAACATAAAGTCCAAAGACACCCTGCATGCCCGAATGATTCGTCAGTTTGTCTATAATGGAAATAGATGACTTAAAATAAAAGAGAGTGTAAGCATCTGGAGAGGCAATCCTAAAAGAAATAAAGACTATTTCCCTACTCATTATAATATTAGGTTCATTTTTGCTATAGATACATGTGACAGGTATGCAGGTGACAGGTCTCATTGGTATGCATAAAACACAAATTTGATCAGATAAGTCAGGCACTATCTTCCACCTACCCATAAAGCAAACACATACACACACAACCTCATCTACCATCACGCCCACACCCACATACATTTATAATTTCAGGGATTACAATTTGCGATATAAAAGAGGATTTAAATCTAAAACCAAATTAGTCAGGTCATTACATACAGTCGTTAAAGATCCCAAGTAAATATTATTGTTATTCTTTTAAAACTTTAAAAATGCGCTGATTCAAATGCTATACTAGTAAATTATCTTGCTTATTACAAATAATAACCGATTTAAATCGTCAAGTGGCTGCAAAAGAGAATTTTATGCCTTGTGTTTAGTATGTTATCTAGCGCCATTCTAGCGCCGATGGGAAGCTTTTCACCGTAATTGATTCCACAGTTCCGCTATATCCACCTTGACCTTGTATAAGAGGAATTAACTCGTTCTATGACGTGACATTTTCATTATCTTCCGAGCAGGGCAAGGAAGAAGAACTGATTAGACGAAGGGGTAATTAAAAAAGGGAAATAGTAGGAAAAGGAAAGTAAATAAAACTAAAATATAAACAGAAGGTGAATGTCAATTACTTGAATGAAGTGTGCCTGTTAAAGGACATCCAAAAGCAAAATAAGAAGATACAATTTCAAAAAAATAAATCTTGACTTGTAATGCATATCAAAGCGGAATATTCGAACTCTGTATTTGGATCTCTGTATTTGGATCCTCTACTCTTGATGACGTGATCAAGTCGGAGTGTTCTATAGAGCAATGCAAATTATGAATTACCTTTTTTACATTTAAAGAGCAGAATATCAGCTGAGATCTCAGACAAGTGCAATCTAAATTCAGTGCTCTCCTATCTGGAATCAGTCCAACAGCCATACAGCATTTTTGCTAATGAATGCCGCTCAAGGTAACGTGTCGTAGATGTATTGATTGAACAGGTATGCTAGGCGTGCTATTCAAACAAAACCCATCTGTTACAATCCAAACATTATGAAATGAAATTTCACTCTGAACCAACACGAAATCTCTTTTTGCTATAAATCGTTAATCAAGCGACGAAAGTTTGTTAACTTTTTTTTACAGGAAATAGTATCAAGAGTGCTAGAGCATAATGAAATTCAACGATCTTGGAAATTTAAAATATCGTTGAGAAAGAGAACATTTTTGTCTATTTTTTCTTCGTTGAGTAATACCTGATGTTTCATTGAATCTCGTGAATAGTTTTTACCTATATCAAAGTATAAAAGATTAATGAAACGCGAATAAAAAAAGCAATTGGTGCATGGGTAAAACAAAGACGCAAAAATCGGCTGGTCGATTCACCTACCTGGCGAGTCACCCACCTATCATTTTGAATGTGGTTTAATCTCATCGAACATGATTGTCAGTGGAAACCCCCAATCCCGACTCCAACGTCAATTTTGGAGATTATAGTCACATAGATTATTTGCCAAGGAATGATGTTCTTTGTTTTACATTTGCTGGATGATCTGGAAGGTTAAAAATTGTATTATACCCCTTCCTCTCGATCAAAGAGTGGAACCTTATCTTTCGGGTAAGGAAGGCAATCCATTCACAGTTCACTCATTTTTATCAATAATCGTGTTGAGTTGCATAGATGAAAAATATTCATAATATATTTTACAGAACCTATTTCGAGATAGAAGTTTGGTCCTTAGGGCCCATGAAGACTTTCAGTAAAAGCATGGGTACTCTATCACTTGGGCAACAAAAATAAGTAATATTGAATTCTTCTCCATTTCCCGGCATGATAGGCTGGCCAATTAGGATGATGTATACTGCCGCAGATTCAAAATGGCGTTTTGAGCAGTCTCTGGAATCGTCTTCATATCAAACCCTTGTTGCCCTGACGTTGGTCAAAATTTCTCATGACAGGAAGATGTAAATCTAAAAAAGATCGCCGACCTACTTCAGTCAGGTCGAATATCGGGGAGAATTGGTTCGGGTTGCGTTTCATTCCAATAAAACTCACATCGTAATGTAACATGTGGGACTGAACATTACAAAATGCCTGAAGCGCAGGATGTCTGTAGGACGTGAAGACATCATTGTCAGCTTCAACCAATCATATAGGCCTACTACCGCAAAGCTTGTGAGCTACTCTCAAACAAAGTTTTCCAAAATACCTTATCTGCTGGTGAATGTTTGTCTGATCAATAGATACTGTCAGTATGAAAAATATCATTCAGTCAATAATTTCAGTCATACATTACATACAAAACACATTTGACATGCAAACTCATCCGTACAAAGTTGGACAAAAATAAGTCAAAGAAATCAATTCTAGGATTGTGATCAACATGCGAGAAACTCAACGTGTAATTATTGTATGCAGGTCTAACTGATTTGTTAAAAATAATGATTTACCAGTTTAAAGCATTTTAAAATAGAAAATGTTTGATTTCAATAATGCTTGAAAAATGCACACACACTCCATTATGAATCATTTAAAAAAAATCTATGACGACTTACATGAAAATTGAAGGAGCTGCCCGGATGTGGCGTTTAATAAAAATAAAACATCAAAATTCTACTATCATTAAACTTGTGATTTTTTGCATGGTCAGTCCCCCCCCCACCCCACTTTGAAAATTATCCCGTTTTTTCATCGAAATCAACCTGCTAAAGAATACACACATGTTAAGCAGAAACACCCACGCACCCACACACACATACCCAGATTATGTTTTCTAGCGGCTTCCCCAAGATCCATGCCATTAATGTTCTTAATCATAAAATATAAACTACAATGATTCATCGTTATAATTATAGGAAGTGTTTCAGAGCGTAACAAACGATGCGATCGAGAGAGGTTATTCGGGGTAGGCGACAGTGTATAACTCCTTCCCCCTTTTTAGGTGCGGGTATTGAATGAGTGACATCTCCCGAATACACGGCATTATATTTCTAAATAATGATTTAAAAGTTAAAATAATGAAATGTGTGTACAAAACCCAATATAATGAAAGGTAGACGAAGGATGTAGCTTTCGATATGATAATCCAGAAGGTCCCAATCACCATTCTCATACAAAGAGGAAGAATCCAAATCGATTATGTTTTAAAAGTTAACGTAATTATATGGACAATCATTTTGGCAAGGTTTTGCTGGATGGGATCAAAGGTCAAATTTGTTGTAAATTATATTTGTAATCAATATCTCTTCATGGTCAGAAACAAAGTTCAGTGATGGAATAGATTGACTCCTCTTTATACTAACATTATATTGATTGATTGATTGAGGGAGAGTGGAAATACTCTCATTTGTTTCTTTCAAGTAAAACATACAAATATCATACATTGTTTTGAACATAAATATACAAATATAATCATGAAACATTGAAATTAAAAAATAAATGAAAGAAAAAGGTATCCCCAAAAGCCTCAAAGGCTTGAAGAAAGGGGGAAAAAGGGGGAAAAAGAGAGTCATCAAGTCATTCTCATGAGTAAATTTCAGACGGTTGGTATTCCATTCAGTTATCTTTATTTAGACATGAATTTGATATAGATTTAAATTTGAATTTAATATGAATTTACGTTTGGTTTGAATTTCTATTTGAAATCGAATTTGAGATTGAATGTGAATTTGAATCTAAATCTATTGCGTATTACCTCCATGAGGAGCTGCAGAGAGGTCATGATTCATGCAATATTTTTTTCGATAAGGGGTAGGGGAAACATATTGTATATAAGCCTATTATGAAAGTGTATTTCCCCTTTTACATCAGTCCACGAACAACCTTTAAGCATTTTCTCCCACTAAACTGTCATTGAACCTATGTATAAACATACTAGCGAGACGAGAAAAAAAAAATCGGGAAAACAGATCCGACCGTTGCGCATCTTTCTTTTAGCATACCGACGCCGTGGGAGGTATAGATTCGCACTGTGTTTTAAGCTGAATAATACTCGATTATTCTCCGCAATTAGCATTACAAATGTGACCCTGAATGGTACAAGTTCACTGACTTGCCGGGAGCGCGAATTCCTTGACAATCGCATGCAGACGACAAATGATGTCTAAAGAAGGTGAACTACGATACAGTCACACCGGGTAAACCTTGTAGATCAATCAAAGCTATTATGTTATTACCAATGGCAGACCATCTGTCGGTCTGGAGTCGGTTCCGATGGTGTGGCTGCGACCTGATGATGGTGAGTCGAGGATAAGAAGCAGCATAATGATTGAACATAAACGATTAACCCGAAAGGAGATGGAAATTGACTTAATGATGGCGAGTTCGGGATAGGATGCAGCATTATGAACTAAACATAAACGATTGCCTCGAATGGAAATGGACTTTGGCCCCCTCATCATTTTAGTAGTCTGAGTCGAGTATTTTGATTAGAATTACTCTTGAGATGTTCGTCGCCAACGTGTGCCGAAATGGAATCAACAAATCTCCATCGTTTCTTAAATCTCCAGTGATTAGTCATAGTAGAACAAATCGATGGAGAAATATATCAAAATTATTGTGAACCTGGAGTCGAAGTCACAAAACATGGCTGTACGCATGGTTTTGTTTTGTTTTTGTAAATCATGGGGGGTGTTTCGAAATGTATAGAGACGATAGAGCAAAGCGATCGAGCATTATTACGCGATGATTCTAAGTCTAGAGCTCTTGCCCCCCTTCCCGCTCCGTATGAAGCTGCATACCGCATGGTTGTCATTCCAATACAAAGGTAAATGTAACAATATTTTGATGTTTAGATTTGAGTTAAAACTTTTGAACATATTTTTATTATTTTCTAATAATTCAATTTGATTTTATTTGGACATTCTATTCAGAAGGAAATGGTTATAGAGTATTGAAATTGAATTGAATCCAAATTATTAAAGTATTCGATTGATTTGAATTCTATTGAGATTGGATATGCTTGTTTTCGAAGTGTTTTGGTGTGTGCCTGTGAGCTTTTCTGCTCGTTTGCGTGCCTATGTGTGTGTGTGTGATGTGAGGGAGGGGGAGGGGGGAATTCATGAAAAGGAAACGGATAGTTGAGAGTGTGCGTGCATTCGTCTGTATATCAGTGTGTGTACGGGAGGCTTATCACAAAGTTATGACCTCTGTATGTCCCACAAAGCATGCTCCAAAGGAATATCGTCGTTATTTAAACAGAGCCTATATTATTCTTACAACCTTACTATACACCACCAAATACATATACAAGTATGTCGGATTTTATGAAGAATTTTTTATGCAGCTCTGTTAAGAATAATGCTCCATTCTATTATACAAGGATGGACCAGTTAACATATAGGTGAAGGAATTCATTTAAGATGAGTTATGAAGTTGGGGAAGCATGAAATTATATTTGCATTAGTTTCGCCCGGATTATTATTGACTACACGCCATGCATGATCTAATAAAACTCACGACAAACAGCATAGGTGACGCGCATAATGATAAAGGCAACTGACTGGAACAAAGTCTAATCATGCATCGATAACGCGATTTCTGAATTGCGCGCGTAATGACGTTGTGACTTTAAAAATCGCCGGAAGAAAATTAATTTATGACATTACAGCAACCGTGAGGCTTTTGCCATTTAATACAAGTAGTTAAACTGTCGCCCGTATAGTGGAATGACATATCCAACTATACTCCTGACAATAGTATTTAAAATGAAAAAAATTGTCTGAAGAAAAGGTGTCATGTGATTCCAGCACACAGTCTGAGTATATGAACTGAAATCAGCTAATTAGGATTTATAAAAATGATCAAACGACTCAAAAGACGCTAAATTGAGATAATAATACTAATACATACTAATACATATGATAGCGTCTTTTCCATTTTGATTACATGCTCAAGGTTACACCCCAAACGAAGATAACTAAGCAATAGTAATGATGGCACTGGATTTTCGACATATAAACTAAATACTCATCGAGTTGGCTTATCATAGATCTAATTCTTATTATTGAGCAAGAGCTAGGGCTAATTAGTTTCAAGATAAATGAAATCAGAGAAATAGGATTGGTGCAGTCTCTTGTGCATTTATATAATTTAATAATTTTTATGACGAGGATAATCTGAAGTTTAACTAGCCAGGACATCCTTTATGATGTGAAAGAGAGTTGAATCATGCGTTGAAAATTTTTATCTCTGGAAGAGTACACACACACACACACACATACACATATATATATATATATATATATATATATATATATATATATATATATATATATATATATATATAAACTGATGTAAAGATTGTTTCAATTGATTCATCCAGGAAAAGTCATATTACGATGGAAAAATAAATCTTTTCATCTGGACTTACTTTGATTGCAGAGAACAGTTTCACGTCCGACCCGGGACCCTTCTTCAGCTCTTATGAAATGTATATATATATATATATATACATGTACGTATATATACATATGTATACAATATAAGTTAGTTCTTAAAAGATCATCGCAGCTAATGGCTGAATTGTGAGTATGAGTGAGTATCTATAGATTTGCAATTTTCCCTTTAAGAAACAGTATTACTAAGAGGTGATTTAGTTTACACTTGATGCAATGTAGATTTCAGTCAAATTTGAAATGACTCTCGCTATCATCTTTATATCATTTTGCATATAGTAGCGCGTGAACATTGGTATACACCTGTCACATGATAAATTGCATTCTACACATTTCTTCAAAGCATCTTCGGGCGTTCATCCCTACTTGCAAAACAAATTTGCCATCTGATCTTTGAACTGGGTTGGCAAAGGCAATTAAATCGACATCCATCATTTCATACATATGACGTCCCAGTACAGGTCGTGAGAACATTAGTATTTAATATAGACTATAAATAGGCTAGTTTACACTGTGAGGTATTCAATTAACCCCATAAATGAAATAGCGTTGGGACTGAGCCTCTGAGGTGATGGCACAGTACTCATTAAGTATTGAAATGAATCACGAAGTGAAGAGGATATATAACATCCAGGGGAATCCAGCCAAAAAAAAATACTCTGGGCTGAAAATATTTATATCTGAATAAATTGAGTAAAATTCACAAAGCAAAATGCCCAAAATTTCTTCATAATCGGATAACAAGTAAAACATTTAAAGAATTTTAAGTTAAGCAATATCTTTTGAAAATAGTTATATGCACGTCGTCATGAAAATTCATAAGATGGGCTGATGATGTCACATCCCCACTTTCCCTTTATGTTATAACATGAAATCATAATTGTTTCATTATTTCATAAATGTGTGAATATCATATCTCCCTTATCATGCTTATAATGAAATAAGTTGTAGCAATGAATAAATAATACACTAAACCAGTTGTCAATCCAATTTTCTTTAGTTCTTGGAGGAAAAAATTGAATAAACCTAATTTCATATAATAAAATACAAAAGAACAAGTCGGTATAGGACATCATCAATTTGCTCATTGATTATTCATGAAAACATGCCTAGTGTTTCACCGGAAAATGCAAACTTGAAAATGTCATAAATTTATTATTCCTTGTCCGGTTTTGATCTAAATGTCAGTGTTTTGTTTTGTCTGAATTTTCTTTATCTGTTTAAATCATATTCATTTCAGCCTGAAGTACCCCTTTAGAAGGCTAAAAGAACAAATCAATAAATAAAATACAAACCATAATAAAGTAAATTGCAGCCGCTAAATACACTCAACTACACACCACGACTTTTAGTTTTACTTAGAATGATACTTTCCTTTTGATATCTATGTTCATATATATATAATTGATTAATGATCAGACTGTCTAGGTGCTAGGCAGAAAATCCTAGTATTGGAGTACATTACCATTTGAAAACTGTCACAATCAAATAGCATTTTATCAATTTGCGATTTGCATAGTGATCTAATTATTTTCACACAATTATTGGCTTTTAAATTACTTGTCCGGTTTCTTACTTTCAGATTTTGGTGTTTTCATTTTAATCTTTTATACATACAAACCTAATTTCATTTAAGAAAATAAATACTCTCCTTTATCTTTAAATTTGGGGAAATAAGTAAAATGATATTCTCTAAACTACTAGTGAACTTGAAGAAGGGAGGGGGCCGAGTGCTCGCTGCGCATCCCGATATAAAATCCTAAAATCGGATAAAGGAAACTGGTGCGATGTTCAAATAACCAGAATACAGAGGGGATATATTAAGAACAGGCCAGATGAAGACGTAGACGAAGAACTCCTTGATCTGACAACCACGATATGCTATTTACAAATCCCTAATAACGGTCGTGGTTATAATGAAATGAGACTTACTTGAAATAGTACGTGCCGTTGGGTCTGCGGCCCAGAAAGGGGACGGTATACGTCATCATCCATATGTTACCACCACCACAGTCAAAGTACGGTGTGCTCCAGTGACCGTCCTCGTAGTGGACGATGATGGTGTCTTCCTGGGTCTGCTCTCCGTGGGTTTCATTGTCGTGCCGGTAGGTGAATGTTGCTGCAGGATAAAGAAAAGAAAATGAAAGATTAAACATGTTATACAAGATATGTTTAAAAAATTATTTTCACTATGTTTATGTTTGATAAACACATTGGCCCATATTCTGAACTCGGAATTAAATATAAATTTGGTCTAAAGTTGTATTTTAACTATGGCGAGTCAGAGATTACGCAAATCTAAGATTGTATGCTTAATATTCATCAATTCATTGTAGAGTCTAAACATTTATAAATGTCTGGGAAAAAATTCATATTGTTTGACTGGGCTTCAGAATACATGTCATAGGGTGATATGCTCATATCACTGGGTAAGGTTGACTTTGATTTCACGCTTATATTCAAGTCGTGACTTAGCTCCAAACTATTGTTGTGAAAATTATTGATCTATATAAGCTATTCTGTTTCCATTAAATTTCCGATTTTCAAATCATATAAAAAAATAAGGAGATTTTGATTTTATTTTGATTTATTTTATTTAAACACGGAAAAAGCCCTCGATCAGCCAATGGCTGGTTTTTAGAGAGGCCGTGCACATACGTGTATCTAAATGCAAGAAACATAATTTTTGGAGATTTCTTTATGTAAGGATAGATAATGTGGTTTCTATCTTGTTTCCGTCATCGCCATTTCATTAAGTATATCTTAGGCCTAACCTTGTAACGTGCACATTTCCTTGTGAAACATAACTATACATTTAACTTGCGTTTTGTAAACAAAACTTTAAACGTATTTATAGATTGTTCTGGGAAATGTCTCGCTGGAGACTATGATGATAAAGAGGGAAAAGTCTGCCAGGTAAACGTGAAATGTAAACCACCATCTGATTGGATGCAGGATTGGGGAGAACAAAGAAGAGGAAGACAGACAGAAAGAGAGATGCAAAAAAGAGACACAGGGAGAGCTGGAGGGAGAGAGAGTGGGTGAACTGACGCCTCAAGAAATTGTATCACATTCAGAAGTCATGCATGTAGAAGAGGAGAAAAGGGTGTTTGGTGAAGATGAATAATAGCCAGTCTTGGTCCATGCACACGTGCTAATGGTGATGAAGTGTCAGGAAATGCAGCTCCATCTCGGAGATCGAATTTTTAATATAGACATTAATTTCTCCTACTCATGACTACTTCTTAAAGATGCGAGCATGTTGAAAATTATAAGCAAATATGAACCTGAATAAGCGCGTTGTCGTCAATACCCCGTAGAGAACGAGATTTGGATTACACACAAGTATACTCTTCAAGTTCATTCTGTAGAGTGTATTTTTTGTTCTTTTATAAATATGTTGTAAAGTTCTATATTTTGTTTCGTTAGACAAAATAAACGCATAAGAAAACATTGTAAATTTTCCGACAGCAAGGCGCCAGGCTTAGGTTTCATCAATATGCATTGTTATTGTGATGAGTGCATAAAATATCCTATATCACAAGCGGATATACCCTTATTGGCTTCACAGTATTGTTTCATTCAATGCAATATTGCATTCTGAGTGCAATTGAAGTAACTGTAAAAAACGGAAATTCAAATCGCGATATACGATAGACAATCACAGATATTTTAAACAAAGACACGCAATTCAAGGTTATTCTTGAGACTTAATTAGCCCCTTTTGCACTTAGCTTTGCGTGGAATTGCGTACAGTTGCGTAGAGTGTACGTGTAACAGTTGTAAAGTTGCGTTTAGTTCAATACATTGGCCCGTATTCTGAAGTCGGGTTTAACTTAAACTCAGGTTTAAATTTGTGGTTAAAGTATGGAAAGCCAATTGTTACATAAATTACTAACAGTAGCGATATAATATTTCAGCTCATTTGGCTCTGAAATCATTCATAATTGTCTAGGAAAGGTAGATAGATAATTGTCTTCACCATCGATGGATCAGGAAAGAGCATAGTAAACATAAGAAACATACAACTTAATAAAATTTTTGGTACTTTTGGCTTCCCATATTTAGACCACAACTTTAAACCTGAGTTTAAGTTAAACCCGACTTCAGAATACGGGCCATTGTGTCTAAAAAAAAAAATAGTTGAGCACCTACAGAAACACCCTTTTTGGCAATGAGAAAAGAAAATAAACATTTTGTGAGTAATGCTCACATCACCATTAAGAACATTGATTTAGCGTTAAGCTAAATTTGGTCGTTTTAAGTTCGATATAACTTTTTGAGAGAATGTATTAAAAGTGGCACAATTGTAATTTTACTCCTTTGTATTGAAATAAACAAGTATTAAGATTAAAACAAGAAAGTTGAATAGAACTAACGGTATTTACAAGCAAAGACTATGCTCTTATAGTTGATATAAGCATGATAGCATCTTATAGCATCTTATAGTTGATATATCGCGAAGTGTTTTCTGATTGCCAAAGAAGACAGCTTTCATTCACAAAATCTTTTGAGACACACTGTAGTACAAACAAAAGTGGAACAAAAGTTATAACATTTATAATGTCATGCCAAACTACATTTGTAAAAAACACCAACACTTGATTTGTTCACGGACCAAGTTTTTTAAACATTTTTTTTTCAAAGTGATAAATACTTGATTAACTACTAGTATAATATTCATGATTGTAATCTTACGCTATGAAAAAATTATACGTTTGATGGAAATAAAATGCCTATAATTTTTTTTATATAATAAAGTTCAACAGAGATTATGAGTTCTATGGGATGAATTAAATCTAATAGTTGTCCCAACAGCTCAAGCGTGAAGAGATTTTTGTTGAAACTCGGGTAGGGTAGCATATCGTAGGGTAGAAATGGTGCACAGTAACGTAGTGCTAAGTCGAAATGGCGCACAGTAGCGTAGAGCTGCGAAGACATACAAATTGACGCTAAGTAACGTACTGTTACAGTGATCTGCACCGAATGTGCGCGTTGAACATGTTTAACCGTGCGTCCTTATACTGCTTGGCGGATTGTCACATACGGTTGCGTGCGGACAGCGTATAATTCCGTAGGGTTACGTAGTCGCTATACGCAGCACGACGCGTCGCGACGTAACTTAACGCATCTCCACGCGGAGCCCGGTCACCAGGTCACCATTAACGATGTTCTTTTTCAAATCAAGTAATTGTTTAAGTCCCAAGGAAGGTATCTCATACAGCCATCTGACAGTTTATCCCTTATTGATGATGATGAGCTTGGAGGGGACACTGTCAGTACTAAAGTGGAGGGAAGAAAGCAGAATGATCGTCAATTGAAGGGGATTTGCTGCACCTGAGGTCGCGGTATGTCACGGAAATGGGATTGGATGACGTGTGATGGATAGCTGGCGTTGCTGCTAAAATCATGTTACTGTTACACCAGAAAGACTAGCATGCCTAGGGGCTGGTTTTATGGCACGAACGAAATCATGCATAGAGGGCATTCAATTCATTGATTGAAGTCTAGGCCATTTGAAAAGAGATTTCAAAAGTCAGAAAGGATCACATAGTATATAATTATATTGAACTCATTATGGGGTAATGGGTAGGGAATAAGAAACCAATGAGAGACAAACGCAGATTTCTTAAAGTACCTGACGTCGTTATTCATGAAAAGATTTCCAGGCTGATGTGAAACTTATATGAGATAATATTGAGATATTTTATTTTTTGCATTTCAAATGAGTGTCTGATAAGTTTTAGAAAGAGTAGGGCGGGAGAGGTTAAGAATGCACGAGAATGAGAAAAAGACACAGAGAAGAATTATACTTGGCATCAGCGATAAAGAGTAAGAAATGAGGGAAGCGAGCAAATTAAAGAATAGAAAAAAAGGATGGATAAATACAGAGAGGGTTAAGAGAGAGAGAGAGAGAGAGAGATATGAGAAGATAGACACAAAAGTAGAAGGGGAAGAGGAAATGAAGGACAAAGAAAGTCTTATCGACGTGATACATACAGAGACAAAATAATGAGAAATAAAAAACAGCAAACAAGTAGAGACACAGGACCAAGTGGGCGATTCACTTAAAAGAGGGCCATGGGAGAGTGTCAATAATTTTAAAGAACGATCAAAAATAGAGATTAATAATGCAGATATGTATAGTGAAAGATAGATCGAGGAGGATTAACATCATAGTAGATTGGACCGAAAAATGCTTCTTGAAAATAAATTAGCAGCATTAGCTGTGAGGTGGTCCGATACCATCAGGCAAAGGAAAGTTTGATTCCTGGCGGTATCTGAAGCTTCTACAGGTCCCAGGAGTTTTAAAACGCTGCCAGTGCTGAATTTAATTGTCGGGATTAAATGGCGTTCGCGATCGAAAGTCGATGCTTTGGCGCTGACAGTCAGGCAACGCACACCTTTTATGGTACACCTAGGCTTGGACTTCCACATCAATAATCCTATTCGCATAATGCCTAAATCCCAACGTAACGAAATAGCAATTTTTTTGGGGTATGTCTTTGATTTTTATCTATAAAATTTAATTCAGAGTATTGTATGACTGAGAAATACGGATATACAGACGTTAAAATTTCTCTTGATATATTATGGGGAAAAGTGGTATGGTGAGAATATAACACATATCCTGAAATTACCATATTGCAGGCTTTTATAGACTTTTATAGTTCATATCGTCCTGTACGTTCTGATTTCACTTTTGGAAGAACGGCAGTCCTTTCCACTTTGTAATACGGTAGCATTCATGATTGGAAATTGAAGCCTCGAATCACCCGGAGACAATAAAACGAGAATGTGCGATGTTGTCTCACACGTATCTCCCATGTATGCACAATCACGCCATATATTGACACCAAGTAAACCATACAACAAGTGGCCTTCCAAGACATGCATGCTGAAACCTGCCGACTCCAATCCACTTTTCAAAAAACTCCTTTATCCCTCGCCGTCCGTCCTTGCTGGAACTTCTTTTGGAGATCTACCTACGTTGCGCGGAGCAATCTTCACGATAAACATGATAAAAATCTTAATGGAAAATAGCACTATGCTACAGTCACACTAGCGAACCGACTCGAGATTAAAGATAAATTCCAGTTTTGGTAACGATCTGAAAATGACTTTTTACAGAATCTAATATAATGACCACCCAAGTGTCTGTTTGTATGAATAAAAAATATGTGCCAAAGGATTCTGGAAGAAATTGTGAAATTGCAGAGAAATCAGCAAAATAAGCGCGGATTCGGTCACTTCCGTCGGGTCTTTATTCCAGCAATAATAATACACTGTCCCACGTGTGCCTGTGTTGGTTATCTTCAGTGTGAACATTTTTCAGCGTAGTTTTCAAGATTTCACAAAGTTCAGTTTATGTAACTGTACCAGATCTAGATCCTCGATGATATACTGACAATTAATCATAGTTTTACAGACTTTCTCATGAAATCAGTGTTTACTGCAACTACTGGCATTTCTCTTCAATCAAAGTGTTTACGTATGACCGATCTTTGGTCGGTTTGGAGTCGGTTTTGTAGCAAGATGGATCATGACCAACCATAGAAAGGTAAGAACTAATATTACCGGATGTCTAACGCTGCAATACAATGACCAAACATTCATGTACCTGGTCCGGTGTGATTTCATTATTGGGCAAGTATGGAAAATTTGAGTTGATGCCCCTCCCATGCACACATCAAGGATGAAAATCGGCGGTACCACAATGTCAGCCGTTGGAAGTGAGTTTGGAACCTGTGCGGGAGGAGCCCGATTCAGCCTTTTGGAATAGGGAGGGGGGGGGGGGGGTTAAGAAACTAATAAGAGTTGGCGATCTGTGTATATTTCTTTTCTCACATTTTCCTTCTCAGACTCCTTCCTTCCTATCCTGCTTCTTAAAAAAAGGCAGTGTTATTTGAGTATCGTAAACAATGTGATAAAAAGGATCGTATCGGCTATTGACCCCAGCCAATTTTCCGAAAAAAAAGTCCAAATAACAATGATAAGAATGGTTGATATGAGGGTGTGATTCGCGCGATAAGCTATCTATGCAGCAATCTGGACACTGATCTCAGGATCTCTTGCAAAAACAATCTTTAGCAGTTCTACTGAGTTGTTTACTCGGTCCGATATAAGAATATCATTCCAAAAAATCCACAGAACGAAACAGAATCATTTTAAATAAGAGACACACGGGGTAAGAATCGAAGACCATGACATCATTTGCAATGTTTTAATCCAGGAGAAAATATAAGCTACTGTAATACTTTCAGACAGGGTTTCCAGATAAATAAAAGTTTATCTACACAAGAAATCGTATTCTCATAATGCGATATCAATCTCACTTGGGTATGTGTCCTCCGAAATGGGGATTATAAGACTTTAAAAGTACTCTGCTCTTTGGGGCTCAGACAATACGATTTTATCACAAGACCACTGGTCACAGAGGGATAGAATAAAAGATATTCAATGTGAGAATAATGAAAAGGAAGAAAACGCACTAGAATAAAATATTTTATGATTCATATTTTTTTAAACTGACAATGGCTTTATTATTTTTTTTTGTGTGTGGTTTCATTGCCCTGTACATGCTTTCCTTACCAATTGATTTCTAACTTGATATACCTCCCTTTTCTCCACGTATTTCCCTCCTCTTTCCAGTCTCTTCTCTATTCCTCAATATTTCCAATCTTTATCTTCTCCTCAATTTCTCACCTTAACAATCTCGGAAATCTTCTTCATCACGCTTAAAATGGAGGTATATATTTATTATTTTTTCCCTCCTATGTACCTGAATAAAAAAAACCCATACACGGTTGTCTATTCTATGTTCTGATGACCTATTATTTTATTAGTTTTTTAATAGTCCGATAACATCTCTCGTTTTACTTTTGATTCCATCCATACATTACAAAACAATCCTATTTTTAATTTCCAGAAATACCACTCTCTTTCCACATCTTTGTGTGGATTTCTATTTGCCCTCTGTTTATCAGGTCTATTCACTTCTATTAAGTTATGCCATAAATTTCCTCCCATATCTGCGGCTGGGAAACGGCTTAAAACGCCAGATGGCCTAAGATAGTCTACCTTTTAAAATCAAATGCATCTATATACATAATTGCCCACCTTGTTCAGCTAACTCATGAAAACATCCAACAACTGAAACAGAGGAAAGAATAGACAGGGAGATTTTCGCTTTGCCGATTGGCAGAGAACACATCTACAAAGAACACCCTCATTAGCATTGCCGATTCACATGCAGAAAATTGACGAAAATCGACGGGATTTATTCATTTGATAACAGGCCATTTATATTTTGAAACATATATATAACAAATATCTACGCAGCCAGTACTATAAAGTACTAACTTAAGAGGCATTTTTTCTGACCTTGTAGGATGCAATTGAATCCACAGCCTAGATTGAATTTCAACAAAATCTTATTACACAAAATATTTCGTGTCCTCGTACTCACGGAACGTGCTAAATAGAATAGGGAACTCATGCATCAGACGTACAGACAGACACGAATTGCTTGAAATGCAAGCTACATTATTGTTTACCGTAAAGACACACCAAAAACATCGATACGGATTCATGACCTTTACAGAATGATGTGTTTATAGTTCATCAACAAGGGCGAATTGAATTCTAACATCTCAAAGATGCAAAGAAATACAAAACGACTAAATACATAGACAATATAGATGTGTGTTATTATTGCCAACAAAGTAAAATCGATATGGGAAGGGAAGCTTTTAAACATGACTTTCTAATCTAGATGTGTGGTAGAAGATGTGGTGGGTATGTGGCGCAGTTTGGTTTAAACCTTGGGAAGTGAAGCGAGATAGCTTAAGGGGGCACTACTGATTGCAGCCGACATAGAGACGTCATCTGGTGCAACTGGGCGAAACCGGAGATGACGCCCCGGACCAATGTTGCCGGAGATCGTAAGAAGATGAGGCGGATTGGACGACATCAGGATTCGATTTTTTACTCGGGTTAGTAACCTTAGAGCAGTCCGCAAACCCGACCACGCCGCTCAGCTGCTATCTGACTTAGTGAGGCATCCGCAAAGATTAAGATCCGCTAGAAAAGTGGGTCAAACACTCAGGAAATACATGCGAAAGAAATCTTGTTGAACAACCGTTTAAACATGTTTCGGAACCCTTGATCTTCAATCGCTCACAGCGAATTTCTAAAAGTGAACTCGATTGAATCTAATGTGAACATTAGGAGAAGGGGTCGATAAGAAGCACAAGGGGCAAAATCACGATGTAGAAGAAAGAAAAGATGAATATCGTGCTATTGATGTGGGCCACAGCAGAACTCAACGCCACCATGAGGATCATGTTTAATGGGTTCAAGTACAGGCGACAGCTGCCGGACCACGTCGCCTTTGTACCCTCTGAATCACAGCGAATGCCATTTTGCTCTTTTCCCTTGTTGCTGTAAGGAATCTTTAAGCAATTACAGGTAGGGTTACCGCCGCATGACCTGGTGACATTTTAATCATCGTTTTTCTGCCTATATTCAGCTTTTAACTCATGGTGTAGAAAGGGCTATCCGTTGAATTACAATTTGTTTTGACTGCCTCATTGATGGAAAATCGCTGATGGGAAAGCTTTTGGTTTCGGGTCGGTAAGAGACACGGTGACAATTGGGGTTCCTCTTCTTCTTACAGAATATCAGGTGATGCACAAAGGACCTTAATATATCGAATATCACGTAAATGGAAAGAAAATGTGTTTTACAGCTTATCATTTTGAAATATTAAAAATATATTGTGCCGTCATTTCCAAATGAAATATATACAAATCAATTAGGGATGACCGAAATATTTCAAAGATTGGCCAAATAAACCCCCCAATCTCTGCGTCCTATGCAAAAAAAAGGAAACCAAAATTATTGGATTGACCATAACGAATAACAATGAAAGTTGGTAAAAAGAAACGGATTGATTTGCTGACTTTTTATTCGGGATTTTATCATTCTTTTAATGACCTTTGAATGACTGGTAAATATATATACACAACAAAAAAAGTAAGTCCCCCCTAAATCAAACTGCTGTAACTTTTGAACCGAATTATTTTGAGATATGATATTTCATGGGTGGATTTATACACTCATTAAGCAACTCCTGGGGAAAAATGAGATTGATCGGTTGAGTCATGCATGAGTAATTAAAGATTGAATTAAAAATGACCATTTTTGAAAGTCACAAGAGTCGTTTTTCAGATTGTGCAAATACAAAGTTGGGCAAAAATTGTTTTTAGGTGAACTTTATAGTGTTATGCTGTTTTACTATCCATCATTTAACCATTTCAGACCAAATTTTGATATCGTATGTTCATGGTTGAGTGAGCACGATGTATTGCAGGGGCCGCGGAAGCGGGGAGGGGGGGCTGGGGGGCTTCAGCCCCCCCCCCACTTTTTTCCATAAGCAAGTACAAAATGTAATACGATTGTGATTTTTGGCATGGTCAGCCCCCCCCCCCCACTTTGAAAATTGCTCTGCGGCCCCTGTATTGTGACGTGTCATCATAGGGTTTGGGGGGTATTATCTTTTACAACTTGTTAGATCATGTTAAAATATGAAAATGTTGATGGCTCCCCGATTATAGGCCCCTCCCCCATTTAAATTCTGGATCCACCACTGATCTGTCCATACATTCAACGGATCCTGAGAAATTGTTCGGAAAAGAATACATTTATGCAGTATAAAGAGCATTCATTCCTAAATTTTCGAATGTGCTCGCTCAACCATGAAATGGCTAAAGTTCGGAAAGTGTTTGGTGATAGAAATGATGGATGATAAAAACAACAGCAATTAAAGACACATTTCAAACCAAATTTGCCCCCAATATTCACTTTATTACCCTTTACAATGAGTCTGTAACATTGAAAATACCAATTTTCCCACTTTGATGCGTGCTCACTCATCCATAACCAAAGAAATCGATTTCATTTTTGAACAGAATTCTGCCCATAGGTTGATAAACATTACTGCCAAACGACATTGCGAAAGACAGTCTTGAAAAAAAGTTCCACCATATTGAATAAGGGGTTTATGTATACTTAAACATATGCACCCATAATGTACACAAGTCTATGAGAGAGGAAGTCAAAATTTTAACAAATATGAAATGAGGGTTTGTTTCATGGACGGTTTTTGTTACTTCTGTCAACAGTTATTTCATGAAACTTCGCACATGGCTTCAGAGTAACAGTATCCAAAATGTGCGCACACCAAAATAACCATTCGATTCGGTACAGAGTGGGGCCAAGGCCTTGAACTTTCTTCTCATTTGCATAATTTTCGAATATTGTGTGCTCACTGATGCATTAAACATCGGGATTTTCATAAAAATCAAATCAAATGAACTGTGCAAGGAGTTGTGTGACAGATATCCATAGTTACAAATTGCAGTTTTTCCACTAACGTAAAAAAGAGCTAATCACATTCCACAAGTTCATTCAAGCGTAAATGTTTAATTTAACACCTTTGAATCATTGAAGCATGTTAATTGGTCATGAATATAACAAAAAAGTTGAGAAAAGATCATTTTCAGTTAGAAAAATGAAGCAATACTTGCCTACGATATTTGAAAATCGCATTTTTTGTTTCCAATAAACGTTCATTGAACCGTGAAACGGTGAATATTGTTGGAGATAGTCTTCCCCAAAATAACTGTCATCATAATCTAGCATTTTTTATTGAAAGAAATGTGTAAAAATCCAATTATAGCAAATTTGGACTTGAGTTTATTCAACCGTGAAATTTAGCTCAAAAGTTGTATCGTCTTTTAGAAAGTACCCTTTCCAAGCCTTCTGACTAGTTTTCATGATGAGAATGTGGAATTAGTTCCAATACAATGGAATCAAAGTCGTGATATTTTGCTTGTGACTTTTGAAAAGTAACATTTTTGCCTTCTGACGGTGCTCACTGAAGCATGACGTAAGATACATCCACAACATTTACTCATAGGGTAGCTTATAAAATTACCTACACGCTCATGTAAAAATATATCAAAAACTCGCATTGGTTCGGAAATCATTGATGTTTGTTTAGGGGGGGACTTGCTTTTTTTGTTGTGTATAGATTATACCGTAATATTAGATGTAACACTCAATTCAAATAGGTCAACCGAGCGGATGACACAGCAACAGAACTGATCATACGCAATTAATTGATTGCTATTAATTGATTGACAACCACAAAACAATCACATCAAAGGTGTAAATAATAAGTTCGTGAAAACTTTGCAACCTCTAAAATATGCACGTTTGGAATATCTAGAAATATCATTCGTCCCAATTAACAGGTTGAGTTGGTAATTACATATGGTTTTTCTTTTTTCTCTTTCAGGTAACACCGTTTACGTGTGATTTTATGCTTCACTAAACATGCTCTATCTAAATAATATAAGAGGTGATGGGTTAATATTTCAATGGCTGCTGGGACTGTTTGTTCACAAATCAAATTGCTACGTGTGAAATCTTTTGCTTGGCAGATGTCATTAAGGAACGGTAAAGAAAACGGAACGGAATGCTTAAGGTGACCACGTCGTCATGTCAAGGGATATTCAAATCGTGCCCAAAGCCGTCGGATGTACCAATAAGAGATGAATTATTTAGGCCATGACGAGATAAGTTTGTCATTTCTTAATCACGAAGAGCAAAGTTAAACACGGATCAAAATTATTTTTGCCCGGAGGCACTTTCGCTCTTAAAGGCTCTCTTATGTTCTTGTATAAAAGTCCCAAACGTTTTAGTAACCATTATAATTCAATAAGACTTTATAACTTGAGAATGTTCTGAAACTGTTTCGGTGAAAAACACCAGTCTCTTCTTGACAAACCTTTCAAAAGCTGATCTCAAGAGGAATAAAGAAGATATTAAGCTTACAAGTGGCATTGCGGTCAGGGTCGCATAAACCTACACTTTAAAGTGTAAAAGGAAGAGATAAAACGAGCAAGTCGTTGATCAATATTATATCAGGTGAACAACCCGACTCCGAGTTCGTTAGACCCAGTCACGACATAGATTTTACCGAAGCTAACAGGAACCAACAGAGAATAATTAAGCGAAAGGTAGTAGTACTTGTGATGGGGCTTTGGACAGAGTTTACTCTTCGAAAAGAACCGTACGAGTATTCGTGTAAAGAACAATATGCGGTAGAGATATGAAGTGAAGATATTGGCACCAATAGTGACAGATGAAAAGGAACCTGTGTGCCAGTAATGATTTGGGATACAGAGATTGTTCAATTAGATGCTGGAGAAATACTGGAGAGTTACCAAACAATGTAGAAAATTCGAAGGGTTATGGGAATTTGTTGCATGCTAGCCCAGTCCTGAAATGATATCACAACATGCACAAATAGGATTATATTAACATAAATTTTTATGAAGAAGGGTGTTTTAATTCAAATAGCCAGCTACCAAAACTTCGGAGAGGGGTGCAATTTGAAATGAGAAAGAAAAACAAATAGATTAATTGATATCAAATACATACACTTCCTAGAGGTGGGGGGGGGGGGGGGGTAAAGACTGTAGTCGTTTGTGAGTAGAAAAATATATATATTTAATAAACAGGGAAACAGAGATAGGTTAGGGTTGAAGACCGAATTCAGACACCACGTCAGACACCACGAGGAAATGCTTAAAGGTAGGTGAACAACCTGACGATCAGACGATGACACCCGCCATTGGCGTATAATCACACTGAGTGGAAAGTTATAATATAAGGGAAAAGTCCCATCTTAATAATGGACAATACCTTTCTGGCTTAATCGCAAATTAAAACTAAGAAAACTCAAACATTAGAGTATTAAAGTTGGTATTCAGACTGAATAATGGATAAACATTCATGCTTGCCTTTTAGTAAATATGAAATGTTTTGTGTCAGAAGAAAAGGGTAAATTTAGAATGTATGGCTTTCTTTTTCCGTTATGGTCCTAGGAAAAGTACTGAAAAAGAAAACCCATTTATCAGCGAAATTCCCCTTTTCGTGGTACATGGTGGCAAATGGCCTGGTCATATTGGTGAGAATCAAGGGCGGCGCTCGGTCACTGATGGCACCACGAGAGAGGGAGGGGGAGGGGGCGAGTGTGATTTTTTAAGTGGTTAAATGGGGGAACAAATAATTATAATTAATCGACTTTAAGAAAAACCTCATCTGTAGGTCATCTTGTCTCTATCAGAATATTCTGGCGTCGTCCATGCTGAGAGGTGGGGGCAACGTGAAATATGACTGATTTGGCTGAGTGACCTGTGCAGTATTAGCTTCCACTGTCGCCAAGACGATGTTCCTTTCCTGTGAGTGCAATCTTCTTAAGTACATCTTTGTCAGATATTGCGTTAAGTTCCAACAAAAAAGTTTATTCCAATGTATATTCCGAATTTTCGACGCAACCTCGTGTCTTTTTCAGGAATAATAAACTAACTAACTGTCATATACATACCATCTGTGTATATAGTAGTCAACGTCTAGCGCTAGTAACATATGGAGGAGTAAATCCCTTGCAGTCATGTCTGAAGTTGCTCTTTTTTGCATGCAGCTTGGAGCTATGATCGAATTCATCATTGTTATTAGTTTTCCCGTTCTAAATGGCACAGAGTCAATTGCAAGGAAGAGTGATGAAATGGAGGAGTTTGTAGCAACAGTCGACACCGCTTTCAAAATCGGAAAATCGTAGATTAAAAAGTTATAATTGATTACTTAACAAACTGTATCCATGCATGTCTTACTGTCAAAGGGCAGTGGAGTCCTTACACCTTATATGGATGAATCTAAATTTTTTTTAATGTATTTGCATATTTTTTTCAATTTTATATTTTGATAAATTTCATTGGTTTTATGTTAAACAAAAGTCAAATTCGAATGGCCTTTGGGGTAGATATAATCAGATAAGATAAAAGCACGATGTTTGGATAAATTGAATGAAAACCTTAGAATCCAGACCGCCCCGGTTTCACACATATATATTCACTGAAGATTAAAAAAAATCATATTAATCTTAGAAACATAAACACCTTGATGACTTGAAATAACCTAGGTCTATACCACTGGAATGACATTCAACCGCTTTCATTTACACAACTATTGGCGGTAGAAACTCGATTCTCTTTATCTGAACGAGAGGAATGTATTCAAATTGTAATCAGGTATAGCAGCCCTATCTCCTATATAGGCATGTTACTATTTCTGAAAGGGAAATTGCTCTTAAAATGTCAATTTCGCGAGGCAAACATATGATAGCTAATATAAATTATCTCTCCGTCACTGTTGGTGCTAAACCTAGACAAAAAAGTAACGATAGTATTGATATGATATAAGTATAGTAACACACGCATGTACAACGCGCTAAAGAGCTAACAGGTTACTGAACAAATGAAGCATGATAGGGCTAACCGAAATGATAAACATTATAATTCAAACGATAAGGATAATGATGATTTAGGAGGATGACAATGATAACACTACGATAGCAATAGAAATTATTCTGATAATAATTGTAGTGATCATCATCATAATGATTATAGGAAAATGATTTTGAACGCGGGTTTCAAAATAGCAGAGTAACCGTAGAAAAAACACTATAATAGAAAACAAACGTATTCCTTAATTCCTGATAGAGTGTCGCAAAGAGTTTGACGTTCTTGAAACGTGTAGATGTTCGCTTGCAAGTTCCACTTTCTTGGATTCCTTGGAACCTTGATTATATTTGTTTTTTTTTGCCTTGGATTCATAACTACAAGTACCCCCAAGTTCATCTTATTTTGTATGTAACATTCTCCTAATATATCCACCGTATGAAATCAGAAACGACCCTCATATCTCTTTGAAAGAGAAGTTGTATACATACCTGCTATAGTGTTTCATAAAGCTGCTCGAATGTTACGAGCGACTTTACGAATGACTGGTGACCCTTTCTTAGGAACTTAATCAACGCCAGTAGAGATCTGGTGCGTACCATTCACCGCAAGAACAGATCACCAGTCGTTCATACTGTCTCTCGAAACTTACAAACAGCTTTATCAAACACCCACCAACTCTCAGTCGGTATTTTCCTTTTGCTTTCTTCTTTAGATGTGAACATACTATTTATGTCATTGTTGTATCGTTGTAGTATACCTACTAAATGTATTATCCAACCTGTCAAGTGCAATATTTATGCAGATTGTATTGTGGAACATTTTATTATCATCTATACACTTTACAATTATTGAATAGAAATTAATTAAATGCACACACCTATCAAATTATATATATATATAAATATATATATATATGAGCAGAAATAGAAATATGAAGAGAGAGAGTAAGAGGTAAACGAAAAAAAAAGTGCGAAGAGGGAGAACGATACAGGGAGTGGTATTGAGGTACATATATAGAGAAAGAGATGAAGATACAATTTGAAAGGGGGAGGGGGAGAGAGAGAGAGATAAAGAGGGGGGGGGGTGTATTTATTCCTTCGCTCCTCTCCTGAACATCCATCCTCTCAAGCTGTAATATCTACCCTGGAGTGACGTCATGGACTTATGCGGCATAATCTGTTCCGACTTGGTTGTTTGAATGATTTTTATCTCATCGATCAAGAACACTTTCAATCCAATCCAATCCCACTTAAATCAAAAGCCAGAATAAAGACACATTGCTTTTTTTCTTCGGGCGGTAAAGTAAACCACCGATAAATCATCGTCACAGAGTAACGCGTGTTGCGGGATAAATAGCCACTGGCTATTTTGACCAGCAAAGTGCGTTGCAACACCACTGGGATGGAGATGGGTGGATAAAAGTCATCAACATAAACAAGGAGTGGAATAAAATAAAAACAACAAAACGAGATGAAAAGAAAGAAGCAATGGGAAACTCATTGGGGTGTGTTCCACAGGGATTCGTTTTATCCAATGTTATTTCTGCTGTACACTTTACGTGTTGAGAAATTAGTATTGCAAACCAGAAATATCTTCACTCATTAATTTGTTTTGTTAAAGATATAGAAACTAAATACACATCGTTTATATTTCATGACTGGCAGAGGGGAATAGATGTAAATTGACTGTCAATCCTAACTTTGGGTCTTTTTATTCAAAGATTGTTTTTTTTTACTACTCCATATAAACTACCACATATTGAGAGGTCTAAGAGCAAGTCTGCACCTAATGGACAGGAGCCCCAAATAATTTACGTACTTTACCGAAAAAGTATTTTAATATTCATTCACCTTTAATTGGCCGATCATCCATGAATTACTTCTTCTTAGTGCTCTAGGATATCCTTGAAGATGTTTAAGGGTTGGCCTTGAAACCGCTTAGTGGTACTTGACTTTGAGCTGTCACATAATACATGATTCCATAGCCTCAAAAGGCAGTGAGGTCCATATGGTCTAGAGTGGTACTTAACCTTGCAACCCTGGACATATAGCATGCCTAGTAAGCAACTTGAGAACGTTGAAAACGCAATTCGGCATCACTTTACTGTGGAACCCAAAGCTAAAATTACCGCAAATGAAGCTTGTTTTTCCTAGTTGAATTTGAATCAACTTTATTGTTCAAACGTGCGCAAGTGTCTGTAGTTGTTCAGTAGCTATTGCGTAATATGATGGGAAGACTATCACATAAGATTGGCCCATTGAGTTACGTTTACCAATACAGGGATGTCACACGAAATAACTACGAATCCATCCGATTCCGAGTCGGTAAAGGGTCAGGATATCGAATGACATCTATCTCTAAAAAGTATAGTTACAATTGAATCTTTTAAATCTCTAAGTTTCAAAGTTAAAATATTTCATATCTTGGGGCCCCTCTCCCTTTTTAATTTTTTAAATTCGAAAATAGCCATTTTAGTAATTAACTAAAAAATGTTTACCCCTTTCCTAATGCCTGATTTTTATTTGTTTTTTAGGAAAGTAAAAAAAAACGCAGATATTTTATTTTGATTGGACAAATGATCTTAATAGATTTTGATACAAATCGATCGAAATTCGCTGTACACGTTTGAGAATTGCAACCAAAGTTGTTCCGAAAAGGTTTAATTTTTCATATTCATGATTGTATAATTCGCTCATCAAACCATAAATTCAAATGTTCAAAAATTTCAAACGAAATACTTAAAACTGACATCGACAGCATGCACCTAACGCAGCAATTCTGCTACCACAGACGTGAAGTATAATGTGCCGATGTGCTGTGTATTTTAATCATTCAGATGGGAATGGGTGTCATTCTAGAGACATAACTCGCAGTTCAAATTGTCGTTGTCAACTAGCGAAATTTATGCAGCAAAATGACCCACGTGCCAACGGTGCGTGAAACTGATGTATACATGAATTTCAATAGTAGACCTCGCTTGTACTTTTCTCATCTTTCCCTAGCGGTGACAGCTCAATTCGATAAGGGCTCTCCAATATTAGCTGCCTGTTTCAATATTCCAATGCAGTGCTGTGGACGGGTAAAGGGCCGTCCACTAATTGTATATTATAATCGGTTAACAGGCTGTGACTATTCATTCAAATTGGTTTTGATCTCAATTGAATAGTAAAATATATATCTTTCTTTGTCGTTGTTGTTGTCATTGCTGCTGTTGGTCATCCAAGTATGCGTGCTTACTGTCTCGGGCAAAAGCGATAAATGAGCACAGATACAGTTTCATTAGCATGACTAGAGAATCGGAAAAAAAGTACTAAAACTCGAAGTTTCTAATTAAACGATTTATCGTTTGAAGGATCGGATAAATAATTCGGTATATTAATTCACAAAATTCAAACCTTAGATTACATTCTATTACATTGCAATGGACCAACCAACATGACAAACGCCTAACGTCGAGTAGAAATAATCATAATTTCCATCCCACAATAGGAAGAGCTGCTTGTTAAAAAAAAACAAAAACAAAGTAGATGGCTTAAGACCTTCACATTGCTCTCATAAAATGACCTTCAGCCAAACTTCCCGATCCGAGGGAGCAAGCTTTTAAATCGATCTCTGGATTTAATCCGCATATGAAAAAAAATCCATTTAGTCTAGTCCGCCAGCTGTGGCTGACCATTTTAAAGCCATTACTATTCCTTGGTCAAAATTTAAAAGTATAACATGTTTGTCCAATCAAGTTTCATGATATAAAGAAGTAGTCAACATAAGGTCCTTCTTCTCTAGCTTTATTTCGTTGAAAACACGAAGCACGAGCCAAGCCAGACATAGCCTTTTTCCCGCACGCATTAATCGATCTGACTGGCATTATTTGATCTAGTTTAATGGAAATGGCAAAATCACATAGATATAATTAAATCATCGCTTGCATAATAAGTACCAAGTTATTCAACATAAAATCATGAAAAAGTACTAAGATGATTGTGATTGAAGTAAAATGATACAATTCATTCATTTAAAATGGTGAAATGATAGCGGGAAGAAATTAAGCTGTGGAAACGTTTTATATTAAAATACAATTTACACCCGATATTGTGCAGTTTTGTGGGTAAATTATTTTGAGTAGGCATTCAAAATTTAACTGAAAAGCACTAAAGTTGCTGGAATGTTCACTACCGTATATACCGTTTGGAGACCAACTAGATCACATAATTGTAATACAAGAAAAGCGCTGACTGGTTTATTAGAAGTTTCACGAAACCTGAAAGGTGCAAAAACAAAATTATATCCAAATGCTCCGAAAATATACAATCTCAGAGTTCAGTTGCACTTAACTATCATTGAATTTCAGAAGGCATACATTTTCTTACTATATCTAGGAAAGCTGTCTGGAGTATCGCTCAATTTAAAAGCTTTTAAAGAAATCAATGAAATTCTAAAGACGAAAAAACATCTCAAATATTTACCGGTGCTTCGATATTGGGGGTTACGTTCTTCTTGACACAAACTTGAACAGACCTTGGGCATTGTTTTGAGCATCAATACCAGGTTTTTTTTCGTTAAGGGTCTCGAATCCCTGCGCGTACAAGTTTTGGACAAGAACACTTGCGCGAGAAAGAAAGACAAGGTTTATTCAATAATCTTTTTTTTCACGGGGAACAGAAGGTAAAGGTATGAAATGAATGAGGAGTATTTGCACATGACGCAGATAGATGATGAAGATCTTGCCGCGGCTGAAAGCGAGAGCTAACATTAGGGTTCGCTTGGCGGGCCGTGGGGGTTAAGCCGCGGGAAAAGCAGAAGAGTAAGGAGAGAAAGAGAGTGGTCTGTCGGGAGTCTATTATCACTTGAGTGCGTGACCAGGTATAATGGTAGCTTGTCTCTGCGGACACAGCCCGTCAACTCTTAAGTGATCTTAAAGGCAAAATCCAAAACCTCTCTACTGTATGATGGGAAACATGACGTACGAATCCCTTTTATCCATGATCAACCTTTCTTCTTGAGCTTGCTTGTCAGGTGTAACCAAGATGACTCCTCTCTCGTAGCTTTTAAGCATCACATCTACCTGCTTAATGGTGTTAATGTTACAAGGTGAACTTGAACTGAATTTCAGTGTCATGTAATCATGAGTTGACTTCAAACTAATATACAATACCATTCTGATAATTGCTATTTGCATAGGTTTAACATGTTCCTTTATCCCATCGATTCAATTTCTACATTTTGAAGAAAAAAAAAATGTTAATGCTAAAAATGTTCAGAATGTCATCAACACTGTGACACTGAAGGTTTAATCAATGTTTTTTAATAAATTTTGATCACTTTTGAATAACAGTCATAATTGAAGGTCAGTCATGTTCTTTTATATATTTTTTCTTCCTTTTTTCGGATATTTTGGTTCCACGACATTTGCTCCGGCGATAATAGCTACAATGGAAAATCTGCACGTTAGGGCAAATATAGAACCTTGCCTCAAAAACTAAATAAACCCTTATTTTAAGTTATATCAATCTAAAAAAAAAACGTTTACAATCCTGACTCTGACTCTATGCCCTCTGAGTTTTTTTTAGACCGGAGTATAAGTCTTGTCACCATTTAGTTAAGTTTAAAAACAGATGACAGTCAGTATTTTCAGTCTTTGGTCTATCGTAGACCCGTAAAGACACGGTCACTTTTTGATCATGAAAACTTAAAATTCGATAGGAAAAAAAAATGTTTTCTTAATTCCGATTGTAATCAGTGTGCAGAGCATTGCCTTATTCCTTTTGCCTTTTTGATTCCCACTCTTCTGTTCATGCTCCAAATGATGAGGCCAGGAAAGTAAAGAATGACTAGAAAATAATGTGTCCTAAAATCAGCAATACATGTATGTAATTCTACCAGTCTTAACATTGATTCGCAAGATGCATTTGCATTCATATGAATGGAGGATACAAAGTGCCATATGTTCAATGAAAGTATGCAGGTGTGTTCTATTCCTTTGAGGGACATTATCCATTAGTCCATTCCATCGACGACAGATTAAAGTCATTTTCTAACCAAAGCACTTGTAACTAAACCATATGTTACAGGAAATACATTTTTGTATGTGGACAATGTAAAATCAGTCACAATATGATACAAAATAGTATGGCATTAATTTTTGCAAATTCTTTTTTTTTCAGGAATATTAAATGGTTCAGAGATACCAGTGGATATCTGGTATTTTTTAATCCCCAGTTATAATGTTCACCGTTGATTTTGAATAAAAATGCGAATTGTAATGCATATTGTGCTAACGGTTTATCTTTAGTAACATTCTAATAATTAACAAAGAGAAGACATCGGTCACATCGAACAAGACATTACAATCAATCCATTCACGAGGCATTCATTCATTTTCCACTGCGATTCATATTATGAGTACAACTTCATAGAGAAAATTGTTCGTTAAATAATCAGATTATCGTAGACTGCAGCAAAAATGTTTATTTTGAAATGATGGGGGAAGGGGATTTCGTGGCTATATAATTTGACTGGCTTTCAGAGTTTTATTCATAAATAAAACCATACATCATGGATGTATTCGTTAGAGCAAGAGAAGTATCAAATAGCTTTGCCCCTTGTACTGTATTTCATTTTGTAGACAGGGAAAGAGAGGTCCACACACTATCAGCAGAGGGGTCCACACACTACAAAAAGAGGGGTCAACACACTACAAGGAGAGGGGTCTACACACTTCAGGCAGAGGGGCCATCATATTACTTAAGCAGATGGGTCCACACACTACAAACAGAGGCTCCACACACTAGAGCAGAGGGGTCCACACACTACAAGCAGGGGGTCCACACGCTAGAGTAGAGGGGTCCACACACTACAAGCAAGGGGTCCACACACTAAAATAGAGGGGTCCACACACTACAAGCAAACGGGTTCACACACTACAAATAGCGGGGTTCACATATTACAAGCAAAGGGGTCCACACACTACAAGTAGAGGGGTCCACACACTGCAAGCAGAGGGGTCCACACACTACAAGCAGAGGGGTCCACACACTACAAGCAGAGGGGTCCACACACTACAAGCATAGGGGTCCCCACACTGCAAGGAGAGGGGTCCACACAATACAAGTAGAGGGGTCCATACACTACAAGCAGAGGGGTCACACACATTTCAAGTAGAGGGGTCCACACACTACAAGCAGAGGCTCCACACACTAGAGCAGAGGGGTCCACACACTACAAGTAGAGTAGTGTATTGTTCGTATAATTTTCATTTGCAAATTTCATTGTAATTACTTTCGATCACTTTATTTTGTTCTGTTTAAAATGAAATAAAACAAATTGAAATTGAATGAAAATAGAAAGCAATCCACTCGATTCTCCGCACTTTCCATCTTTTTCAATTGACGATAGGAATTCTGAATCATTCTATGAATATGTTGTCCCGTTTCCCTTGTGTTATGAAAGGAAATACTGTCGATGAAGTGGGCGACCATCTTGAGGGGCTGACGGAACGAGTTTAACGGGACACCGAAAAACCACTTATTTTGTCGACCTCACACAACATGAGGGTTACTACATGTAGGGCCTACGGCCTTTAGAGACAATCTCTTATAAAAAAAAATATCCATTGGAGCAGTAGGCTACACATTTATGTGTCTATATGGGCGTTTTATAGCATGCCTATATAATTGAGTAAAGGCCTATGTAGAATGTGTCACCTGATTCCAAGGAATGTTGTTTTAGTCTCGGGGTCGCTACGTCTTCCTGTTGGTAGAGCCAGCATTATAGTCTTACATAGTCCAGGCATTTTTATGCATGTCGACATTCCTGCCTCCATTGCCCATCTACTACACTGGATGAAGATTTTTTTTTGGGGGGGGGGGTGAGAGGCGATAATTTTTTCATGTATTTTCATATTCATTCATTTGCTTTATCATCACCATTATCATTATTATAATCATTATCATTATTACACATAAACGGCATCCGTCAATTCCACATTGGTGCATGATGCGAGCATTTTATATCTTCGTGGAGCTACGCAATATAAACAGTTGTCAATAAAATTTCAGAGTGGACGAAATTGTCGATTTAAAACTATTTAAAAAAGAGAAAAGAAAGCACCGATCTTACTTTAAATAAAACGGAATACGGATATTCATACTATGGACAACGCAAGTTTTAGCAAATAAATGTTTTTAGTGCATGCCGTGCGTATCTTGACCACGTCCGCAACGACATGACGATCCACACTTACCTTACCCCCTCTTAATGCCAACCTTCCCATGACCCTCTGGGATAAAAACACATTGATTATCACCCAAATTATGCGGACAATTTTCCGGTCGTCAAATTTTATCGAATGCAGGGTGTGGAACTAACACGTACTTGCGTCAGTGCAGGGGTATAGGTATATTGACTACTCTAACCATTCATTCTCTCGCTCGCTCGTTATCACATCCACTAGGGGTAGGAGGTGGGGGAGCTGTCCCCCTGGCATAAATCTTATCGGCTCATGTTTTACTTGTCCCCTTGCCCCCTGGCATAAATATTATATCATGTATTACTTGACAGAATTTTGTCTCTTCAAAATTGGAGATGCCTGTTTTAGTGTAAGGAATTTGCTCCCCACCCCTGACGAATTTTCCTAGGTGCGCCACTGATCACAATCCTTCATCTTCGCCCACTTTTTCTTATTGTCCTTCCTTTCTCGTCTCCTATTTCTTGGCCCCTTTCTTCTTTCCTCATTATGTGTCGCACTTGTTGTTCATGAATTCAAGCACAGGATTTCTTGAGTTTCTTTAGGTATTCCTAAGCGGAGGGTAAAATGAACAAGCTTGGAACTTTGATAAAACTGCGTGACATTTTTTGAATATGGACAGAGAACTGGTTCATGAAGAGAGAGGTTTCATGTTCATCGTTAAACCAGAATGCAAGGGGGTAGCTTTAGTTCGTGGAAGGATGAAAAACTCCTACATAAACTATCCTCTCAGTCACATTTACTGGTGAGCTGGAATACATTATCTTTTTGTTTATGCAGCCAAAATGATATGATTAAGGATTAATGAATACATCTGCTTCCATTCCCCATCTATAATAACGTCTACGAATATTTTCTTCCTTCAAAAAATTCCAGATATTCGCATCCTAAAATCAACGCGAGCCATCAACCTTCGTATAACATTGCCTGATTTACAATTTTATTAATATTTTTTTTTAAATCTGTGAGATGTTTGATTATGCACACGTAAAATATTCCGGATGCTTGAATATACTTTAGCCTAGATTATGTGGATATTATAAATCAGTCAACGTGAATTGCCATTTGTTCAAATTCTAAATATAACTATATGATATCGATAAAGAAAGTTATGATTGAATTGATAGGTATCGAAAGTAGTCACATCAACGTAAAATGGAATGGAAAAGGTAAACATCCAACATGTCCAAGCGGCCATTCTAAATTTAAATGATTTTTGGCGTTCGATTCTATTCGTCTTGCTGATTGTCATATTATGCAATACAGACGACCACTGCACAGGCTTCGAGGGGATGTCACAGTGGAGATACTACAGTGTCCGAAATAACATATAGCTATCAATTACCTAGTCCTGTGTAATGGCTATTAGCTCCAATCCCGCAGGAGAAACAAAACCCGTAATAATCTGATCTGTATTATTGATTTTTTGTACATTTGGGGGTATTGGAATGGGATATTTGTCACAAACGTGAGACGGTTGTTTTGGGTGGTAATAGCATGTTTTTCTGACCATTGTAAAGTAGAATAACTTTCATCCGTAGCAACTTATTGATTTTTCTTTTAAAGTAGGGTACGTCAAGTAGGAAATTTAAACGAAAAGATTTTAACGAAAACGGATAAAGTTCGCCTGGTCACAAGTAAATAGTCTCAAATGATGATTTTCAACGAAAGGTTGTTTTTTGTTAAAAGTGTGAAATTTGCATTTTCAAAAGGGCTAAAATTGTCTTTAAATCAGATCTAATGCGGTGAAAACAGGTTGTAGATATCTAAACCAACCACCACCTTATCCGATTGATATATTGCATTAAATGTCTTCGGTATTTTATAAAGTATTAACGCGTTTTGATACATTGTTTTAAAAAACACAATCCTCAAAATATTTCAACTATTTGCAATATAGAATGCACATTTCATTATGTTCATAAATGATACAATGAAGGAATGCATCAGAATATAAAACAATACCAAGTTTTGTTGTTATCGGATAGTTATTGCGCTTTAACTTTCCACCAGACTTAAATGAGACGAATCAATGCAAGATAGAGATTTAAAAAACATAAATGTGTGTGCGTAAGAAGTTTAGCTGGAAGACGAATGAGTAATACTTTCTTAAGAAAGTTGTAATTCGTAAACATATAGTTTCCAGTTATATTTCCCGTAGAAGCATTGATTAAGTATTGATTATGTATTGATATATTATTGAATATGTGAGATATGTCTTATCATCCCATAACAACACTTTGCCTTCAATAACGAGTTCCAGATACCCTAAAGCTACTTTATTTTATTAGTAAACAAGACAATTTATGATTATCGTCATTATTATGCTTAATCACTCGAACACACGTTGACAGGATAAAAATGGATGAATAACCCCTTTTAAAGGGACCGAAGTAGCAATGATGTCACTCCTTGGCCCTTGTCACCCTTTTCCATCCTTTTGTATGTTTTTAGAGTAAACTATTTATTTTTATTAGGTGGTCTGTCTTTGACAGATCACCTCTTAATTTCGTCAGAATTTTCTTATTTCTTTCTTTCTTACTTTCTTTATTTTTACGGATTTTCTTGTCGCCAACTTTTCTCCGAATCGGCTGAATCAATTTTGCTGATTTTTTCGTCATACATAGGATCTGTCATGGACACGTCAAAATAAGCTTTTCAAGGTCATCAGGTCATGATGACGTCATCTAGGCGCCATTTTGTAAAATCACATTATCAATCATATCTCCATTATTAATTATCAAAAATCAATCAAATTAACATCACATCAATTTAAGGTCAAGGGTCATCAATTCATGTCATCAAAGGTCACTTGAAGGTCACGACGCGCGCGTACGCGCGCGTCAAAATTTAAAAATGCTCAAAATCACTTTTTGACCAAACGAGAGTACGTTTTAGGTCATTTTAAGCATTTCAAAAATTTTGCACGCGCGCACGCATGCGCGCGCGTTTCCGCGCGTAACGCCTTAACACAACGCAGAAACACCGTTTTTTTTACATCATTTCATTGATAATAAAATTCTGAACAATTTGATACCTTGATCAACCTTCTACGACCATTAATAACGAAATTAACACCCGTTAAACTTTGCAGCACGTGTGCGCGCGAGCTCTCACTATAGGCCATATATGGGCAAAAACATGCCTATTGAAAATTCACTGTAGCTCTTTAAATAGTCCGTTGACCCCCAATTTTGTTTTCATATATCGATAGAGTATGAGTTGTAGATTTGATTTCATGTCACCATTGTCCCTAAATTATATCATGACGTCATCAAAATAGCGCCTAAACTAAAAATTTCATTTTTTCAAAAATGACGTCATCAAATTTATGTAAATTTGATTATAACTTCTCGAATATAGATCATTTTTCGCCCAGATTTCGATATGTTGTAGTTTAGAATGTGCTCTTTCTCTTAATTATCATTAATTTTCGTTTTGAGAAACGCATCATTGCGTAAAACAGCGATGAAAAGAGGCATGTCATTTTTCCTCATTTTGCGTGTAATCTCTATGGGACATGACTTTTTCTCAAAACTAGATTCGACATTCCGCTATTTCGTGAGCCATATCTCCATTTTTTCTTGTCAGTTTTCTTTAAGCTTTTAGTATGTTGTAGCTGAGATTCTAAGCTTTCGGAAGTGTGCACTTCATTTTTTGATCAGATGCCGGGATCATGCCCGTATTTCACTTGCAAAATTGGACTTGTAATTCTCAAAATTGCTTACGTGTATTCTCTATGGGGAATATCGTGGCTTTGACTGCTTTCTAAAGGGCGCGGGTTCGAGTCCTGGGGTGAACAACATGATTTTTTTTTCACTTTTTTTTCTTTTTGCCACTTCTTACATGATCCTTTATGATAATTAAAAGGTATAAAAGTTAAAATTTAGCAAGATAAAACAGATTATAATTGCTTTTTTCATATCACATGTGTTTTGCGTGTAATCTCTATGGGACATGACTTTTTCCTCAAAACTAGATTCGACATTCCGCTATTTCGTGAGCCATATCTCCATTTTTTCTTGCCAGTTTTCTTTAAGCTTTTAGTATGTTGTAGCTTAGATTCTAAGCTTTCGGAAATGTGCCCTTCATTTTTTGATCAGATGCCAGGATCATGCCCGTATTTCACTTGCAAAATGTGACTTGTAATTCTCAAATTTGCTTACGTGTAAAGTCTATGGGAAATATGCTAGCTCAATCGGTTAGGCGTCAGACTTGCATCTCATTCAATCATGCGGGCAGGGGTTCGAGTCCGCGGGTGAACATGAATTTTTTTTTTTTTTACTCTCTTGTGCATGATCAGTTATAACAATTCTAATAATTAATACCTAAAATATTGCAAAATAAAACAGATTATAATTACTTTTTTCGTATATTATATCTATCTAATCATATCCATCCATCCGCTATCTGTTATAAATCTATCTATTTATCAATATATATGTCTATCTATTTACTTACTTTGTATATGTATCTGTCTATCTATCCCTCTCTCTCTGTCTAATATAACATATCTATCTGTTTTGATATGTATATCTATCTATCGTTCTATATATCCATCAATCTATCTGCCTGTCTCTATCTATCTTTATATATGTATGTCTGTCTGGCTATCTATCTATATCAATCTATTTGTCTCTATCTATCTATTTATCTATCTATATGTCTGTCTGTCTGTCTATCTATGTTTTATTAATATAACCACCTATCATTTATCTCTCAATCGATCACTTGATCCATCCATCGCTCCATCCATCACTCCATCCATCTATATATATATATATATATATATATATAATCATCTATCTTGTATGTATCTGTTTGAAGATGTATGTCTGACGATTGTCATCACCACATCAATAATCACATTTAGCAATGGTCAAAACTAATTCGTAGGATGTCTACGATCAAGATTATTAATATATCTAAATGATTTATTTCATACATTAGCCGACACTGAATGACAAATCATGACAGACCACCTAATTCGTCCGCATGACGAATTAAATTCTAGTTATCATTGTTATCATTATCAAATAAAATAATACTTTGTATTACACCATGAATGGTAGAACAGAGGATTATCTAGTGATTTATTATTTTTTTCTTTTTCTTTTTATTTATTATTATCATATTTAATTTTATTTCATTTATTTATTTATCTATTATTATGATCATTTTTTTTTTTGGGGGGGGACACATCAATAGATGTCACCCCTTGAACAAAGGATAATCCTCTCTTGCATTATGAAAAAATATTTTTTCAAATATTCTAAACAAAGATTAAGAAATGTATGCACACTTTCGTTTTTTTCACATCATAAACAAGCAAACGATGAATTTAGTTTAAAAAACAATTTGGTATCAAACACTTCGATGCATAGAGTGTCTACTCTTAAATAGCTAGCGCATTACATATCCTCCAGTCAGTGTTACTTGTATTAAATTAATATGATTGAATAGCATAACTGATACCGAAGGAACACTTTTCTGTTCGAGGTCAGCTACACTCAGACTAATTAATATATGCTACTAAACACAACATTGAACTCCCTGACCGGATAGCGGATTCAATCTCAATCCTCGGGGTAATTGATTAAGTCGCTTCTTAAATAGGCACGACAATGCCTGATCTAGGGCCAAGCGTTCAATTATTCACATCCAGATTTATGCCTCTCATTGTACCGTATTGGCCGGTAATTTTTCTCATTGACTTCAAGGATCTAGAAAGCACGCATCGCATTTTACTTGAATAACTTGGATTAGAATGAAACAATATTTCAGCTCTCATGATTATTGTTATTGCGATCGTGTGAAAGGAAGGAGTTTAATATTGATGATGACATGGTCACAATAGTTGACTTCTTATGATGTTGACCATTTCTCATTATTTTTGATAAGTATAGGCCTAAAACAGGAAAACCGAACCCACTATGATTACGTATTATCATGTTGGAATCTTGAAGTTCAAATTGTTATGAACTCACAAAAAATATATCAATCAGTTATCCAATCAATTTTATTTCTTGAAAATTGTACAGATTTTCTTGGGAACAACGCGCGTGCCTTACCAATGCGGTGATCACAAAAACATGATTAAGATTACTTTCTTATGATGCTAACACGTGCCTAACCTGTCTTTGTACAATTTGTCGGACGAAGCTAATCGTATTCCAAATTAAAGCACCGGCATTATCATATTACAACACACATACTGTGGCGCCTTGGTCATTTTAGTATAAATAATGGGGAAAACGCTTTGCACTTAGGCAATTTTTCTTTTTTTTTATTTTCCAGTTTGTCAGCATTTCTACCGGTCGTCACGACGTGACGGGGGATTTACGAACGATTAGGCAGTGGTGGTCATCGATGTCTGGTCAAGAGGAAGGGCGTGGAAGGGATGATAACGACGCCGATGAAGAAGATGATGATGATGAGTGAAAGAAGGGTACGATAGAGAACGGGCAAAGATAGAAAAAGTGCGAGAATGAAAGTTATAGATTAAAACACAAACATGCTATCAGTGATCATATCGTAATAAAGTTATAGCGAGAATAACAAATTCGATAACGGCAACAATGATAACATCACAAAGCCGACGAAAACACTATTATTGTGGGTTTGTGATTCGGAAGAATCATTTAGCTTCATAAGTCATTTAGAGACGAAGAGGAAGGGGTACAATCCAAGATAAAAAATAAATGATCAGAGGGGTTAGACATTGTTAGGAATACAAAAGAAATGGCGGAGAGGATGGAGGGATGGAAAGAGGCAAAAAAAAGAGACAGAGGTGTGGTGAAAAGAGGAAAGAGGGGACGGAGTAAAAATTGATAGAATAGAAAGAAGATGGGGAAGATAAATGTCAGAGGGTGATGGTCTACCCACAAATAGCCGAGGGTTTATAATACAGGTAGAAGAAAAGCAGATGTATCGCGCATAGACACGAGGGGAAAGATGGAAAGAAATCATAGTTGTTAGGCAAAAGTTCAATAAGGAGGTGCCTTAATGAATAAACCAACTGAGAAATTCGAATTCCGGATTGGTGATTCACGCATGTGCATTCTGATATTCAAAACGAACCAAACCAAAATGCGAAAAAAAGTGCAGGTGCTGAGACCATTCCTCACGTTCTCACGCTCGTCATGTTTTCAATGAATGCTAAAATACAGGTAATACAAATAATACATCCATGTGCGAGACAATTCATCTTTAGTCGAATGACTAAATTAGGAGCCTGTAATGGAATATCCCTCCACGTATGACAGGTATGAAAAGAAGTGAAATGTGTTGATAATGCCACACTTGTACCCTCTCGTTTCAAGATATAGATAGAGACAGCGTGCGGGATCATTAGATGACAATAAATGATAATATCACATGCCAGACAGTTTATCATGAAATAAGTGTTTAGTTGAAAAGCAAGCATGTGATCGGGCGAGTACCATAAATGAATAAATGACAAGTAACCATGCGCTGCATTTTCGTAAAAATGAGAGGGGGGGGGGGCTGGGGTGATACGTCCCTTATCCTCCTATCCATCACCACCTATGAACAATGACTTACAATTTCAGAGGATCTTACCCATTTCACAAAATGTTCTTTAAAAGGTTTTGACATGGTTGAGTCTTCTATATTTTTATAATTAAAATGATAACAATAAAGGGCATTTGTAAAAGCGCACATAATCCATTAGAGTTTCTTGCTCAAGGTGCTCCAATATTACTCCGGCTAAGCCAGTCAGTTTCTTGTTTAAGGAAATTACGGCATGGCTAGGATTCGAACACACGGCCCTGCCTTTCCAAGTTCGGAGACAAATCTACTGGGCCACCACGCTCCACAACGCGTAACTTTTTTCTGTTGAATTCAGATTTTGTTATAATTCATCGCTAATTTTAATTATTGATTTTCAATGAAACTATTATGATAAGAACACTATCACGTACGTTAAAATTTAATTACTACCCGTCTTCATGTTGTCCATCTCTCACTTATCGGCATCCAGTCGAAATTTTAGGGGCCAATTCTCCTCTTTCATTATTAACAAAAAGTAAGCCTTTGATTAGAAATGAAATATATATATATTACAGCTGCTCAAGATTGTTAAGGTATCACAAATTTATTGCAAAGACATAAAGAATCATTATATGGTTACTTGTAAATCATCGACAGCCTTGCGCCAGCTGCTCATGCCACAGAATGTTTGCATAAGTCACCTGCAAGATTTATATTCTTATTCGAATCTGACATACATACACGTTATGTAGAATATACATATAAATTATGAATTATGTTCATATGCCTATGTGGGTGTTGTAGGTGGTTGTGTTTGAGAAAGGGAAAGGGGGCCGAGGCGGTATAGAATGACAGGCAGAGACAGACCTAGGTAGATGAAAACGTAGAAAGGAAAAAAAAATGACAGAAGTAAAAAATATTCTCGGTTTTCAAAAGATATCATACAATGTTCATATCTCATTATACTAGTCACGTGCGAATGACCGCCGAATTTATGCATTTCATACATGTACTTAAAATAATGACCCGCCCCCCCCTCTCTCTCTTGATAAAAAAAGACCACGTTCATATCTTAGGAAGATATACTAGTCATATACGAGTGAGAGTTAAATCTCTGAAGTTCATAAAAGTAATTCACTGGTTAGCCTCGTTTTTCCCCTCTCTCTCATGCGATTTTAAAGCTCTGAAGTATAACATGGCTTTTTCCCGCCTTTATCTTTGTCTCACTCCCTTTCTCCATATTAATCATAATTTATTCAACTACAACTAAATAGTAAATATATATATATGACAAGAATAAAAATGAAGGTCCTGCGTTGGTTGTGGTAGTAAAAGCAAAATACGATTAGAATAAAAACAACCGTCGATAGTAAAGGTGATCAAATTGTCACCCATAGTATATATATATAATATATATATATAATTCTATTTGAGGAGCTGACAGGCTGACAGATATTTGAATGCTGTGAGATTGCACTGGATATAGAAATGTCCAGAGAAGGAACAGCGCTAAGGTAAGGCATACAATTTAAAACTGAATAATAAGGCAATCCTTTATAACCAAGACTGGTAAATATGATATGAAAATCAACTACTCCATCTACCTCTCTCGCTCTCTCTCTCTCTTTCATCCAGATGAAAACACATATTATCAAATTAATCTACCAAGTCAACAACCCTTAAAACGGAGTCTGTAAAGAGAGGTAGAAGATCCCCCTACCAAATGGAATGCTAATAGATGACCAGTTGAGGCGGGCCGTTGATAAATGACTGTTATGATCCATAACGACTTTATGATGGACGATAGTAACGCATACATTTGTCACCTTAACTTATGGACGGGCCCCTTCTTCGTGAAATTCGATTATATGCCCTTCCCCGTTCGCTGTCATCTCTTCATTCTGGTCGCTGTTGCATTACTCGGCAACGTGGTATCTTCAACACGTTTGCAAATTGTCAGTGAAATAAAGCTCTCTATAGGAGAAACATACAGATAGAAAAATGGTGAAGCTACTAACGATTATGTCCGACCTGTCGAGTAAGGGGCACAGTGGATCTAAATTTAAACTCGGGCGAACATTTACGGGGGCGTTCGGGGAAGGGCAGAGGGAATTTTTAATTCGATTTACATAGCCACATTACGCATCCTGGCACGTACGACCCCCTTTGTGCATGCTCTGAGTACTGATGCGGCAGATGATAGTGACATGAGCTGAAAGTTGCACATAAGAAAAATGACAACAAAAAAAACACGTATTACAGGTAATTTTGAACACAATCAAGATTTTATTCTTTTAATCAATATGGTATTTGCCCATGAATATTTATACATTGTGACATTAGCTACAATTTAACAAAAGTAACGCTGCAATGTTGCTCAGTAATTTATGTGCCAGTGTGTTAGGGTGCATGGAGACATAACACCGAGATCTACAATCACTGTACCGTATTGTTCAGTTGAATGGCGTAGAGAAGGGGGAAGGGGAATCGTTGGGGCACTGGGCACCCAGATTCTCACGACAAAAATTCTCATGGCAAAAATTCTCATGGCAAAAATTACCACAAAATTAACTGCTTTAAATTTGAAACGGCATATTTTTTGTTCGCCCGTTTCTTTTGCGACGTTTATGCAATTTTCTCGGCTCGCTGGCGCAGACTAACGTTCGCTTGTGCGCCATAAGCATATTTTCATTAATGGGACTATTGATAAATCATGTATGGTTGTTGGATTGTTGAACTATAACCTCACTAGCTTGAATAAAACTCATTTACTTAGAAACTGGCCCCTCAGCAAAAAAGTCGTATTCATGCCAATCCGGGTACCATAATTTTCAACTAATATCTCCATTGGCCATACATATTTCTATATTATTGATGCATTACACGTGTGTCGATACTTCCATGGTTTGGGTTCTGAGATTAAGAATGAACAAATAATATTTCACTGCCCATGCTGCTCTTGTCTCAAAATTCGTGTTTTCGTGTAATGCACTAATCATATTATTGATTTTGCTGAATTAGATCTGACACAATCATGATAATATATAACACTGTGATATTGTTTGGCATATTATTCCACCAACATTGTCCATATAGAAACCAAATCATGGAGGCAACACTTTTGGTTCACTTCGAGCAAAGTTGGAATCAACATTTTCTTCCGATATTTGCGAAAAAGGTCTGACCAAAAATTTTCACCGCCTTAGAATAATGCATAAAGGAGTAAGCAATACGTCACGAAAATGAAAAGCGATATTACAGATAATAATAATAATCTTGACGATGCTGCTGCTGATATTGAAATACTAATAATACATGGGGTGGGTACTTCAGCTATGAGCTGATCTTCCATCAGACCCTGAATAACATACTCATCTCTATTTTGAAAAATCGAGCGCGTAGCGCTTATCAAAAAGGCATAATGTCCAATTTACCACTGAGCCACAAATCCTGATGTATACACATTTAATTATAAACATTTTCGCATGCAGAAAGATTACAGAGAGTACATTGCTGTACATGACAATGAAATGAGAAACACATTACAACTTTATTGATCACCCCATAACAAAACATTAATCTATTTATTGAAATAGTCATGATAGTCGCGCCTACATAATTACAATCGGGTGATTAAATTGGATCCATTATTCATTATGCAGCTAACGCTAATTGTTATCCACAATGATAGGCATGCCGAATGGAAGAATTAGATCTCTGTGATCATTCCGCTGAATTGTTCCTGACAATTGAAAATAAAAATGGCAATAGAAATCAAACGGCATTTTTATCCTCAAAGAGATGCGCAAATCGTATATCTATACAGCACGATTAAAAATGCACCGTTGTCGTTAAATAGTTTGCACTTTTACGGAGAAACAAGAGCTCGGAAATAGGTCACCGCGGATGGGTAAAATTTCATTCGATTATTCCCCTTAATCAACTTAATGGTAGGGATATCAATATTATAGTCAAATGAAATCAAAGCGTTTGATTTTAATACTGGGGGCCATTATCTCTGCATCGTCTCGTTACTCAACTTTCCTTTCTCACCTTGAATATGAGAGCAATGATGTGCAAGGAGGGATTTGGGGGTAAAGTGCATTACGCTAATGAAAAGGTTAACAGCGTGTAAAGCCCTATGGAGATAGTACCATGAGCGGTATATAGTCTCTTTTAATTCATGAAAAATCCTCGCATAATTATTCCCTGTATGATACCGGTTTCTGCGTTCGCTTAGTTGTACTTAGATACCGATAGATAGAGGCGACTTTCATGTCATTATTGATATTTGTTCCGTTTTACAATTTTTAGGCTTTCAGAGGACCGTACAGAAATAAAAGTTCATAGGCCTACATTTAACAAAGCCATATCAATAACTTTCACGACCAGTTAAGATTGTACAACACGCCAACATTTATTTCAAAAGTATTGTATTGAATTGTTACAGGTTTGTTTCGTTGCACTCTTAAAATAGTTGGGCAAAAATGCCCAACTTTTAACCAACCCTGGGCAACATACTGTCCACACAAATATTGTATAAAATCTGTCAAAAATTGTTAATGAAAACTAATAATTGGGTAATGAATTTGCTCAATTTGATAATGATTGCCCAGAATTATATAAATGTATATATTACCCAACACAGTGGACATGTGTTGCCCAATGTTTTAAGTGTGTGTTTTCTGTCATCATTCGTTTGTTTTATTTCATTTTTAGAGGGGGTTAAATTGCTGGAATACACAATAACAATACGACAGTTGCATTTTTTGTTAAACTATGATTCTTTTTTTCCCAAAGGTCTAAAAAAATTATCCGGTGCTTTACAAATTGTAAGGTAAAATAACATTTATATATGAATTATTTCCATCTAATCTAGGAAATTGCCTAAGCGATGATGACAACTGGTCAAGGTTATGATAGCTCACCGTAATTGCTGATGAATTAAATATATTTTGGGAGACCTCTGCCTTAAGTTATCATAACACCGATGCAATCGATATGCTGATTTTGTTTAAGGGCCGCATACTCTATAAACATTCATCGGAAAGAAAACTGTTTATATTATTGTTTTTGAGAATGGGGTCAGCTTTGGAGGTGTTTTGATTGACGGAGATGGTCAGGGCTCTCGTTTCCAACACCACGTTGCCTTAATCAAATGGTGTCCCATGGCTACAGCCACACGTTAGCAGGCTAAATGTCACGCCACGAAAATCAATGGATGGGACTGAGCGGGACCCAACGCCTGGCTTCTCCATGGCCCAAGGGCCGTACGCGCCGTACACTGTAGAAGCCTGTCTAACGGGTCGAATTTCTCCTTAAAATAGATTGGGGTTTAGCGCAAAGATGGTAGGACCCGCTCCCGTCGACTCCTAACACAATTTAGGTTCTATTTAGGAGCCTTAATCGATAATTTTATGAATAATAGACACAATAAAGTTCGACCCAATATAATTCACATTACAAAAGCTTCACGTAATGCCCGAAGAACACACCGCATTAATCATTATTAATTTATTCATTGGTTTTAAGATCACATGGTATTGACGTCTGTAAAAAGTAGAAGCCATGTGCTTAATATAATTCAGTTCACATCATAATCACCTTGTTTGTATTCAAAATATCCTGTTCTACAAACCCTACCTTAACAATGTGCTTCTTTTCTAATGAAAAATGGAATGTCAAATAGCGAGACGATAAGTGTACCATGCTATCATCCGAAGGCGACATGTCTCTCAACCAACTTGACGTTTTGAATCATCCACCAAGTAATAACCCTACAACTTATCATGCACCTTAACCCAACACGACAGAAGATGCAACTGAACATCAACTTTAACCCTGTATAATCTCTGAAAACACCCGTCGCCCAACAGAATGTTGCATGGGTCACCGTATCGAGGGTAGCCCCAGATATGCACACAAATGAGACGAAGCTCTCCTTACAGGCATTGAAAATGTGCATTGGGGTTGACCAGCGCTTGGACCCGGTTGACATTTGAGAGCATTCTAATCGAGTCATCTAAACCGATATTCCATGCCACCTGCATTTCGATTCGCCAAGAGATGAAAATTATTATCGACAAAGGATTTCGTTTGCAGCTTCCTCTCAATTTATCTTCTTTACTTCTCCCCCCTTTCTATCGTTGAAAGGAAAGGTACTGTATCCAAAAAGTGTGTGATATGTTTTCTAATTTGGCACTTATTTCACACTGTGGGTCTGTCAACTGATGGGTCTTATTCTGTCTCTTCTCTCCCCTCCATTTGATTTACTGTCTCTTTCCGTGTACCCCCTTCTCTCTCCTTATCCATCCACCGAGTCTTTTCCGATTTCTTCCTTTGTTATTGCAGATGATCCAGTTGAGAATAACAATCGTAACTGTCAACAATAGTTCTAGAGAACCTATCATATTGTTTTGAGACAAACCACTTTTCAAAATGCGTCTATGTAAACAATGAGCACGTGTAAATTAATTAGATTTGTCAATTAAAGCGAACAAAACAATTCTAATAAGTTGCGTTTTCTAAAACACTTATTAATCTTTTATCTTTCATTGACTCTCTCTGATCTGAGGCTGGAAAAAAAATGAAATGGCTAAAAACTTTGCTCAATCAGACGTTTTTTTTAAATTCAAAGTAGCTTGAAATCACACGCTGACACACATATTTACGAATCCATATCTCTTTCAATAACAAAAATACATTAATGAAAGCTGCGCCGACATAATACCTTTTTACGAGAAAATGTCACCACTCTGCTCGACATCTGTATTTACTAAATGGAGCGGCACTTTGACAAGTTTAAGTCAGTATCAATGAAGCCAACTGAACAATAAAACATGTATCTGCGATCTGTTTGATCCTTAACATCAAAGGCGAGCAGATAAGTGGGGAAATTGACACGCGATTTACATGATGTTGATGAGCAAGATACGAATCAATAATCTAGGTTATAAGGCCTATTATAGGAAACACGGTGACGAAAACATCACCGATTATGAACACCAATGTGATGATGTTTGTGAGCTACAACCCCGTGTAACGCCGGAAGTTCTTTGATCAAAAGTAGGGAAAGTAGTTATAAATGGAGACGTGACCAATGTTTTATTTCCGGAAACGGTTAAATTAATACATCTGCTATGATCGCAAATTTGAAGGTCTGGTGGGTGTTTCATAAAATTGTTCATAAGGTACGAATGACTAAACGCATGACTGGTGACCCTTTCTTCTCATGTTATAATATTCCTATGTAGCTGACTTATCACCTAAGAACAGTCGTGCCTAAAGTCATGCGAAACTTTGCGGACAGTTTTTTGAAACACCACCTGACAATAAGCGAAAAATTGCGGACCTGATTTAATGAAGGACAGTGCACAAGCCGATAGATTGGAGTTAATGCGAGTCGACCTTTGCATTGCAAACTGAAATGAATTTGATTCATTCAACATATTAACTTATTGCTCATCTATCAATTTTAAATGACAGTTAAGGTATTTAACCATGAAAGTGAGCTTTATTCCAATCAGCTAATGCATCCATTTTAGGACACAAATGATGGCTGTGCATTTACAATATGATATGATTAATGGTATTGTCTCTCTTTCAACCCTATTCGATAAAGCCAATGATTTTGACATTTTCATCCAATAAAGTTTGTCATCTATAGCTTTATTTCGTAATTCCCCATGCCAATTCCAGGGAAGACATTCTACAATAACCAGATAAGGACAGGGAATTCCAAAAGTAACTATCTTCTTAATTTTCTTAATTTTTAAGAGTTTTTTTTTTCGAAATAGGTCAATGAGGATATGGATAAGTTCGGTCCGAAGTACATAGGTTGGTATTCTGCCTGGTGGGGAATTAGAGGGATGAACCTGTTAGTTGAATTCCGTTTGATTAATGTAAGCCTCACACACCCCCATCAAACATGGAAAGCCTGTTAAAAAATCTTTCCCTTTCCCTTGCTATTAATCCGTTAGCTTATACAAGCAGGCCGCTGCTGACACTGATAATATGCCAATAACTGAACAGCTAAAAACCACAGCAACTCCATATATACTAATCATCATTGATTAATGCATACAGCTGGACCACCTCTTAAGTTCAGGGGCGCGACTGACACATATCGATCTCAACTATACGGAAATCAACAACAAAAATCTGATTCAGCTGCCAACTGAATCATTATTGCAGACCTAGTAAGCGAATACATGTCTATATCTTGTAAAAATATCAGAATTACGTTTCATTTTTTAATATGATTTAGCCGCTTATCCAATCAATAATGCACAACCATTTGAACGCAGATTCTAGTTAAAGGTCAATTCCACCCCTGAAAAATGTTGATTTGAATACATAAAGAAAATCAAACTAGCAAAACACTGACAATTTCATCAAAATCGGGTGGAAACTAAGAAAAGTTATGACATTTTAAAGTTTTGCTTATTTTTCACAAAACGGTGATATGCACAACTCTAATGAGACAGTAGATGGTGTCCCTCACCATTTCTCCTCATTTGCATACCCACCAGGATGTACATAGAACGATTTTGATGAAACTTTCTCTATTTATTCAAATCAACTTTTTGTTGGGGTGGACTTGTCTTTTAATGATAAAGATATGTTCGAGGTAGCGATAAAGGTACCATAAAACCGTAAAGATTTTTTTCTTCAAAAAGACATGTGTGAGCTTAGTCATTGATCAGGCCTACCCGCTTAATTCTCTCAGGCACTTTTTATGGTGAACATCTACTATCAATCACACATTCAGGGGTTTATGCCCGTCAGTTTGTCTAAGAGTGCAGATATTGTTAGATATACACTTAGTACAAGGTATAGCTCCCCTTCCATCTAACGCATTTTTTTTCTGTCGACAACATTGTTTCATCCCTTTGATATCTGTTACCCCTGAAAGAATCATTACCTTGAAAAATTTGTTATAGTATTCCTTTTTTTTCCTCAGGTGTTGATAAATTACAAAGTGAGCTTTCACAATGTTCATATCTAATATAGATACGAGGGTCAGTTTCATATAACCGCATACGGTTCTGCCTTTGGCTGGCGCATTTGCACTATTTTCATTTTTAATTTATTTCGAGACAAAAAAGAATGAATGAAATTAATTGTATGTTTATCATTACGGAAGCCAGATTAATCAAAATTTCGACATGGAAATTTCAAGGGTAATAACCAAGACATGAATTCTCGCCTTCTTATTTTTCTCTAAGTGTGATTAAAAACCGCCGGCACAGGTGAGATAATATCAAAACGTCAATTGAGACAGATTCTATTCAGAAAAGAAACACATGTTGACCACACTTGGACAGGCAAAAGGATTAAAATAGAGTTGATGTATGTTATTGACATATAGAGATTCAAAATATAAACGACAAGGTTAGCAAATGCGGTTTCAATTATTCAACTTCTTTATATCTCAGAGAGAAGTACTCCATTTGTGACCTTTGGATGGATTGGAACGGGCATCATTTTAAGTACAAAGGATATCTTATGTGATTGGAATTTAAATAAGACGTAAAGCATTTGGAACGCAACTCCAATATTGAGCTAAACAACAACGACAACAACGAGCAAATGGAGTTTCAATATCCGGTGAACGTTGCTATCCATTCGCATTATGAAATTGCAGCCACGGCAACGAAAGGTATTTGATTATTGATATGGTGGATATGCAGAGAATTTCAAAAGAACGTGAAATAAAAGAATGTGAAATGACATTTTGGTTTATGAACTAACATGCCACTGCATATATCCATATTGCACAACAAAAACGCTGTTTAGAATTTTAAGCAGTTATTCAAACTTTTAAACTGTAAAGTTTTGAATTCATTTCAGGTATTACAAGTATAATTTTTAAAAGATAAAAAAGGTGTTTTCAAAATGTAAACGATTGTGTGTTATTGTGACGAGTTTAAACAAGTTATAGAAATTAAACAGCGTTTTAACAATTTCAATAAAGTTAACATAGTGCCGGTCTGAATAAGAAATTTGATGGGGTACCTGAATAAATATTTAGCAAATGGCAATGAACGCTGATCAGATCTAACATACTGTCGTAATCTGGACCTTTGTACAAATGTATATGAAATGGATGTACAAAAATGCTGCAATACATTAATATGATTTCCTACTTATTTTAAGAGTTGCTCTCAACCCCCGGACCTTCATTTTGGAAAGTGATGTGAGAAAGGAAATATAGCATGACTTCCTCAGAATCTAAATTTTGTCATGAACTTCTCGAAAGTACACTCCTATATTTCTCTCGTTCTCCTTAAAAAAATCGATGAAGTAATGGCTGTACGATCGATCAAACTCTGTATTGTTTTCCGGACGGGTTAGTTATTTTCAATTTTATTTTCTGTCTTTTTATTTGTATCACACTTTCTTTATTTCCAAAGAATAAATACAAGAAGGAATGAAACTAAATTTTTCATAAAAAAAAACGTTCCTGACAATTATTTTATCCAATCAATCTTGAAAAAAAAAACCCTAAAGTTCAGTTTGGATAAGATCTTAGCAGAAACGTCATGTACCTACCCCATCTTTGGTAATGCCACTGAAAACACGCAAGGGTCGATATCTTCTTGTCATGGGAACAATACCATAAAATAGGCATATTCGATTAAAAACTTTGTGCTTAGAAATTTGATAAAATTAAAATCACTTAAAAAACATACATATATTTCCCCCGTTTATCAACCAGTAACTGATAAAGGTTCATGAACTTAAGTTGACATAAAAATGAAATTTTTTATTAGTGATTTGTCTGGAGCTTATAACGCATCTGAGATCCACCACGCCATTTTATAATAAACTTTTATTACATTTCAAATCGTAAAGGAACAAGACTTTATTTCTTGCGGGTGTGTCTATGAACATCAGACGACTACAGCGCCTGGGGATTCATTGTATGATACCTCCCAAAACTCATGCATTTCTAATTAAGCAAATATGGCATAACACATGTTATACACCCGTTGACAGACATGTTCCAAAAACATATTTGTTGATAATAAGACACAAACCGCAAGTAACCAAACGTAGCGTTATAATTCTACGAAAGCAGGTCATCTGATTCAAATTAATCTAGATGTTAAGCAGGAGTTGAACATGAAATATCGGCCTACATAGTTAGTGAATAGAGAGCAGAATCTCATATTTTTTCATCTCCAGATGGATTTGTCCTGATTCTACTACATCCTTTGATGTTAAATATTAATTGCTACTTGATCTTAATATAACTAAAGTTGGTATATGGTAAAAGAAGTTATATATATATATATATATATATATATATATATATATATATATATATATATATATATATGTATGTATTTATGTTTGTATGTATGTATATATACAGTATAAAGTATTAGAGTACTGCGGATCGAATAACTGTATTCATTTAAAAAGAATGTGTTTCTATATTTTTCAAGTATGGGAGATCGAATATCGTTGTAGCCCTATTTGGCTTATCATACTTCCAACCTTCGTAAGAGCCTCGATTTCTACAAGAAATATATTGCTTGTACATTTATCAACTGATAATACATATTTAATATTTTGGTATCATAAATAGTCCTAAAAATGTAACGTGATCACAATGATTATTAAGATTATTAAGATCTGCCAAAATAGAAATATCTTTAAATAAAATCCTATAAGGGAAAAGTTTTTATATAGTCTAAAATAAGTTGAGTAAAGGCTAATTCAATTATAAATGAAAAGAGAATGTGCACGATTCTTTATGTCAAATATTTGATAATACAAATACAGTTAAAAAGTGATAGATTTCCACAAAACTATGCTAAAATATTTACAGCATAAAATTAGTGTCAGAGTTTTTCTGACAATCATGTGTATTCCTCTTTACATATGATTATCCATCGGATAATGCTTTTACCTATACCCATTGTTGCTTTTCAGAGAACAAGTAGTCAAATAACAGGAAAGGAGGTAATTGTCGAATTGTGCTACAACAGTACACTTAATGGCAAGGATTTTTTTTCAGAAAAAGTTATTTCAGAGGTCAGTGGCTTTTCACGCTGACCCTTTGATTATACAATCCTGTCACGCAGATCGTGCAGTTGGGACTAATGGTCACCCGATTCAAGAGTTGTTTTTCCTCCTCTCTTTCTCTTGGTCACCTTCTGCCCTCACCTCGTTCCATCTATGCCCATTAAAACATCTATTTTTATCAGTATCACGGTCACTTTAGAGGTGTATCTAGAATTATCGATAAGCGGATGGGTGACGTTTCTGGTATGCTACACTCAGCCTTAAAAATGGTATGAACTGAATCTTTATAACGAAATATTTAGAAAAAACAACTGAAGCTTTAATCAGAATCATTTTGCTCTTTTAATTCCCGTCGATTTATATTTTACCTAAATAATTTTCTCGACAGGAATAGTCATTTCTGTGAACACAATGCAGCATAAATACGGTAGTAAACAGGTATGACGAGAGTTTCAGGTCTATAAAGACCTTTAGAAAATATAATCTATAACGTGTACCGACTAAAGATTTATCCTACAGTTTCTGTAGCTACATTTCTATCTTCATAACGCTCTAATGTGGAGGCTTATTCTCTTTCTCTATTATCACTTATGGTATTGATTCAACACCCGCTTGTTTCCCTCTCTCAACTGACCCCATTCGCCTCATTTTCCCTCATTATTCCACAAAACCCCCAGTTGTTCTATTAATCACATTAAGCAGAACATGTTTGCCCAATCCAGATGATTTTTTTTTTGTCTTGCTCCATTTGCCTTTACCGCACCCTCCGTCACTTCCCCTTCACCTAGTTCCATATTCATGTGAACTCTAAACCTAGAGTATCTTCAAGAACCAATGATCCAACTGATCGAGTTCATATGTGACCCACATTCGATGATTTTAGTCTATCAGCGTACTCCCCTTCGATTTGAACTTCCAAACATCTGCGGGTCATCATGTGCGTAGGTTTTCACTTACCAGGAGGAAATACAATGCATACATTTTGATGAAGCGTTTGTGCAAAATCCGCTTTAAAGCATGAGTAATCGATAGAAAAAACAACAACAATAAAGGAATCATTGAATATTTTACTTGATATTAGCACAGTGGATAATACGTTTTGAATTGTCTAACGTCATTTTTATTCAGTTAATTCTAATTAATCCTATGTTTACTATAGGCCATGTGAACGCCTGTTAGCAACGGATGGGCGGGCGCAAGCCAAGTCCCCCCTCCCCCCCTCCGTGAATGTTCACAGCACGCTCAATATTTCTTATATTTACAATATTTCACACGATCCTTTGATTTCAATCTTAATTTACAAAACCGACCTCGAATTTATGTAGATTGCTTTCCGCTTGCCTATATATCTTTTTGAACTTGATAAGGTATCCCATCTGCCTCCAGAATGAAACAAAATTGTGTATGGACATGCATCAACGATGTCATGGCGTCCCTGGACATTCTGTAAAATGTAGAGAAATTGCTCCGTGAGGCATACCCCCAAACGTATTTGTCATGCATTCTCTTAAATATAGCTCTCTTCACAACATTTGATCTACAATACTTCATTTTAATGAGTCCAGATACTCTTCATCTGTGATGCACGATAAAGTCAATGGAATCATTATGATTCTACTTTAAATACATTTCTCCCATCACAGTATCCTTGTGACCGGGAATGCATGAATGGTCGAGCAGGCAGAAGGCATCATGTCAAGTACTTCATGCATTTCATTTGACATCTCCGATCTCGACATTGAGATTTAACCTTACCACACAGTGCATCTTGAATTGGACTACCCAGCTTTGCCATTTCGTTCCCCCTTCCTCCCCTCCTAGGAGGTTATCGGCAGATCAGGAGCATCCAAACTGCTTCCCCTTGCCGCGAGCTTGCAAAACATCCTGCTGGTAGCTCAGCAGCTGTACAACGCACCCTCCCCCACCAATTGAATTAATCTCCAAATCTGCCCCGCAATAATGCAATTTATTACGACGCATCTACTTTTGTCGGCCCTCTTCTTCTCGATCAGTCCAACGCCATCACGGATAGACATACACAAACTCGCAAATGATTAAGTAGATCTTTTCTATTGTCAATCCAACCCTTCTCGACAAACCGTTCTCTTTCCTCTTCATTCCCTTCTGTCATCACCCATGGTTTCATGTCATTCTCAAGAACATTTCCCACACGTTTTGAAAGGGGGATTCTGTGTTTCTTAAGGATTCAAGAAACACTCAAGACCAAAAAAAGATAATTGCAAGAATCACCACGTTGGCGACTTTTCTTACAATATGTTTGCTTGAAGTGCTTCGGGGGTCAGGGAATAGACCGAGTACTGTTTGGAACATCGATAATCCCGAAAAGAGGCTTTCAATATATTAGTAGCCACATCCTCCATGTTTCTGACCATGCTTAGGCTTAGGCTTACAGTCTGCTACTGAGTACAAATCAAGGTTTAGATCTATAAAGAAATCATTCTTACTTGTACTTCAATACACTTAATATCAGTCCAAAGGCGTTGAATGAGCACGCAGAGTTGGATAAATCAATATGAGGACATAAGATAAGACACAGAGCATATCCTACTTCTGTTTTGACAAGCTGACAGTAATCGGCTATTGTTGGGATACCCGGGAGACGACGGGCTAAGAAAATAAATTGATTTTAGTGTTTGTATTAATTTCATCTAGCACTATCATTGCAAAGAAGTACAGAACCAAATACATTGTATTTTATTACATTGGCTTTCAGATATGAAGCATATACTTCCTTGATTTCAAATTTAATTTATTTTTTTTAGTCGCACTAATCCTATTGTTGCATTACACTTTAGGTGTGGGTACCTGAATAAAAAGGCAAAGATACATTAATAATTTTCTTCGCTGATCCTTGCGTGCTATGGAATTACAAACGAGATAATGTCATTTATGCATTTGAATTTTCACAAATCAAGTGCAATGATATAAGCAATGAATATGGCGGCTACCTGGCACGATTACACATGGATAGTTTCTTTGATAACTTCTTGGTAAACAATTAATTTAGTACAGGAATTGTTAAAGGCGGTATCGATCGCTGCAAAAAAAATATTGAAACTTCTATGCCTATGAAAGGTGATATTTTTTTAAGAACTAATAAAATATAGTACATTGGTTGGTTTTGCTTGTTATACAGTACTACGAAATTTATTTGAATTAATATAATTTCCAGAGGATTGGTGAGAGTTAAGTTTCATCTTTGTGACAAAGTCACTATTTTCAAAAAAATATTAGATAATTATCAGTTGCTAAATTTATCTCTGGCCGCGAGCAATTTATCCACCTTGAAACTTCAGGTTCCCCGAACGTGTTTTTTTTGGTAGAAACACTTTTAAAGTATGTCACTCTTTCAAGTGATTGCGATGTCATATTTGGTGATCCTACTTAAGAGAAAAATAAATATAGTACATAAAGCAATTTTCCCCTTTACACTGATATATGTTTTCTTATTAAGACTGTCCGTTCAAAATCTTTTGGACGGCTCAAATATTTATAGCGGCCAAAGAACGTTTCAGGTCACATACTGGCCGTGTTTTACTTGAAAGGAGTGGAGGAAAAGAACGAGGTCCCGTGGCCAATTGTTCAATAGTGCTGTCATGAATAAGAAAAATGACAATAATTCATTTCAATGTGGTTGTCGGAATGTACATCGTGGATTTAAACTAGTCCACACGGTGCATTATGTGCGAACATTCTAATTTCATAACGCCTAACGGTCTGTCTTATCTGTCAAAAAAAACGCTTTATGAAAATCTCTTGGGGAATAGTTAAGTAGTAGGCCTGCGGCTCGGAAAACGATGTCGAGAAGAAGGCGAATGCCCGAGTCAACTTAAGCGGCTCCCCAATGAGCGATTGCTCCCTTTAAGTAAAAAAAATATTCTCCGGCGGAGTTATCATGCAGGCAAAACAGAACATATCATAGTTTTGGAAGGTTTTTCTTCTTTTTGCCATCCGTCGATCAGGAAATTAGATTCCGTAATCCAAAGGATGGCATATTGGGAAGGGAGCCAGTGGGACCCGGTTGAAGCGGAACGTAAAACACCTGCCCTTAGGCTATACCTCCCAAATATAGATTAATGCAAGGATCTTCTTCTCTTTACTGTCTCCTTCTCAAAATCTTATATTCCCCAATTATATGTACACTCTTACAGCGTTTTATTTATTTATATTTGCTCAAATCTTACTCCTTCAAACTTTGAATTGGAATAACTTGTTTGAGTGCATGTGTATCTTCGGTGCCTTCGTGTGTGTAGGTTTAGAATACGTGAAGGGTGACGGCCCTTTGAAAATGTGTTCTTTTAAGTGTATAGAATATTGCTTTCGAGATCGGGTGGAGAGTTAATACTTTGATAAAGGGCCCGATGCCCCTCACGCCCCCAAAATAACATTGTTATAATAATAATATGAAGAAACTTCATAAAAACAAAACAGAAAATACAACTTTGCATTTATGATCCATATGTACTGAGATCACCACGTTAAAGACTGCGATGTTTGGAAAAAATTGCTCAATCACTACTCTGAATGATCATTGAATTTAATGAATGAGAAAGAAAACACACACATTTCAATTTATGCAATGCATAATATTAAGGACAATGACATTAAAGACGATTTCTTATGACTTTTCATCCGAAAAAAATCTTACAATATCAACCTAATACTTAGTCAAAGATTATTGCAGTACAATGTTCTTTTATTCTTTCATTCATGTTAAATAATTCCTATGTTCGTTTTATACAGTGTTATATATACGAACATACCACTTCAATAATTCCCTTACACACAAGGCATTTTGAGGGGTTTCATTGCTTCTTTTCGCTTGTTAAAATTACAATGGTTACTCAAAATCCGTGACGACCATCAACGCTCGACGAAAGCGCGATCCAACGAGATGATATGGGATATTAGAGAGATTTCGATTGTCTGCGACTGCAACGTATTCCTAGTTCACCGGAAGTGGTGACACCGCTCGTTCAGTATCACGTTCGTACATTGATGAAAACAGTTTCGATTTAAGTCGACGTACCCGTACCACGCCACAGCATATACCAGCGTGATAGCGAGCGGGCCGTGGGCCGATGCTTGGCCGGAGAATCAGGCGTAGCATCACGCTACGAACCAGTGGGGCGACTGTGGGTGCAACATTTGCACTCTTGCGCAAAAAGCCGAAAAACACGGTTGTTTGGAAATAAAACATCAATTACCTATCGGATATATGTAGTGTCTGAAAACAGGACACACTAAATGTAATGGAAAAGCTGGTAAAAAGCAGTAATTTGCAGTTTACCAGCCCTGCTGAATCAACGAAACTCGAGTGTTGATGCGGCTTCATTCATTTTCGCCAAGCTGGGATGACGTCATCATGTACGAACTAGCGCTCGTTCGAGCACTATGACACCGAACGTCAAAACCCTCAAATACGAGTCACAGATTTGGTCAGTGGACGAGAAGGCTCGTCACAGATTACTTCGCGCATGCGCAGTGCTCCCAAAATTCCTTAATCTCGTACGTCCACATGGCACGTCACAGAAAACGAAAGGTCTCAATTATAGGATAAGGACTGACACGGATTCCTCTCACAGCGTGACCTTTTAATACTATGACAAACCACCAGGAATAATCCACCCATGATTCTCTGCATGGCATGACATAAGGTACCATCATTGACCATCACATGATCAAGATGACGGATTTAAGGCCAAACGCACTAACCCATTGCCTTTATATTCTTCATCAAGTTACAGGGATGCTCCGGGCTGAGAATTATATTTCATATTTAAATAAATAGTGTAACATTCACAGAACAAAATGCTAAAGATTTCATCAAAATCGGATAACAAAAAAAAACCCAAAGTTATTGAACTTTAAAGCTTAGCAATATTTTGTGAAACAGTTATGCACACGTCGTCATGAATGGGCTAATGATGTCACATCCCCACATGCTTTTTTTCTTATGTTATTACATGAAATCATAATTGTTTCATTTTTTTCATACATGATGTCACATGATGTGAAAATGATGTATCTCCATTATGATGTAATAAGTTGCAGCAATGAATATCTAATGCACTTAATCAGTTGTCAATTCAATTGTTTTAGTTCTTGGTTGAAAATTTTTTAAATAAAACACAAAACATACCTAGAATAATGCACCGGAATAATGCAAATCTTTAAAATTCAATAACTTTGTTATTTTTATCTGATTTTGATCAAGTTTACAGCATTTTGCTATGTGAACTTTACTCTATTTATTAAAGTATAAATATATTAAGCGTGGAGTATCCCTTTAATGCTGCTCAGTGTCTTTAGCACTCAACGGGTTACCGGGTGCACGTGCTGGAGTGAATTCCAAACTATATCTACCTTGCACATATACATGTCCTTTAAGATAAAATATTTGCAAAGAAAAACAGAAGTCGTAACAGCAAACTCCCATATCCTGGCAAATATATGAATATCTTAATCTAAATAACCACAAGGAGTTCGGCGAGTGATCAGATTGGGGAAACTGAGTTCATCTCTACAAAATACAGTACGTATATAAGTGATTGCAAATGGCAACAACTGTCAATCACATGTGGCATTTCTGTACTAAGTTATCAAGTTTAGCTTTGAGTTTGTTTTGGGGTTTGTGACTAAAGTACTCCTTGGAATACTTGAATCTAAAGTAGTATCTGGAAAATCGAACAAGAAAGGATTTTTTAAAGAATATTTAAGAAAGTATGTTAATGATTCCTGTGATATCGCTTTTTCCTTATTCTAAGAAAATTGCCTTTCTTGTTATTATGTTATTATGTGATTTCACATAAAACAGTGAGCCCCCCCCCCAAAAAAAAAAAAAGAGGAAGCACATGATGTAAGTCAAACAGTTCTTCGAAATCTACAGTAGAAAATAACGTGAAATGATAATTCAAATTACTGGGAAACTTTATCCACTTTTGAACATTCTTCAATTAAAAACATACATCAAAAACATACATGTGCTACTATTTCAAGCACGCACCCAGTTTGATGTTACCTTAAGAACTAATATCCATATCGCGATGCTAAATTTCATCATTGCTGCAACACTTTCAATTACTACAGGGTATTATTGACCTTTAAGTCAACCATATCCATGCCAAATACTAGTTTACATTCAAGCCCTTATATATATCACGATTTGTTTCAAAATAGTCTGAATGATAGATTAAGGACATTTCATAATCTGCAATGCTGCATTGGTGTCTTGCTATACTTGTAAGCTTTTCACAGAAAATAACTCAAAAGTCAAACTAACCTCAAGACTGCATGGATACGTAATATGAAACAGACCGATTTTACAGACTACCGAAAAATCCCGCCGAAATGAAAAGGGACTTTCCAATAAACCCAGGGGTATTTTGATTTGCATAATGCATTCCAAGCAGCAATTAATCTAAGGACCCGACAAGGTCGCATCCCATAACTTGATAATTTTCTTTTTCAATCAGGAACCATTCTCAGAACGGAAATGAAAATCTATATCGGGAGTAAAAGATCACATATAAGTATATCATGCAGCCGTATAATATCTAATGGCTTTTGCCAAGTCCGGATAAGTCTGGATATATAGGAGATTGTTTCTTGTGCATAAATTACAATCAAATATAATTTAAATTCTAATAAAATTGTTTGAGACGGCATAAGTAAGCTATTGCCACTTTTTCTCGATAGGATATTATTTGGATTCAAAGACAGAAATTTTTTTTCTATCAGAATCCAACAACATAGCCGTCCTTGAGTAAATGATTTTGGTGGAAATTTATAATTCCTCTGTAACTGAAATGAAAAAAACGAAGAAAAGAAGACAAAGACAGACTCTTAGATTTCCTTCAACGTATCATGGAGCTAATAGCTCCATGTTCATGATATAACTAATTATGTCTATGTGTGCATAAATGTAGAGATCGTCAGGATTTTTTTTCTGTTTTACGCGGTTTTCCGCTCATACTCTATTTATTCACAACGTAGCATTTGCTCAAACTACTGATCAAACTTTACCTTGAATTCAATCCTTTGCTCAAAATGATTTAGACTGACTCCAGTTAAAATTTGCTTACATTTCATTATCGTATCGTGATTTATTTTATATGTTCTTGCAGTCCTGTTTTCATTATATTTTTCATTACAACCAGTATTTTGAACATTATTTTGAAGGCATTATCATTGTCTGGTGGACAAATTTTCATGACTATACGCTCATTTCAAACAAACAAATACACACATACACACCCTACCTCACATCACGTGTTTTTCCTACTTCAGTCAAACTGTGAAGCAATTTAATTCTCCAAAATAGTTAAGACACGCAAGACGAAAGCAGATGTTCTCCCTATACGAAAGAAGTTACCAGCCGTCTACATTATGACGTCACTGCCTCCTCAACTACTTCAAAATCATATAGGTACCAGATGGAGCTGCAGAGAGAAATTAAATATTTCTTACCAGGCCCCCCCCCCCTCTATAATTCTATCTGTCGTTCCCTTACCTGACTCTTTACCACGTTCTTCACCTCCTCATTCTCAAATTATTTCTTCTAACATGCTGTTCTAATTTTGCCTCCTTATGTTTTTATATTTCTCTACTTAGTATTCAAATATGACATCTTTCATTCTGCTTTAATTCTGTTTCTCGACCTTTCTCAATATTCCTTTTATTTTCTTCAAATTTATGGCATTAATGCCGCAAACGTCTATTAAAAATGGGCAATAATCGTTCCTTTAAAAAGAATCAAACATTGAATGTCAATTGCTCATTACCTGAAATGTTCATTTTTAGTATTAAAAGGCATGTAGGGTCTATGGTTTGTTATAAAAATTATCATGTCTATAATTATCAAGTCCAGTGACTGTATCTCATTACAGCAGCACTTGTACTTTTCCACCGGGTCTTCCATGTTTCCCTATGGAGCTCCAGAAAGGGTAAACGCATTTACCCATAGCGATCCTTCCGTCACCGCATTACACACAATGTATACCCAAAAACCAAATGAAATTACTAAAGAACCGGTGAAATTTGCTTTATTGATTTATCCATAGTCGCTGCAAGATATTTTCCCTGCATTAGGGGTTGAACTAAAATGCATGCATGCACGGGCTTCGTTTCACTCCTATATCGTTTCCCGATACATCATTTGAGAAATGGAAAGTAACAAAATCGCGTGTTATAAAAACAAACACTCGACATAGGTAATCAAATAAATGTAGCTAACATGAGGCGGAGACAAACAGGCTTTTGGCAATTTATGAGTGATGTTTGTAATGCTATAACCCAAAAGCGCTTTTCGTCACGATCGCAAATAAAGTTAACAATGTGTACCGACTCACTTGTAATTTAAAGATATAAGTGCGTGTATAGCATGATGAACCACAGTCGCGATAAAAAATAATTAGTACATGAGAATAACAAACTTCCAAAGATGACATGATCAGTCCAACAATGATATTAAAAAAATCTTTTGAAACTTCTAGAAACATCTTTTTAAAAATGTCAAAATACCATTTCAGTAACGTAGTTCATATCAGCAATTGTGCTCGCTGATAAGATTCGGATAAAGTGTTATCATCACGAGCGTTTAAAAAATACAATATGCAAGAAAATGAAAGTTCCAAGGCCATTTCCACCCAAAGACCGCATGTTGATACTATTATCACACCCAATGGCAATGCCATCATTACAACCAAAACACATAAAGCTATCAACATTCGACTAGGCGTTTCAAAGTTTAAAACGAAATATAATAACTTCAACTCCTTTTGTTTTTACTTACATAAGCCTGAATGATCTCTCACGATATTATTGTAACTTTTAAATTCTGGATTTAACTAGATTTTGACTACTCGGTCTATATAGCAACGAGTAACGGTAATTTAAAAAAAAAACTTTCTCTTTAAACGCGCATGCATAAGGCCCTTTCGGGGGTTGTTAATCTATTAGATAAACTTATATTTCAGCTTGAATAACGCAAAAGCTAAGAGTAAAACAGAACTCGAACGGGAGCAATCAGGTTCAGAAACTTTATCCTCAAAATATTGTGTCAACGTTCCTTCAGCTTTTATAAAATGTGCTCCGCATGCACGCGTTTGACAATGCCTCGCGTCTAATCCAATTCAAGATGAAAATCAAAACGGATTTCATCAAGATTTACTCTAATGTAGTTACGGGGGAAAATACTAATTTGATAAATTGCCGGGGCCACATCACTATAGCATGAACCGGTTGAAATGAGGTAAGCTAGAGAGAAAGCAAGGCAATCGAAAGACATGAAGATTAAAACAGAGTATTACTAAAAGAAAACCAAGTGCAGACAGCAATTTGGATGATTGGGCAAAATTGTCAGCAGACTGCTACATACGTACAAATTAACCAGCCCGAATGACAGAGCGCTATTTTGTTAAACAGGGTAGACAGGGCCTACGCTGTTTGTTAAAATTAGGTACTGTAGGTTTTTAAAGTTTTTTTTCGTTATACAGAATAGAAAGGTGTGAACTTTCGGCATGTAAAATAGTACCAGGATACTGTTAGTAAACATGGTAAAGGTCTTGGTTTTATTTTTCTTATTACGAAAAAGAGACTTATTCAAATGGGGGTCTATTAACGCCAAAACACACACATCAAACGCAATGGGTGTATGTTTTCATGTACATTTTCCATGTATAAATTTCCAGTTCCAGTTCCTACCTTAACTAAAATGCAATGGACACTATGTTGCTTTTCACTGACGCTTAATGCTAAGTTCAAAACCCCTAAAACTAGCCTGATCGGCGACCGGGCGGCGAGTTTTTAGCCAATTTTGCCCGGGCACCGAGTGGCGGCCATCTGAGCACAAATGGTTTGGGGGGCATTGCTCGGTCGTCGCTCAAGATTTAGCGCGGATTTAAAATTCTGGCGGCGCCTGCTCACTTCACTCGCCGCCTAACAGACGCTCGATGCCCGGGCGGTCGCCGTCCGGGTGCCGACCTATAAAATCGACCGGTCGCCGTCTAACGATTTAGATAAAAAATGAACTCTTGGATCAAAGTCTGTCAAGCGGTCACCGGCCGGTCGCCGGCCACTCAGAGATCGGTCAATGATCTCACTGCGAATTCAAGATAGGCCGAGCGATTACTTAAATAGGCCGGTGGCCGACGGGAAACCGCGCGGGCATTAGTGGGTCGTCAGCCAGTCACTGCTCGGACGCTAAACCCAGAAGTTCCCCTATTTGACCTTGAGTAATTGGTAATCGACAGAACACTTCTCGGACACTTACATGTCTTTTTACAAATTCGCAGGCTACTAATCGACTGGTCGCCGCAATGAGTTATGTCTGAAGCCTAATCGTCATGAACGTGTCTGACGAAATCGATGGATATATCACCTTACCATTTTGACTTTCTATCAAAATATTGACATACGTTTATTGCCAATTTAACATATAGAAAATTATATTTCATCATGGCGATATACGCAAGAGGTATGACGTAACCCATTGTGACGACAGATGAATTTTCTTAAATCAACTTTGCAATATAATGCGTGTACTGCAGGTTACCTTACCATGTCGACAACAAATTTTTTTAAACGTCGACTTGAACAGATGATACTATTTGGTCAAGTAAATGGCTTTCCTTTTCTCTTTTCATTCAGGCTTCTTTTCATTATATGCACATCTAAAGAACTTAGTTTATGTTTCGAACATGGCCACCAAAAATTAATTGTATCAAAAGGATACTCTCTAAGTTCGCTAAGATTTAGCCTACCATGTCTGTATTTTCTGTCTTGACCATGTTGACTTATGTGTGCTATCATAACAAGATGAGCGGGGGGGGGGGGGGTAATTCATGTTTCGAACATGGCCATCAAAAATTAATTGTATTTAAATAATCAAAAGTATACTCTCTAAGTTCGCTAAGATTTAGCCTACCATGTCCGTATTTTCTGTCTTGACCATGTTCACTTCTGTGTGCTATTATAACAAGATGAGGAGGGGGGGGGGGTAGTTCATGTTTCGAACATGGCCATCAAAAATTAATTGTATTTAAATAATCAAAAGTATACTCTCTAAGTTCGCTAAGATTTAGCCTACCATGTCCGTATTTTCTGTCTTGACCATGTTCACTTCTGTGTGCTATCATAACAAGATGAAAGGGGGGGGGGGGGGTGAAATCTTCATCTTCATTCTCTTTATTAAAAGCCCACTTCACAATGTTTCATATCGAGAAAATACCCTCACGAATTATGGAATAGTGTAGTTTTTGATATCGCAATATTTAAAATCTGGCTGGGGAAATTACTTTTGTGACGTTGCATTGGTCATATCAATGCAGACACACACACTCAAACACAATGTACCATAGAAATACAAGCGCATGTACATGCTCACGTACGCACTCCCACACGATATATTTTCAACCCCCCCCCCATAAATTATGTGGGTGTGTGTTAGCGCTTAGTTCCTCAACCCCGCATTTTTGTCTTGAACTAATTTTTATATCGGGACGATTGATTATACGTTACATTACTTCAAAGAATAAAAGAATAAAAACCTCATTCCATGCGCTACGTCGTTCAATATTATCTGTACCAAATAACCCAATTACCGAAAGTAAACACACATTCTTAAACAAGTTAACGATATTGCAATATAGCGAGAGAACATTCATTAACATAAGCATAACGTATGAAGTGTACTGTGCAGCCCATGGGCTGTTCTCAAAACCAATCTGTCATCCCACGTTACACAGACATCTACACCCCGGGTATTGGTATTTAGATTTACATCTCAGCTAGGTATATCTATGACTCTTCTCGTGAGGAGAAGCATGATTTGATTTCTTTTCAAGGGATTTATTGGCGAGATTCTGTGGGCCAAGCGTCCTGATACTAACAAGTCACATGGGAGCATCATAGTAAAAGCTGAACATAAATTTCTCATCCCCGTACTTCTCATATTACCCCTGTCTTACACACTGATAATCTATGAACAAGTTGTACAATGTACTCTCCTTCATTAATACCAAGCTTGGTTTTCCCTGTACAACACTACCATGTTTACATTAAGTTTATATATATACGTGTATGATAAGTAATTACAGTTCACCCTTTTACACGCGTAAAAAGGAGAAAATGACATGAAAAATGATACGAAATATCATATTGTCTATAATGCCTACAATATTACACCATTTCACGCACATTTTTTTTTGTTTATATAATTTTGATGGAATGCAAAATTTGATTGCAGATGTGTAAGTGTATACTTGTTATTTTAGAAATAAAGTTTATTGATTTTCATAGTCTTGCAATATGGGATTCAACAAAATAAAAGGAATTGAGTGGAACAATAAATTCATGTCGGTATTTCGTCCTTTGGTTATTTCTCTCATCGTGTGTTTATTTTTAAAGACTCAATGCAATCATTTGAATAAGCCTCCCAAATCTCAGTCAACATGTCCCGAAATCTCGCCGTTATCTCGTCATCCCGACCCCCTTTTACCCGATCTTTAGACGGCGCCACTTTCGCCTCCAACTCGTGACAAGCGAATTTACGCATTGCCGATACCCGTAGCACTGAAACTGGAGAAGGGACGTGGAATTAGGATGGATTTACTGTGGTTTCATCCTTGTATATCAATACCTAAGCCAGAATCCTATCTTAGATAAGTTGTTGGACAACATGATACCGAAAGCAATTGACCATTTGAGATGGATTTGCACATACACACATACATGTCTTGACAGCAAGATGATATGCCCCCCCCCCCTTTTAACGGCCCTCGATGTGAATGGCGAGGTACTAATTAATTGATGTCCGTCGCTGCTGCTAATGCTACCCGTCCCTCTCTCCCCCTCTTTATTTCTCTCATACACAAACAAAACACACACACGCACACACACCCAAGCACACTTGACCCAACTCCCCTTTCTACTCTTACTTTACGTTTAAGAGCACATGATATGAATAATGAATCTGATTATAAATAGTTTAAAGAGATTAATATGTGTTATAAAAAAGGTGACGAATTTCTGCTATTTAGTATCTATTACGAAAACATTATTTTGTCAGAAACTAATCAGTGTGAAAAATGGTCAGATGATTTAATTATAGATGTCAGTAATTTGATTCAGCTTCAGAATAGAGTTCTGACTGTTTATTGGGTAACTTTAGATTAAAAAATAGAATGTTTCAATATAAGTTTAACCATTGTCGCATATCAACAAATAAATATTTATTTAAGATAGGTCTATAGGTGTAAAGAATTCACCATTGTGCAACTTTTGTAAGACTGAACAGCCAATTCTGATGCATTTATTTTGTTTATGCCCTACTGTATTTCAATTTTGGACAGGTTTAAATTGGTTTAATTTTCAAAACATAAGTTCCCACAAATCAACAAATATTGACATATGTTTCTGCTTTTCAAGCAAGCAACAACATCTTTCAAATACAATGATTTTATTTGAAAAATATTTCATTTTCACATCAAAATGTCAAGAAGGAAAACTTTCAGTAACTTTATTTTCAATGAGCTGAAGAAGAAAAATCTATCGCATTTAAAAAAGTTAAAAAGGGTAAAGAGATGTTGCATCAAAAAAATGGAGACCTTTTACCAATTTACTAATTTTGAACTAAATTAACAATTGCTGTTAGGTATTTACGTATTCTACGAATTATCGATCTTTATTATTTTCCGATTTTTTAAAATGAATTTTGATATATCTTGATGTACACGATTGATATTGTTGTATAATTTTTGTTTTGTTGAAGCAGTAAATATTAAAAAATAAACTGCTTTCTACACAATTTGAATGTTTTCGGGCTGGTTATCAAAGTTTTCATAAAACTATTCTATTTCATCTTTGTTGACTAAAGCTTGCGTGTACTACCAAAATAGGAGACGAAGTGGACATAGTAGTAGTAGTAGTAGAAGTAGTAGTAAAAGAAGAAGAAGAAGTAAAAGAAGAACAAGAATTACAATGAAAGATTCTACAAGTTAAATAATTATAATTAGGCAATTATTTTCTTTTTGGCAAATATTTTTAACCAATTCTCTATATATTCCATCGTAAAATATAATAGCAAGATTCGGGTACATAAAGCCAAAACATCAGTGCAAATCAAGTTAAAAATAACCATTCCCAGGTTTTGATGGAACCCATTACTAAATGTAACATTAAAATATATCTCTTCTCATAGATTAATATTTTATCATGATATACCAGGAAGCAGACATTGTTTGTCAAAACCGAGCATATGGATGAAAAAACTCGCTTCTCAAACCAAGGCTTTTCATGCTTTTTTCAAAACATTTCCTCATTCTCCCCAGCTCGAGTACAAGCAGGACCGTATTATTATTTGCAGATGAAAACTATATTTAGCTTGCTCTCTTTTCACGCCTTCTGCATACATGTTCTGGCGGGCATATTTTCCAAGTCGTCTTGAAGTTATACCTCGTCAGAGAAATGCCAAAGAAAACCAATCTTCTCATTTTCTTGGGCATTCTCTCCTCTCCGAAATTGACCGAGTCTTCTTTCACCGCCCTATTGCTATCACCACCACCCCCCCCCCCCCATTTCATCGTCATCTCCTTGAATCACCCTTCTCCGTCCTTCTTTCTCCACTGCCGATTCTCAAATTGACTGATTCTATCTCGTTTTTTTCTCCCTCTCATTTATGTTACGTCTCATAAAATCGATTTCATAGTGGTTGCGAGCTATCTCAAAATGATTTGAAATCTGTTTTCGGCAAGGTTCCTTCTTTAGTACTACATATGATATCGTTCCACGTTTCTACTCTCAGCCTCTTTCACACCCTCAATTATATCTAAAAAGGGGTCAAGAAATGAATATGTTTATAGATATAATACAATACAAAAAATAAATACTGCTCTGTCTAAAGCTTCAGTAAGAACCCCATAATGTGAATTTTACTCTTATTTCCTTCTAACATTCCTAACCTTAATATCGTTTTCCATAGATTGACATTCTTTATAGAAAACCTATGATTTGGACGATTATTGAGGCACCATCTTTTAGAAATACAATTTTCCATATAGATTTGAGTAATTACCTATCGAAATGCTGTATATGTACATTATGAGGGCGTCGTGGCTTTCAATGTGAGGGACGAGGGTTCGATTCTTAGCCGTGGCGTTGTTTTCCTTCAGAAAGAAACTTACTCATGTTGTGCTGGACTCAACCCAGGTGAGGTACTCGCTATAAAGAAATTCTTCGAATGCTTGAGCGCCTATAGGCAGCCCAGATAAAGCCGGGGTAATAGAAAATAGCAGGGCCCGCTGGGAGAACAGTTTTTCGACACTGAAGTGGCTACCCTGGGTTAATGTGTTTATGTAAATATCATTATCATATGTACATGTATATTTTAAGCCAAGATGATATAATAAAATTTTAATCTCATTTCTTGCTTGTCGAGTGGTAATGTAATAATTGTCACATGAATAATTGTCACACAACGTGACACGAGATGGTTTGAATTTTGGTGTTACGATTATAGCTTTAACCCATGAATGTAAAAATCAGTAATAATTTTGTATACATGTGTTTTATACGCTTTCATGTCTTCTGACAATCAACCCAAAAGTTGGCTACGAAACTATTTCTAAATTTACCTGTGAATCAAAACATAACGTAGGCTTTACGAGAACCACAATGACAAACTATATTATTTTAATCTCGTTAAAAAATACGATCAAAAGCCAAAAGTATTCGTATTGGTTTAAAGCCAAATATGTAAGGTTTAGGTTCAGTTCCAGAGAGATAGAATTATTGAAATAAGTGTCATAATTTGAAGACGAATGAATGGTGGCGGAAGTGTTATTATCCAAATAGGAAGTCCCTTGTATAATTTGTAATGATCTTGGAGAGATTAGGGTCGCAACATAAATAAATGTCTTCGATCGACAGCTTTCAGATCATGTAACCAACCCATCACATGTTGGAAATACGTTTCTGAAATCTGAAAGTCTCATATTAACCAAGACATTAAAATTACCGTTTTGAATATTTGTAAGAAGACTGTATCACATGCGGTTTAAATTTATATACATAATGTCCAATAGTATTGTCGCATCTACATGATATACGGATTCTATTACTGAACTCTTATTATATCTTTGATTTTATCCAAAAAAAAAATATTTCGGGATCAATTCACTGGCTTATGTGCTTTGCATGACCATGATGACCTGATTCTGCTAGGTCCTTTCGGCTTGATCGCAATCTGAAATTGCGATGCCTCCATTTCAATTTCACCACTCAAATTAACCTCAATTATCTATCCTCACACTGAATATGCGTTGATGAGGAGCCGAGCTGGTTATTAAACAAGCTATTTCGGAAAATATATCGCAAGAAGGTAATCTAAAGAGCAATCAAACATTAATGAATGGATATGAGGTGACGATTGAAATTAAGAATAATTTCGATCATTCTATAGAATCTCGACGCGGTTTCATGACGAATTCAAGGTGCTTTGCGCCAAAAATATGGATACAGAAATTCAATGTATCGTACCCTGCTACATGCTAGTAATTCAGTCTATGCAATATCTATATACTGCATGGAAAGAGGTGTATCCATAAAATTGCTAAATTGCATGAGCTTTTGCCGTTCTTTGCAGATTGCTGGCGTATATTACATGAAAGTGTAAGAAGGAGAATCTGCTTTCTGTTACCGTTACATTATCTTAAAGAAGGCTACCGTAGGGAAAAACTTACTTTTTCGCGGAATGTCATTATTCTTACAAACGAACTCTTGAAGTATTTCAAGATCTTCAGATACTGTAGATACAGTTTGCATAGTATTAGAGAGATTGAGTTAAAATGAAACAATCGTGACGTTATAATGACCGTGTATGTATTGCTAATTAGATTCATTTGAGATATGCAACGTCATAGACATCCTCTATCCATCCGTCATTTATAATTGACAGTTATTGTAAAGGTCGTCAGAAAAACATCCCCCGTTATGAAATAAAATAATCTATCAAGATGTTATTATCATCAAAGAACTTGTATATTTTTATGGTCTACTTCTTTACTCTGTAAAAGCCATATGCATTTTGACGACAACTGACTATCAAAATGAAAACTAAAACACGTGTTCAGAGTTTGTAATGATTATTCGTATGTCTTGACATCTGCAATACGTTATCGTTACTTCCCATTTCAAACGCACATCATTACATTTACTTCTTATTTCCTTTCTTCGATAAAAGCCTACCAGATGTAGGTCGCCGCAGTAAAGTAGGAATATATCCTCTTGTTTTATCTATTCTGAAAATATGAAAAGATATCGAATTTTGACGACATTTCTGGGACATGGTATTTAGTAATCATCGAGCGTGAACACCCATTTACTATTGGCAGTCTTGTCAGGCGTTACCGAACATTCCATTCATAGATATAAAGCCACTTATGTATTAGAGGGCAATCTTGACATCGTCATGTCGTCAAAAATAGAATGATTGAGAATAGTTGAAAGAAGCTCAACTTCGTAGAGTGAGAAAATGAAAGAGAAAGAGCGGAGAGGGGAAAAACACCAATCCATATTTTCATGAATACAATTCCGTCGTCTGTGAATGAATAAATGGATGAATGACTGGCAGCATCAATTGTAACAAAATACCAGCAAAGATGTTCGATTTATTAAAGAAATAACAATGTTCTCCCTTTTTTCCAAACCTTCATACTTCAATCAATACAATGGGCAAATAAGGCGTAGACGTTTATGGACAAAAACTTCGCAGTACTAAAGAACTAACCCAGGTTCTCTCTTTTTCAAAGAATTGTTTGAAAGATTATTTTGTCTATGATAAGCTATAGAATGGCGGATGGAGACTCTACCATATTGCTATCATTGGTTCAATTTGGAGGTCGAATATAGGCTTACTTTTGGCATGGGTATACAATAATTGCTGGTGAAGATGTTAATACTAATAAATCATATTTCACAACACATGAACATTATGGTCTCATCAATGTATATGAGTAAATGACAGACATACTAATTGTCTCTCCGCCTTATACTTAATTGATTTTGAAGCAGTCTACCTCTAACATGGGCTAGATCCATTCAGTCTACACTAATTTTGATCTAATTGCTGTTTGGTCTACACTACACTCGGTCTTATATCCTTTATCTAATTCCCATTAATCTACTGCCAAGCTTTGCTACTTCGTATACTCGTTATTTTACACTTTGTATGATTTTGTATTCATCTAATCATAAAGTAATTGATGAAAACCAAGTATATAACCGAAGAAATGCATGTAGCCTAACTTGAAATTAGATAAAAACGTAAGCGGGAAATTAAATAAAAAATTCTTAATATATTTGTAATTGTATGACCAGGGTTCCGTTACACAAATGTTACCGATTGATCGTGCGCTTGATTTTTACGATTGATTGTACATTGTAGTTAATGGAATAAATCGTAGAAAAATGCTACGATCGTTGCTAAGCTTTGTGTTACGGGCCCCAGGGCTCCGTAACACGACACCGTAACCCAAAATGATTGGCTCCCGGTCAGTATTTTAAACAGAGTGCACATGAAACGATGATCTTGATTGGTCATTGGTAGACCAAAGTGGGTATATTACTGTATCTATTGCTTCGATGTCTGTTCATTATCAGGTCTCATTTTAAGTCTACTATGACCCCCCTTTTCAAGACAATCGCTTCCTATAAAAACATACCGTAATGTTTATCTATTTTGCATTTTCAACAGACATGACAGACATTAATTAAACACCATGCCCTAAAGACTGAATCGAGACCAGCTTATCATAAACAAATTTCATGTCTCAGCATATCATAAGACAGATGGTGATGGTCATGCACTGATTTCCCTGTCAAAGTCACGCAGCGGAATTTTCTGGAATTCTGAAATGATTCCTAAACTATTATCAATTTATAAACTGTAAACCTCAGCCGTACCACCAGCAGGCAGTCATCGTGTACTTAATACTAAATATAGGCATGACAATTCAAACATATTCTCTCTTTCACAAAGTACAGTTTCAACATGTTTCTTTCTTACAAAAGCGTTGTATATCTCGAATAAAACCAACCATATGAATTACGCAAGGGGCGATAAATTTCCCTGGGAAAAAGCTAAAAGATGCATTCACTCATCATCGCAAGATGTTCGATTTTTTTTACTGGTTATAAGTAAAATGAAACTCAATTAAATAAGGAACTGTATAAGCGTTGGTTTCACCAAGACTGCTGGCAGGTTTATCAAAACAAAAATAGCACAAGAAAAAGAGTCGCCGGTGATCAAAGGAGAGGCGCAACCTAGAATAAGCTATTCATGAAAAATATGAAATAAAGATGTATCAATTGACCCACATAACACTATGCTTTTACATCAGTGAAGTGAAAAAGGCTGATCGTAGAATACACCACGTTCATCAAACAGCAATGTTATATTCCACTTACATCAATAAAATTAACTCTATGTCGATTGACAGCGACATTCGATTTATTTCAAAGTTTCGTTCTTTCTAGGACATTTTTCGTTATTGTGACCTAGTAATTAAGTACATAACAAGTATGTATTCGATATAAAATCACATGATTCTATTTGCGTGGAAAAGATTGACCCATTTTTATCCCATCACGCTTGGGTATTAAAGAAAGAATTCTTTTTTAAAAATCCCCTTAGGTTGAGCGTTGTAATTCTTTGATCCATCAAAATCTTTGAAGGATTACCGGAATGCTTTTGAAAATCTTTCTGATTTAGCATAAAATTTATATTCATGCAATAAAGGGTCGTTACTTTTAAGGATCAAGTTATAATTGAAACTATTATATTATGCATCGAACTTTATCGTTACTCAACCACTAGTTCGTTTGCCAAAATAAGAATATGATTATGTAGAGAAAATTTAATCCCTTACATTTCATGAGCCACCACAGCAACTGTACAATAATGTGAAAGTTGTTCTTATTCCAATCTACATCCAACACTTTTGCTTATATAAACTTTCTCTTTCGCGCTCATTCTCCTTCATCTTATCTCTTTCGCTCCCTATTTGTTCTGTTCCTCCCTCCCTCTCTATTGCTCTCCCGCTGCTGTTTCCTTTCTGCTCCTCTCGTATATTACCTCCTTCTCTTTTAACACATTTTCATACATTTTGACACTCTTACCATCCCATTATTATACAATATTCCCACAAACACAACACACGCAAAACTCTTTCACTTTGTCATCATTGGAATCTATAACATTCCCTTGCACTGTATGTAAATGGGTTAAGAAAATAATATCGACTGTCATTAATTTCGCGCCACCATTTTTTTTACCACCCACCCAACGGCACCAAACCACCTGACCCAATTTTGGATGTAACCCACAACTCATTTTCCTTCCGGGGGAAACCCTTGTTCCGTCCAATCTATCCATCTACGGCTTGGAAGAAATGCTTTCCATCCTAATATTGAGGAATGTTGTCGAGTGCTGGTCAGGCATTGTTTTATCTGATGATCTTCTATTTGGTTTTTAATTGCTGATGATTTTAAATGGGAATTACAAAATTATAACTGTTTGGTAATGTATTTCTCTCTCAACATTATCTTTCGCAATTAGTCATTCACGGGTGATTAGCTTTTTTTTCCATGACGACGAATGTATGAACATTGAACATTAAAGCTTCAAACGAGACAAATATCTGTTCCAATATGAGCGCAATATTTTTCATCAGGAACAATTCAAAATTGTCTGCTTTTTCTGATTCTAAACTTGCAGAACCAATATGTGGTCAAATGTATTTGCTTTCAGTTGTAATCTAAAAACAATAATATACAAGTCATACAAAATCTATTTGTTATTTGGATGAATAGTGTGTTTAACGTTAAATCGGATATTAATGCTGAATTCCATAATTACATTCACTCTCTAAAAGGTTTTCGTTACACTTTATTTACAATTTTGGCGTATTAAAAAAATTAATACAATCTGCATCTCAGCAAACATCGCAACGAAATCATATTTTAGCGGTTTACGAACAGATGGACCGTAGCAAATATATGTCTCGAATTGAATTCTTAAATGTTTTTCATCTCCTTGCATGTGAGGGTGCTGGAGAATTATGTTTGCCTTAAACTTTCATATGACGTAAAGAAAGCCTAAACGTGTCGCGAAGATGAATTACTCACGTCTACATTATTGACAAAAATATTATCTGCCGTTTGAAAAAAGGCTCGAGTGCAATTTTTATAGATTTGTTTTCGGATATGCATTAATCTCACCAAATGTCAAAGGGCTTTGGATACGGAGGCATTTAATCATTTATTTGAGCATGTTAAGTCAGAATAAAAATAATATATATAATTTTTCTTCCTAGATATTACGTTCTGGTACGCATTCCTGAATAAACAAAGAAATCTATCGTTATCACAAACTCGTACAAAAACAAGCTTTAAATGCAAAACTCATCTAAAATGCTCGTAACATTGGAACATCGAGCACATTCCTAATTACTTCAATGAAGCCTATACAAAACGTGGTCGAAAGAGAAAGATAATAAAATGAAGGAAATCGTTCTCCTTCGGTGAGTCAATTAGTATCATAATTTCCTTACTGTCGTTTCGTTTCATCCCAAAGGAGACTAAAGGGGGCAATTAACCTTTTATTGAAAGCGCGAATATGACCAACATTAATGAAGAACTATATTACAGACTTGCTACATATTTCTCAATTACCCCACGAAGCCATTGCTGTGTTGGGTCTTTTAATGTAAGAAGTTCCACGTCTTTCCATATTGTAGTCTATTTCAAAGCTGGACAGCACTAGAAGCCGTTGCATAAAAGCCATCATTAGGACAATTCTACCATCTAGGGGTAACAACATCCAATGAATCATTAATGTTCACTGCTGAGTACTATTAATTTGGTAGTATCCATATACAGTGCGTATCAAAATAAACGGGACAGTTTTGAAAAGTCTATAAAAAATTTGTTTCAAATTGTTATATCTATATATTCATGTTAATAGATACTCTAAGATCTTATCTTTGAAATGCCATTTAAAAAAATAAATTTTGTTCATGCTTGAGCGAGCACGGGATGTTTTTGTCGGGGATTCAGAAAGAGGCTTGCGCCAAAATGGGAGAAATGAGAAATTTGATGATTAGACTTTTGGCTAATCAGCACACTTCTGCTAAATCTTCTCATTATCTTTGCGATAATTTTCGAATTATGCTGTCAAATTTCATTTCCAAATTTATTTATTTACCTGAATTTTATTATTTTTCATTTAAACTTCTTTTACCTTTGATTTTTCCTTCATAGGTAAGTAAAGAAGAGACTTTTTGTCAACCTAAGTAAAAATATTTGCATTATTAATTGGGAGAATTTGTTATTATTCAAATCCTTTTATCATGTGAAACAAATTATGTTATGGTACCTTTAATGATTATTATGTGAAACAAATTATGTTATGGTACTTATAAAAGACATGAATCATATTTTCAAGGGGTTATTGGATCCTTCACCAAGTTTAATCATGTGCTTGACAGGACAAACATGAAAGGTTTCATGTATTTCAGTGACAATGGTGTATTGAGTGAATTCTGAAGGAGTAAGATATGGCAGATTGGGTAAAATGTATTAAAAAGTTAAGAAGCGAGCAAGCAAAAATTCCACTTTTTTATTAAATATTAAATTTTGTGATTTTGACATAATATTCAGAAAATGATATCATATTTCACTTTTTATGTTTTCTGTTATTTTCCTTCCATCCTTTTTCCTCGGTCATAATTTTTTTATTGGGGGGGGGGGCACCCCGAGCCCCCACCCCTCAGTATGCCACTGTTCAAAGGCACCATAACCTTTGTAGCACACGATGAAAGGATTTGAAAAAAAAACACTCTCTCACATACTTTGGTTTAAAAAAATGTTCTTACATAAAGAAGGAATATTCAAAGCTAAATAAGAACATATTAAAAAGGAACAACAACAGAACTATTCAAGCAAATAAGGAGATTTGGAAATGAATTTCGACCGCATAATTCGAAAATTATGGCAAAGATAATGAAAAGGTTAAGAGGAAGTCTGCTAATTAGCAAGAAGTCCGACCATCATATTTATCATTTTATTCCATTTTGGCGCAAGCCCCCTTTTGTACCCCAGACAAAAACATTCCGTGTTCGCTCAAGCATGAACGAAACTAAATTACTTTGATGGCATTTGAAGGATAAGACTCAAGAGCACGTATTGACACCAATATATAAATATCATAATTTGAAACAAAAATTTGATAGACTTTTCAAATCTGTCCCGTTTTTTTTTTATACGCACTGTATAAGCAGCAAGTTACCATCATATTTTTTTTTATCAACTTTCATTTTCAAGGCGGCTCAGAATTGACAGAATTGAAAGTTATATTAGTTTTAATTTCATCAATTCTTCTCAGAATGACATTCAAACACAGAAACGGGATCTCCAAGATCTGATTATTGTATAACAATAAGTGATAATTCATTGAAATGCAGCCTAAGATATGAAACTGTCCTTTTAACCCAGTAGTAATTCGCTACCACCAACGTTCTAATTGCATCCATCTTTCTCATCTACATGCCTTCCCATCCCCTTTAATTCTCTCTCTCATTCTGTATTTTGAATTTACTGCTTTAAGAATAGGTGTGGACATAAAACTTCCATATTATCCATCTTCCCCTTCAAACTCATGCAAGCATACACACACATACAAAACTACAAACCCTTACAACCAAATCCTTCAATATTTTCAGTATATATACACTTATTAGTCTTATCATAGTCTTATCATGGATCTTCCATTTCATCGGTTTCAATTGTGATCTATCGCGACACACACAAAATACCCACCCACACGCACCAACAAACACGCACACACACAAACACGACAAAAACGCCATCTTTCCCTATCTTTTTCCTAATCATGAGAATATTCGTGTGATAATGGTTAGCATAAAAACACAACATCAACAACGTAACTATATAAAAAACAGATATCTTTACCCTTCATCTCTTCTCTACATGCAATAGTCAGTGTTGTATCAGGGAGGATGGGAGTTACAACTTCCCTGGTATGGGGGCCATTTCATAAAGCTGTTAAAAGCAACTTTAAGAACGACTGGTGAACCCTTCTTACGCGCTAAACCATTGACAATTCAATATACCATTTACCACAAGAAAGGATCACCAGTCGTTCTTAAAAGTCGCTCTTAAAATACGAACAGCTTTATGAAACACCCACCAGTTTATGTAGTCTTACAATGCGTTGCCCTTTTGCAAGGGTATGATGGGATGCAATATTTTCTCATGGACGGACTTCAGCACACGGTGCATTGATGAAGTTTTGATTGGAGGTTAGTGCATCTTATTATTGTCTTGATGACAAATGACATTTACATTCGTATTCTTGTCCTTATTTCTTCTTCTCCTTGCCGTACTCTCCCCTGATTTCTGCTCGTTCTACCTCTCCAATGAACTCTCTGATGTTCCTCTCCCCCTCATTTCACCACAATGACTGAATACTTCTTGCTTTCTAATCTTTTCCACTGTCATTCCCATTTCTTGGTGAAAATCATATCAATAATAACGCATAACAGCTGGATTGCTACCGTATAGCGCCTTTGTTTGCCAAAAGGGTAAAAACACAACTATTACCAAGGCTTGATAAATAGTTTTCAGTACATTAAAGGAATTAATCATACCGGTTGCCCATAACATACGCATTTATGTCTCTATGCACTCCCAGTCGCTCTGTTTCCCCTCCCCCCATGTCGAAGATGACATTTACATTCTTGTAATCTCACACTTTCATCTATCAATCTTTTTATTTCGTGACAAATGACATTTTAAAGTGATGTTCAAATCTTCTCCGCCTCCTCAATAACTTTCTATCGCTTTTCCCTCTCACACATTCCCCCTCTCTCTCTTTCTTTCTGTTTGTAAATCGTTTTCTGATCCCCACACATCGATCTTAATACGATTGTTTTAACTTTTGAAAACATTTCGTCTTTATATATGCATAGCTTTCCCTTGTTCTACCTCCCTCTCTCCTTCAACATACGATTTTCTTCACCAATGTTCGTCATATTTTGTTTAAATGGATTATAATGGTTTTACTGTTTTAAATTCCTGAAATCATCATTCACTCGTCGCCGTTTCCTTTTCTCGATTTATTTTGTTTCTTTCTCTCTCGGGTGTAACTAATATTGACCCCTCTGTTCCTTCACCATACAAAGTGAGTTCCTATATCCCCATCCCAATTTGATTTCTTGTCATTTCCTTTCTTTATTATGTCGACTTCAACCCACTCATAAACACGACTGTAATAATAACGTTCTCTGCGGCAGAATTCGCTAAAGCTGATTGACTGGCCATTTTCATGATAGTTGGGAGTGTTTTATGTGACTTTTATGAAAGCAAACCTCATTATACCGGGTTAGGAGGAACATCACTGTGTGATATAAAAATATAGTTCGCTCGTGTATATATATATATATATATATAAATTCGAATTATATATCTTTACTGAGAGGCAATTTTGGTACACTTTGTTTCAGTTTGTCTCTTGGGGGTCACGTGCAAATTCATCAACGAGTATTATATGGAAATACCTATATTGAAATTCCGCAATATGTTGAATGTTGAGTTCTTGGTTTATTTTATCGCAGGGTGGAATATGAGAAGAGAGGAATGAGTAGGGTTGATGCAATTCAATCCCAATAATTTCAGTTCAAATATTATCTTTTCAATGCAATTTCAATATTGACGCGCGAAAAATCCGATATGACATTCATGTAGGCACGTTAACACTGACGTTACTTTATACATATTTTATCAATCGACAATCCGCCTTGCACTGTAGGGCAGAGTGCATTATGTGAATGATGCCTTGTAGGGAGGTTTTCATCAGACATGTCAGACAAATAGTGTTTTTTTATACTGGCAATTATCATAAGTTAGTTTAATCCTTGCATCTGATTGGCTTAGTGAAAATAACAGTTTGTCCCCGTGGCCATAAAATACCATTTAAAACTACGCACGTACAGTATAGCGACCAATGTTTTTAAACGTTGCAACTTATAACATAAGGATAATGTAATCATTGATAACATGTTGATACTATGTCATAGCAATGGCTTCTTGATAATCTATCCTGACTTATACATGTTGAATGCCACAATAAAATCCTCAGTGCAAACGTGCATGTATCATTATTGTACGAGTATCATTTTTGAGCGAGACCGTGTGCGACTTATTGCGTATACTACTCATATTCTTACATCTATTTGTTATACAACGGCTGAAGTTTCTCACTATCAAACAAACATATTCCATCAGAGTGTTTGATTACTTTATAAAATTTACCTATTGGTGAACTTGAGATGACAAGACAGTGTCGGCATTTGATTGAAAAGGGCATTTGCTTATCTCATATTCTTTAAATTATTTATTTGACAGAAATTGAAATAAGATAAATCATAAATTCTATGATAAAAGGTAATGGTGATGGATTCATGATTTTTTTTTTTTTTTTTTTTTGGGGGGGGGCATTGATCCGTTTACAAAAGGATCAAATTCCTCACTGGCTTGTAACTAGCTTTGGGTTGTGGATGATTCGAGCATTACTAAGAAGAAAAAAATGCCATATGCCCCGCTGTAAACTGTTTTCCGAATCGAGTCAACATCGTCAGTCTTTACAGTTCACCCGACAACAGACCAATTACATCCTGTGGTAGAAAGTGGCATTTCAGGTAGAAACTAAATATCCAGGGGTGGTATTTTGAGGTCATTTTGATTTGAAAATATTTTATTTTATCTCTAAAAAATGAAATTGGTATTCTGAGATGAAATTTTATAATTTCTATTCTTTTTATCTGCGATACATTTTATCTTGCTTATCTTAATATTAAACGCAACAGAGCAGAAATATTCGTCGCGTACATAACTATTGCAACGAGGATGATGTGCTTGCGCCCATATTGCTTTGAAGAAAATTTTAAATAACTTTAAAATAGGGTGGGGGTATTTCATCTCCGAGCCGTCCATTTCAGCAGCATATCTAACTGAATCAGCTCCAAATGTTCAAATGAAAATGAAGAAAAAATATATGGTTATTAGAGTGACACCTTACCATTTTTTCTGTACAAGTAGACATTATTTTACGAGATTTTTCTTGACTGTACTTGAAACGATGCTTGTAATGATGCAATATTGAGATTTAAAAAAAAAGGAATATTGCCATTAAAAAAGAAATCTGTAAAATCGTGCTAGCGTAAACTGCAAGCGCATTCGAATTCAATAACTCTCACTGCTCTGCCACGCCTCCTGGCGGAATGGATTTTTATTGGTTGAATGAGATGGACCCCTACGCTGATAGGGTGTTCCATCCCACTAGTGGTAAATAAATAAATAAATAAATAAATAAAATTGAAATAAAGAGTGATATAAAGCAATGCTTCTCATCGGATGTTGCTTCAAAAATAGGTGTATCTTACAGAGATAAAATGGTTTTCAGAATGCCAATTTGGAGTGATTTTAAGGGTCTTTTATCTCACTGTTTTAACGGAGATAAAATATTTTATTTTATCTGAGATAAAATGGATCTCAGAAAACCACTCTAAACTGTTTTCTAATGAACTCCACTGATCATCAATTTGATGCAGCCATTTCCCATTTTAATTCATCATCGAAAAAAATAGTACCATCGCGAAAAACATCAGGGGATATAAAGAAGATGTCATCAGGGAGGAGGTATATATTCATTGGTTCGACCACCCGTCAAGCGCTCGTGATTATCGGGTAAGGCTATGCCTGGGATACATGCCGAGAGCGCTGGACCAAGTCGACGTGACGTCTGCCTATCTACCCTAACCTTCGCTGATTAATGATCATTACCAGGGCAGACATACAGTGGGTGAATTAAGAATGAAGGGGAGGGGAGTATTATACATTAACAAACGTATATTGAGCAGGCTAAATGCATTAACACACTTCATCTCTTTTGGGATAAATGGTAAACCCACGGATTCAAATGTACTCCCCTGTCAACTATGGTTCAAATTTGAATATTTGTATATGACAAATATATTACCATGAAAAATTGTAAAAGTCGGACAGAATTCTCAAATTGCTATGTTGAAATCACAAGCCGATTCTTGAAACTGCAGTTGCTTATCGTGAGTCCCATTCATTTGTATAGCCTAACAAAATATTTTTCCCCATTTCTTTATAGTGTACGGGACTATTTCTATTTTCTAAATTCTCAAAGTAATTTCCATTTATTGAAAATTATCATTTCAACGTTTTACCCAAAGAAATTAATAATTTGAAAGCACACTAGAAGGTAATAGTCATCAAATCAATGTCCTATCCCAAAGCTATGATTCAGTTTAGAGATATACACTATCGTTCTTATATGCAACACAATACACAATGGCAGAATGTTCAAAATTGAAGTTCCGCATAAATCTCAGAATCTCTTATTTATCATATCCTTACATTCTTTCTTCTTACCCAATTTATATATCTCCTGATTTTGAAAAGACGTTCATAAGACAAGGTGTGTTGTTGCTCTTACCTAACATTACATGGCAGACCTAAGATGCCTTTCTTCATGGATTTATTCACCTGCGGATTTCGACTTCGAAAATTCACCCGACCTCAAACACACTTGCACCCACCCCCTCAAACACACACACGCACCATCATCCGTACCTACTTCGCCCCGAAACCTATACAGAACCCATCTCTGCATGGCTATGCTATAATTGCAGTCGAATGATTTAACCGATGGCGTTCGGGGCTATGGTTGCATTAATGTACTTTCCTTGGGGCAAAAAAAGAAAGATTATTGACAGCGTTTGTCCATTCTTGCGTTCAAGCCCCCGTCAAGTGCATTTTATCAATGGAGGAATTCTGCATGAGAAAACATCAAGCTTCATCTTTATTTTCCTTTATTCGTTTGCTGCAGAAGGAGGGATGCTTTTTGAGCTTGATCACGGGATAACTGCTGAAGTTTTCATAATTTGCTCAACCGAGACAAGATATGAAAATACAGTCATGAATATAACACCTCCAAATTCACCTGAACGCCAATGGAAATTAACATATTATACGTCATGGGGTCCTGCAAATGCAATATTTTACAATAACTTCCTCTGTGCTTCGAATTTACAAATTTTTTTACGAAAGCTATATATTTTCTTTTGAACAATTTCTCAAGTTTGTATTAGAACACCATTAAAGTCATATTAAGCATTAACACAAGAATCAAGAATAGTCGGGGCGGAAGGTTTGTGAACTAACCCACTATACGCATCGGACAAATGGGATTTTATAGTTATCATCCAGAAAGCAGGTATGAAGACACGAAAGCTGACTTATACCATGGTCACATTTGCTCTACGGCGGCCGTACGGCGAGTCAAAATCAGCCGTTTTATTCATTTTTATTCAAACCACCTATATATTTAGCTGGTACAGAAATATTAAAACGGCTGTTTTTGACTCGCCGTACGGCCGCCGTAGAACAAATGTGACCATGGTATAATAAACATGGACGTGTAATTTGAGTATCGCATCTGCCTTTATTTCCGGAGAAAGTGAAAGACAACGAGCTAGCCGCCATGATCGCATATCGGCTCTATTACCAATCAGATTTGTTCTTTTCATAATGACAAAGCGACCAGGGTCAATGCAGATTGTTCGCCTGGGACAAAATGGGACAAAGAAGGTCGCTAGTAATACCAGAAACGTTCCGAGAATTAACAATAACGTGTCATAATTCGAAGGTTGAATGAATATGATATTCTTTTTATCTTTTGTCACTAGCCCATATAAAAAAAAGACGCAATCAGAGTGACCAGGATTATTTCGATCAGAAATGGAAGTACTTTGATATCCATGCCCTCAGTATTATTGATTATTACGAATGGCGTAGTGGGTTGGGAGTATAGGGATAAAGAAGATGGAACAGGGGATGATCAAGATGATGGGTTGGAAAGGGTGGGGGGGGAGAAAGATGCGGTAGAAAGTGCAAAGGTGGAAAGTTGATTACCCCTCCCTATCCATTTGTTTATGTCTTCTGCAGAATAACTTGGAAAAATGTGTGAAATGCTTGTAATGAGGGTAACGTCCATATGAAAAAGCGTCACAAGCTACCCAAGAATTATGATTGGCAATATCTGAATAAATGCAGTACTTTACTCTAAAAAATTGAATTACACTAAAATAACCTTTTTAGAATAGAAATTATCATGGCACCTTACCATCCACAAGTTGCATTCATTCTCAATGTTATTCATAGGTGATAAAGAAAGAAGGACTTTCACCTTTGCAATGACATGCTTGTACCTTATCTCGCAACATGTACAGCTGTAGGCGAAATGTGACATCCTGGGTACATGTGACTAGTAAACAAATATTACACCTATAACAATGCCCAGTACATTGACAAATCAAATATAGCCTTCATGAATGCTAGGAAAAGAATATTTAGAAGAACGGGATGTAACAGTTTCGGAAAGTAATCGATTCTGAAATTAAAATACACTCGCAGAGTTAATTTACGCATATGCTTTTAATGAAATAATGAAATTACTTAACATGCACTCTCAGCATGCTCAGACGTTGAGATTAAAATAATTGACCAGATACAAATCTTACATCCGTTTTATTTTTCATGACTTCATGGAGGATAAATCCCAACCATCAGTAGTTATCGGCATTATAATGCAAATGTATAACGATTTGCGACCTACTGTACTTTCGATATCGCAATCCCGTTATAGAAATGTTTTGAAGAGTTAGCGATCATGCAAGAAAATACAATGATAATTTGTTCATGAGGGTTTACTTTAAAATTATAATCATTTTAATCTTGTGTTGTTTCCTTATATAGGATTTGATTCTTACCAAATTTGCTCATGCAAGATGAAAAGGAATAAAATAAAATAAAATACAAAAATGAAAATATGACTATCCGCTGTGGGATGGAACTTCATATATTCTGAGACATTATTATCAGGTTTTGTATCAGGTGATGGAGAATAGGATGAATGGCATTTCATCCTCTCTTATATACAGAAAATCACTGCCCACATAGATACATGAACATGATAAATAACTTTATTTGTTTCTTACTTCAACAAGAGTCGTGGATACTATTGACAATAGCCGTGAGCGAGATGGGCGGAAAACGGAGGCGGTGCAAAAGAGCACCAATCCCGTTATTCTGTTACCCCTATTGACACGAGAATCTCATACAGTCATGCAGCGTGACATTTGGAAGATATATGTGTCCTCACATGATAGCATTCATCAATCATCCGGACTTTTATGCATGAACTGGATCTGTGATTGGTGTTTACAGGTGTCACCATCCGAAATATCATGTTCGTACATTCATTGGGCGACTGGTATATTTGGCTCATCTCATCTAACATTGTCAAACAAGTGCTTTAAAGACAGAGCGCTGGTATCAACTCCTTTGAGAGCGATTGAGTAATTTTCAGATACATGCAAACACTGATCTTCTGCTTTATTTATTTCTTTTAGTAGAACATCAGCTTTGAATCCCACATGTTCTACATGATTTGAGGAAGCTGTCAGCATTAGATATGAACGTATCAAACACAAATTAATATATAGTTACCATTTACTTAGATTATTTATACAAAATTGAAAGTTTCAAAATTAGTTTGCACAATCAAAAGGAAACAACAAAATAAAAAAGAAATTACGTTTATACATACATATATAATATAATAGGTATATAATTGTATATACTTCAATATTAACAATATTTCATAAAAATATGTGTCAATTTTTGTATTGTTCAACATAAATGAATCAATCGAAAATAAGTATATATATATATAAATGTGTGAAGTTATACATGTACAACAGCTTTGGCAACTATTTTATTTAAATACTGTAATGTCAATCGGATCGGGTCGCCCTACCCGCTAACCCGTCTCTGTGGTCTAGTGGTTAAGGTAAGGCCCGGGTTCGATTCCCGGCAGAGACATTTTTTCGGCATCAACAATTTTTCCAAAGGGTAGATAGCTCTGGGGAACCTTGATTTAAGTTACGCCTACCATTGTTTTTCATCCATTTCCTTACAATATATATATATATATATATATATATATATATATATATATATATATATATATATATATATATATATACATAGGCAGCAGGTTATTTTAAAGGGCAAGACGACCTAATTGAAAGCAAGGAGTTTATTTTGTTTATTGAATTGTAGAACTATTGCTAAGTTGCATGACCAAGACCCTTTTATCATTCTATTTGATTTATTCCTTCTCTTTTCCCTCTTTTTCTCTTTAGTCTTTTTGATTTTCTGGGTGTTATCATCTACCAAATAATTGATAGTGGTTTTCATACGTCACGATTCCAACGATTATTTACGGTATTTACGTCTTCAGACATTCATGATCATGATTAAGAAATCATCACTCATAAATCTACCATTCTTCCTTTAAGCGCAATTTCGTCGAAATTTGTCATATACTTGTAATTCAAAACACTTCTATTTGCATGATGTGCATCTGTTCTATCCAAAGCAGGTAACAATCAATAACTGCTACGATATTATAAATATCATCGTCGCCTTTTCTATCTTTAACGACTCGTAAAATTTATCGACATCAAACATAAGAGCTGACAGTGTCATTGCCTTAAGGGAATAGTTTTAAACAATTCACACTGTAAAAACTGTGGTGTTAAAACTGACACCAATTGATGTTAATAGAGGACAACACCCTGAGGTTGAACATAACACCAAAGAGTGTAAATGTAACAACCATAGGGGTTGTAATAACACCTACAGGTGTAAAACTAACACCACCAATTTAACACCGGTGTAAAATAACTGGTATGGTCCTCTATGTACACCGGTTAACACCACAGTTTTTGCTGTGCACATGAAACACGTACTAGTCGTGCGTATAAACACGTTCATATCTCAAACTCCTCCACTAAAATTTTATAAATATCCTAAATAATTAATTGTAGCTGCAATAAATGTGTATCATTCAGTTTCCAATGCCTAGCTATGGCCACATGCAGTAACGAGCGAAGGTTTATAACAAGACAACCATCCCAGGCCTTTCCTGCAATATTAACTTCTCACTCCTGAAAAACCTTATCACCTCTATACACATAAGAAATTAAGAAAGATAACTTCCCACAGCATAAGATTTTTTTTCGCCGTTGCATTTTTTGGTTTTCATCGTCTAATTTATCATGATGAGATCGTATATTCAATTTAATTTGTGATTTTTCAGATCATAACTCCCTTATCACCCAGCATATCAAAAACATTCACCTATTCTCTTCCGATGGATATACTTACTTCTATTTAACCTTTTAATCTGGGAAATACATACTTCCATTAAGACATCTCCCCCATCATGCCCATTTTTCAGATTTTCACTGGCTTTGTTATACCTCTCCCTTTCCTATATCAGTTAATGTATCACAGTAAGCACATGCATCCATTATTGCCACTACCGTTCATTTCTCTGGGGGCCTATTTGACCTTCAACATGTTCCTTTGAACTATCATTTCCAACTTTCCATATCCAGCAAAGTGATCTTAAAGCATCCATTATTTTCGGAATTAACATGTCTGATTAACGTATCGTTATCATTCCATTCTTTCTTAGCATTCATCGTCATCACAATCTTCTCGATCACACATCCATTCCACTATTGCATACATCACCTATTTCATCTCATCTTCATTAACCCCATCAGTTCTCATTCTGCATGCCCCGATCCCCAACACCCTCACTACATGCATTTATAATTGCGCTAAACATAATTGAAAATCTTTATTGAAGACAATACACTGATGCGATCCGGCGACATGAATTGTTGCGACTTTAACTCTGCATACATTAAATTGATTGGACTGGCATACATTTACTGGCATCCATAATGCCTAAATTGCCTGTGGGTTTATTAGGCTTCTACCACGAGACAAGCATGATGGGGACCTAGACCGAGGAATATTACATGATCGCACCGATTAAATCAATTAACGAGACTGAGCTGTCTGCCGTCAGATTCTACGTCCCCCTCAAAGCTCGCCATAGTTATTATTTAACAATCGCCTCTGGGACATAAAACAAACCAATGAATACTGTATCATTCCTTGTGTGTTTTCATCTGTTCATGGCAAAGGGAAGAAGACCTACCCTGTGAGGTCACATGAACAGATTGATTTAGGCATTGACAAAACAGCTTGTAGGTCAAAAAATCGAGATGAGCTATTCAAAATATAATAATTTTACATATTTAACTGTTCCCTGGCAACTTCTTTATATTCACAAAGAACAAGGCGATTCCATGCTAGAAAAATCAGCCATTTTCACAACATTTTTCAACCTGCTGTCCAACGAACGAACAACTTCAATTTGCTTTGTGGTAATATTAAAGTACTAGTGGATAGACATGCAAAAACATGTTATCCATAAGTGAATTAGAGCTTAAGATGTTGCGTGTCGTACGGGACATTTCTGCGTCCCGTACGACACACCTTTTTACCTATAATTTACCAATAATTATTTATTTTGTGTTGGTCATTAGTTTTTTACATGACTACCCACTATAGCTTTATCACTGACAAAAATGAATATTTTATTGTACAAGCATTTGGCTAGGAAACTAGAAACTGTTGTCAAAATATCCCCCAATAGTACAATCAGTTGTGAGACTGTGGCTAGTCGTTGCGTATTCGATACTTATGTCAATAGTCCTGACAGTAGTATGACATTAGTTAACACTACATGTACTTGTTATTTATCCGATACTCCATTCACTCATAAACATTATTTTTGTACTTAGTATGTAAATGACCATGGGAAATGGTGTGCGCGTTGGCGGAAGCGTTTTCCGCTGATGATTGGGGATTGCGAAGTAGATAGAACCATTCATCATGTCAAAAATGCAATTTCAATATGAATAATTTAATAGGTGGAATATTTTGTCGAAGTTAGAGTAATCAGACAATAATGAAACACCTCTTTGTCAATAGAAATGATATTAATCATCGTAGTAATGGATTAAATAAACTTCAACATACATGAAGATTTAATCTAATCGTTACCATATTTAATAAACCCCACCTTGTTAAAAAAAGGACTATAACCCGTGGTACAGTGAGCAAAACATTCTGAGGGGCTAGATATGGCATATTGCATAACAGTTAATAAGCAGTTTCGAGCAAGTGAAGCGAGTGAGCAAAAAAATTTCGTCATTTTTATTAAAAAAATCTAAATTTGTGATAGATTTTTGACATAATATTCAGAAAACAATATATTTCTCCCTCTCTTTTTCCTTTTCTAATGTTTTCCTTGGTCGTTAACTTTTAGGGGTAGCCCCAAAGTTGCCCTCATCTGTACGCCAGTGATAACTTGGTTTAATTATTTTTTGATATATATTTTATATTGTTGTATTGTTATATTGTTGTCTATAATGAAGTAATGGAATGAAACAAAAACTCTATAACACCACAGAATGATAAACAACAATAATTCATTTTCATTGTCCAGTGCTGGGTGATGAGTGATATTGCACGGTAATGTAATTTTCCTTTAGATATTAACCAACGATAATTGTATTTTTACGAAATTAAGGTGAGTTTGTTTGATTATACCACTCATACGTTCACACCGACAAAGTTGATACATTTTTCTCCATCATCTAAATCTGCAGAAATGTCGGCTCTAAGCTTATTTTTTTCACATAAAATGTTTTTCGCAATGCTTGTGCAAAACCTCCAGCAAAACACGCATAATGGAATGACATGTACAAAAAATAGCGCATGGCTCGTCAAAATCACTAGATGACCGATACCCAAACCAATTATTCGCAGAATCACAATATTTGATACATTTACAGTGAAACTTTGTAGTTCCCGCTTTCGACATATCGTTAGAGTATGCTATTCATGAACCATTATGTTGAACTTGGCCATATCACAGTCCACCCCAAAGGTGATAATCCCCTTGAAATTGGGAATCAAGGAGTCGCCAGTAGCATGCTGCAAGACAATACTGCAGACTATACCATAATAATTCCAACCCTCGGGCAGTCTTTTAGAATCGAGAAGCTTCGAGTAAGCCTTGATGGTATGGACAATGTCAATGTCAATGGCAGCTCGTTTCTTGAAGGCCTTTGCGAGAAGCATCGCTAAGCGCCGGAATAGCAGAGGAGGGTGGATTATGATGGGAACATGATGGGTTGGCATGAGAGGTCTTGAACCTCCCGGAGAGCAGTTGCTACATGAATTTTTAATGCGGACCTCTGCCTTTAACCTGATTTTCCTCGATGCGGACACGGCGTTCAGCGCGGGTTTGGTTTTCATCAAAAACCCTTGGTCGCAGTTTTTCTCTCCTTTCCCCGCCCATTATTTTCGTTATTCACTTTTTTTTCCTTTCTCTTCCTCCTTTTCCCCCTTAAAAAAATCCAAGCCAAAGTTCATCTCCTTCTCGAATATAACTTCATCTTGCTTTGGAGTTCATTATAAACATGGGCAGTATTATATACCAAGTCGTTTTAGTGAATTTCCAGGATAGTTGCCATTTTGGGACCCGCTCTTGTTATTGCCACTCTTTTCTATAATACTGTTTCTTCCCAGGGGCCCGTTGCAGAAAGAGTTGCAATCGATTGCAACTCTAAGAATCATGCGCAACTTAATTTTCAACCAATAAGCAGCGCGCATTTGGGACTTGCGATTGATTTTTGGACTTGCGTTTAAACGCAACTCTTTCTGCAACGGATCCCTGGACTTATGTATCCCACAATAATTATTCACGAGACATACATCCCTCTCAAACATCCTGATATACGTAATTTCAAGTACAATGAAATGTGACTATTTTCGAGACAACATAATTTTAAATAGAAAACGGGATCGACAAAAGAACAATAATTTTTTTAAATCCATCATTATTAATAATCAAGACAAAATATCATCTTTTAAAAATATCAACATTGTCTGCTCTAAAAAAAATTTTATTGTAGATTTCTCCCAATCCTTTGTTCTGTCTTTTTCCATTATTCCCTCAGACATGCCCATTTCACTGTCATTAGCCGTTTCTCGTTTGATTAAATAATGATTCTTTTGAAGATTTATCCCCTAGCATTCTTTTGAAATGTTTCGTTTACGAAAAACGCATTTGTCCCAAGGTTTTATTCTCAGAATGAATCTGGGGAAAAGTATTCTAATTTAAAATTAATTTTGATTATGTTGGTTTTGATTTAGGAAATCATCATCACCTTTAGATATTATTTCATTTTTATATAGTTTGTCTTCATTTGTTTTAGATAGACCAGGGGCCCGTTACACAAAGCTTAGCAACGATCGTAGAGCGTCTTTCTACGATATATTCCATTGGCTACAATGTACAATCAATCGTAATATCAAGCGTACGATTAATTGCTACCCTTTGTGTTACGGGACCCTGAACAATTAGAAATACTAAATTTCACTTTAATTCGGATAGATAACCGTAATGGTAAGTATTTCTTTCCAGATGCATGCACAAAAAAGTAATTTGACATATTGAGGGTAACCTTTATAACAGCTTAAGCCCCGTCTTCATTTTGCCCTGACGACATATAATAATAACCACAGAGCATCGTCCGAAAGGCAAGTATAATGCCTTAGAACAGAGATGATCTTTCTATAAATAATTGCATGGCCCCGTACCCCATTTTGCCCTACATCATTATAGAGTATGCAATATCAGAGCAGGTCAAATGGACTTTGTGATATACGCAGAAGCCGCTGTCTATATTATCAAACGAGAGCAATCCATCGTTGAAACAAAGTATACGCCAATGCTGCAGATTATGTTGACCTTTTCTGCGCTTTTATTCTTACATATGAATTTATCAAAAGTATGAAAGTCTGTCCATTATCCAAAAGCTATTTTTTGGTGACATGCTACGCAAGAAGGTGTGTGGAAATGTGAATTATGTTTTATATCTATCAGCAATTAATGTATAATACTTATTATTTTAGGTCATTATTCAAACCGATAAGTCCAAATAGACAAAGAGGTATCTAAACACCCCCTTCCTTTTGGCTAAATACCAATAATCAGTACGTCTACAAAGGATTTTAGGTATCATAGAGTTGTGTCAATCCGAACAACTTGTGTTTAATATCATTGGCCTCAATCACAGCTGATTGCGTAAAAGAAAACCATAATAAATCTTGACATTACATATTGATACCTGAAAGAAAATGTAAACATGGTAAACTTGGAAATGACAAGTCGCACGAGCGATATTATAATATTTCTCTATAACCATGATAACTTCATAGGGGATAGGGATATAAAAAAAGACTTGCATAGGGGATAATTAAATAAAACTTGCACGCTTGGTTAGTTTGCATAACAAATCCCGACTATCGCATATTGAGTGTTTGCGGATATTCGGTTAAAAACTGAAAACCTATTTTGTTGAAGGTCTGAAGTAGTAAACGAGATGTTTGTGTCGGGAGTTAACATCAAGATCGCGCTTGACAGGTATCGTTCGTTGATTTGCCAAGCGATGGAGCGAGTAGAGTGCCGTCGTTAGGGACATTTATAAGAGCTTCATCCATCCATCAAAAGCATCATCATCCCACTAAATCCTCGGACGCTCCCTAATTTTTCTTGCATTTGCCGCCAATTTGTCACACGGATTGCCACCTTGGGGGTAGTCAAGTATTTATTTGTCTGCGCCTATATGTATTTATGTATTTCCCATAGACAAAGAGATGAGTCGCAAACCTTAAATAAAACTAGGTGATTTCTTTTCTTTGATTGCTTATGTGTCTAACCTCACAAAAGTTCTTAAAACCAGTTATCAATGCACCCTCTATGATTACTTAAATAAAAGAAGGAAATTGGTTTTTTTTCAGAGCCGTTAAAAAAAAGAAATATCATTGAATAATGTCCGAGTCTACATGTGTATATATCTCATTATATTTAAATGACAGAGGTTACAGTAGCACTTTCTAAAGAATCCTCATACGAAAAATATAATAAAATATTATTTTGACTTACCGAGACTTTTGTCCCTGGTTTTTAGCACCTGTGAAACTTTCATTCTTGCTTGATAGAACCATTCCGAATCGTTAGATAAATAAGGGTACGAAAGGGACAAATCCTTCACGTTAACGACTCCATTGCTCTGGCGATAGGCGTATGGACAAAACAAAGTGTAATTGCTGAATTCATTCTTGTCATAACAATTGCCGAAAGCAAATATTTTAGGATCGTTCTCAACGTTAGAAAGGACGACATTGAAAAAGAAATCCTCGTTGTCGTGGATCTCCTCCAGTTTTTCACTTTGCCAGATCCTCGTGAGCATGTTGGCAGTGCTGACAGTCTTTAGAGCTTGGTCCATGTAGCGTTCGGGACCGTAGCTAACAGCACTGACGGGTAGGGTAACAGCCCAGGTGCCCTTCTTACAGGTGTCTATGTTTTCCTCAATGGCAGCCACGTACGAAAGGAATTGGGAAATGATATCATCTGGAGGAGAATGTATCCAGAATGGGTCAGTTAGGTCGTCTTCCTTTTCTTCAGTCGACTCTGTATCCAGCTCAGGTGGTTCCTCGGTACCATCTGTCAGAGGCTCGAATGATGGTTGAGATGTAAAGTTTCTGGTAGGAATTGTCGTGGAAGGGGCAGGTGAAGTTGGTGCATTCATGGCAAAGACAGAGTTCGCAGATACCGTGATTGTAAAGTAAAACCATAGTGCAATTAGGAGATAGAAAAAAATGTTGATTCTTGTGTTACGATGAATTTCGTCCAAACCTCCTGCCATGTTTTCGGATACGTAAATCACATATACAGACAATCTAAGACCCAATCGTCAGGCTATGGTATTAATCCAAGCAAGTAATCTCCTCCGATGGTTTACAAAATTACGCCATTCGAAACAAGCAAGACTCCGGGTTCTGATGGGCTCTGCATGGATCATCTGTAAAGCAGAACAAATAGAAAGATTGTGAAAGTTATGACATGTCTATTTGGATGCGTCTTTGCTTTAACGAAAGTGAAGTTAAGTTTGCCCTGCAGCGAATCGTTAAAGTGGGGTTGGATACACGGAAGCTCAACCCGATGTTGATCGCCTTGCTAGTTTGAGTTATTGATCAGACGAGCTCTGATACATCCTTTTCGACGTTTATTCCAAACAAGCACGAGCAGGTAGAAAAACACAAGCAAGGATGAGGAATCGACGACTAAGGATGTGCGTCCCAGTTATCTAGTCGCTTCGAAAAATCATATGAGCTGAAAAATTGGACGAGCACAGCTCAATCGATCAGAGTCCGGGAAAGGTTGGCGTGATTCATTCGAGTAATGCACCGTGCATTCGCAGACTGGATGGTTGCTTAAGCATATTTAAATAAATTATGTATTACAAAAGAAATTTCCTTTCAAAGCTAAAAAACACGGGTTTAGAACTTTGACAGACGGTTTTCGCTGACGATAAAAATTCACAGTAAGATAAATGTTGATAGATCATTATAGCTTAATCCATTTGAGTCAGTCAGACTATCACAGCTCACAGGTAGCGCATGGGAGGGAGAAAATCGTTTGCGGTGAATCCTCACTCGACGTAATAAGCAGACGACGGCAGGGTTTTCATTATTGAGCATAGCCTTGAAACATTCTCGCTAAACACACGCACGAGCACACGCACTATCTGTGCACGCACACACACTATTCATGCGGGTACACAGGGGTCCGAAAAGACTCTTATCCCTGACGCGCGGATTTACTGCTTGCAGTTTGCGTACACCCATCAATCGTGGCGTTCATGAATGGATTTGGCATTCACTATCTACGGTGGCTATGAAACTACTGATTATGCTCCCACTAGCCAACTAGATATTTTTGAGAGTAAATTAGTGCGCCCTCTAGATACCCAAAGTGGATAAATCAACGCTTTAAAACAATCTTGAATGAGATGTGACGCCCTGATTACAACTAATTTAAAACCAATTTATCTATTTTTGTGCATTTAAAGCTTCTTTGTACGTCCGTTTTATTTGTAAAGAATCATGGGTAAGCACAACCCTTCCCTTAGCTAGCAAGGACCAAGACTTCAAATATCAAAAGATCTATATATGAATAAATGAAACAATAAAATTCCTACCAAACCTTCTTATTCCTCAATTAGATATGTAACTGCGTTATCAAATTACATGGCATTGATGAGGACATCGGAATTCCAGAAAGATTAGAATAAAAATATAAAGACAAGATATACAAAAAAATCGAAAATGTCAACAATATCGAAAAAATAGAAAGTTTTTGCAAACTAAGTTATCATAGTTAAGCTTAATTACGCAAAATGTTAATATGACAAATTCAATCATTAGATATATGAAATAAGAGTCGATGACAGATACTAATCTCCATTTTAATGTATTTATGATATGAAATACAGCTTCCTCAAGAAAATTGACCATTATCTTAAGGTATTATTACTCCATAAAGAATTTCTTTATAATTGAATCGTGATTTTAATACTGGGTATTACATTATTCAAACACAACGAAATAGAAGATGGGTGAAATCAGTGGCACACCAGGATTTTTCACAGGGGGGATTTGTCCGTCCCAAAATTTGACAAGCACAAAAAAAGGTCTTCAACCACCAATGCAGTATTTCGTACCGGAAACAAATTTGACAAGTCAAAAAAAAAGGCGTCGGGGGGGGGCAGGTATACGTCCCTTGCATGGGTTGTGACTCATCACCCCCCCTGTAGGTACGACAGTGGGTGAAATTACCCATAGTTTAGCTTAATTACGCAAAATATTTATATGCGAAATTCAATCATTAGATATATGAAATAAGAGTCGATGACAGATACTAATCTCCATTTTATTGTATTTATGATATGAAATACAGCTTCAAGAGAATTGACCATTATCTTAAGTTATTATTACTCTATAAAGAATTTCTTTATAATTGAATCGTGATTTTAATACTGGGTATTACATTATCCAAACACAACGAAATAGAAGATGGGTGAAATCAGTGGCGCACTTAGGATTTTCCACAGGGGGGGATTTGTCCGTCCCAAAATTTGACAAGCACAAAAAAAGGTCTTCAACCACCAATGCAGGATTTCGTACCGGAAACAAATTTGACAAGCAAAAAAAAGGCGTCAGGGGGGGGGGGGGGGTATACGTCCCTTGCATGGGTTGTGACTCATCACCCCCCCCTGTAGGTACGCTAGTGGGTGAAATTATTAGCTCTTTAAATTAATTTGTTAAAATGATGCAAAAAGGCGTTTATCTTTGTATAAGATATCCTGAATATACTAAGAGTGAGAACTTTGGGTTTAAAAGCTCGTATCAGCCAAACATATTCTTCATTACAATTTTTACTGATTAAGTTAGATGTATACTACCCTCGTATTTTAGAGATCACCACAGCAACAAGTTGTTGAGGAGAATAAAAAACAGGGGATACGACATTTGCTCCGGAAGACATAGGGTTAGAGTTAGGATTAAAATAGAGTTTTTGATTCAGAATAATGTAAATAATAGGATTAGGGTTTGATTAGTCATGGAGCTTAAGTTTTTTGACCTTGGCTTAACGTGCAGAATATCCATCGGAGGAATTGTCGCCGGAGCAACTGTCATGGAACCCTAAGAAAACACCCAAATCATTAAAAGCTGATTACTTGCTAAAGATTTGGTTGTATGCACAGCACGGCAGTAAGTAAATGGAATAAGCAATTATATGCCAAGCACTCGCTATATCTAATGCACTTTGATTTTATGAAACATGAAGAAAGGGAACTATTGCATCATAAACACCTGATATCGCGGTCATTATTCGATGTTAAAAAAGGAATGCATACAAGTCCAGTCTTTTTTTAAACGACCAAACAAAAATAAATGATAAAAAAAATGTTTGAAGACATTGATTCACTCATGTTCCATTATTTTATTTTTCCGGAGATGAAATTTAGCAAAATCTTAAAATGACTTAATAGTGAGTCAAAGCTGGTTTTATGAATATTTCATCATGTTCTTTCCTGTCCATTTATAAAAATCGATTCGCTTTTGCGTGGACTTAACCTCCAATAAACGTATAAATAACTTTCGTTCCATATTTTCGAGTTGGTTTTACAGAAACTCTCAATTATACACCATGATCCGCTTTTAAAAGCAAATCTCCCTCTGGAATTCATTCATTCCTGGTATGTGCACCGTTTGTTTTCATAATCGACAGTGGACATGGTGGAGGTAAGGAACGCGTTGCATTATTTGCAAAACTTTGCTATAGAATGCAATTAGTCGAGGTGTCATGGCGTTATGGAGTGGATAGATGGAACCATTGGTGTACAGATAGGGGGCTTGGATGCTCATAGACCCCCCCAAAAAATATTACTAATAATAATAATAACATAGACAATTAATGAATAAATAAATAAAAATAAATAATCACAAAGAAAAGAAAAAGGTAGAAAGATAAATCAAATGAAAGGAATAGGGGTGATATTAATTTCTGAGTATTGTGTAAAAAACAAACACAAAATAAGATTTTTGTATCAAAAGAGTCAATTTTTTGGTCGCTTGCTTCGCTCGCAGCTTCTTAAAATTTTGCACCATACTTAATGTCTGCCCCCTCCTAAAATGTTGGCTCATTACGCTACTGGATTCAATACTTCCTATCCAATAAAGATCAAATTATCATTTTTATATGTCGAGATACATATCTTGCCAAATCGACTTATTGATAGTTATATGTTTTCATCACGAGGTTCAGAGTTAAACTCACCATGACGACATATAACTTACAAATAGATGACTCTTTAAAACTTATCCCAGAATGAGACGTCCTCAGTGATACTGGGCCGGTCAACGGCCGTGAGTCCCTTAATTTGTCCGAAACTTCGACTAGAAAAGAAATTTTCCTAATAAAGAAAGAAAGTAATTGAAAGATGAAATTTGTCGACATGAATCGACATGACGACAACCAAATAAAAATTTCTAGTTTGGTGGTATGTAAATGCGACAACGAATGACAGCTTCTTTAAAGTGCCAAGCTAGATAATTGGTCGGAAAGCAATCGCCTTTTTGTTCAATAATTAGTCCGTATTTGAGGTACCAAATAATAATATTTATTGAATTTTGTGGAGTAAACAAAACACGTGCAAGGTCAGAAAAAAAGTCGACAGAAAATTGAAAGGGTTATGACAAGTGATAGAGGCCACATATCCCTCAACCATCCTTTCAACAATGCAGGAGCCGCCCCTTCCTCGGGGGTGATGCCCGAGAGCAAAATAGAATGGTATTTGGTAGGAATTATCCCTGGGTATGTCTTAGGATCAAACATTTAATCCGCTCAGCTCGGGGGATGAGTTAACTGGATCAACTTGGCAGCGGGGGAAGAAGCAGGAGAAAAACACGTTTCGTAATACCCGCCGTTTCAGGCGAGCTCAAATTACTTTATTCTCTATCTTTTTTTAGAACATAAGTATCTTGCCTACGCATTTTATACTATTTTGTAAGAAAGAGGGATTCAGGGGGAAGGGCAGGACAATAATTTTCAATTCACTTACAAATACATAACTTGACCATGATCTCCTATCCCCTTTTCTTCTCTCTTCCCTTTTCATTTTTCTGCCTCTTTTTCTTCTTTTATCTTCTCCCCCCACTACTCTAAAGTCATAAAGTCATGGGGGGGGAGGCAACCCGGCATCCCTCTCCTGTAGATCTGCCCCTGTGGAAGGCCATCTGGAAAATATATATTGTTTAAGCTAAGAGTTCGAAGATGGATGTTCTTTTAAACAGTGAAAATTTACGAAATTATATTTCATATTAACTATTTTACATTATTTTGATTCATTATTTGATCGAATTTACAGGATAGCTCATGATAGCCGAAATTGCTCATTGAGGGATAGATACAGTGTCATCACCAAAGGGAGCAGGGGGCAACCATTTCCTGTGATATCTCAAGCATTAAAAAAATATATACCTGTTTATTGTAGGGATAAAAAGAGAAAGAAGAGAGGATGGTAAATAAAAGAGAGAGAGAGGTCGAGGTCAGGATCTTTTAAACCCCTATGATGATTCAAATCAGCAAAATATGACGTCACGATTAGGTCGTCTGTAGAAGAAGGAAGAAAAGGGGAAAAGGTGAGAGGTCTGGGTCGCTTGAGTCGTCTGACCCCCCCCCCCCCCCATCGTTATAAAAATATCCTGGTGCAGCTCGTAGAGAGATGAACAGTCTGGTAAATAATGTTTGATCAAAATATTTGATAGTTTTCTAATTTATACATTCTAATTTCAAGAATACAAATAATATCAAAATGTTTTAGTAATATAAATCATAATCATGGGGCATTCCTCCTTGTTATTTACATGTAAATATATACATATTTATTATTACAGAATTTGTATTTTGTGCATCTGGGACCTAAGGTCTGGATCCATCTGGACCTCAAAGTCTGGACCCAAACCCAAACGGATTGATACACTTTATTGAGATTTAACAAAATGCTAAAACATATAATTACTTTTATTCCCAAGTGCCAACCAGAGAATAAAATTATATCATTCTTCACTCCTTAATACTGTTAAATGTATAAAACCATGTTTTACATTTACCATGTTTATTATTTAGTTTCATTTGAAACCATCCTTCACATGCGTCCCATATCACTATCAAATGATTCCTGATTACAAAACGGTTACACTGAGTTTCTTGAAGTTGTTGTACGTAGTCCTTAAAAATAATGATAAAACTCAAGGAAACTAAAACGGAAACTTTGAGGCGGCGATGACAGATAAACTTTATTTGGTTTCCTTAACCTTTAAAAGACTTTCTTTTCTAATTAAGTGAATAACCTCTAAAATACTGTCTTTATTAGCTTATTGATAATTCAAGCAGATAATTGAATACCCCCTGCTCTATTATGATAGATCAGTTTCGTAGTTAAATATAGGACAATGGAAATAAAGTCATTCCCTTAAAAAAAATCAGGTGTATGATTAGCCTTTCGGAGTGAAAAAAAACAAAAGTTCCAATATCTTAGCTTGATGAATGGTCACATATCGTACGTCTAAAGGATATAGTTTCCATGTCATAGTTGAGCAGAATTCTGCATAAAGGTGGGTCAAGTTATTGTTTACTGTTATTTTGACAAAAGAAATTTTAAAAAATTGTCATTTTGCCTCCGATTTCATGTTTATTTAAATAGATCAATCACATTATAAAAAAAAATATATTCCACAGGTATTTATGAGAATACTCAAATCATTTTTCTCAAGCTCTGTCGTTTACATTGCGGACCGAGAGATGGGGGGGGGCTTTAATTTAAAAAGAATAGAGATACCTGGGAACAATGTATTGTCATGATCGAATACCACAACCAGATTTCTAAAAATGGTCTTCAATCAGATGAAGGATTCGCTGATAGGTTTGTTTAAATAAAACCCTGATAGTCGAATTCTTTAAAAAGGATTAAAAGTGCAGCCATGGAAGGGCAAGGTTGTATTAATAACCAGAATCCCTATCAGATTACCTCACAAAGGTACGGAATCCACACAAAATCCGACCTTTTTCCAATCACGTAAATTAAACATTTGATTTGAGCAGATAAGATAGAACAACATCTATTATAATACGTTTCTTTATTCAAAAAGTTCTTTGATAAAAAAAAAATATCCGAAATGGATGTCAGGACTTCGTGCTGGATGAAAAGGCGCAGCAAATGGAAGTTTCGTGTCTCCCACTATCATGATAATGTGAAGAATTCAGCTGAATGAGCTTTAGTTATTATCTGATAATACAGTAAATGGATAGATGGCATTGCGAACCATAATTTACAATTTATAATGTTTTCCAATGCAATCATTCACTCAAGAGAGGACGGGAGGATTTATGTTTCTGAGAGTATTGGCACAGTTTCCAAATCCCCTACTCACGACACATAAAATAACCCTCAAACATAATTTTCTGTTCTTTCTACCCCCTCGTACTCCTGCTCTCTTTCTTTGTTCTCACTCGTTCTTCGTCTTTCTCTTTCTGCTTTCTCTATTGTGGTGTCACTCTCTCCTTACACGCTTTGCTCTCCCTTTCTCCCCTTTTCCTTGCAAAGACAATAGTTCAAATAATTTTAAACGAAATCGAAATGAAATTTTAATTTATATTTTTATGACCAAGACATTCTGCTTTGTAGTATTTTCTTTTCCACACAGCTTATTATCTACCTCGTTAAAGAAATGTTGAGACACGCGTTGCTTTAGGATATTTGATACGCAATTAACTCTCTTCTCTCGAACGTCTTGCAGAAAAAACACACACACGCACTCTGTGCTAACACGAATGTCTAGTTATCCGACCTTTGAAAGAGACTGTGCGCAAACCATGTTCATTTGTAAATGTCATTTGATATAGATATTATTGACGAATAGCCGTATTCATCATCAATTGGCTTTTCATTAGTTTAACAAAGAAAAGTATATCTAGGGAATTTCCCCGGCATCAACCTGCGTTTAAATCGTGTTATCAGTTTAAACATGTTTATTTGCCCTACGGATTGTATAAAATGTACTTTAAATAGAAATTCAAGATATCATTGATGTTTCATAAATTTTAGGTGTAAATATCAAATCTTTTCTTTTCCAATGTTAAATTACTCATTCAAGATGACCTTCAAAATTATTCAAGTCCTTTTTCATCTTTTCCATCTCCAGATAAGCCTGTTATATTAATGCATGTATCTGTAGAAATACAGAAATAAAACCCTGAAATTATGGGACTTCTAACAAATAGTTAAAGGTTGATGAACGTAATGATAAAACGAAAACGCAAACACTTTAGTTGGTGACTATGACCCCCCCTCTCCCCGGAATAAAACAAACACACATTGAAGGCTCCTATGAAAAAAAAAGAGTTTCCTTCATAACGCAGCTCAAAAAATACTTTGCAAGTCTTTAAAAACTATGAGCGTCTCATTGATTGAACCTTGGATCGAGCATCAAGTAACGTTTGATTTCAGGGCCCCATCTAACAAAAGAGTTGCAATTGACCCGGCCATCCACAACTATGGACAGCCAGCATCGTCAACATCTAAAATTCATGTTTGTGCAAAATATTTTATACGTAGATAAGATGTATATTCATATACATTCATCATTTGCTTGAAAATTCGGTGCGGTTCTTTTTCTTCACAAATGATTGTGCAAATCTTTCGTAGAAATAAATTATGACATTAATGGATTTCCATACAGTTGAGGTTGATCGGATCAATCGTAAGTCTTTGTGGACTTGGTATTGAATGCAACGCTTCAACACTGCTAGACCGTCATATGATCTATATATTTCGCTTACATTATCACGATGACGAATGTTTACGTTTCTCTTTACAAAGTGCCGTTGTTTAGATGTAAACAGTGGCATTGATGCAGCCGGGAAATCATAATTCCACAAGGGGTGATATGATAGCCCTTGAACAATTAGCTTTGCATTATTTGTCACCTAAGGCCTGCTAGGCCTATATACCCCTTTTAACGCATGTATAAATTAATGAATGCGTGGGAGAAGTGCCGGACCCATTTTACCAATAAAAACAATTGTCTAAAGAGGACAGGGTAATAGCACCGGAAGGCATGGCCCAATTCTTGAATACGTTTCTCTATCATCTTCTTCGAGTGTAATATCTGGAAGGAAGATTCCTAGGAAAAAAAACACTAAAAGAGAATAATGATTTTACCACTTTCATGACATTCACCAGGCGTTACATAAAGTAAATTTACACTATCAGCATGAAACCATACAGCTGGAAATGAAATAATTAAATCATGTCATCTTTGTTTGGATAGAGGTTTCCTTCTCTTTTTATCATGAAGAAGAATATTTGATAAAAATATCTGATAAATGATTTTTTGACCATGACTTTGAAAAAGAGGGCAATTGCGCAAAAAAACATTAATGTCAAAAAGATGACACTGACAATGTATAATCATGATAATGCTTGATTATTGATACTGCAAATCCTTTTAATATGAAAGTGAAATCAATTACGTTTAGTAGGGATGACTCAAATGCAATGACAATTTAATTAAAATTTGTTCTCATTTTGATTTGAACCTAGATCTGGTTGCGCTGGGACCTGCTATTTGTGATTTACCTAATAAGTGGTAGAGAAACGTTCAGGTAAGGGGGTGTTGTGCGAACATGGCCTGATGTTTTTAAAGGAGATGTACAAACACGGCGTGTAATTAGGGCTGATGAGCGGTAACAAGGCAGCCTTCTGCCCATGTCATTTTCACAATTCTGTCCATCAGCTGCCAAATCCAGGGAGCCATTTTTGTCAGAATCGGGCCAATGCTATTATCACATTAAAACAATGGTCAGAATCGTGTTAAATCAATATGATGGTAATTACAACAGCGGGTGATGGGTCGGATTCATGAATTTTCTGTAGTAATATGTCCACATTTTTCTAAACAAAATTGAAGAAAGGAGAAGAGATCTTTTAGCAATGTTCTTAGCACATCTGCTCTTCATGCATTACGTACACTTTCATTCAAATAACCCTTACAATTTTTGGTGCGAGTCAATTTTCAAAAGAAAGTGGGGCTCCCTCAAGCTAAAACCGTTGTCAACAGTCATACTGCCATTTACGAAAGGAAATGTAGTGGGAAAAATAAGTAATTATTTTCAAAATATGTACTTTAAAATACGTAGTGAGAATGAAAAAACGATTTGTCAGATTATTTGAAAAAAAACTATACTCCTCTCATCAATCGTATATGTACGTCGATACTATTTCCTGAATTCAAACATGAATTATCTTTATAGATATGGTGGATTCGCACAACAACAGGCGGCTAGTCATCGATAAGTTTGAATAATTTAGATATTATTCTTTTAAAAAGTGAAAGTATTCAGCATTGATGAAGTGTAGATAGTTTTATCAGAAGGGGTAGAGAACAACAAGAAAAAGAACAAGAAGATGAATAGCAACAAAAACAAGCAGAAGGCGAAGAAGAAAAACGAAAAGAACTTGAAGAAAAGTTGGTGAAGATTATGATACAGGGATAGAAACTAAATAATGAAGATGACCAATGGCAAGTTCTATAAATTCTTGCAATAACGGTAACCTTGCCAAATGTTTATACCATGAAAATGTTGATATTGACTGGCTTTTGAGTCTAGAGCTCTTTATGGTATTTACATTACCTAGTTTTCGCAATTGCAACAGCGACGGATTCTAGAACATTCAAGAGGTCTTTGACAAAAAAAATTGTGAATCGGGGTAGAAGATTGTCCAAAGATTCGGAGCTGATGAAAATTGCAAATAATGTCGTTTTTGTCAAAAGTCACGGACCACAATGTTTTGATACCCCAACTTTCGACAAAGACTGTTTTGTCAAAAAGGACTTTCGACAATATAATTATATATTACGTACGTTCCAGAAAGCGTCTACGAATTGGTTGCGAAAACTTATTCTAGGTTTTTAATAAATGCACCCTTTTTGAAGATGTACAGTTAGTTATAAAATGTATTCTTAAAATAAAACAAAATAAACCTAATCAGTGTTTAATGAAGGTTTAACAGTCACACAACAGACAAATACGAAGGCTAAACTATGCTGATTTTGGTTCTGGTAGAAGGGATCAGAATTTCAAATAATAAAAAACCCAGTTTTGAAAAAAGAACAGGCGCAATTCTGCACAAAATGTTCTTAATTATCCTCAATAATATATTAAACACAAGCTCGTTCAAAATAACCAGGTTAAAGGCTCTGCTGGGTGCACATTTCTTAATATCATCATTTCCTTCTGTCCCACCTTTCCTTGCCTCGGTTGGCATTTGTGTCCAGTTTCATTAATTCCCTGAGTGCTATCTAACGATCATTAATAAGTAATATTCTCATTTCCCTTTATAAATGTAAATCCAGGCACAAGGTGGCATAAACGATGGAAAAGCAATGTCTACTCTAATGCATTTGGTCTCAGAACAGGGGAATCCACTATGACAGTGGCATACAAAGGATTAAACATGTCAATAATGTAACATACGGGCAGAGTCTGCACACGACAAATTATGAAATAGATATTGCATGCATCAGCCGTGGAACGTGTGAGAAATGTGTCAGAAATGGGTGCTGAAAATGTCATCCCTCTGTCGCAAAAATAAAAATCACAATAAACCCTCGAGTTTGTTGGAGAGGGAGGCGTGTGAATTTGACGACGACGTAGCAAGTCGTAGCGTGCACATTCACACGTTTCATACACAGCTGATACGACGATCATGCTTTTTGTATCGATTCTTGTCAATGTGACAACCGTGATTAGATTTAGTACCCGTAAAATTTTTGACTGGTGGGTGTAGAAACAATCATAGTATCCGCGACAGGTGGCTCAAAAGGGTCTTCTATAACATTTCTTTTCTTCAGAAAAAAAAAGGAATTCTTTCAGACATTTAGAACCCTTATTTTGATAGTCATATTGAATGTTTTGTCGTTACATTCTACTAATGAAGTGAGAAATGGATAGAAAATGGCCAAACAAAATTCAAAAAGGTTCGTACGAACGATGCATTCATGCAAATCTCACGGTTCGTACGAATTCTGGAGATCTTAGAGATTTGTAGATAATGCGTAAAGAATAATATAAACAACCTAAGATGTTCTTACGATTATCGTAGTAATTCAAGTCTTATGAATTTTTTACTCGACCATACAAAACCTTGCGCAGTTCTTACGAGATTCTCACAACGTTCATAAGGCGCCTTACAAGATAAAGTTTGGTACGACGTTAAACAAATCTTGGACAATTCCACCGACCAAGCTGCAGATTTACGAACGGTCTGCAAATGCTGATTTCGTGTGGCCTTCTGAAGAGGATTTTACGAAATGGTTTTATAAAACGGCATTCTGTTCGTAATGGTATTTGTGACCGAACCATAACGTGTATCACGTTTTCTTCTTTCAAGTTTCAAGCTTCACTACTCTTGTCATGATTGTTGAGTTCTTGAATATATATACTTAGTAGAAACTTGATCTCCAAAGCAGAAGTCGGGAATTTTTTTACTAAAATTTGACGCCGTAATCCACAATAGATGGTCATGGATTGCGAGAAGTTGAAAGGTTTAATGCACAGTATGTATACAACTTGTCCCTGATAGCTATACGTCGGCCATCTTTGTTACGATATCGGTGAATTACTTGCCAGCAATTCGTTTTTAACGTTCTCGCGTTTCTGCAGTTTCTGTGATCATTGTGATGACTACCTCAAAGCATGTACCGCAAACCTATAGCGTTTCAAGACACGGATCGCCCATCAAAATCACGGCATGATTTATACCGATTCATCTTCATATATCCCGCCGAAATATGTTCTGCTCGCGAATAAAGCGGACTCACCATCCGAATGGAACCTGTCTGCTTGCAGGGGGTACAGTCACACCAATTAACGAAACAGACTCCAGACATGTCAGACCGATCAAAGATATTACATTATTACAAGTGGCATAAGAATGGTCGGTTTGGAGTAGGTTTCGTTGTTGTGACTGTGTCATCACGGATGATGGGGATGTCTCCCAATGGCTACAGGGAACACTCTATTGCTCCCCTGTCACCAAAGGATGGTGGGCTCTATATAGAACTTTAGCAGATCCACCGGCAAAAAATTACATTTAAGCGTTCGTTGAACCCGGAATGACATTATTGGTACGCTGAGTTCATGAGCGAATTTGATGCGTTTTGTTTACCTTCAGGAGAGGGTTTTGTCATATTGGATAAGGAGTGGGTGGAAGGGAGAATTATTATTGAGCTTACTACTAACATTGGTATTGGCCTCAACCATTCCAAACAGTGAGTTCAAGACCACGAAAAGAGTGCACAAAACATGACCACAGGAGACATTATGCCTTACATTCGGTTATGAGCATAAGGCAAACCATTATTTCAAAAGTAATTGATAGAAAAGCTTGCCGTTTTAAAGGATTATCAGTTTCTCAGTTAATATCGTGAATGAGACTGACGTACCTTGGACAAGCTTTCAAAGACAGCACAGAATTGACATTGTCATAGCACTAATGCTTTTAATATAAGTGATGTAATTTCTTCATCCTTTTTTTCAACAATTTCTAATGACCGAAACATATATATGTATTTTAAAATTCTTTAACGATATTGATCTTAATATACACCTTCTATACTCTCAAGAAATATTGGGTAAAAATGCTCCATGAGGGTCAGTATGTGTACAAATAACGTCCAACCAACATTGGGCATTTCTTTTGAGCATTTATCCAGCGTAATGAAAATTTTGCCTATTCTAAAGCATTGCTTTTTATTTTCAAGATTCAAGATTTAAGAAGTTTATTTCATTTCCAAAACAAATATAAATCGAATGCAAATACAAATCAAAGTACGAATACAAAATAATTTTTAACTTAGCATAATTATATAACAAACGCTTGTATAAAAAAGCGTATATGGAAATGAGGGGATCCACTAAAAAAGCATTGCTTGTAGAGCGTGGATCCCCTATAGCTAGTTGAATAAATAATTTATATAAAGCATTTAAGACAAGACAAAGCAATACAAATTAAGTAAATATGGAAATTCATTCGGCTGAACGAATATACAATATCTTAAAAATGGGAAAGTAAAATGTGATAAATATAATAGGAAAAACTATTTTAGAGTAAGAAAGGAAATGATAGCAAAAAATGGAAATAAGGTGACAAAAATATGGGACATGTATTATCAAAGACACACACACATACAGACACGCGAACAAAGAAAACAATATAGTGACATATTAGAGGATGGAGGAGAGAGAGAGAGAAAAAAGAATTAGGCTGACCGATAGAGGGAGAGGGAGATAGAGGGGGGGGGGGGAGAACAAAATTTGTACATGGATCAACGAGAGCGCTAGCATGAAAACACAGATTTGGGATTGATACCCGGGTGATAAAGGAAAATTTAGTGTTAAATACAAGATGGATACAAGATAATCAGGACCTACAAACAAATCAACTTCGTTTGTAGGATACTAAAAAAAATACTTTTAATTTTCTCTTAAAGGAGTTAATGGAGGGGGCCTGTTGAATATCATTTTTTAACCTTACTGGACAATACACTTCCCGCATTGGTAAAAATACTACCCCAAATTGATTGTACACGTAATTACCCTGCGTGGTAGTAAAATAACATGGTAGTAAAAAAAATACCAATATTTTTTACAGAGTAACTTGTCTGCATGTTTACAATAAAATGTGATTTACAAATAGTATCACAGATTCAGTAAAGGTGATCATCAGTGACAATTCGTCACAAATGTTGAAGACCATAATTCGTTCTTGTAAGGTTCAATTACGAGTATTCATTGCCAAACTTACCGTGTAAACGTTTCCAATCACAAATTATGTTCATGTCTATTCTTCCGGCTAACAAGGATGAGTATTAAATTTCACCTTTTCGTGGTCATGCATTCAAGATCACAAACAGTTTCAATTGAGTGCACCGGCCTTACAATCATACAATATGACTTCATTCTGGAAAACGTCCCATCTCATGTTTCAATGGCGTACTATCTGACAGAGAGTGACCAGTTCACGGATAAGAAAGATCTCTCAGATGTCCGTGCTTGGACATGGACGTTCTGAGATTCTTTTATTACACGGGCAGTGCATTTCGAGTGCATTTTGTTTTTTATATGTCCGACAAACTTTGATAACTTTCTCTTTACTTACGCCATGGTTATTATGCGTCTAATAACGGGATATTGCCCTTCAAAAAAAAAACTATAGAAAAACATTACTTATTTTTCAACCTTTGGCGCTGATGTTGCAATTTTGCACATTCGTACAATTAATTTCAACAATAATTATAATTAGTTTACTCCCCTACCTTCAAACTAGATTCGCTAATAAAAGGAAATAGCTCTTGGATAACATCTGTATTATGATAATAAGTATCAATGGTGCAATATGAATATCTTAAAATAAAGAACATAACATGGAAATAATTGTCATTATTATCCGCAAAAATTAATTCAGCTTGTAAAGAGATAACATTAAATGCAATCAGAACATACACCTCGAGTCTAGAATTAAAACAGCGGTATAATAATTAAAGCCTCCCAGCCAGAATGTCAAAATTACGTTCTTCCAAATTTGCAATTAATTGCCTTAGTTTATTCTGATTATTGTCTATTATGATGGCATTTGTTGTAGCAGAGATGTTGCAGTGAGAAGACTTCTTCACTTCATAAACTAAAAATGAACTCTCGAATGTCCTCTATCACACATAATTTACGATGGAGGTCAAATTGAATATGGCTTAATTATCTCGTCATGCAGTATGAAGCTATTCATGAAGGCCATGATGATACAATAACTCATCATTTTGCTATTTAAGGAAGTTCAAGTTCGAGATCTGTGCAGATGCATTATACTCAGTATAAAAAGACTTAAAAAGACCTATTTGAACTCACCGTAACATATGTAATATCATAAAAAACACTTTTGATCTTAAATAAGATACCTTTAGATGAAACTCACAGTTTGAATGTAATTCACCTTAATCATGTTAATCTGACCCCTCCCCCCAAAAAAAAATCCCGTGTGTTTCATTTTGCTAAAATCATTTTCTTAATCGTGGAAAGGGTCGAAAATTGCAAGATAATTTTTTCGTAATAAGACTTCTGAAAAATAGAAGCATAACCATGATAGGGCACCAAATCTTCTTAGATATAAGAGAAAAGATCATTTTCACGAGGATTTATTCTCTGAAAAGGAATATGACAGTGACAGCCCTTTGCTTTTGTGTATGATTGAAATTTTACAAACAATGCATAACCATTTTAAACGGTATAAACAGGGATCAGATTTGTTTGGATTATTTTTTTTACATTTTGACTAAACATTACGCAGTATTCTACTCAAAATAAGAAAAATGTAGAAGGAATTCATGCAAGAATGTCTAAATCTAGCACTATTTAAACCCCCATAAGCAGAGAACCCACTACAGAATTATCTATAAATTTCTCCTCAAATATTGCGATCGTTCTTAAACGAATCTATATCGCAATATAAAAAAAAACATTTGAAACGAATTAATTCAACAGGTAATTGATTGTATTATATACAAGTAAAAACATACAAATATCATACCTTATTTTGAACATAAATATACAAATATAATCATGAAACATTGAGATTAACAAAAAAATAATGAAAGAAAAAGGTATCCCAAAAAGCCTCAATAGCTTGAAAAAAGGAGATGCGCATCGAAAACTGACCTATTCATTTGATATCAATATCATACAATTTCAAGCAGATTCAGTGTGAAATGATTTTCCTCTCTTTTCTTCTTTCTTTCTACGTGCCTTTATAACTTTTAAAGAGTTTATTTACAATCTACCCCTCTCCCCCTCTCTTTCTATATCTATTACTATCTACCCCTCCCCATTTTACCATTCCATCTACCAAAAAAAAAATGCTATCCCATGCACTTCCAGGCGCATCCTGTAGTTGATATAATTCAGTGAGATTAAGCAGCGTTATTAATTGGACCACATCTCGACTCCGAGCTCGACCCGGACGAATATATTTCTTCTAGATGAAAATTCATAAAATGTTATTCGGCAATACGTTTCCCCATGGGAGATATGCCTGCGTAATTAATCAAATTAATTCCGCTCAAGCATTATAGACTGGAGTGGGTACAGGGCGATCTCTACTGCCTGGAGAGGGTAATGCGTACACTGTTCCCCCTACACCATTACCCGCACCCCTTCCCCTATTATCTGTCCCCCTCTCTATCTCTTTCTCTCTCTCTCATACTTACTGCTTTTCCTTTTCTATGTATCTTTACCTTTCTCCATCTTTATCTATTTTACACCTCTCTCCCTCTTTCCTTTATGGTAGAGCCTTATTATTTCATCTTCCCCATTTATCATGTTTATCTTTCACCCATTTTCTTCATTAATTAAAACTTGGGTTTTCTGAAGATCAAAGAAAGAATTGTATCTTTTCCTTTATTTCATTAAACATATCGAAGTTTATATTTGATAGTAATTATACATAACTTTCCATTTTGTTTAACTAAACCATGAATATTATAACCTATGTTTCCTAAAAGCGCTTTAACTAAATTCTTATACCTTTATATAGAGCTTACTAAATTGCCGAACTTTCTATTTTACCATCTCCAGTATTACAATTTTCAGCGGCATTAATGATCCGAAACCCATCATATTCATTAATTTGTGTAGTAACATATATCGATCGCAATAGACCGACATATTTTTTTATGGAGTGGAATATTGTTGACATTTGCCTTGAAACATTCCTTTTAATAATCGTCGATAATGGATCCGAATGTCACAATGCATTTCAACTTCTGCTAACATTCGTCTCGCAATTAATATTTCATGGTTTTTGGCGAGAGTTCGCTTTCATTTCTAAATTGCGCTGAAAATATATCACAATATTCTCTTTTTCCTCTCATTTAGGACTGCGGATATGGAAAATGTGTATGAACATGGAATCGATTATTGCAAAATGCAAAGAAAAATATGAAATGGAAGATGTTTCAAGCATAAACTCAAATGCTTATCGTAATGCGTGAGTACGTGAAAAGTGTGAGACAAAAATATTTAGTCTATAAGCTACCCTTCATGTATGAAAAGTGTGGAAAGTGTGTGTGGGTGTGCATGCGCGTGTTTGCATGTGTGTGTTCTTTTCACGTTTACTTATTCGATAATAAATCATTAAGTTAAGTTCATGTAAATGCATAGATTTGACTCTAGGCGTACAACATGCGTTTTATACGTCTTTTTTACCATGATAAATCTTCAACAAAACAAATAAAATCGAGGAAATTACAAAGCCAGCATCCTTATGTCCTTAGAATGTTCATCTAAGATATGACATCAATGCTTACAGCCCATCTGCAGTTTTGGAAAATCCCTCAAAAGTGCACGCCACTATTTCAAATCACTGCTATATGATAATGCATGTGCTCCAAACAGGCTGTGAAGGATTACAACCAAAAGCGTGTTGGTTATACCTTTATTAGTTAATTTACCGAGTGTACATTTAAAGATTGAAATCGATCGGGTCTCCGATCAACATAACTCACATGATAATTTATGTCTTGTTAAGATCTTGAGCATCTATAGTAAAAAAGCAGAAGTTCCCACAATTCAACACATCATCAACACCCCCGGCCTACCCCGACCCTCTTTCTCTGACGTGGAATGCTTTTACGACATGTTTCGGATTTCGCCCAAATGCATTCGCTATATATGATTCGATGGACATCACGGTTTTACACCTAATGATAATTTCTATTTTCCCCCTGGTGGCTACGGGAGCTGTGACGGTACCCCCGAGGGGCTTTCCCGATTGATGTCTGACTGGGTTCTCATCAAAGACACCGACAAAAATCATGTGATGTTTATCGTAACGCTCGCGATGCTTTCTAGTCCCCGTATTCTTGTGGGATTCTGAGATGATTTGTTGGCTGTATCTTTTTATTTGAGGATATAAATATTCGCAACACACCGGTGATTAAAATCGTGCTCCGGTGTTCGTGATTGCAAGAGATCCAATCAACAGAGCAAGTGCACCCCTACGATGTCAGGAATAGATAATAGAAAGGCGTGAATGCCAAATGCACGACGTGGAGTGAGAGAATGTGTCCATAGGTTTCTTTCTCTCTCATGACCGTGATGATCATGGGATTTTTTTTTTAACATCTTGGTATAATTTTTGATGATATTTCCAATTAGTTAGATTCAAATTAAATATTCGAATAAAAAAGTATATTAATTTTCCCCCTTTGACCGGAATAGCCACTTTAGTTGAAAAACTGCTCTAGCAGAGGGTCCTGCACAGCATGTTTTATTATCCTTCTATCAAAATGTTGAGCCCCCATAGCAAGACAGCAGAAGGTCCCATTTTTCTTAGTCTTTGGTACAACTCGACCAAAGATCGGACAATCGACTTTCCGTCACGAGACGGGTGCTCTACCACTAGGCCACCATGTCCAGTCACTCAATGATATATTAATGCAGTACAACCTCAATGAAAAAGAAAACTGGCACTGACATAATTATGACGGACCTTCTTCTTAATCCAGATACAATCCAAAAATAGAAATAAAATCCGAACCAGAGGAGTGCACTTTTTTGTTTCCACATCCCCAATTACACGGGAGCATCCCGTTCTATGTCGGTTTAAACATGTTTTTGCTCCTTTCCGTACCAGATATTTCCAAATATTGACCAGCTGCTATTTCGTCTTAACTCTGTCATATTGAAGATGAGGAAGAGGAGGAGAAGGATGGGGAAAAGAGACAGAGGGGGATGCTTGCTTGCTATACATGTACTTGGTCGACTCGCGATCCGATTTCATTTACTTTTTAAATCTTTCCTCCACTCCTGTTGTGACCGAGGGAGTAAGTGAACAAACATGGTCATATTTAGGACGAGGCTGCCCACTGTTTGCACCCAGTTCATATTTCTTGAGATGGAATTATCTGAATTTTCCATTGCCTCATCGCGGAAAATTCATTATTATTATGCCAAGACTTGATTTTCATCCATGACAAGGAGTTGTATGTGATTCGGGGATATTGACGGATGGAAGTGGGAGGTAGAACTCCGAATGAAAAAGGGTTAAAGGGAACTCTTGTAGCTGGAAATATAAAGGTGCTCATTTAAAATGTTCTACTTAAACGCTTTCCATGTTATTTCAGAAGGGTTTTGTGGTAGAAAGGTTCACTGACGCGACAAACCTGACCCCTCCCCTCCCCCCAAAAAAGCTACTGAACTGTTCATGCCGGTAATTCAAAGTCAAATTATTGCATTTCCGTTTATTGAGCATTTTATTAAAGAACGCGTAATTTCTGATAATCAGGTGTAGTGAAAAAAAAACAGTCAGTTTACCATGCAAATTTCGAAATATAATGAAAATCATATTCAGATACTTTTCTGCAACGATTGTTTGGAATTATGGATATCGTTCAATAATATGAAATACTGCAAACATGAAAAAATGATTAATTATTTCAGACAGAGTGGTAACATAACATACTACGGAAGTTTCTTAATCAGCATGCAACATTCTGATGTAATCGTATAGTAATAATGATAATTCTGCATGTATATAGCGCTTAACACATCGGAACGACGTCTCTAAGCGTTTACAGATATATTATTACCCCGGACATCGGATCCTTGCATGCAAGCATACAATGTATGCACCTTCTCCACTCCCTGGGGAGCATTTCAGCAAGAGTTTAAAGACTCAATTGCTAGGCATATACATAGGTTTTCGCATCCTACCGGGTACCCATTTAACACCTGGGTGGAGAGTCGCAAATTGTGAATTGACGCCTTGCCAAAGGACGCTAGGCCATGGTGGGATTCGAGCACAAGACCCCCTGATTACAGGGCGACAGTCAGAACCACTACACCAAGGCGCTTTCACAACAGTGAAAGTGTATATGACTTGTATATCCATTGTAATGATGAATACCACAATATTTGAGAGAAACAAGAATATTTTTATAATGGTTCTAAGCATTCCCGTTTTCCAGTAAAGATTGAATGGTCATCACAAAGTTTTTAACCAAAATGAAGTACTTCCGATTGTTTATTGAAATTGTGTATAAAAACTATCCTGCATCATATTAGCCCGTGGCCGGAGATCGTGTCAGAACATTGATTTGAATTCCATTTAATGCAATTTTAAATTTTAACCGGAGATCTGAAAGTACAGATTTTGGATCTTAAATCTAGAGTAGATATTAAACTGGTAATATAAACATATTCATATAAGCGCACTTTCTACAAGTCATGCGAAATACATAATCTGGGGCCTCTAACACAAAACTTAGCAATTATCATGCATTGAATATTTTTTTTTAAATTGATTGCATGGACTACAATATACAATTAATCGTGAGAATAAAGCATATGATTAATCGCTAACTTTGTGTCATGACACCAAGGTCACTAATCACTTTTCCCTCTTGTGAGACCACCTCACTCTTTTGGAGTTCACAACCCAGAAAGAGCTATTGAATATAGAAGAAGTAGAAGATGAAGAAAAAAAATAAGAAGATGAAAAAGAAGAAAAATGAAGAAGAAGGCGAAAAAGAAACAGAAGAGGAAGAGGAAAAGGAAGGAAAAAATGAAGACGAAGAAGGAGGAGGAGGAGAAGAAGAAGAAGAAGAAGGAAAATATGAAGATGAAAAAGAAGAAAAATGAAGAAAGAGAAGAAGAAAAAGAAGAGGAAGAGGATAAAGAAGAGAAGAAGAAGGAGGGGGAGGAGGAAGAGAAGAAGACAAAAAGGAGAAGGAGGGGATATAAAAATTTCGCACTGTATCTATGTCGGTTTATACTCCATCATGGACCAAGGTCCATGACTCCACACTGTGATTTACAATGGATCCCTATAATATTATCACCAAGGCTAAAGTTTAGTTTCCATTTACCGCGATAAAGCATTAAAGGGTCGGGTACCCATCACCTTTGTTGAGAGCAGCACATTGTGGATAATGAAAAACGTTTATTTTTTTAATTTCATATTCTAACAGGATGCCCGATCAAGAAATTGTTATCCCTTCGGTTCCTGAAGGAAATTAACGCCTGAAATGGATTGAAACCCAGGACCCTCTGACCACCCTGATGGAAATAGCGGTGACAAACAATGTATAAACAGTGTTCTCATATACAGACTATGCAAACATGTAATTAGAGATGTAAACGATGCTCAAATTTAATAGCGTGAAGATAATATTTTAATGTTTGAAACCTCGACTGTGTGGGCGTTCATAGTGTGCTAACATAGTAAACTATGTGCAAATGTGTTTCACAATAATGTTAAAATGTAAAAGTTTGAATGAGATTTCACGTGTTGTTCCACACTGTAAAAACACTGCAGTACACTGTAAAAACTGTGATGTTAAGACTGACACCAATTGGTGTTAATAGAGGACCACACCCTGAGGTGTTAAAATTACACCCTAGAGATTGGATATAATACAAAAGAGTGTAAATGTAACAACCAAAGGTGTTGTAATAACACCTATAGGTGTAAATCTAACACCACCAATTTAACACCGGTGTAAAATAACTGGTGTGGTCCTCTTTGTACACCGGTTAACACCATAGTTTTTGCTGTGTAGGACACACTGTTATATACCGTGTTCTTCCCAGTATGTCATGATCCCCCAATCAAGACGGTTCCCTAAATTATTTCACAAAAACAAATAAAGAAAAGAGACAGTGAGGAAAATGAAAAAATTAAACCCAAATTGTCTGTGCTTATATTGAGAACCAGGTAAATCAGCAAGGCATATGGAGACGAAGCATAATCGTTGTCTTTACGGAAATAGCAATAAATCATCGATGAGTTACACTTGACATTTCCCCTGGCATTATTATGACTATTAAAGTGAATAGTCTGATATGACATACAGTACCCGATGTGGTTGGCTGAGTCTGGAATGAGTCGTAGAGTCTGTAATATTGAACCAGGAAACAAACGAAATGATGATGGTGGTGATAATTGCATATTTTTTTGTATAAAGACGACCCGCATAATAAAGCAAAATATAAAAATTCACCTAAACTAACACTACGCAAAAATAATGAACATTTTGCTAGTGTATATAATTAAGCATCATTCATCGGAATTCCTAGTTAGTTTCTCGAAATCTGATGATAATAATAGCATTTGTAAGGAGCTTAAAGGTAAAACATTAGTTGCAGCTAACAAATACTTTATGAGAAAGTCTTTAAAATCAAGGTTAATTGTAGAAATATTATCATACATCTAGATCTGGTTCATTACTGTAAACTTAAGTTTGTAAAATCATGAAATTTTAGCTCAAAATCGATCATTCTAATGATAACACAGAAAAGCATATGTTGGACAGTGTATTAATATTACGTCGAAAAATACCAGAAATTTTGATGGAATTCCGTGCTTATATTGGTAAATTGCCAATTCGTCTACTGCCATCCCGTCCACTCACCACATGGTCTACATTCATTTCGTCTAATGCCATTTCGTCCATCAACATTTCGTCTACCACCCATTTCGTCCAATCACCATTTCGTCTAATAGCCATTTAGTCTAATAGCCAGTTAGTCTATAGCCAATTCGTCTACAACCATTTCGTCTACCAACCATTTCGTCTAAATCCATTTGGTCTAATGCCAAATCGTCCATTAACCAGTTCGTCCACGGTTCATTTAGTCCAATAGCCATGTCGGCTAATTTCAGTTGGTCCAATATCCACATCGTCTACTTATCACTCGTCCAATTGCCATTTCGTCTAATAGTCATTTCGTCCATCAACCATTAGGTCCAATAATCAGTTCGTCTACCAACCAAATCGTCTACTAACCATTTCGTCCAATTCCCAAATCGTCCAATAGCCATTTAGTCTAATAGCCATTCGGTCCAATAGCCATTTCGTCTAATACAAATAATTTGCGTTATCCGAGGAGGGGAGCGAAATGACTTTAATACCTTGAAATTATTGATATTAGTTTTAAAAAACCCCTAAAAACTATGATGATAACTACTATCGCAAGGGTCGATTCAGTGGGTACAGCAATTCAGGCACCCCCACCCCTCCTAAAACGCACACACACACACACACATATAAAAGGGGGAACTAAGATGGGGAAAATGGAAAAGGGTCCTTTTATTTTAATTTGTCGCTCAATTTTTATTTTAAAAAAAGAAAGGAGAATATTGTATTCCGATATCAAAATACGATAAACAGATGAAAGACAATATAGCCTTTTAAAGAAATATCATTGATCAATATACCCCCACCCCCCCAAAAAAAGAGCTCTTCCCGATCTCTCCTATCTTCTTTCCCTGTACTATCCTCTCCCTTTTTGTTCGTTTCCCGTCGCTAGAAGCCCGCCTGCGCCTAAAATAAATGTAGGCCTAGTAGTATTGACAATAACGATGAGTATAATGTTTGTGATATACTCATGCTGTAGCAATTAATGGATATAATAATAAGAATGATGATCATCATGATGATACTAATAAATAATAATAATAATAATAAAATTCACAATAATACTACTAATAATAATAATTATGATGATCATATTACTAATATTAACAAAAATGATAATAATGATAATCATAATAGAAATAATATACATAATAAAAATAATTACTACTACGTAGGCGCGGATCCAGGAGTTTACAGGAAGGGGGGTGGTATTGAAATCACTAGAGTAGATTTTTGGTCGCGAGTATAAAGGCCTGCAGGGTATAATTATAACACATCCCTTTTGCGGATCTAGCTTTTGCTAATGGGGGCAGGGGGGCTGTTGCTCGAAAAATGTTCATTCATTTATATATTCCCCTGTCTGCGGATCGAAGAGGGTTTTTTCCGTGTTTTTTTTTTTTTTTTTTTTGCTTGCGCGAGCTGATCTTTTTTTTTTATAAACATTTTATTTCATGTAGGCCCACTATTATTTTACACATAAAATCGTAAGTCTTGACACTGTTTGAAATCCTGAACATTTCTCTAGATTAATAACTAATGCGAGGATTGCAAGCGCGCAGCGCGAGCTGAGAATTTTCCATATACTGACATGAAACAGGGGCGTTTTAAGGACTGCGTTTAGGAATTCTTGAAGATACATATTTTACTTTTGTAAATGCAACATCACAGTGCGAGCTGAAATTTTCCTATATTCAGACCTCAAAACGGGGCACTTTAATCACTTTTTGTAAATTTGTACATAATACACATCTAAATAAACAACGCGAGCGCGGGTTGAAGAAGTTGAAGAGAATTGGTAATTAAAGGGGAAGTTCACCCTGAAGAAAACTTTGTTGTAAAAATAGCAGAAAAAATAGTAAAAAATATTGGTGAAGGTTTGAGGAAAATCTGTTAAAGAGTAAGAAAGTTATTAGAGTTCAAAATTTGGGATTTGTGACGTCATAAACGAGCAGCTGCCCCATGTGTTATGTAATATAAAATGTATGAATTTCAAATTTTGTATGGTTCCTGATGACTTAATTTTGTTTTCTTTTCATGATCGGGTGTGAAATGATTTGTCTATTGATATACAAAAGTTACAGTGAAAACCATTTTCAATTTTCTGAGAAAATGACATTTCATTGATTTTTTACCATTCGCTATGTAGGAATGCTGCTCGCATATGACGTCACAAATCAAATAATTGAAATTCTAATAACTTTAATTGTTTGATGAATTTTTCTCAAACCTTCGGCAATATTTTTTATTATTTTTTCTGCTATTTTTACAATAAAGTTTTTGTCAGGGTGAACTTCCCCTTTAATTAGGCCCACAATCGCGAATAGAGTCGACTCGGGTCGTAGAGGGCGCTAGTGCAGCATAGTAGACCAGTATGCGTATTAGACGAAATGAATATTAGACGAAATGGTGATTAGCCAAAATGGCAATTGGACATATTGGTTATTAGACCAAATGGCAATTAGACCAAATGATTGTTAGCCGAAATGAGTTTAGACCAAGTGATAGTAGACCAAATGCAGTTAGACCAAATGGAACATGGACGAAATGAAAGTAGACCAAGTGGTTATTAGACCATTTGCCTTTAGACCATTTGGCTATTAGACCAAATGGGAATAGACGTAATGATAGTGGACAAAGTGGCTATTGGACCAATTGGCAAAAAAATACCATTAGACCAAATGGCTATTAGACCAAATGATAATAGACGAAATGGCTATTAGACGAAATGGCTACTAGACGAAATGGTGATTGGACGAAATGGTAATTGGACCATGTGGATAGTGGACCAACTGATGGTAGACGAAATGATATTAGACCATGTGGGTAGTGGACAAAATGGCAGTGGACGAAATGGCAATAAACCCTTATATTTTGCCAATTTCTTAGCAATTACGCGTTTTCTTCCAGAGCTATCTGGCACATATTTCTTATATATATATATATATATATATATTATATATACATTCTTTCATTGGATTCTGTTCGAACCCATTTTGAGATCGTTGCCACAACTGGTATTTGTCTTTAATACAGATCTATCAATTTACAAGCAATTCAACGCTAGAATGAAAACACCCGAATGTAAAACTAAATTCCATAACGGAGACATTAGCATGCAAAAAAGTACCATGTAGGGGACACAGAGATAACCCTAAGAAACCTCCAAAAAATTATCTATCAGGAAAAAAATGCAACGATGAGAGGATGCAACCAAATCATTGTGTATGTCTTCGTACTCTAAGACTATATGCTGCCGTCCTCTAAATGTTTGTTAATGAAGTTGATTATCCATTAAAGCGGTTTCTCACCCCACTCTTAATCAATTTTGATTGAACAACAGACGATGTGATGACATGTCGTTCAACAAATCAACAGTGATCTGCGATTGATTGTATTTGGTTCCCAGCAGTTAGAAGGGGTTAGCAAAAACCTTTAATTGAAGGAATGACTTAATGCAATTACAACAGGGCAATAGCCCATACTATACCTTGGAACACAGCATCGATCAAACATGCCGACAGGGATCCAGGGTGATCTTACCATGATACACAAATGACCTTGAATGCAGTGTGACATATACAACTAACCACATGCTAAGCCTCCAACATGATGACAGCATGAATGTTTGTGCAGGTAGCTTTTGTTTTGAGGCTCCCTGTGTTTTTAAAATTTTATCTTGTGAAAAGTACTGGGTTCACATTAGACAATCAATATTTTATTAAGAGCTTCGGATTCAAAAGAAGTCACAAAGTCACATTAAACATGTTAAACAGTCGATTCTATTCATGATACGGGCCAAATCCAGTAAATTTGTGTCGCCTATGTCCGGCAGGAGGGTTTGAAATACATAGTTAATTAAAATCATATCCCTCGTATGAATATTCATGAGTAATCTAGATAAATGATTGGTCGATTCGCGATCATGTGACAAAGTATAATTTCAATAGGAAAGCACATCGCTGCAAATAGCATCGAATAGTTCTCTTCGAGTCCGTATATTTTTCGATATACTTTCATGGGGAGAGCTGCACATGCCCATGCTCGATATGTCCCTCGACATTGACTGTGCATGCTCCCTGATTTGACAGAATCCAAATCCGGTGCGGTCGTACCGATATCTGCAAAAAATGAATGAATAAAATAAGATAAAATACAAGCTCTAGCTCAGATTACTTACCGACAATTTGTAAAAACATTGTGGAATGGGGTCTATAGATTATCATGCAGAAAAAGTCATCCCATGACGGCCATTCATACAGGATTATTAAGATTATAACTAACAATTGAGGCGATATCCGAGTACTAGTGGAGTCTAACTTAGCCAGCGAGATTATAATTTACATCTTGTCTGAGTGCAACTGCAGCGACGCAGCGCCCCTCTCATTACCTGCAGTCGGGTAGAAGCCGCAAGAAGCCTTTACCCAGGAACTGGTTAGCATGAGCTCGACAGGCCTACATCGTAAGACTAGGTCTGGCAACGTCAGAATTGGTCTAGATTGGTTACACATGAGCAAAGACTAGGTCTACAAGTTAAAGAGGAATAAAAAAACAAATATATCAGGCGTTTTATTCGAAAACATAGTGGGAATTATTAATCCTCAGTTGGACTGGCAACATATTTATTTTCCCTCGGGGCTTCGGCCCTGGAGGAAAATAATTATCACCAGTCTAACTTCGGATAAAAAATTCACAACAGATACTTTATCAAAGCCTGATATATTCTTATATGTTTATCTTAAAAATACAATGTCAGGAAGCTGATAGGGGCAGGCGGTAATCACCCATAATTTATTTTCTTTAACCGCATACGAATCAACCTTATTAGCCCTACCTCAAGTCCCCAACTAAATACTCATATCTGGTCAGGTTCGTTATCCATAATGCAATCTTCTCATCAGAAAACAAAGGCCGCGAAACGGTATTCAAAGTGGGGGGGGGGGGGCTGACCATGCAAAAAATCATCAAATGGTCATTTTCATGGGCCGCGGAACGGTTTTCAAAGTTGGGGGGCTGACCATCCTAATAGTCACAATCATATGGTAATTTTTACGTTTTTTTTACACGGTTTTGGAAAAAAGTGGAAGGGGTGAAGCTCCCCGCCCCTCCTCCGCTTCCGCGTCCCCTGGAGTAGTCTTGTAAGATAGGCCCACTTTATATACTAATTCACTTCTAACGACATTCAGATTGCAATAAGTATGTTATTAAGACAGCCACCTATCATCTTAAAAAAGAAGAAGACATTTTAGTTTATCTACTAATTAAATTATAGGCTATCCTCTTTATCACTAATTGTAATCTCATTCATAACACACAGTTAATGAGAGCCAATTCACATATAGTTGAATAGTAAATGAATACACAAAAATCATTATACAAAATCGAAAGAAAGGAGACAAAAAAATCTATCGAAAGAAAAACATGGGTCGTGTAACCTTTTAACCTTTTTTGTTAAAAGTTGAATTTAGTTAGTCTTGCGCCCTCCACAAACGCACAATATTCTGGCATCATTCCTGGTTGACACAGCATCCACACCTTACATCCTGAAAAGATATGAAGACCATCCCCTTCATCATAAATGATTTTATATTGTAATTTTTAGTTTAAATGTTTAAATCTTTCCCTAAAAATATGAAAACGTACCTTTTAAGAGTCAGCAGTGACGACTAATACCATTGATTAACACATTTGTACTGTTTATTTGTATTTTTCCAGACAAAAAAAAATTCAGCCTGGTTTATATTCGCCCATCGAAGTCTAATGAAGACCCGCTAAGCTACAAGAGTTCAATAATCGAAACACCTGCCGTGTAATAAAGCCCTATCGACACAATGAGACAGTCACTGTATCATAATAACGTATCAACGACTAATAGGATGTAATCAGAGAAAGTGCTGTAAGGTAATGTATTACTCTCACTAACATAGTCCAACATGAAAATACATCTGCAATGCATGGGGAACATTAGTTTGATATTCACAACAAAACCAATTCCTAACAAAGTTAGTTTGCTTCAAAGGGTCGGAAAATAAAATCACTGAAGTGGTATGAGAAGTCAATGAACGCTAATGAAATAGAGTGAAACGTTGCCCTCTTCAAATATGCCAAATATGTGCATATTATGTACGCACTTTTAAACTGTTTACACTTTCTGTGTCACACATTTCCCCTTTATTCCTCAAATTGTTGTTTAGCACCTAAAAATATTACCTTGTAGGCCTACCAACTCACCGGAAAAATGCATTTTGTCAGTGTCCGACATTATATCTTTATCAAGTATTGATATGATAACAGCTCGAGCAAGAAAAAAATCACAAAATTGCAAAAGTCAGTTTATTATTAGAGCCTATTCAGAGGTAACGATAAGTAATGAAGATTAATGGCTTACCAAACGAGAGAGTAAAATTGAATAATTTCGAACCCAAGTTTGTAGATTAAGATATACGTACAATTACTCTGATTGCCCAGTAGTTATATGTTTATAGGATAGATAGGTAAAGTGAGCGGGAAATCACATACAGCACACAATGACCTCTCCACACACAAACACACACACACCCACACGCGCCCACCTTTTCACTCACACTCACACCCACCCATGCCCACAACTCCCATATTATTTATGTACCCGCCCGTCCCAGGTGCTTTTGTTTGCTTTTATAACGCACGTGTATACACACGTTGGTAATAATAATGCCTAAAACTTTTATCTATTTTATTTATCATAAAAACTCAGTTTTCTAAAATGTCTCACTCAAGTGCATAAGTTCAGTACGGGAATCAAACTGTCTTATTTTATGTCTTTTGGCAAGCACCCAACAACACGGCACCTGAATGTCCAAGTATATCTTATTCAATTTTTCGCCTTGAATCTGAGGTAGATGTTAACACATTACATGAAAAAAAAAATGTTTGGGGTGCATCATTTTCTCTTCGTTGAAAAGACTGAGCATATATATTCAGAAACGGATTTTGAATTCTCTTTTTTGTCACATCATGGGTACTAACGAAGAGTGTGACTTTACCTTTCATTTTTGAGAGCTATGCTCCTTTTAAAATCTATGATTTTATTTCTACGGCATTTACTATAGACCAATTTCACGGCCGGTTTATGTATTTGGCCCTCTATCGGCGACGCCATTGCTGCGGTGGGCAAGTGCGCTGACCGCGATTGGCTCTGTGTACAAATTCAATGAAAGATTACAGATAAGCTCTGATATTGTGTCATTAACTTCATCATAAATCAATGAAATAAAGCATGGACACCTGGGTAGACGATGTAAGACAATGGCCATATCTGACCGATGAAGGTATGATGAATTTTTGCACTTTGGCTACTTTTTCCCCTTAGTTTTGTCAGTAAAAGTGAGTTGATGATGACCAAGAATCGCTGTTGGTTTTCATCAGGGAGCTCACTTCTTGTTGCTAGTAAATTGTGTTAGAGTAGCGGGAGAGTGAACGAGACATAGAGTGAGAGAGAGAGAGAGAGAGAGGATGAGAGAGAGGATGAGAGAGGGGAGAGGGGGAGAGAGTATGTGTGAGAGGAGGGGGATAGTGAGAGGGGAATAGTGAGAAAGGGGGGGGGGGGTAGTGAGAGAGAGGGGTGGGGGGCTAGCGAGAGAGTGTGTGAGAGAGGGATAGTGTAATACAGAGAAGGGGATAGTGAGAGGAAGAGAGAGAGGGGGATAGTGTGAGAGAGAGAGAGAGAGAGGGGGGGGGACTGATATTTCCATCTAAGCATGCATGATCAAATAAATCCCCCCTCCCGGCCTCCCCCCACAAAAAAACCACCACCACCACATTTTATGCAGGCCTATAAGTATCCAAAAGGAGGGGGCAAGGCAAGAGAATAAAACAGAGAGGAAGGAGAAAGGAGGAAGGGAAAGAGAGGGCCAGGGCCCTGTTTCATAAAAAGTTGTTATGATAGCAACTCCTGCTGGAATGTTAACTACCATGGTAATGTGAGAATGCCCATTTCATAAAAAAAGTTATGATAGCAACTGTTGCTGGAATGGCAACTTTTATATATAAAATCCAATCAGGAAGCAGAATTCTCACTTTTGCCATGGTAGTTACCATTCCAGCAGGAGTTGCTATCATAGCAACTCTTTATGAAACAGGGCCTTCATCACGGCCTGGAAACCTATGCAGGGAGTACGGCTTCACACACAAACAGGCTTCATGAGTCCAAGGCGAGTGAATTTCACATTCACTTTGCTTCCAATCCTGAAGTTTTCTCCAATTGTTGTGGCAACTGAAGACAGCACAGCTGCGACCTGAACTTCTCCGATTAATGCTCATTGTGAATCTTACAACAAATCTGCTCAATTGGTCCAAAATAAAAAAAAATCGAACGAATGTGCCAAATACCCTATTGACTTGTGTACTATAAAAGTTGATTCGCCCACCGCAGCATGGCGACCAGTCTGCTGCCCTCTCACGTTATGAAATTGGTCTATACCTTTTATGACTATATATATATATATATATATATATATATATATATATATATATATATATGTATAAATTACTTTGATTCTTGAACTACGTGCATTATAAAAACTTTTTTACCAAATGTAAGCGTATTGTTATCTAAGGCTGATATGAACACACTACTTTTCAAAGGTTTTTATCTTGCATTTTGTGAAGAAAGAGACATCTTTGAAAGGTAGAATAGCATCACTGAAATTTGGTTTATTTCTTATGTAGTAATTGAAAATTTACTACATGAACAGAGGGGCGGAGGCGTACGAAATGGACCAGAAAACCTATCGAACATTCCTATAGAGTTAAAAACTAAGGTATTAAACAGTATGAATTTTACATTGGATTATTGTGCTAGGTGCGGTCTTCTAAATACACCAACTGGTGGAGAACTAAAGCATGTGTTTTGTAGTGTATGGCAGCAATGCTACGGTTACATTGGCAAAACCGACCTAAGCTTTTACGTTATTTCCACTGGCATATCATGAGTGGTCTTGGAATCAGTTTTCCGGTGTGACTGGCCGTATGGTATATAATCTTCATTCAAACATCAGCTGGTGGCATCAGTTACTTTGCCAACACTAGCATGCGACCTCGTATGTCATCTTTTCTTAATGCGCCACGACACTCGACACACAACTTTCTGATCATTCATAATATCCGAAGGTGCACACGTGTGTTCAGCATTAACCAAGCATTTTTCAAAAGGAATGTCAGGAAGAGCAAGGGGTAATATAAAAACACCTGTCTTACAAGGAACGGTGCTGTCTTCGTTCTGTATTGCTCCATCAGTCCTACATGGAAAGTAATGATGTTATCAGATTTCCCTGACATTTCCATTACAAAGAAATTTATTCCAGGGTCGCCCTTTCTCTTTCTCATTTCGTTCTCGTGGAGTTTTTATGTTCATCATCCATATACCTACGATTTGTCAGTACTTATTTCTTCTGCATATTTTTATTTTACCATATTTTCATTTCCCAAAATCCACCACATTCTATGCAAGCTACCACAAAAAAACTTATATGCATGAAGCTGCTATACTCGTTCATTTTCTTTTTCATCATCTTCTTCTATGTTCCCTCCTTATCCTCCTTCTTCATCTTCTTTTCTTAGTCTTTTTTCTTATTTTCTTCTTTGATCTTTATCACTTGTTCTCTTTTTTTCGCGTTCGCTTCCTTCTCCCATATCTCCCCCACCTTATCTCACTCAATTGTTTGTTCCCTTCGCTTTTTCCCTCTCATTTTTTCTTAAGCGCACCCACAATCCCGCAAACCTGAAACCATTATAACAGTATGTGTACAATTTGTGTTTCATTCTTCCTTTTGCGGGTGCTATTTTTTACTCTTCATTATTAAACCCCTCCTGCATGTCATGTCATTTATTTCACTAAAAAGTTTCGGCCATCGTCTTCCCCATCCCTCCAGCCTCTCTCTCTTTTCTAATTCCTTGCTCTCTGCCTTTCTAATTTGACACCATCTCTCATCTGCAAGGAACGCAGTATGCTATAACCATCATTGTTGTGATATCATTGCCTTGCGTTTTCTTAACGATCGAAGAAAACAGGGCCAAGACTTAGATAAAGGACCGCCATTATCGAATCGAGAAAAGGTTAACGAGAGTGAGATGATGGTGATGAGAGGGAGCGATGGCGGATCAGAGAGAAGATGTGTAGAGGGAGAGGGAGAGGGAGAGAGAGAAGGTGTGAGAGAGAAGATGAGAGTAGAGTGCTAAGAGAGAGCCTAATGGAAACACTATCAGCTTTAAGTATGGGGAAGAGAGTGAACAAGAACCGAGGGACAAAGAAAGAACACTGAGGAATGACGAAAAATAATGAAAGGAAACGGATGCAAGAAGTAAAAAGAGATGTGGATTAAATTGGAGAGATGCTGATAGAGAGAAAGCGAGAAGGGGCAAGCAGGACACAAAGATATGGACTACTCAAAAAGGAGACGCCATGTCTGGAGGCCTGCATGAGTGGGCAAGGTCCAAGATTTTTATGGAGATAGCACTGGTTCGGTAATATCTCGATCGAGTCCCGGAAGGGTGAGGAGGCGATGAACTTTTATTCGCTTACTTCATTTAACCTGGATATCGAGTGGTCTGCTATGTCGCTCTATTTCTTAGCTTTGAAAGTGTATGTATGGAAAACAAAGAAATAAAAGAACATCAAACAGCGCAAAACCATTATCTCACTCCAGTCAAACGACCAATACAGCTAAACTCAAGATGCTGCAACAATCAATATGTCTTGTAAAGAACTTTGAAATGAAATATTGTTACTGTTTCACCACATATGATATAATAAAAATATTAAAGTGACTTATAGTGTACGAATCTGGTCTGCAGATGCCTCGAGGCTTTTTTTTAAAAAAACTGCGTTTTCAAGTAAATCAAGAAAAACGCATTGACTTTGGGATAATTTCGAAGACGATTTTTTTTCCAGGTATTTCGGGCTTTTGGGGAAGGACTTCCGGGAATTAAATTAAAGATAAGATGGGCTCGTATAATTACATGTATGTATCAGCAGCAATATATGTTGTTAAACTCAAAGCGGCCAAGAAATTGCCCTTGGTTGACCGTATACTCAGATTTACCAAGGGTTTAATCCATCTGGCCATCCGGTTGCACACAAACTTTTAAAGGAATGAATATTCAAACTAGATTTTTTTTCCCGACATATTAATTCATATACATGTTGATAAGTTAACGTAAATTCGAACTTCGTGAAATAAGAAGAAATCCACGCTTAAAATTGAACATACTGAAGATCCCAACACAATATGGATGACCACTCGCTCGCCAGGAATACCATACCACTCATTTCGATCCTCTTCAAGCAATTGCATTTTTTTCTCTCAGAATCACATATTTGGCACATGCCATTTTCATTTCAATACACAATCATTGTTTTATAAAATTTTATACAGGATCCAGAAAAAACTGGTAAGAATGTAGGCCCGTGTAAGTGAAATCAGCGATTTTGAGTGAATTTAACAGCACAGGCAAGAAAGTAAATGTCATCTTGGGCCCAAAGAAAGGTTGAATTGTGGTTTTATTACGAAGAAATCTGAATTACTGTATAATCATAGGCCGATACATCAATGTTAGATTTTTTAAGAAAAAACGTTCAGCGTGTTCCTCTATTATTTACGACTGAGACAGCGGGAAGTTGATATCAATAACGAATGAACTATTGCATGGTCATTGTGAGCAACCAACGCTTCTCATTTATCAGTCACATTATTCATACATGAATGTGATTGAAGGTATAGCTTGTTGAATAAAAAGATAATGAGGTGCATGCGTATATCGTGGAATAATTTATTAATATTGCTACATCGTGGATGAATTCATTATATTTCAATGAAAATGTACCAATTTCTAGCATTTAGCTGGGCTCATTGAGTCTCATTAATTACTGTATAAGACGGTGAATACGGTGAAAGGAAATGTCAGGTTTGTCGATTGTTTATCTACAATGAAACCAGATTTTAGGAATAACAAAATATATTGATGAATAAATTTCGTCTAATCTCTACAACATTCGTACCACACTATTTGCTAAGAAGTGAAATATTTTTGTTGCTCCCATGCAGCGATAATTTTCACACAAAAAATCAAATTACCATCATATTTATAAAAAGTAAAACTCATTACATGTTTTCGCTAGTTTGATAAAAGGCAATGTGTCGAGACAAGACTACCCTAATGTAATGCACCCTATAGAGCCAAGTCATGTCTTCGCTGAGTGCTTTGGGCTCTTTGCCCATTTAAAATGTTCGTGTATGAAGGTGCTGGTCAAGAAAAACCTATGCTTTATCTGATATAAAACTCAATTTAAAAATGGTAAATGGGTCGCACTTGATCAATTGAATATTAATTTGAACTCAGCACTGATTCGGGTTAGGGGGCAGGTAGAGACGTCTCAACGAAATTTAGAAACTGGGAAATATAGAAAAATATAGAATATTTCCCAATTTTACATAACTATCCAAGAACAGCTTCAAGCATAAATGAAAAGACAAGGATGCGCCCATCCTTGTTTAAATGTCTCAGAAAGCTTTTGTCCCATTGGGCCCCAACACGAGCATGGAGCCCGTTTATGAAACTCGTTGTAATAACCAATGCGCAATAACAGTTTTAAGCTACTAAAATGTAAATTCGAGTTGATTGGCAATAAGAACATTTGTGCATTTGCTATGATAAAAAGTGTTTATGAAATAGGACCCAGGGCTGATTCTGTTCTCATTGAACGCTCGAAAAACAGCACAGCATAGCTGATGTAAAAATACAAATTGTTCGGCATATGAGACCTTGACAATAACGTAAATGCTAGTTGCTGATATGGTTACGCTTCGTAATTCCGAAGGTTCTTTATTCCAAAGGTTCGTAATTCCGAAACACGTAAATTGCCTATACCTCGATGTTCGTTGATCCGAAAACGTAAAAGGGTTCGTTAATCCGAACATTTGTAGCGTTATTCCGAAGGTTCGAAAATCTGAAAACAAAATAAGGTTCGATGTTCCGAAGGTTCGTTAGTCCGAAAACAAAATAAGGTTCGTGAATCCGAAAACGAAATAAGGTTCGTCAATCGTTACATTTTCGGACTAACGAACCTTCGGAATTACGAACCTCATTTCGTTTTCGGATTAATAAACCTTCGGAATTACGAACCTCACTTTGATTTCGGACTAACGAACCTTCGGAATTACGGATCTTATTTCGTTTTCGGACAAACGAACCTTCGGAAATACGAACCTTCGGAATAACGAACCTTTGAATAACGAAGCTTCGGAATTACGAATGTATGCGTGCTGAAATATGCATGAAACAGTTCGAAGGAAAGGGAAACGTAAAACCCCTTTATTCTCAATTTGAATTTTCAATTTAATAACTTTATTTAATGCCTGGCGTAAAAAAATCATAACACACCTCATTTCCAAATGTAATTTCCAAGATTTCAAGAACACTCCGATGTTCATTGATCAAAATAAATAACTAATATTGATAACGACATATGTCAAAGTGTAAACGTGTTCATAACTTTCATCTGAGGACGAAGGCACACTGAATCTGATCCCCAATAAAACTACTTGGTCACGTCATCAGCTCCGTAAATGATGGCTATGAACATAATAGAAGGAGCACCAATAATTGTTAATCAGCCTTAGTACTGTTCATTAGCAATGGTCATATTGGCTTACATCGTTCTTGGAAGTACATCGGCTATTAAAGGTATACATGTGAGAATATGAGCTTTATATGATGATGACGTACAGTGATATTGGCCATTTGCTCTTCCTGCTTACGGGTAAGGGAACCGTCCCAGTGACGTTTATTCACCTTTCCACGATTGAATAAAAATGTGGGATCTTCAACCTATATTCAGAATCGGTTGAATTGATTTATTGAACGATGCGTGGCAGGTTGTATACCACGAACAACATGATATACATTAAACATAAAGGAAACATCGTTTGTTGGCATTATCTTTTGGTAATTCGAAACATCTCAAGAATATAATAAGTACAAGATGTATTCAATCAAGTCAATCGAAATTGATCGTCATTTTAATCCCCGGTTTACTATAAAATTCCTAAAATTACTGGTCAGTATATTGAAAGCCCTCCCAGATTGTACACAAGCTAATGTTCCCAATTTATTTTCTCATTTTTATTTAAATTTAATACATTATTTACTGAAAGAGGTAGTTTAAGAATAATTGTATGATTTCACATCGGGATATATTTTTTGCGTGTGACGATTTGGTCAGTCTTAGTATGTTTTTTTTCATCTGTTGGGCGATGTTTTACATCTATCTTTGTATTATTTTCAGCATAAATTTAAAGTATGGCCGCTCACAAGGTGAACATGGTGAAAGACAGTTCCTGATACAATCAGTCGCCCTACGCATGTATAGTGAGATATTTCTTGTATTCTGTTACCAGGGGTTGTGCTAAATAGGGCAAAAAATGGCATTTCCCTCATTATGTTTTTTTGTTGGTGGGAGAGACATTAATTAATGACAAGATGAAATCAAATAAGGAAAATTTAATGACTGTGAATGTATTGCTTTATTTTACTCATTTAAATATCAATTTTAAACATACAAACAGAAATTAAATAAAAATCATGAGAAAGAAGATGGCGAGGGCCCTTTCGGGTTATCTATACAATAAATCTTGTTTTCAAATATGAATTAATGGATAAATTCGAACTCATCGTGAGTCCCCCCCCCCCCCCCCCCCTTCCCCCATGCAGTGCTTTACGATCAAAATACATTGGAACTACGCCTATCTGCTAGCCAGTTTTTTTTTTACATAATCATACAAAACATTTCATTTTCTTCAATCGATCCGGATGATGTAAAGGTCAAAATTTTCAACCAAAATTTCTGATATAATGTGAAGTGCATGCACAAGCAAAGAAGGCATATTCTATCATATTGTCGTTAATTTAACATGTCAAAATTGTGAAACTGGGACCATGGCTCTGCAGTCAGGAAATACAAAAATAAACGAGTAATGATTATCGTAATTGAACAAAATAGGTCACGTAGGTATTTAGCGAGTAGAATCAGAGAGCATCTTCCTTGTACAATAAAACGAATAAACGAAACAACTAGTTATCCAATACCCTTAGACACCTGGGGGCCAGCCAGCTGCGTGTCAAGCAAGCTCTTACTCTTGACAAGCCCAATGGTGAGTTCCAAACTTCCCCATATTGATGACGCAAGGGAATGGTCATCGGAAACGTCCGTACCTCTCCTCTTAGCGATTTAAGAAATCGTCGTAACAATTAGATAAAGAGGTATACCTTATCATCTCGTGCCCATCAATGAACCTATTCAGACTACGAAAAATCATGGTATATAAGCACATTTCGTCGTTAAGTTTGAAGGCAGGTCAGAGCAATTGTTCTGAACAAAATATCAACATTCGTGAAATTTTCAGATTTATTTTTAATATTAGTTTGTTCAGAGGTTAATCCATGGCAAATAGTACTGGTCTCAGATCCCCGAAAGGCCTGAGTACTTGGGACGCTTGACAAAGTATACAACCGACCAGCCAAAAATGCATCGAAAATGAGGCCTTTTTGGCCTGGAATAACCCCCTTGAAAATACCACCAGGTTCAATAGAAAAGGAAGTCGAAAATTGCAGCAGATGAACCTCCCCTACATAAGAAAATACCTTTTCTCCGGCAGCCAATTGTACAAAGGCGGCCAGCCCATACAAATGCCCATACAAAACAAATAAATATCAATTTCAGTATTAATAGTAGTTCTTTGGCAGATTATAACGACATCTAATCGCCAGAAATCGCACATTTAGTTCGCTTTTCTTTCAAGCAAAAACAGTCGAAAGAAAAAGTGGCGCTCCTCGTGATTTACATGACTTACAGACAGTGTGACCCACTTGTGCTGGAGTTCAGAAAAACCAGTGGCTTTCTAATGAATGGTAGCATACGCGAGATTTGACTGCCATAACTTAAAATAGATGGTCCACCAAGCTTGCAGCTATCGGTCATGTCTATTAAAGATAATTCACCCGCCCTCTTGAAATTACACCGAATTCACTTGAGAGAGAATGGATATCAACAAGAGGGTTGCGTTGAAGTCGATTTTTTTTCTGGGTCGTTTAAAGATTAATTAATTTGTTATTTATGCCTCATTGAATTTTGTCAATAATTCAGTATGACTCTGTAATGAAATTGAATGTTGTCCATTTATCATAACCAATATTTTGTTCTAAGAATTTATGACATGGGGTCCGGATGACAATAAAAAAGAGTCGACCGACCTGTCACCGGAATGATTAAAAAAAATAAAGGAAACGTTTAAAATACCCCCATACTTACAATCCGGGGGAGGTGGCGGATTGCAATATTACGCCTTAAAGAGAGGGTCAAACGACGATAACTCCCCCCTCCTTTAATACAGATAACACCGTCATCAAAAGAGTAGACCGACATATCGACAGAATGATATGCAAAAATTAAAGTTAAACCTATGCCTTCGATACTATAAGACCGGTGAGGGCGCAACGAAGTGTAATTATAGTCGATGAAGAGAGGGTCAAAACTATTACACCGGCTCCCCTATCCAATACAGATAATAAGTTTCATGATTCGCCACTTTGAACCTCGTTACCTGGTGAGTCAAACATTGTTACTTACTTGTTTTGAATGTAACCTTACTTTGATGGAACAATGTATCTAAATCACGAACATCACAACTTTCAAGTCTAAATGTAAACAAGCCGCCAAACATATCCGCCTGTACATAAACGTGGCACCTTGAGCAGTTCAAAAAAATTGATGAGCATTTCATAAAGAGATTGTTATTGAGTTTGACTGACTCATTTGCTCTTAGCCAGTCGACATGGTCAGATGCAAAGATTTTCAAAAACTTAGTACACCTGTCAGTGAAAATAACTGACATAAATATTCATGAAATGTCCCTACCTCCCCCCCCCCATTATCCCAGACAATTATGGTTTCAGGATGTTAGTATAAATGACTTCCCGAGGTATTTTTGGCAAGATTTATCTCAATCTTAAATTCTATATCATTAAATGATATAATCAATTCCGGCCACATGTCCACTAAATTAACATTTTTCTTTCCCAAAACTCCAAAAATTTCACATTTCATGACCTTCGCCACACAGTGAAAATGCACTGTAAAAAAACCTAACCAAATTTGATTTTTTTTCTTATCAAGCATGTCAAGAAAAGTATTTTTTTTTTGGGGGGATCTGTCTTGTTTTTAATTTCTTCAAAGCTGTTTCATTTCATCTACTGATAAAGCGATCAACAAGTATTGAATCAGTATGCTCTTTAAACCGAAGAATAAACAAATCAATTTTTCTGATATCGAATTATTTATTGACAATTGTCGTATTCCATTAGTACATTCCACTCATTTCTTGGGCGTCGTTATTGATGATAAATTAACTTGGAAAAATCATATTAGTTACATTTCTAACAAAATATCAAGGGTTATTGGTGCAATAAGTAGATTGAAGAAGGTCTTACCTCACAACATTCTATTGTCCATTTATCAATCTCTAATAGGATCTCATTTGATGTATTGTAATATTGTGTGGGGAGGATGTTCTTCAACACATCTCAATAGACTCTTTTTGTTGCAGAAACGGGTAATACGCGTCATTACAAACTCAGCTCCCTTTTCACATACCAATCCTTTATTTTTCAAATTCAGACAACTGAAAATTCAGGATATTCATAAATTACAAGTTGCAATCTTTATGTTTTCTTATTTACACAATATACTACCTAAATTTTTAAATGATTGTTTTCAAGAGAATAATTTAACTGTTCCTTACACAACCAGACAGTCAAATCACATCCGTGTTCCTAAATTAAAATATGAGTTTTCTCGGTCCACAATCATTTTCACTGGTCCAAAGCTATGGAACTGTTTAGATTCTGATATGAAGAGTTGCCCTACATTGTCTAGGTTTAAGAAGATGTACATAAATAATCTAATTAATTCTTATACTCCCTGATTTTACTTCTATTTTTAATTTTTGAATAACTTTATTGCTTTTTATGTTTGTTTATTTGCTTGTTTGTTTATGATCAGTCATATCTTATTTTTATATGTTGGGGACAAGCCTTTGATAGGCCCCAGGCCTTTGTTTGTCCCTCCACTTTTTAATATTCTGTTAATGTTCCGTACTTGTTTATCCTTTTGTTTTTGTACCAAGTAAGTCTATGTATTGTATTATTCATTGTTTTTTGAATTACTTTGTGCAATTTTGATGTAATTTTTTTATTGAATTGTGGAAATAAAATGAATTGAATTGACCTATGTAAAATGATAATATATGAAATCACCGGTTGCTACCCCTCAAAATTTGAAAGAGTGATTGCGTCGCTGGCGTCGATGGAGTCAGTGGTTATATTCTTATACCGGACTGCGAAGAAAACACGATTACATAATGATAAGCAACCTGGAAGTGTAAACGGGGCTTGACTTCGGCAAAAGGACAAAATAAGAAAATAAGAAAATAATGCAATAACATGATGCCAAAGTCATGGAAATCCTATAGCCGGATGTCAAGTAAGTTTTGACAAATATTCTAATATTAGATCTTGGCACGACCTACTCTAATTCCAAAGTGTCTCCTTGTCAATCGTCTACTTTCGGAAGCAGTTTAACTTTGGAATATTTGCCAGGATCAAACGGCAGAGATGATCGGCATTTGTAGTCGACGTTCATGAAATGCACTGCTTTCTGAATGCAACAAAATAGGGCTACTGAAATTTGATGGTCGTTGGCAGAAAGTGGCATTGCATATTATTATACCTTTCTAACAGGTTTTGAGAATCGTTAATCTTGATGATTTTGACTGATAGAATGTGCGTTCTGCATTACATACATTTCTTTTAAATTTCACTTTGCAAACTTTCGTTGGAACTATTAAATACATTGGAAATAAAATGGGTGAAATATCAAACACTTTCATAAAAAATTATGTGATCTCTAATATTGTACTGAATGGCTAATACTTAAAGAATTATGTTGATGATGCTAAAAGAAAGCATTAAAGTTGTTTAGAATATCTAAACACAAACATTGAAATCACATCCACATTGATAACCCCCTAACCCACCCACACACACACGCCCTCTATTTCCTCCCCTCGCCTTCGGCTCCTTGACTCTTGTTTTAAAGGGTTTCTCGGTAGGTACGATCAATAACGCCAATTTCCCTTTTGCGCAGTCAAAAACGCAGCAAGCTCTTCGATCCGTTTTTACGCTGTTTCATTGAACCCCTTCTCTATGACTTCCTAAAGAATTGCAACAAGAGTTTGAAAAGGGCAATACGATTTCATGCTAAGATATGTATCCCCATCGAGATTTTATATTTGGAAGGAAACGACATTGATTTTCACTGACGGACTTGAATTTGAATATCATTGTCAAATCCTTGCCCAGAATGAGCAATATTATTTTCAAAGAAAAACGACCAAAACGATTGCATTTTCAGTATTTAACAGGAAGTGATCGAAATGTAGGCCGCTGGGGCAGGGTGTTGTGATTTTCTGTTTTATTTTTGGTATAAACCTTGATTTAATGGTTTGGTGAATATAACATTTCACTATACATAAAATTTTCGAACATTTCTGACTGAACAACAAACAACTGTCAAATACGAAAGTCGATCAAAAGCTAAGTTTCAGCGTTAAGGAAAAAACGTAAATAAAAAATATTAATAACAAATATAATGCATTTAAATTTTGTTTTTAATAATAGCTTTCATTATCATTATGGGATATCATTTCAACTTTTTTCAGCCTGAACCATTTTCTTGTCGCCTATCTTCAGGGAGCTGTTGCCAACTTTCGCTTTCCATCGACCTAAGGGACCCCCCCCCTTCGCATACTTCCTTCCTCTTGATTTCATCATACCCCCCCCTTCCGTTTCCTAGATTCACTCTTCTCTTCTTTCATCTATTTTTACTTCGCTATCTTTCTACCTCTAGCTTTCGTATTTCCTTCTCTTGCTATGCATCCTTAATATTTTGTTTTATCATGAGCATACGCACTATCACTCTCTCATGTCCCTCTCCCTTCCTTTACTCGATTTGTCCTTCTTTTTATTCGCACTTTTCGTGTATTTTTATAAAAGTGAATTTTTTAGTTGACCCTCATCACTGGTGCACCTATTTTTTATCTTAAACAACGAAATGAATGTCATTTAAATGTGGGCTTTGAATATTCAGGATAACTAACATTCTCTATTATCTGTTGTAAAATTAAATTCACTTTGAGAAAAAAAAATAATCCACATCATATTTCTAAATATGCCATAACTAGATGCTACATAAAAATACATAAAAGATTTTTTTTTTAATCACCCCCAAAGTTGGGCATTCTGATACGAACAAAGTTTCCCTCAAACTGTCGTCTCCCTCTCTCCAATATAATCCAATCCAAAAGTATTTAATACACCGCCTATTCCCTGCGGTTACAAAGCGTTTCGATCCTTAAACCATCCCATTTGCAATATAAGTATTTTTTTTTCTTTTTTCAGTAATTAATTGGTATGCTCAGTGTGTGTGCTAACGGTATTTGCATCTTTGCTGGAAGCTAACATATTGATACTAAACCAAACATGCCGACGGTGTATATACATATCGATGATATTTCTCCTTCACATTTGTTCACATAATAAATATAAACAGATACCCACGGGTAAGCACTGATGTAAACAAGACCGATTTTAATTCAATGTATCGCTTTCATACTGAAAATATTCATATAACCCGGAGATATCCTCATCATGTTTTTAAATGAAGTTGATGAAAATAATGCTAAGGATACTTTTTAAGATGAGCTGCTGAAAAGTAGATAAAAAGAGAGTAAAACAACCCCACGGGAATATGTGATTAGATTACTGGTGTGGCTTTTCCCTTGCCCTTTCTATGCCCTTTCTCAATAAAGATTTCTTAAGTTCAACCTGCGAACATTGCCTCTCTGCGTATCATAATGTTACTATTATTAAAAAATATATATTTAAACTCTAAGGTTCAATTAAAAAAGACAACATTTTACAAGGTTTAAGGATAAATATGTTTTAAAGCCTGTGTATAGCTTTGGTAAAGGGTCAATAATGTGATTGATAATCGAATATCATCTAATATAACAGTCTTAGTGAAGCGTAGAGACCGTAAGATATTTTTCCAACTCCACTTCTCTGAGAAAATTTCAAATATTCAAATCTTGGATATATAGCGCCCTCTCTCGGCGATGCTTGTTTTAAATAAAAAAATGGGCATTCAAGCACTTATCTTATAAATTTAGTGATTAGATATCCAAAAGTTACAGACAAAGAACATGTCTTGAAAGTTTCAGCCCATTCCATGATTTGGAATAGGATTTAATTGAAAGACAAAAACACACAGATATTTTAATTTGATCGGGTGACCCGATCAAGTTAAATTTCCATGTAAAATCGCAAAATTTATCCTGTAAAACACATTTTCATTTCATATCCTCCACATCATAACTGTTATAGGGCATATCCATTCATATTAGCTAGCAATGAATTGGAATAGTGATAGGTGCATTTTGGTGGATTTACCAAAACTATACACAAGCTTTAAGGACGTTCCACAGTTATGTTAGGAATCATGATCTGCGCATCCTTTACGCTATGGGCATTGACGTCACAATGGATGAGCAGGGGATTAATCAGCAATATGTATCAGCTGATTTTTCTGAAAATAAGCATTGTAACTGCTGATCCGATGTTATATTTTATAAAGCTAATTAGCTTGAATTAATCCATTGACCAATGCGTGAATTTTTTTAAGTACCACTACTGTAACAGTTTCTGAATAGGGGCTGTAAAGTGCGGCAAAGTCTAAGAATAGGACATAGGGGGGGGGGGGGTGCAGCGGATTGTCTCATTCTTGGCCTGGCCCATCAACCATATTATGGTATAATTTATTTTTTTTCTTGCGCCGATAGACGTTTTTGCTTTTCTCCTTTCCCGGGAGCCCTACAAGCTTTTAAGATTTTGAAACAATTCGTTCTCGAGGTTTTTGCTTCTTAGGTTGATTCATTTTAGATATAGGCCTACTGTTGTTTATTCTATTTGTACTCTGCCTTGCTTTTATTGTTATAATCACTTTTTTTTTCTAATAATTTCAATCACGTGTATATGTTTTAATTCTCATCGATCTGTTTTATTTCCAAACCTTGGAGAGTTGTTTATATATTGTGAATTACATGTTATGCATTGATTTTAATAAATACATAAATAAAAAAAATAAAAAAAGAATAGGACATCGAGTTCGAATACAAGGTAGAGTGGTTTGAAACCTTTCATCATGTAGATGCAAAGCCCTAGGCGCGTTTTGGGGGTTTAAAATAGCACACTTGCTCCAACAAAAGTGTTCATAGTTTAAAAGGAAGCGCATAAACCATTATTTTTAATGTTTACACCGCTTGAGTACACCTTCCTCTACAACCTTGCACATTTTGGTGAAAATCACATGGATTTTGAATAAAGTGCAGCATTTTTGTACTTCTCAAATTTGTTATAGAAATTTCAACTTTTTTGAGATCGTGTTTTTGTCTTCTTTCACACCATTTGAAAGAAAGAAATGACAGGGCTGCTAGCCTTAAAAGGACAAACGAATAGTATAATGAATAAGTTTTCCATCTTCAGCATACCACTCTGAACTATACTGTAACATTTGACGAAGCTTACATGGATTTTGCCTCATTAAAAGATGTTTAACCGCAACGTTGTGATATTGGGGTCTAAAAATTGCATTTTTAATGCACAATTCTCGAGAACTTCAAATTTGGTGAACTTCAACGCTCAGTTGCAAAAAATCAAGCACATGAACCCATGTTAATATTTGCATATTTGAAATATTTAGTTTCTAGAGTAATTCCGTTTCAAAATGTGGTGAGAATGACATGGATTTCATTTTAACTGTGTAACGTCCTTAAGTTCTACCCGAACAAGATAAAACAAGAGTGTCGCGAGCACATAATAGGTCCGCCTGTAACGCGGAAAATTTAGTTATTAGTCAAGCAAGAAAAGTTGAAGGTGGCGACTTCACCTGTGACCTTCTGACCTCACAATCAATAGAACTGCTGATACCTTTGATAGTTTCATACACATCAAATTATATGAGCCTAGATTAAGTTAAACTGAAATTATCGCGTTTACAAGGACTGCAGAAGGGTAAGATGAAAACCTGTCAGTGTGACCTTGACATTTGACATTTTGACCTCAAAATCGATAGGCTTCCTCAGATCTATGCTAGTATCATACACACCAAATTATATGAGCTTAGATAAAGTTAAACTGAACTTATCGCGTTTACAAGGACTGCAGATGGGTAAGATGATAACATGTCGGTGTGAACTTGACCTTTGACCTTTTGATCTCAAAATCAATAGGCGTCCTGGGATCTATGCTAGAATCATACACACCAAATTGTATGAGCCTATAAGTTAAGTCAAACTGAAGTTATCGCGTTTACAAGGTAAAGTTAACGGACGGACAGACGGACGGACACCGAGCGTGATACCATGATACGTCCCGTCTAGATGGGCGTATAAAAAGATCATACAAACTTACATTGAAAATTCCATGAAAATCGGATGTCAAATGATAAGGTGATACATTTGTTATTTTTTGTTCTTTAACGTATTTTGTATGATCATACTGATTGGTATAATACAATGAGAACGATTGAGGTCACCCTAGTGTTATTTATTTGTTTCATTATATGAAATAGTATGAACAATGTCATTGTTGTAACCTGTTGCAGTTTGATGGAGAGCCTCCCTATTGTCAAATCTGCACATAAAAATTATGAATATTGTATAATTCAAACAATAAAAAAGGAAAAAAGGGACACCTTCGACTCTCTTATCTGCATATCCCTGCGTTTTGCATAAAACTGTTATGTGAAAATGAGTAAAATTGTAAAATGTCATAACATTCTTCTTTCAAACAGATTTAAAGGACATTTAGTATTATTCTTGTTTGATTCTACTCTTTTCATTTAAATCTATTTTGCTAGGGTAGGCTTGACCTAGAAAAAGTCATATGTTCACAATCTTTTACAAGTCTTGAAGTGCAGTTTAATATAAAAAAAAACTGCATGTCTTAAAGAGAAAAGATAATACACAAAATTATTGTTATAATGTAATTCCCAGAACTGAATCCCAGATTTAAAGCAATGTGTTGAGGGTAATCTGGAAATCCCTCACCGATGCCGGTACGAGGTGCCAAACCTAGAGGCATTGCGAAGAGAAGCTCTTGACGAGCTCACTCATGTCTTCATTCACAACACTCAAATGAGAATTCAGGAACATGAAAATTCATCATAACACATCTGACCCATTTCACATTAAAGAAGTAAATACATTCTTATTCAAGCAAAAGTCGTACTAATATTAAAGTTGCCAGACATAATTCGCTTCATGAGCAGAAGAATCATGTCATTAGATAATTATATTGTTAATTCGTCAGTGGCGAAATGAGCACAAAAATGAAATTAAATAAATAAATAAATGAATCAATAAATGAATAAATATAGATAAATAACCAAAAATGAATAAATAAATAAGTAAATAAATAAAGGGGGCCCAGGCTTCACGTAGTTGACAAACTACTTAAAAAGCTGTGGGATTCCGAACGAAACGAAGAAGCAGGCCTTTTTAATCACAATAAATAATTTTTATTTAATATTCAGAAAAAATAGCATATTTCACTCATTCTTCAGTATCAGTCATGGCATCTACTCCCTTTTAACAGGGGGGGGGGGTGCCTCCCAATCTCATGCTTCAGGCAAGAGATTCATTCATGTTATGACGTCCTTAACCCAGGTGATGCTGAATGACTATACACAGCAGCTCACAGAGGGCGTCTTGAAATAGAGCATTTCTCGATAGAATTCGATGTGGGAATCGCTGCTGATAAAAACATGGGCCTGTTGCAGAAAGAGTTGCGTTTAAACGCAAGTCAAAAAATCAAACGCAAGTCCCAAATGCGCGCTATTGCGCATGATTTTTAGAGTTTTAATCGCATATAAAACCATATCATTTTCATATCCGGGAACTTTCCTTAACATTTTATACAGAACAAAGGTACAAAAAAATGAAAGTTATAACACAATGAGATGATACCGTCCATTAGTCATGTGTTTGATACAGATTTCACAGACCTGTATCACGTGAATAAATAAAAGGGGGGCCTGGACATCACGTAGGGGACAAAGTTCTTAAAAAGTTGTGGGATTGCGAGGCGCGATAGCTCAGTCAGTCGGTAGAGCGGGGATTCGTATTCCGGTGACCCTGGTTCGATTCCCACTTGGTGCGCTAGTGTCCTTTGGCAAGGCATTGATCCTCTGTACAGGTCCTTCGGAGGGGACCTTAAGCCGTCGGTCCCTTGGTTGCTTGCTTACAAGCATTCATGCTTTCTTAGCAGTCAGGTAAAAAAAAATTACCACCAACGTTACTTACATCTATAGAACCCACCTTTAACGTCACGTCATGCCAATGATCCAAAAGATGCGTCCAGGTCGAACTTCGAAACCTCTGCATCAATTTGCCCCCCTCCCTCTTAGCTTGGACATCAGGCGCACGTCACAACAACGCCCAGTTGAAACGTTGAATATTTTAAAGGTAGCATGACCATAAACGTCATATATACTAAAACAAATCTCGACGTGCTGACAAGTTAATCATGCATATAGGATTAAATATGACATGTGAATTCGCACCAGTTTCTATCCATTCACCTTGCGACTTATTTGACTAATCTGAAATCAATGAAATTCTATGTTAGCCTACAAGTACATTATTTTTGCCTGTGGTAGACTTCTAAGTACCTTCTTAGAAGTACGATAAACTAAAAAAAAATGTTGACGAGAGCATGGATGTGCCCTGAAACCACTATGCGATAAGTTTGCTTATTCTGGGTCAATAACATGTTCAGGTACAACAAAATTAGGAAGTATTTTCATTCATCTTGATCATAAAAGAAGAGGATTGACTTGGATGACGACAAGAGGTACAAGGAGGAAGTTAAGGTAGGGGGGGGGGTAGGGAGGATTGGCCGTATAAAGGAAAAAAGGGAATATATTGATTATGGGCCTACGTGCATTTTTCCTCGTATGTATTTGACGGGAAACAAATTCGCACCGAATAATTTAAAAATACAATTTTAGAGCACTGCTTTAATATGGAGACATATCGAGTATTACATATAATACATGATATGATTAACATAGCATCAGCCCACTGTGTAGCGTGGCGTACGTTAGATGGGGGGACTTCTCCCCCCCCCAAAAAAAAAGAAGGAAAAAAAGAAAGAAAAATAAGTTATTAAATCAATGAATAAATAAATAAATAAAAAATCAGGACTATGGAAAGAGAAATTAAAAGAAAGTGAGGATAAAAAATGTATAATTTTTTTAATATTATGTGAGAATCGATCACAAAATTTGATTTTTTAATAAAAGTGTAAACTTTTTGTCACTAGCTTCGCTCGCTCGCAACATGAAAAAAAAATTACGCCATACGCCATATCTAGCCCCCTCAAAATGTTCGGCTCATTACTGACTGTATACACAAACAAATCACCTGCTCATTAAATAAACAGTTTGTGTCTACAACACAATTCAATTTATCGTTAAAAACAATAATAAGCAAGCTGCTCTAGCCCGTCACTCTAAAAACAATTTGTTTAAACTCTGAAATAATACACAGGGGGAAATGATAAACGGAGAGAAATAAAACAAACATAAAGATTGGCTAGTAGAAGGAAAATCTTTAAAAAATCTCTTAAGAAGCAAATAATCACCTCATCCATGAGACTGATGCACATGCAATCTTATCACAGGAAGGCAGGTGACGACGCCCCTCCCCCCCTTACCCGCTCCCCTCCCCTTTATTGATATCTTACTTGTACCACTGATCACGTTCACGGTAAAATGAATTCAGTTTTTAAGACAGGACGTACAGATCCTATTCTTCCAGCTTTGGTAAAATGAGTGAATTGAATTGAATTGAAACGGATCAGTCGAAGGAAAAGCAACATTTCAACCTTGTATTGCAAAAAAATGTTATTCGACTACACCTGGCTAATCACGTCCATTTGCAAAGAAATTCTCAGCTGAGGCATTGTCAGTTATCACTCAGCACTACCTACTGCTTGCCAAAGCTTTGGGAAATGGAATTCATACCCGATGTTTTTAACATCTAATTGTTGAGTCATTATTGGTGAAGTCTGTATAAGGTACAAGTAGGATATCATTAAAATAGCCGAATAGATGCTGTTTCGTTCTGGTAAAATAACAATATAATATTAGCCCTCAGAAATTTGTACACACATTCTGATTGGATCTGTTTAAGGATCTTTAAAAATGAATGCATCTGTTCTCAGATTGCAATGTGTATCAAAATATTTTCATCTCGAACACAGTTACCTCAAAACTAGTCTAGATTGGAAGGTAACTTGTGTGTAAGACCATTAAAGTTTCACTAGATCTAATCTGGTATAAAGTCTTGGAGAAGGACAAACCTCTTCTTGCACCGATGACCTTCTTTATCTCCTTGTTCTTCGTCTCATTCAAATTTTCACTCGGAGGAGCAAATTGTTTTCCAAACCCTTCGATGGACCTGGAAATTGAACGTAAAAAGCTTTCTCAGTGTCGCCTCTCGCACAATCCGCCGTGAACTCTCCAAGGGTATGCAGGGCGGCGGCGAATGCGGCTGGCGAAATGTTGTGACAGCCTCAACCGATCGAAATACCTTTACTCTAGCAACTTAGCAGACTAGCAGTGGTGTATTCCCAAGAAGCAAACCAATTAAAATCCGAATGATGAGCTCGGCTTACTTGCCCATTTGTCAGTATAGAGAAATAAAGTAAAACTATGTCTTGCTTTACGAGAAATGACCTCCAGTTTCGGAGGAAGGACTGGAGGTCTCTGTGTCCAAAATCAGCAGACGATACGTCACCGCAACTACCGATTCAGATTGATATCGGGTGATATCGTAAATTTGGCGCGTGTGGAGGCGAATGCTTCCTGCCCAAAAACAGAAGTCGATGCACCCAAACTATCCAATTTGTCATAAGAAACATGGATTCGATTTGTGTGCGCCCTATGTTGCATACACTTCACGTTTTATTGTAATATCGTGAATGTTCAGAGAGCAATTCATTTTGTAAACCAAAGAGACAGTAAATCAAATCCTTACTTTGCCCAACTTTATCATTTTAAAGATATTTTTTAGTATCTGTGTTGTTTACATTGAGCATCTAATCATGATTCCTCTTGCCATGTTGATATCGTTCATGGTGCAATGATGGAAACAAACTTATTGGTAATAAATCATACCTACATAATCGTCCTATATATTACGATATTTCATGGATTAAAAGAAAATACTGCAAACATATGGAATTGAATAATTTGCTCACTTAAGTGCGGCATTTATTTGTGCATCAGTGAATACTTGTCTATTTTGTTATTTTGCGCCTCTGAATTTTATTATTAAAACACCCATTCGGAAATTACTACCTTTTTTTTTGGGGGGTGGATTATCAAAACATAACTACACCCCTTTTGTGTAAAGTCTGGATCCGCTACTGATTACAGATACCAGCACCTCCTCGTGCCCAGGGAAAATTGCTGAAATCTGATCTACTTTTATATGAAACGATGATACTTTACTGATTTTCCAGAGTAAATACGCAACTTAAAGCATAGTTAGATACAAGATCAACCGGTGTTGTTTTTAATTTTACACTGCAATTTGACTCTGGAATTGACACGCAGTAAAAACACTGTCTAAAATCTTAAACAACGCTATTCACTATATTATAAGCCCTACAGTAGCTATTTAATAGTTTAAACAATCATGTATAATTTATCGATAATTAAGTATAAAAATTCCAACTTATATGTTAAAGATTGTATACACTTGAATCAACTACTGTAAGGCTCATATAGTTAGCAGAGTTGTATAGGATTTTTAAACAACGTTGTTACTGTACATGATATAGTTTTTTTTTTGTTGTTTTGGGAGTGTAAATTCATTCAACCAGAATTCAGTCCTCTGTAGCTCCCTCCCATTCCAAAAAGGCATGAACATGATAAAAGGGAGCGCTCCATCTCTGCAGTCGTTGCAAATTTGCTTGCTTGTTTGGGTGCTTAAATTCATATTTTACTTACTTGTTTTGGGGCATACTAGTACTTGTTCTGAAACGCCCATCCTCCACAGGGCCCTGAGGACGATTTTTAAAGGGGGTACTGGTTTAAATTTGACAAGCAATAAAAGGGGTTACCCTACAAAAAATTCTTGTTCCAGCAAGAATTTGACAAGCAAAAAAAAAGGGGGGGGGGGGTTATTTCAAAATGTGGGTCTTTCTGGTGAATACATTTCAGCCATTTACCATACCTAACAGATTTCCAGGGGTTGGTGCCCAATGAAAATAACAGCACCAATCTTGATCATTATAATTCGAGGATCAATATCATCATGCAGTTCCAATGGCCACGCAATTCATAGCACTTTTATTCAACGAAATGGCATTTGAGAATTTGTTCTTGTTACATCCCACTTCTATTTGAATTTTGCTATTTTGCTATTTTTTTTATAGTTCAATTTGTATAAGTACCTGCACATTAGATATCAATTATTGTTATTATTAGTATTATTTTTTTTTTGGGGGGGTTATAAAGAATGACCCGCGTGTTCTTCTTGTCATTCACTATTTTTGCGAGCCACGTTGGTATATTTCTGTTCTCATTAATATAAATTTGGCATTTAAATCTGACCAGAGGGCCGTTTCATAAAGCTGTTCGTAAGCTAAGAGCGACTTCAAGAATGACTGGTGAACCTTTCTTAATCACTAAACCATCGCCAATGAACCTTTTGGTGTAGGTATACAATTTACAAGAAAGGATCACCGGTCGTTCTTTAAGTCGCTCTTAACTTACGAACAGCTTTATGAAACACCCACCAGGGTTAGTTAGACAATACTTGACTATTTCATTTGTTTAACATTCCTGTATGTGTTTGCAAAAACGAATCGACACTGAAGAAATGTATAAAATGACTAGTGGCATGACGTGTACACCTATTTCTTTTTTTTTAGGCACACTTGATAATTTTTTTTTAAACATATAATCATGCACCCATGCAGACTATTGATGAAGTCAGAAGTACATGTAGTTTATAGTGAATGTGTCAGGTCAATATGCCTGTCAACCCTGTTTCCATGGCAAAGTGAGCTATGTAGAATTTTATTTTGGGCTACAACAACAAACAAATGATAGTTTCTGTTTTTCCAGGAGTTTGTGATAACTTTATATCACTCAGGGTTGTAATCAAGTCATGAATCGAGTCATGACCATAACTCATTCTTATTGAAATTTGTACGAGGACTCGACCGACTCGACTTGACTTGAACCCTAAAATGACTAGACTTAACTATACAAAAATAGTGACGCGTGACATATCATGCTGTTAAAAAAATGCTGTGCCATCCGGGTACACTGTAGGTGATAATATTTCTACGTAATATTCATGATGCTTCACTCCATTTGCGGCGATCCCGTTGGGACGTGAAACATATCTTTCCCCCTCAATTGATTTTCTTATTTTTATCCTATAAACATTTTGTTTGGGAGAGGGTTGTCTCACCCCCCCCATGAACCTCAAATCTCATGAATTCGCCACCTATGCTATGCTTCACTCCTTGAGATGCTTTTTTTAATGACATAATTTTGAATATGACACAGTATGAAATGCTTTTAGTTTCATTCAAAGGAATAAGCCTGCTAAAACAATTAAAGTCACATCGTGATATACACTGCAACATGCCTAGTTATCGTATGCACAAGAAAATAGAGTAGAATACAGGATTTTTTAAACTCTACACTGGGAGTGTGTCGCCAAAGGCGCCAAATGATACGCATAAATTCAACAATACATCACTTCTCTGGCACTGTTTTAATTAATCAGTCGAATCGGTTATCAACAGTTTCACATCTTACCCTGAAGTAACCCACAGATCGACTAAACAATTTAACCCGGCGCCCAGCAAAAAAGGACAAGGAAAAGAAGCCGTCTAATACTCTAAACGTTTTCGTTAAATTGCCTGTCTGTCATGTCTATTTTGATTCTACCTAACGGAATTTTAGGCGCTCCATTCTAAATTATAAGCGGGGTATCTAACCGCCTGATCGTTCTTTTAGAGGAAATATGCATTAATAAGGATCACAAAACTACGGTCTGCCATCAACTTTTCTTTACAGAAAAAAATATCTTTATTTACCAGATCACGTAGACAAACACTTGGGGTGGGGGAGGAACGAAAGAAATAACGACGGTTGATGAAATAAAAACAGGTTTCGAAAGGAGTCACATGCATCACAGGGTTGGGACGGAGGGGCAAAAAAATGGAATATAATGTTACAGTAGGCATGGATGGCAAGGTCCGCGGGATGCATTCCATTTTTGTTATTTTTTGGCTTTGACGGGTAGGGCAAAAAGTGGGTCGGCATGGAGACACAAAACGAAAGAGAGAAAGAGGTTGAGAGAGAGCTTCAGACAATAAGCTGGGATCGTGACACGATGGTGAAGAGGATAAACGGGACTAAGTGGCGGAGCTTGTTTGCGGTGAGCTATACCAAGCTTGTTTAATGCTATCGGCTAATGCATTAATAGGTTTCTTGTGTAGAGACGTACCGAGACAAAGTCCCTTGCTCATTCCATAACAGTGTCTAAACTTTTCCCTCTTTGCTCTTTTCACTTTTTAGTTTTTCTTTGATAAGTATGTAACTTTTCCCCACTCTGGTGTGTGCTTTTCTTTCATCCTTCCCGCAAAGCATTTCAACCTTACATTGCGTCTGGATAAACAGCTTCAGAGTAGAAAGTATACTCTCATCACGCGGATGAATTTTTGTCACAACTCATTCATATTAGGAAATTTCTGCTTCTATACAACGGAAGACTGATTAAAGAACATAGAAAGTGTAATGTCAAATTTCCTTTGTGACTTCAATTCAATTCATTTTAATTAAACATTTATTTTCTTCTGATTGACATTTCCTAAATCATTAATATCATGAGTATCAGAGTATAGTAAAAAAATGGATATAAAATACAGCATGTAAATTGTGTACATGGAAGAAGGTGTAAAAAAAACCCTACAGCTTGTGTCGGAATACGCCTGTGAAACTGACTGGAAAAACTGACTGTAAAACTGACTGGAATACTCCCCAGGGAGTGGATGTGCACACATTGCGTGCGGGAATGACTGATTGAATCCGATGACCGGGGTAATAATATATATGTAAAGCGCTTAGACACGTCGTTTCGATGTAATAAGCGCTATATAAAAAAAGCGGAAAACTATATGACTAAACAACAATTAAAAAATGGAAGGGACAAGAGAAGGAAAATGAAGAGAAGGGAGAAAAGGGGCATATAGAGAGGCGAGAAAGCACGTAGAACGGGCCAGCATGAAAAACTTCTCATGGTATAAGATATTTAGACATGATTAAATGGTACGGCAGGCATTTATGATACACAACCAATTATGTCTTTGTCGTATACCCTGGAAAAAAAACGTATACGAAATTTTTTATCAGTTCTCAAACTTCGGACGATACTAATTGATGTTCTGGATCACCATTTTACGCGAAAGAACTCCCTGAGATCCAATGCATAAAACTTTTGCCTGTATAATTTTCAATGGCATAATTTTGTTTGCCAGAGTTTTTTATAGCAAAAATGTTATGTAACGAGTCGCAGTTGTTCGTTGTCATTTGACTGACATTTTCAATGCATTTACTAGGCGAATACTCCTTTTGTCTGGTAAAAACGGTTGTAAAACAAGGTGGACCACGCACGGGCAAATTTATTTTCGACCGATTTAATCGATTACTAAATTGACCGGCAGCTCATCAGACCATGTGTTTACTATCATGGGCCCCTGATACACATGCCTCAAAATTGGACTGAGGTCGGCCCCAGAAGTGGCTCGATGTATTTGTAGCACCCCCCCCCCTTTTTATAAGCCAGAGTGACGTTAGCCTCTTGTCGAGGCCCTGGCAGGTGCCCCCCGGACGGAGCGAGGGATATCCTTATTCCCCAAATAAATATTGTATCATACAACCAAACGCGATTATCATGAATATATATAATGTAGACACTCAGACATATATGTATAATGTAGACACTTAGACACTTGAAAGAATGAATGTGGTTTCCTTTTAATAAAGCGATCTTTCACCCTTCTTTTTCTGTATACATAGTCACTTTCATTGATCACTGCTAAACCATTCCTAAGGCGTTCATATCTAGTAAAGATTACGAACAGTGGGATAAAAAAAGGGTGAGAAGGGACCAGTCCGTCACCCGTATTCCGAAATGTAGACACTCTTAACTTAATAATAAAGTGTAATCATATAAAGCCTAAGATATCAAAGTTGATTTGATGTAATGTATTTTCACTGTGTATCTTCCTCACGCCTATACTCGTTTAATTGATAGGAAAATTAAGAAGTTGTGTATTTTTCATCTAAAAAGAAGATGATATTTAGGACCTACAGAAAAAATTATAATCATTGAGATATCAACAGTTATTTCAACAATCAACCTCCATCAACTTTAAAACACAATTTAGACTGCTTTTGTGAGTCAACCAGAGGTAAAAAGAAACGTCTTAAATAGTAGAACATCACCCAAAATAAAATGAAATGTAAATTCCTGAGCTTCTGCTATTTTTTTGCACTCTGCTCATCAATTGTAATCTTTCGTAATCAGAATCATAATCGGAAGATCTCATCCATCATCATAAATTTCGACGTTACGCAGTCTCTCATCCCATTTTACTACCATCCCATTCATCATTTACATCAACCGCCCCCATCCCCTCCCGCCATTGAGAGTCATCCAGGGCTTCCTCCTCCGTCTAATTACACCACAGCGCCCGTCGTCTAAATCCAGAGGAGTTTCTGCGCTCCTGGTCAGCAAGCAAAGACAACTGTTCAGGGAATGTACCCCCAGAAATTGGGTCAAATGAATTAAGACTGCCAGTAGTTTGCAAGACGTCTTTATCAAACTACGGGAGGGCGATGTTGTGACATAGTCCACTATCCTTTTTCAAAGAGAGATGGAGTTCACCTTTCTTTCCCCTTTTCAACCTATATGTCTTCCCTGGGAAGCAAGCGGCATCACAAAGGAGAACGAACAGCATCTACAAATTTAGGAGCCATTTTTCTTCGGAGTATTTGGAGGCTAATGAATCAAACTGGTTGAGATTCGGAGTGCTGCTTCTCTTTACGTGACTTACGAACTCCTTAAATAAATCTTAAGATGCAACTTCACTATAAACCAGCATTTTAACAGCTTTTCTTTATTTCGGACGGTCTAAATATATTTGTAACTATAATTATGTTCTTATGAATACAAGAATATAAATGTTACGCCACCTCCTCCACTTACGCTCAAACCATTGTGGTGACAGTGATGTCACACTGGTAGAACAAAATGACTGTCGAACGGTGAAGTTCAATGGGATGGTACTTACCACCCCCCCCCTCTCTCTCTCTCTCTATCCATGCACACACCCCCACACAACTCTATCTCATGCAATATCTTTCTTTCTCTCTCAGTATCTCTGTTTCTCCACTCATTCGTTCTCAGCCTCTACACCTTTTTTCTCCCTTTTCACCATTACTCCTATCTTCTTTTTAAGTTCTGTACTTTCAAATTCACAAAGTCAGCTCTCCTTCCCGCACTCAATTCCAATACATGGACAATAGCAAATCTTGACGTTATGAATGGCACATCACTTCCTATAAACATGCATCACATCGTCTGGACAAAATAATGGTTAAGAGATCCCTGAAGAGTTAAGAGACATCATTCTCTCTGAGTGCATCTGTTCTTTGTGGTATACCGTTGTGTCTGTATGTGGTAATATAAGTCTCATGAGATGAGCCCCCAGTGAACATCACCTGCATCCTATACAGACGGGTCTCCTATTGTTAGCTTCATTTAGTAGGCAAGATGCTAGTATTTCATGATGTGACACAGTCAGCATAATGAATAAATCTCTATATCTCTCTTTCATTATGGCGTCGATGTTTTAGTATAAGCCTTCGCCCTGACGGTTAGAGTATATCCAGTCTTCGGTAACCAGTAACTGAGTGGCACTATAGTCCTTTACCAAGGCATGAATCTACATTTGTCACACTCGACCCAGGTGAGGTAAATGGGTTTCCAACAAGAATATATTCCTTGAAAGACTAAGGCATCCCATTAGTAGCTATACTGGGCGATTACACAACGCCGGTTTAGATGGAAGTTGGATGCAATCAGATCCATTTTATCAAATAGTTTGGCTAACTCGTTTTCAATGGGTCAAACATGGAGTTTATATCGCTATGTTTGGCAAGCCTTGTACAGACTGAAATTTTAAAACATTGTAACCCACTGAAAGTGGATTGACCAAACTTTGCAATATAGGGCAATAATTGCATCTAACTTCGGGGGGGGGGGACCCTCATAACCGCCTGAACCGCCATATAAACAATGATATGTGACCGCGTGGGAAAGCTGATCTTGTGCCCGAAGTGTACCTTCTATTATCAATATTATCAATTTCAAATGTTATGCTAGTTCCACAAGCAAATGGTTGTAGTCTATCATACAGTACATCTAAATTGTCTTTGTACAAAATCATAAATTGAAATGACGATGAAAGGGTGATCAAAATTAATGGATCCTTTTATTCTGTTTGATCGTGTCAATCATAGACATGGCAGAGAAAGGTGAATGATATTGTGGCTGAACTGTATTGGCATGATCTCACGTATCACATTTTCTCGACTCTTTTCCCTCAACCAGGCAGTATAGAAAAATATTAAGTGGTGGACGTCCAAGAGAACCAATTGCTCGATCCCCGCCGGAACTTTAATGACTATTTCTACCCTAATCACTAGTCATCGACTTCATCCAGGAGCCCTTCATCATGGTCTAGGAAAGAAGACCGCCGCATCTTTCTTCCTGATCACTAAACCCTTGTCGAAGGCCCCGTAAGAAAACAATTCAAAGTGTGGTCATGCTGATAGGGGAATTCATATTCAGTCTTGGCCTACGGGTGGCTTGAGAAAGTACATCAGACAAGTGAACTCTGTGGCGGCGGCTCCATTCTAGGAGGCATTGCAAAGTATATAGCGGCGCGCCGATGTCTGGTAGAGACGCGCTCGCCGACACTGCAAGTACCCTTTACAAATGTTGCTTTCGAAAGCATATGTTGCATCATTATGTAATCGTTGCAGTGACTGTCTGAGGGATCCTTGAAAAACGCCATTTAAAGTTCAGTTTAAGATGGTAGAGCTACTTGTGCAAAAATCGTTTATAAAATGAATTCCTCCTTCTCCCCCTCTCTCCTTTGTTAACTATATTATCTTGTACTCTTTCCACAAAGCTGTTTCTTTTCTATTTAATCACGATTCAATATTGCTCTTTACTCCTCGAAATACTGCCAAAACGAGGTTTACCTAACATGTCTACATCAGTATGTAGGTAATATTGCTAGCAGGTATACGGATACAACCATGCTCATATCATTGTACACTAATATGCTATTTTCACTCTGTCAAATTAAGCATTTTCAACAACGAGAATCACATTTTCACATAGCTATGCGAACACACTATGAACACTAATATGTAGAGGTGTCCATATTGTGGAATCTCCACACCCGTAAATATTGGCATTATAACAGGTTGAATTACATCTTCACAAACCTTAAGGGGTGTTGCAACTGAAGAAAATAATGCAAATCAATTACAATTTTTAGGAGCAAATTTACAAGTTTTAGATAAACTTTAACTAAAGCACATCATAGTTGTCGATGTAAGATGCAGACAAGCGTTTAGTTGAAAATGTGACATTAATTTCAATACTTAACGATTTATTTTCGGTTACCTAAACTTGATTGCAAAACCGTTATAGTCCATTATGTGAACTCACTGTCAACACACTGTGTGACGTTGTGTTCTTTCGACCAGGAAAGGACATAGACGAGGTAACATAACTGTGGTTTGGTAGGTATGGAGTATAAACTGAGACAAAACAAAAAGGAAGACAAATAAATCGTAAGAATCCAATAAAGCAGGGGGTGCACGGCATCTAGGGAATCATATACAGAGATCGCGTATGAAAATAATCTTTAGAATTCAATTTGCGAAATGAGCAAAGCGATCCACCATGTTGTGTGCAAAACGACCGTAGACGTACCGAGCTTACATTATTGGATTACATTGATAAGACCTGCCTGTCTTGCTTTGAGCTATAACAGAATTGATTAGCAAACTTACCTTCAGAGACGTCTTTGAAGGAAGGAATTATAAACAACCCCGTCAATGACCGTCGATATCCTCTTCTGAAACCAAGTAAGAAGTATAATATTGTCTGTATAATGAAATACACTGTATTAGGCGTGAATTAGGCATGAACTGATCGATGTTTATCTTTTCTTCATTAGAAAAAAAGATTGTGCGTTTTTAATCACTCGGATCTTAGAAGAATTTGTGGACCCTACCTCAAATTAAGTTGAAAAAAAAAATCAACTAAATTAGATATATTTTCAGGTGCTTGAACCTGGTCTTCTCCCTTCCAAAAAAGAATACACGAAAGATGTTTAATGACATTATTTCATTTATATTCATAACAGTCTAAATTTGATTATTTTCATTCCGTTATCTTCATGACATCGTTTTATTGTTTGAACAGGGTCTCGTTTCATCGACACGTACAATTCTGGTAACTTATAATGAGCGAAAATTTGCCTCACTCTTCGAGCAAGTAAGAACAGCATAGCTCATGTCACTCTAAGGATAATGCATAAATACTCCATTTCGAGTGAAAGTCCTTTTACTTGTTTCACATAAGTCTGAAAGATTCTTATTCTTTACGAGTCGAATTTATCAAAATATTTCAATATCAATCATTATTTCTTCACATACTTCGTGAGAAGAAAAGCAAAATCACCCTTTCCCTTTTAATATCCTCACACGACGTCTACACCAAGGTGAAATTTACCAGCAAGGGTCATAAAGGCTCCCACTTTTTCTTCAAAGATTGTCTGACAAGCACTAAAAGGTGTCCAGGGTCAACACATATTCGGTTACACTTCGTCATTCCGAAGGTTCTTTATACCGAAGGTTCGTAATACCAAAACACGTAAAATTGCCTATACCTCGATGTTCGTTAATCCGAAAACGTAAAAGGGCTCGTTAATCCGAAAACGAAATAAGGTTCGATGCTCCGAAGGTTCGTTAATCCGAAAACGAAATAAGGTTATTGTTCCGAAGGTTCGTTAATCCGAAAACGAAATAAGGTTCGTTGTTCCGAAGGTTCGTTAATCCGAAAACGAAATAAGGTTCGTTAATCATTTTGTTTTCGGACTAACGAACCTTCAAAATTACGAACCTCTTTTCGTTTTCGGATTAACGAACCTTCAGAATTACGAACCTCATTTTGTTTTTGGACTAACGAACCTTCGGAATTACGAACCTCATTTTGTTTTCGGACTAACGAACCTTCGGAAATACGAACCTTCGGAATAACGAACCTTCGGAATAACGAAGCTTCGGAATTACGAATGTATGCGACATATTCCACCGTTCCATCCGATATTGTTAACTTAAAAAAAAATCATCACTCCAATCCACCCCTCCTCCTGAAGACCGGTACAAAATGTGCACCTTTTCAATTGTATTAAAAAAAAACATATACCTCGGGGGGGGGGACCTCCTCCCTTGATCCACCACTCTTTTGAATCTCTGTATTTTAAGGGGAGTCGAGAGTTGTTTTTTTATTTACGTTGTATAAAATAAATGAGTATACTATGAAAAGTAGTTCATGGGTATCGTGCGTGTGCCCTCGGGTAAAAGAACACTGTGAAAACTGTAATGGAGTGAAAATTCAGTGGTTTGGGGACGATTAAGTACCTGACAACCACAGGGCATCAGAGATTTGTGTGACAACTAATCGATTGATGATGGACCAGTGTTTATGGTCATCACGGGTCAGTCTCTTCTCTTGCCTTCCACTGTCAGTCATCTTAACCTAGGTTGAATTTTACTCATTATTGTTCGCCAACTCTTGATTTTTAGACCATATCCAAAACCTCTCCCTTTTTATCTACCTACCTACCTACATATCTATCTATCTATCCATCCATCTCTCTATCTATCTATTTATCTAAACAAATCTACCTATCCTCTTCTGCGCGTTTCTTCCCCTCCAAATATCCCCCACCCCCTCTCTTCCTCTCTCTTCTCTGGTTTACTTATTTTTCATTTGCGTTACGTCATTATCATCGGTCTTAAACCATCATCATTCTTAACTTGGAAATTATTATAATCGTAACATTAGTGAGATAGCTCTGAGATGTGTACATTGGTTTATGTGCATAGTCATCAATAACTTTGTCATTTTCGAATTGACATGATGGGATGATGAAGTATCTATATACATTTATTTTACACCTTAAACATTTTTATTATATAAATTAATGTTATATATGTTTCGCTAGTTTCTGTTGATGACTTCAAAGGCAAATTATAGGAATTTCCTTGACTTTTGGGTATTTACAGCATGGGATGTCGAGAACAAAAATGAACAAGTGGAATGCCTCTGGCCGTCTCACCTGCATCACGCGATTCAACATAGCAGCAGTGCTGACTTTGAAAACTACTATAACTCACACAAGATGTTCAGTGATACTTGGTTACTCTTATTTCCACGTTTTATGAATTAGACCAATACACTTACAGAGATAGGATGGTAATTCAACAAATACCCCCAATGCGGCCAAAGTTCATTGATCTCACATGACCTTTGACCTTGATCATGTGACCTGAAACTTGCACAGGATATTCAGTGATACTTGATTACTCTTATGTCCAAGTTTCAAAAGTCAGATCAATAAACTTGCAAAGTTATGATGGTAATTCAACAGATACCCCCATTATGGCCAAAGTTCATTGACCTTTGACCCTGGTCATGTGACCTAAGATGTGCACAGGATGTTCAGTGATACTTGACTACTCTTATGTCCAAGTTTTATGAACTAGACCAACATACTTTCAAAGTTATGATGGTAATTCAACAAATACCCCAATTCGGCCAAAGTTCATTGACCCTAAATGACCTTTGACCTTGATCATGTGACCTGAAACTTGCACAGGATGTTCAGTGATACTTGATTACTATTATGTCCAAGTTTCATGAATCAGATCCAAAAACTTTTAAAGTTTTGATTGTAATTCAACAGATACCCCCAAATCGACCAAAGTTCATTGACCCTAAATGACCTTTGACCTTGATCATGTGACGTGAAACTCAAGCAGGATGTTTGGTGATACTTGATTAACCTTATGTCTAAGTCTAATGAACTAGGTCCATATATTTTCTAAGTTATGATGACATTTCAAAAACTTAACCTCAGGTTAAGATTTTGATGTTGATTCCCCCAACATGGTCTAAGTTCATTGACCCTAAATGACCTTTGACCTTGGTCATGTGACATGAAACTCTAATAGGATCTTTAGTAATACTTGATTAACCTTATGGCCAAGTTTCATGAACTAGGCCCATATACTTTCTAAGTTATGATGTCATTTCAAAAACTTAACCTCAGGTTGAGATTTGATGTTGACGCCGCCGCCGCCGTCGCCGTCGGAAAAACGGCGCCTATAGTCTCACTCTGCTATGCAGGTGAGACAAAAATGCAAACGAAAAATTTCAATACTTGATTGCTGGCCATACTAAATAGGCTTTGCTATGGCATATTATGGACTTTTCCTACCAGATATCCATTTAAAACCTGGGTGGATAGAGGACAAAATAATATGGATTGCCACCTTGTCCGAAGGGTCTAGGTAGCAGTGGGATTCGAACACAGGATTTCTGATTACAAGGTCAGAGTCCGAACCGCTACACCACGGACATTGAAACAAGACTTTAAATTAATTTCACCTACGTGATTGACTCATATCATAAAGCGTTTAAAGTTTTGCTACAGTATGAATAGCGTTTAATTTTTATTTTCATAATAAAGAGGAATATATTCCTAAAGGCATACCATTTTCACAACATCTACATGCTCTTAGAATAATATTACGTGGGTCAACATAACATAATGGTAAAAATAGAATTGCGTGTAAAGCGAATGTTGATTCCTGTGTAAAAGAGGTAGTTTACCCTGGCGACAATTTGGTTTTATAAAAGCAGAAAGATTAGAGAAATGAAATATATCAACGAATAAGAGAAATGTTTAACCTGCGTGCAAGCAGCTTCCCATAGGTCATGTAATATAAATTCCCTACATTTCAGTTTTAACTGGGACATGAATGAAAATATCTTTCTTATAGAGGAGGGTATAAAATGATGTGACTGGTGATATATCCCCCGCACAAATAAAATCACTTTCAATTTATAGAATTAAAAATATGACATTTTGGGAAATTTATATCACACGACGTAATTAGTACCTGCTCGCCTGTGACGTCACAAAATCGAATCTTAAACTTTGTTATTCTTTGTCGGATTTTCATCATAAACCAACAATTGGTAGGTTAACGTAGCTGAGAGTGCACAGTAATGACGAGAAATAAACTGTTTTTAGGAGTGATATAGGTCGAACGCAGTGTGACGACATGTATGTAACCAACAGTGGTTACGTGGCGAACTCTAACAACGTTTGATAACAACTGTTTCGAAGTTAGACACCATTATTAATCCTACTTAACATGCCACCGTCGCCAGTAAATCTATTCCTAAATGTATTCATACAAACTTAAACCATCAGAGATTTAATTATTGAATGAACTAATGTATCGAAATGTTTTACCTTTTTTTAATTTCCAGAATTTCCACTACAAGCCCGACACTGTCGTTGCCATAGACTATTATTTCCAGATTAACATGTACCCTAATAATAAAAATTCACTACTTCGCTGGTGGTCTAATTACTCAAAGCCCACCGCACATTATATACAACATTTTCAACAATGAAAATCAACCCGCAATGGAGCTATGTATTATCATAGAGCTATTAACTCTGTTAGCTCCATGGTATTATCTTTCAATACTTCTCGCCACAGCAATGACGCACAAAAGTAGTGTCAAGGATGGATAGGTGCAAATGTGTTTACGACCACATCGATCAAGGGAGAAGAAACATTGTTCAATCAAACATTACCTGATAGGTAATTACAACAAATGGGATGATGTATACCCTTTTCGTGTTTCCTAGGCTTTGAACTTGGAAAACAAGTGATTCCCTGTACTCCTATTAGTGACATTTTGAGCTACGAAATCAAATTAAATTTTCATGGGTATGGTTATTTTTTTTATTTAATCTATTAATAGTTATTGGGCCTATGCCTATCATTATATGGTAATACATGATCGTGGATCCGAACACGACGGAACAAAAATCAATCTTAAAAAGAATATGAACATATCATGAGGATAATCGTGATAGGGGGATAATGCGAAAGTAATTTTTTTACATGAATTACTTTATATGGAACCTCACTATTTATTTCCCTACTTTTTCTTTACTTGCTCTTCTTGTCTTCAATCCTTAATTCCTTTCCTCATTTTCATCAGTTGAAAATCTTAGAGACTTTGCTTCTGCCGCCTGTGTAGATGAATATTTTTAGCAGAATGGCAGAAATTTGAAAGATTATGAACATGTAAAATTGTTGGCTTCAGGCAACGAGAGAGGGGGCTGTTATGGGGATACATTAGACCTAGAGTCTAAACGGTCTCTATACGATGAAGTAGGGATCCGAGTTTTCGCACAGGAGAAAGGACTCAAAAACAAGGGAAAAAAACAGTGCGTATCAAAATAAAGTTTAAACTTTGAAAAAGCCCTGGGAATTAAAAAATATACAACATGTTGGTAATTTTTTCACATATATTCTTGGGTTTGGGTCTCATCTATCCAATGAAAGTAAAAACTTTGACAGAATGTTACACTTGAGTGAGCACTGTCCATTTTTGTAAAGCTCGCAGAAATCTGTTTGCGCAGAAATGCTTGTTTTCATGCTGTGTCAAGGTGAAAAGCCGAAATCAAACTTACCTGCGAAATATTTCTCATACATTTCCCTTGCATTTTGAGTCAATTGAAATAAAATGGATACATTCAAGCATTTTGTAACCATTTTGCCATCCAACTTAAAATTTTAACACTTAGTAAGTACATTCTTTACCCTTTTCGTGCCAGCTGGATCTGAGGACATAAAACAAAAGCTTAAATCAGACATCTCCAACATTTTTCACTAAGTTTTTATCATGTAAAGTGGGTTTACATTTCATTTTTCATTTAATACTCGTTTCTCCACACTTTTCCCAAGCTTGACGATGATTAACAAAATGAAAATCAAGTCTAAGCCATTTCATGTAAATCACAGCTCAGTGTAAAGCAAATATCGTCACGATGGCCTCAGTGTGTGGGGGAGTGGGGTGGGGCACAATGGCACTTTTCGAAGTGTTTTGGGCAAAGAAACAAGTTAAAAAAGATATGATATCTTTAAATCAATTTTACTTGCTAAATTCCATGTGTTATTCATGATCAAGGCCTACTTTTATTCGCATAACTATTTCAAAGTTCTGCGCAAATCATTTTTCACGAACTTTTCAAAAGAAAGTGGTGCTCACTCAAGCAGAAATATTTTTCGACAGTTATATCGTCATTTGCTTGATTAGATCTGTAACAACGTTAAAATGTGGAAAAATCTTCAGGATATTACAAATGTATAAGTTTACAGGACTTTTTCTAAGTGTAAACCTTTTTTTGATACTCACTGTATATTGCCATATGCTCTTCATGACAGAGAACATCCAAGAAGAATTTGTCGAAAATTCGTGAATCGAAACAGCAGTTTTGTCCTTTCGAAACTTAGACGAATCTGCTAATGCGGTTCACTAATTTTCGACAAGGACCTCCCGGTTATTGTGTTATTTGACGTCATTTTCAATACATTTTCTGCGTTCTTGAATCCTCTGTACATCACGAATCGAAGTCTCTCTTATATCTCAACTAAATGACTTATTTCCATCTAGAACATAGATTATCTGCTCCTTTGTCGTAACTCCTTGACAAAAACGACCCCATAAGTGCATGATTGTTGATCTTAAGTTTACGAATAATATACGAACGGTTTACAATTTTGATTACGATTAGTTTAATTACTGTACTTCTGATAAGAAAGTAGATATGAAGAACAGTAACAAGATCGATTATTGTCATACTTATGGGCGAAAATAGGCCTATATTATACAGAATACAGTAAAATTTCATTGGTCCATGAATGCAACCACTTTACATAGGGCATGAGGGAATTCTGCTTAAAGTGACAAAATAAGCACAAGTATTCTTCCCTTTCGTCTTTGGTCTCGTCCAATTGTTACTTCATGTTAAAAGCATTATACACAAGTGTAATGAATAGCAAGAAAACCTATTTTTCTAAATATCTTGAACAGTAAAGGTATAATAACAAAAGACTTAAAGGCGAAGTGGTGTTGCCATCGGGGAAATCTATATGGGACGTCAAATTTCCCAAGGAAATGATAGGTGGGCTATAGGGCAAAAAGCGTTTAACTTTTCTTGTTATGCTTTATTTTTTTTCTGTTTCCTCCTTTTTCTTAAGATTAAATCTCGCATTTCCCGAATTATCACTGGGAGGATGGAGGGGGGGGGGGGGGTATGCCCTTCCCCCTCTCCTATTGCCTCATGGTACCATGTTGTACTGCCCATGAGTAAACTCACGAATCATTCCATGCACGTAGATAGAATTGAATATCACACGGGCTTCAGGAAGTTCTAGAAATGCATCTTCTTGACATTTTTGTTTCCATCAAGCCAGGGTTCAGAATCAATCGGATGTAAAATGTTCTCCCATAGGAACGATAGCACGAAACCATCCTTCACCTATCTTGGAATACAATTCCTATAGGTGTTTTTGGTTCACAAAAACATACCAGACGTAGTGTTGACTCAATTCTCTGTCAAAATAAATCTGGCAGTTGTCTTAAATTGATGTCATATCATATGTTTACTCTTCCTGTTAGAAACAGTATGCATGCACTTATTACATACACTCTGAAAGCTTGAGCAAGATAGGGTTTAAAAGGGAACACGTAAAATCATAAACGTAAGCGGTGGCTGGGGGGGGGGGGGGGCTCAATATCAGAAGTACATGCAATTCTTTAATACTGATGCAAATACTTACAACCAACTTGATACCAATGAGTGATGACTATTAATCTTGATACTGAGATTTTTAGATGGCATTGAATATTGTTGAATTTGTTATTTGGAATTAAAGAATAAGCTGTAAAGTACATGATGAGAGTTGACTGGTGGAGTTCAATATTTTTTTTCAGCCAATGAGAGCATTCCAGTGTAAAACAATTTAATTTTGGACGTCGATTTTCGGCTTAACCAAAATGTGCTATTATTGCTTTCAAAAACTAATATCAGTAACCAGTATAGTTACAATATCCTTTGATAAATTGTCAGATTTTTCAAACAATCATCGACAAATTTTCAAATGCCTCTATAATTCATGTACACATACCAGACTACCATGAATGTACAATATATTCTCACGTCCTTTCTTTATTAGGGGCAATGCTTTTAAATAGTTTGCTTGTCAACTCTTTTTCTCTTGCCATTTTTACATCATTTTTTAATTTTTTTTTAAGCTTGTCATTCTGTCACAAAAAGGAAAATACCTCTGACATAGGAGAGAGTAAACAGTAAATCAACTTTCAGAATAAAGCGACATGTCATGAGGACGCTACCATGACTCGACGTTTTCTTTGTTTTTACAACGTGACTCATGTAAAGATTATTTAATGTTTTACACAGGCGAACATGGTAAATGGCGTCTGTAAGTTGTAGACGCTATGTTCAAGATGTCTTTGCTGTTAGACACAACGCATATTGAATAGACAAGGAGCAATAATCGTTTTAAGGGGTAACGTCTTTAGGGCTGACGCCCTCCCATCAACGCCAATGTTCTGTGATAGGAGTTGCTGGAGTGTCAAGTTGACAAACAGCTTACCAGGTGGCGGCAATCTCCGGGCTACAAGTTTGAACCCCTCTTCCTCTCTGTATCTCCCCGTCGTCGCTATAATTTCTGTTATTTTTAGAGACATTATCCCAAACCTCTCCCTACCTCTATCTATCTATCTATCTATCTATCTATCCATCTACCTATATATCTATCTCTATCTACCTATATTTATCAATTAATCTCTTGCCTTGACTCCCCCCCTCTCTCTCTCGCTCTCTTTCTCTTCCCCTCTTCCTCTTCACTTTCTTTTTTTCATTTTCACTCTCTCTCTCAGTCGCTATATCATTTTCTGTATATAGAAAGAAGGGGAACAAAATAAAGAGAATTTTAAGAATGTGACGAGCTTTAGATTGTTCTAGTGTAACGTGTAGTGTATCAATATTATAGGCCTAATATTTTTTTCATTTGTTTGTGTCCACTCCATGAGCCGAACTTTTTGAGGGGCCAAACATCGTGTATGGAGCGAAATTTATATTTAAAAAAAGTAGCGAGCGAGCATTTTTTTATCCTCTCGATACCAAACGCTTATTGTGTGATGGACTTTGACAATGTATTTTTAAAATAGCATCGCATTTCACTCTTTTTTTATGCTTTCTCTCTATACATTGAGAAAAGGCATGAAACGAGATAGAAGGATGTGGTCATTTGTAAAAATCATAACAATAAATAAGAATTTTTAACTCAGTATTTGGCAACAATTGGGTATCATGTTCATAGGCGGCGGAAGCGGGGGGGGGGGGCAGGGGGGACGTGTCCCCCCCTAAATTTGGGGAGGGGGGGGACGGTCCCCCCCCTAAATTTGTAGTTGATGACCTTTTTTTTTTTTTTTTTTTGCTTGTCAATTTATTTTCCTACGCCCTCCCTAAAATTTTTGGGTTGAGAACCGTTTTTTTTTTTTTTTGGCTTGTCAAAAAAATTTTGGTTGTCCCCTCCTAAAATTTTTTGCTTCCGCCGCCAATGATCATGTTGCATTTTGCATGCAGTTTGAATTTACCGTGTCACCCAGTGATATGGATACACACCCGTTAAGTGTTTGCGTCAGTCATGATTACTTCATGTACTTTTAAGAGCTTTGATAATCCAATTTTACTGTCATAACAGAAATGGTCTTCAAAATGTTATTGAACGGTGACGAACTCATATATCTATCGGGCATGGATTTATCAATGAACCTTAGAAGTGTTTATTCAGGCTGGTATCGTGTACGCAAATAATGAACGAAAATACATTTATCAAACTTTTGATTGTGTCTATCATTGGTCGTGTTCATACAGAGAGCATTTCGGCGGACGCGGGTGGATTTCATAGTCAAGATGATGCGAGAGGAACTCCTGAGTTTTGCCTCTGTTACTTACGGAGAATAGTTGACATGACATGTTTTTTATCATCCAACCTCGATCCAAAGTCTTACTAACTCGTTCCAATGACTTCTAATTCATTCCAAAGTCATGTAAATCGTTTCCACGACTATCGAATAACTTTTCCCATTCTATCGATTTATAGTACTTAAAACTCGTTTCCCGCTACTTACTAACTCGTTTCCACACCGCGTTATGCATAGCTACCAGCCGAACATCAGATTGAGATTTAACCCCGATATATTTGAATTCAAAGCTAAAAGAGTTGATCTTTAATGTTTTGAGGATTAAAATTAACTCTTCGGATTGAAAAATAAGTAGGCCTATAGTATTCGACGGGTCATTTCTTCAATATTCATAGTGTATGCCGTGGGCACGAGTTATGAAAAACATGTCTTAAAATGTAATTAGATAATGGCACTTTCATTAAAAATATTATATTTCTCTGTTCAGCACTGGCATATATACACAACAAAAAAAGTAAGTCCCCCCCTAACCAAACATCAATAATTTCCGAACCAATGTGAGTTTTTGATATATTTTTACATGAGCGTGTAGGTAATTTTATAAGCTACCATATGAGTAAATGTTGTGGATGTATCTTACGTCATGCTTCAGTGAGCACCGTCAGAAGGCAAAAATGTCACTTTTCAAAAGTCACAAGCAAAATATCACGACTTTGATTCCATTGTATTGGAACTAATTCCACATTCTCATCATGAAAACTAGTCAGAAGGCTTGGAAAGGGTACTTTCTAAAAGACGATATACTTTTTAAGCTAAATTTCACGGTTGAATAAACTCAAGTCCAAATTTGCTATAATTGGATTTTTACACATTTTTTTCAATAAAAAATGCTAGAATATGATGACAGTTATTTTGGGGAAGACTATCTCCAACAATATTCACCGTTTCACGGTTCAATGAACATTTATTGGAAACAAAAAATGCGATTTTCAAATATCGTAGGCAAGTATTGCTTCATTTTTCTAACTGAAAATGATCTTTTCTCAACTTTTTTGTTATGTTCATGACCAATTAACATGCTTCAATGATTCAAAGGTGTCAACTTAAACATTTACGCTTGAATGAACATGTGGAATGTGATTAGCTCTTTTTTACGTTATTGGAAAAACTGCAATTTGTAACTATGGATATCTGTCACACAACTCCTTGCACAGTTCATTTGATTTGATTTTCATGAAAATCCCGATGTTTAATGCATCAGTGAGCACACAATATTCGAAAATTATGCAAATGAGAAGAAAGTTCAAGGCCTTGGCCCCACTCTCTACCGAATCGAATGGTTATTTTGGTGTGTGCACATTTTGGATAGTGTTACTCTGAAGCCATGTGCGAAGTTTCATTAAATAACTGTTGGCAGAAGTAACAAAAACCGTCCATGAAACAAACCCTCATTTCATATTTGTTAAAATTTTGACTTCCTCTCTCATAGACTTGTGTACATTATGGGTGCATATGTTTAAGCATACGTAAACCCCTTGTTCAATATGGTGGAACTTTTTTTCAAGACTGTCTTTAGCAATGTCGTTTGGCAGTAATGTTTATCAACCTATGGGCAGAATTCTGTGCAAAAATGAAATCGATTTGCTTGTTTATGGATGAGTGAGCACGCATCAAAGTGGGAAAATTGGTATTTTCAATGACACAGACTCATTTTAAAGGGTAATAAAGTGAATATTGGGGGAAAATTTGGTTTGAAAGGTGTCTTTAATTGCTGTTGTTTTTATCATCCATCATTTCTATCACCAAACACTTTCAGAACTTTAGCCATTTCATGGTTGAGCGAGCACATTCGAAAATTTAGGAATGAATACTCTTTATACTGCATAAATGTATTCTTTTCTCAGGATCAGTTGAATGTATGGACAGATCAGTGGTGGATCCAGAATTTTAAATGGGGGAGGGGCCTATAATCGGGGGAGCCATCAACATTTTCAAATTTTAACATGATCTAACAAGCTGTAAAAGATAATACCCCCAAAACCCTATGATGACACGTCACAATACAGGGGCCGCAGAGCAGTTTTTAAAGTGTGGGGGGGGGGGCTGACCATGTCAAAAATCACAATCGTATTACATTTTTGTACTTGCTTATGGAAAAAAGTGGGGGGGGGCTGAAGCCCCCCAGCCCCCCCCCTTCCCGCTTCCGCGGCCCCTGCAATACATCGTGCTCACTCAACCATGAACATACGATATCAAAATTTGGTCTGAAATGGTTAAATGATGGATAGTAAAACAGCATAACACTATAAAGTTCACCTAAAAACAATTTTTGCCCAACTTTGTATTTGCACAATCTGAAAAACGACTCTTGTGACTTTCAAAAATGGTCATTTTTAATTCAATCTTTAATTACTCATGCATGACTCAACCGATCAATCTCATTTTTCCCCTGGAGTTGCTTAATGAGTGTATAAAACCACCCATGAAATATCATATCTCAAAATTATTTGGTTCAAAAGTTACAGCAGTTTGATTTAGGGGGGACTTACTTTTTTTGTTGGGTAGAGATGGTGGGGGTTGGAGCACTCGACCCCCCCCCCCAAAAAAAAATGAAAAGAGAAGTGTGAAATGTGATATGTAAGTTATTATGCAACATACTCGTCGTATTGTTCATTGTGGTCAAAATTATAAATCTCACCAACTTAGTGTGAAAAGACGTCCATGAAACGATAAAAATCATACCAGCGACTGACCAGTGGTTTGCCTGTAATAGTGAAAATAATACATTAATTATAATTATGTCAAGAATTTAATTAATCATTGTAACTGGGCAATGAATTTGGGTCACATTAAAATTCATTTTCTTGAATAATGGTAAACCCATTGCCAAAGTGATAAAAAAAGACGTAATTCAGTAAATTTCATGCACAAAATCTGTGAACATTCTGTTTTTGTAATATCCGATTAAACATGAACAAAGGTTAACTATGTTCTGTGACTGTAAACTCCTTTCTCGTGCACATACAGCCTCTGAAACTTTTTTTTGTTTTATTTACGCAAGAACTTGGAGCTACAGTGTTATATTTGAGTGACTACTGGCTCGTATTGCATTTCGCCCATCCGTTATCGACACAATTTCTCCCTTTCTCTCAGAACCTGCCCTTCTCATCTTATCTCAATTCTTCCTGGATAGGTGCTTAAATTTCTGGAGATCCATGTTTCTTTTGTCACGAAATCTCCTGACTGTTGGTACCTCAGTCTCGTCATCTTATCCCAGCTATCTCATTTTAAGAGAGTTAGTTGAGAAATGGTATATCCTAGCACCCTGCAAGCGTCTCAAGTGTGCCGCCACTTTGGGAAATTGTTTGGATGGTGTTGCACTAGCTCCGATTTCTCCGCAATCGTTTCGGGAATTTGGATTGAAATGTATTTCAACGTGAAAAGAAAGAGATTTGTTCTTGCGCTGTAAAAACACTGTTTGAAATTCGAAGCAAGTTTTTTAAGCCCGGCTCTCTAACATCAATTGTTTAAAGTTTGAAACAATTTTTTTTAACAAGATGTTGAAAACGTTTAAAGAATTTCAATAAAAGTTTAAAAAATTGTGTAAACGTTTAAATAACTTGCTGTTAGAGTGACAGGTTTAAACAGCGTGATTTTTGTTTTAATATATGGAATCTATTTTTTAAATTCCACATGATGATTCTCATACCCGGGTATTGCTGTTGTTTTCTTGAAGTGCGAATAGTCACGAGAACATCATAATAAGTATGCATTTCTTTAAACGTATATTTTTTATATGCATATGTGAATGGGTTATTTTGAATGAAATGTCAAATGAAATTCGCCACATATTGGCCATATGGTATGAAACGAAGTTTGTTGGATAGCAATAGTTGGCGCTTTTGTAAATTTTACCAATGCCTCTGATCACATGAAAAAAGGTTAATCTGCTGAGAAGACGCATCGCTCTTCATAATGCCGCACCCCAGCCTTCCACCCACACAAACACATGCAAGATGAATGTCGATCACTCCTCCTCATCGGAGTTTGATAGGAAGACGTCCATGGTGGCAATTAAACATCTTCATTGACATTTGAATCATAAAAAACAATTAAATTAAATTCAATTCAAAATGGTTTATTTAGATAAAAAAAACTTCCATCGCGGCACAGAACCGAATTACAAAAACTTTTTACAATATTATAAAAGATTGAAATCATAAGGAATAAGCATAAGGTGGAATATAACAAAAAAAATAAAGCAACAAATAAGGTACAAAACATGAATAAAAACTTGTCACAAGACAAAAACAATCATTTACATGGAGCTTATTTAGAGTTGCAATCAAACTCAACTAAAAAAAAAATCCCACATAACTTGATTTTTTTCAGGCAACTAAAGCTCGACATTAGGACTTGCGTTTTGATATTTTTAGTTTCGCTCAAACTTCATCCTTTTTTTCTTCAAAAAAGGCCCCTACACGGAACATGGTGCATGTTAAAACTTTTTGACTTTGGACATCGAATCCCCAACCTCACGATCCACACTGAGATAAAACATCCATAGCAATGTGGTTTAATAAAGGTCACCTTTCTATTATTCTCTTTATTTAGCAAGATCGAGTGCAGCAATTAAAGCCCATGATAAATTCCCCATGAAATAAATCGTTTTTTAATCATCTTCCTTTGATCTATTGTTTCTCCAACAAAAAAAAAATATATGCATATACTGTAAGAACAAGCAGTAATCAGCATAGAATACAAAATTGATACCAATTGCAAGCGCGTGCATGGTGCTATTGAAGTAATGCGACAATATCTTCAAATTAAGGAATGGATATCTTAGATGGGCGGCACGCCGTCATCTCTTAAGTTCTTCGTTTTCATTACCGATTTATTGGTCGTTTGTCTGGTCACGCACGGACAACATTACGCAGCACCAGCCCAGCGGTTGTGGGGTCAGCGAAAAAATGGGTTCCCCACCGCGGACACGAACATGTGGTTGGATTCTTGAGAATTTCTGTTTACTATGGTTATGCTGATGTGTTGATTACTCCCAAGCTACCCCAAAAAGGAGAGATTGCATTACAAAACACCTAAAACCATTAAATGAAATAAAGTAAGGTATTGATTGTTTTTTGAATGTACACAATTGATTAATTCCAGTTCAATTCTAGCTTGCTTTAATATGAACTGCTTGATAGTAAACACATTGTAATAGGATTTAGCGATATTGAAAGTGGAAATATGCTTTCATCCCAGTTGATCAGATACCAATCTTTCAATGTAGTCTATCCTTTTGTTTCAGAACAAAGAATTTTGTAAAACGCCATCCCACAATAAGCTAGAAATGGACAAGAGTGGGGTTTTTTTCGACCATAAATTTTATTTTTTAAATAGAATTCCCACGCAGCATTCACAGCACAGCAAAGGCTGATTGAAATATCTTATTCTCATTTTTCCCTTCTCTCATAATCACCTGAGAGTCTTAATAGATATATCGTATATTAAAATGTGTGAATCCCCATTTCTATTAATTGAAAAATTAATAGAGCATGGAATTACTTTTTGATCATTCAGCATCCTAAATATACTACCGATTAAAGGAGAATGGAACCCTTAACTAAGTTGAAAATTTTATACAGCAAAAGAAAACAAAAACAACAACTACGTAGAATTAAGTTATTGAAAGTTTGAGAAAAAAAGTCATGATAAGAAAGTTACGAGTATATTTGAATCTTGAGATAACGAATGTTACGAGCAGCCTTAAATTGGCATTGCGATTGTTGACATATTTTACTTAAATTGTCACTTATATCAACTCTATAAGTAGATCGACATGTAATAGAAGTTTCATAAAATTTAATCATAGAAAGAGAGCAAATTCCCCATTCGTCTACTGCCAATTTGTCCACTCACCACAGTCGATGATGTCCATCAGTCACAACTTCTTTTGTTTATTATTGTTTGAATAACAAGAGCAATGTTTTATACATACCAATGTATAACAATAATTCAATTTTTACCTATTTGACATGAAGGACCAATTTAACTGAACCAGAAAATGTTACAAAAATTGTAATACCATGTGCACGTGTTCAGGGAGGAATGAAACTTTGTTTCACAGGACAATAAGGAGAAAATTAGAGTATTCATATTTCATATAATAAACTACAAAAGGAACAGTGGGTGAGTGGTGTCATCAGTTCCCTCATTTACATATCGACCAGGATGTCATATAACTGTTTTGTAAAACTAAACGAAACTTTAAAGTGTCATAACTTTCCTATTTTTCATCCGATTTTGATGAAATTTTCAGTGTTATGCTTGTTCGATTTTTCTCGTTTTATTCAGATCAACTTTTTGTTGGGGGTATATAGACTTGTCCTTTACACTAACACTGTCAATTTAACACCGGTGTAGAATAACTTATGTGGTCCTCTATGTACACCGGTTAACACCACAGTTTTTGCTGTGTACCTTCATTTATTCTAATTCCGTCCATCAACATTTCGTGTAAAAATATTTGGTCAAATAACCATTTGGTCCAATTATCACTTCGTCTAATCATTAGTTCGTCTATGACCATTTCGTTTCATAACCAGTTGGTCTAATATCCGTGTTATTTCATTCATTTTGCCCAATAAACACTCAGTTTTATTGACCAATAGGTATATGGACTAAATGGCTATTTGACCAACTGGTTATTAGAGGTAATTGTGTCCATCACAAAATTTCAGGTGGACCCCCCTAATTTTGTTGGCTTCCGCCGCCAATGGTTGTGAGTGGGCCAAATGGCAATATTATTAAGTCATGTGGCAACTGGACGAACTGATGGTAGACTAAATGAGAGTTGACAAGTTGGCAATTGGACGAATTTGCATTTGACCAAATGAAAATAAATCGTTTGTAGGCCTACTCTCATCAATGAAATGAGCGAAAATAAAGATAATGTATTTTAAAGACGACTCGGCGATTTAAAATGGTTTATTAGTCGGCGGACAAAGCCATTACGTAATTTGGCGTGGCGCGTTTGACGAGGCGACGCGTCATGAGTGCAGTCTGTATTTTTTATGCGCGGAATGACAAGAATCGGTACAGGGCGCAGGTTTTGAGCGCTCTTTGGTGAAGATGCGATAAATCTTTCATTTAGTCTTGGCTTTCAAAGGAGATGAACGTGCGAAAGATTCGCTCGTAAATTACACTAATGATGCGCGATAGCTCAGTCGGTAGAGCGGGTGTTTCAGATTCCGGTGACCCGGGTTCGATTCCCAAGTGGTGCGCTATAGTGCCCTTTGGTAAGGCATTTATCTTCATTACCAGGTCCCTCGGAGAGGACCTTAAGCCGTTTGTCCCCTGGTTGCTTGCTCACAGGCATTCGTGCTTTCTTAGCAGTCAGGTAAAAAAAAACCTTCGGTATAACATGATAATTTCGGCAGGTTTTTGTAGAGATTGCTGAAATTTAAAACCAGATAAATGAATAGGATTTGCATGTTTGGGGTGTAAATGCAATAATCATTACATTTCAAAGGTAAACGTAAATATTCTTATAATTTGCAAAAAAATTTAATCACAGTCGAACTTTATTTTCAAAAGACTTAACCAACATGACAAATAACGAGTTACAAACTACATAATAATAATAATAATACCAACATGCTTATATAGCGCTTATCACTGCCAAATGCGTCCCTATAATGCGCTTCATTGGATATTATTACCCTGGCTTTAGCCCCGCAGCCTTTTACAGCGCGGTGGCATTTCAAGGAATAAATTCCTGCCAGGTACCCACTTACCTCACCTGGGTCTAGTGCAGCACAACGTGGACGAATTTCTTGCTGAAGGAAATTACGCCATGGCTGGGATTCGAACCCACGACCCTCTGTTTCAAAGTCCGAAGACTAATCCACTGGGCCACAACGCTCCACAATCCACTGGGCCACAACGCTCCGAAACAATGATCTCTTATAAAAAAAAGGGGGGCGTGGAACTGGGGAGGGGGGGGGGGGGCGGGTCTATAGTCCCCAGCACCCACCCAAGTGATGATCGAGATGATCAAAATTTACCATCTGATTGTGAGTATTTTTTTTGCATGGTTAGCCCCCCCCCCCACACACACACACATTTTCGAATCCGTTCTGAGGCTATGTAAGCTACTGAGATAGTGATATTTGATTGACAATAAGAGATTTCTAGATACATGTATTGTGAAACATTGCCCTGTTAAAATGGGAAAAAATGATTATTAATCCAAAATAGGGTATAGAATCGGTTCAAATGTGACATGGCCCTCAATATGGTCACATAACGTATCCATATTCCCTACTTTAGAGGAAAACAATCGAGAACGGGTCAAAACATTATGATTAGTTATATACAAAGAATATTTAAACATTAAAACTTCTAAGCAGGGATAGGGATTATCACGCGCCGGACAATTACGTTGTAAATCACACGTGAGAGTTGTTCAGCTACGGTGCAACAACAACAAAAGTCGCTCACTGATGGGCCTTAGCTTTGTGGCATGCCCGGTTACACTGATTCCTTTTTTTTTCAAATCAGAATTTTTTGACGGTAGTGTTCAAGACAGCACTAGCGTATAGAGGGGGCTTTAGAGTCAGTCACCCCCAAAAAGGAAAGTTTATTGACCAAAGAAATAAGAAAATGAGAGAAAATGAAAGTGGATATGATATCATTAGAACAAAAAAACATAGTAATATATGTCAAAATTTATCACAAGATTTGATTCTGCGGGTTTCAAAAAGGTCAGGATATTTGCCCAAAACGCGATTTCTGGGCCCTTCAATTTTGTTGGCTCATTATAACGCGTCTGCGTATTAATGTCGGCATGCAGATCCACGAAAATGATCTTATAAACAACTATTAGAATATAGCGTCGTGGTCTAGTGGTTCTGACACACGCCTTTTAAACAGAGGGTCGTGTGTTCGAATCCTAGCCATGGTGTATTTTCCTTCAGCAAGAAATTCATCCACAATGTGCTGCACTCGACCCAGGTGAGGTGAATGGGTACTCGGCAGGATTATTTCCTTGAATGCACTGAGCGCCGGTGATGGTATAGCTCGAGCTAAAGCCGGGGTAATAACAGCAGTGCTTTGTATCCTCAGGCAAAAAAGGTCTTTATAAATCCAGCTATTATTATTATTTATTTTTTTATATATAGATTATAAATATGTTTTTTCATACAATTCAGTATTTGTTTCTGATATTAAAAGAGGTTGGCACATATTATCTCCAAGTTAATTTAAATCATTTGAAATGTGTGAAGGATGCTGAATAGTTCAAGCGCAAAGCCACGTGTGTGCATAATCGATGGGTCCTGTGCCAAGATGTAATACCCATGGAGCGATCTGTGACTTCCTATGTACCCTTCTCATGTTCGTTTAAATAGGTTAATTTACTCAGACAACATACCCTCCCCCATCTAAGCCAATGAGCGCGCCCCACTGACTACCACGTGATCCTTTAAAACTGCGCATACCATTCTCAAGTGGTCATAATTATAGTTACACGAGGCGCCATGAGTTACAGCTCTGAGCGCTGTCCTATTTTTTTTTTTTTAGATTATGTCGTGAAAGATTGATGGTGAGTTTGTCTATTTTTTGAACTGAAAGCAAAACCGGCACTTCGTCTTTTCCAAGAGTAAGAATTTAGAAAAAAAAAACTAGGCCTGCACCAATCAGTTATAGAGTATAACGTTGTAGGCCTTTACAAGTTATGATTGTATCTGTTAAACGTTTTGTCAAAATTCTCAAACTAAGATACGTCACATTCAATCGTACCCTTCAATAGGCCTATCCCGTTCTTGTTTTCCCGGAAACTTCGCACATCGTGCCAAAGGAGGGAGTCTTAAACTCGTACATGAGCCATAATTTTTTTCAATAAATATACAAGTGCATAATCACCTAGTTTAACGATATTGTAGCACATGGGGGGGGGGGGAGTTAAATCTTAAACTTGTCGAAAGTTAACATCAAAATGACAATAATAGGCCTATTTATTATGAACGTAATGCGCCAGTATACATGTATAAATTATCAACCATGTTTAGCTGCTCGTGGCGAAAACAAATCTTGTATAAATTACAATCATTTGTTTATGATGCTAAAACTGAACTGAAAAATCACAAAGTGAAAAACCATATATCACAGACATGATTTCATTATTTGTTATAAGCTACTGATATCTTGGTATCTGATTGGCTCAGAGCAATTTTTTCAGTGAAAATCACTCACTATTTGTTTTCTGAAATTCTCCCTTAATAAACAAAAATACATTAGTAAGTTAGAGAGGGATAGATGAGAGTCTGTTGTCATCAGTGTAGCAGTGAGAGAGATAGTTTGTTTCATTACATGTACTTACAAAATTTAAATTAGACTCTTTTCTAGTTTTAGGCATTCCCCCCCCCCCCCATGGTAGTCATTACGAACTTTGAGAAGTAGTCGCAATCAAACCTAAAATATCACAATGCGTCCAAACAGCTGCACACTAATGGATGCTACTGCTCGGACACTACCTAGAAAAGGTGGTCACAAATACATATAACTCATGTCTAAAAAGAAGAGAACGAGAGGGGCGGTAAGGGTCCCCGAGCAAAAAGTGCACTTCACAAGAGTAACGTCTGCAGTGGGCGGAAAGCGCGGGAAAAGAGGGGGAGAATAACTTGAAAATAAGGCGATGGTTGTCTGGTTGGTAACTCAATCGTTTCACACTGACGTTCAATAATTCAACGATAAACAAGAGAATAAGAATAAGATGAGTAAGGAGAAAATGTAGGAGAATGGATGAAGATGAGCGATGTGTTGTTCCCGCGAATGTTCAAGAGGAATGAACGATGGGACATATTTCGTTCTATTTTCTTCGACATCGTCTGCAAATAATGTCGCCTGGACGAGAAAGATGAGTAGCCGCGATCAAATTTCAATCTTATATCGATCATGATCGGGTGCCGCGCAAAGGCAGTTGGGTAGTAAATGTGGGGTGGGGAGGAGTCGTAATTAGAGTGAAAATGTCTTCAAAGATTACAGCCATGTGACGGTAAGAAACAAGTATGAACAGCAAATAAACATTGTTTAACTTGGGTATCCTAAGAAAATAATAGTTCAGTTAAAAGAAATCTATTTACTTACAATAAACGGTTTAGAGAGAGGGGGGGGGGAATTGTTGTTTAAACTGTCACTATATATGACGCACAGGGTCTGGAGGCCATTGACCACAAAATGTTTCTTGACCAAGAAAAAAGAAAGGAAAAAAAGCAAATGAGGTGAAATGTGATATTATTTTCTTAATGTTATTATAAAAATTGCATTAAAAATAATTTCTTTCTATTCAAAGAGGTCCCAAATTTTCGCTAGCTCGATTTGTTTTAACAGATATCCCACGTCTGTCCCCCTCCTTTTTTATGTTTACACTACTCTTTAACATACAAAAAAAATCAGAACAGTGTATGTAAATATACCCTGAAAATAAGAATTTCCTTGCAGATACATGTATTAAAAATAGGAGTCATTTTTTTTGTTTATGTTGCCCTTGGGATTTTGATACACTTGACTTCAGCTCGGAATGTATTGGATGAGAATATGACATGAAAATAAAACCATAAACATCTGTATCACGATCTCAATAATGCACTGTTATTTCGAAACAAATTTGCAATATCAAATGGCTCTATACTCGAGAAAAAGTCAATTTTCTCATGCACAGGCAATGTATTGTGTTCTCATTAATTATGTTCACTGATGAATGAATAACTTACTGTCCTAAATTTTTCTTAATATGAAATTTACGTACCGGCACACGATACAAACATGAAATTATATCCCAAACATGTGTGATAATGACATTGGAGGAGAGATAACAAAGATGAATGTTATAGTTTTAGATAGTATAGGTTTGGATTATAAAAATACCAGTAAATATGGAGATAAACCTTGTCCGAAGAGGGACACAAAACCAAGTTCATTACTCTGAGATGCTGTATCCCAAGGATAGTGAAAGAAGAACTGTTTTCGAGGTATTGGGTATCACTGGTGAAATAATAATCCTATAGCAAAGATTTTTTTTTGGTCAAAATAAACTAATAAAAAACGGGCTTTTTGCACACTGTATAGAAAGAACTATAGCATCCAAATAATCGTAAAACTGCCGGTTCTTCATTTCCAGTCTTGAGTAACTAAAGAGAGATATATTGTGTTACTCTTTGTATGTTGCATTATTTCTAGCGTACAATAAGTGCAATATTATTATTTATTTATGATATTTCATTAAAAAATATAACAAAATTTATATTCAAATAATTGTATTGGTGTTACAAAAAAAATGTAGTCATTTTTCACTCCTCTGAATTTTGCGAATGCGCAAATTGCAACAGAAATGCAACAAATCGTGCATGATCATTACTATTGTCTGGTTATGATATATTATAGAAATCAGATGAAGGCAGTGGTGTAAATCTGGTCCGAGCAGTATAGGAAGATAGCAATATATTGAGCTAAATTCCAAACTTTGGGCCACACCCCCTCATCATGGGCTTACATACCGGGTACATAAAACATATATACCATTTTTGGTTGTTTTAATGGTTATGTTGTGACATAATTAAATTAAAGTTGAGCTAACGATGCATACCAAAATGCGAGATGGTGAAGCGAGGAAGTATCCATAAAAAAGTCTTTCAAATGGTTGTATGCACATGTGACAGACTAAAAGCCTTCTCGTTTAACATTGCGAGCGATCGTCGTCAAAAAGAATGTACATATATTAAAGACGAATAAACGGTTCACTTATCAATAACGAAATGAAACTTCAAAAGAAGAAAAGAAATAGAAAGTTGTTGTATCAATTAGAGCGAATGAGGATTAAACCATCGAGACAATTTCAGGGAAACTCATTTTACAAACTTGTTAGAATTAAGAATTAAGATGAGGATGGGTGCCTTGTGAAATGAATTATAGGCAATCACAGACCGCAATACGAACTTCCCAAATACGGATATAGCACTTTGATGGAATAGATAAAAAAAGGATTGCAAATATGAAATTGTTCATTCGCATTTTTTGAAACACTTAACATGATGTTATATTTCGAGTCTCATATGATAAAATCGTTAAGTTACTGAAAATATGGCTCTTTCAGATATTAACGGTATTGATTTGATCGATTGTCTTTAGTTAAACTCAGTACAGCGGATGTAACCTTTTGCAATTAAACAAAGTGTATAGTATTCGGTCGTGGCCAAGTAGGCGCGAGAAATTTTTCTCTTTTAGAATGCAAGATATTGGCCAATTTAAGCTGTTTAACGGCGTTATAAAATGAACCAACGCATTAACTATGTTAACAGTAATATCGATCATTATTTTTTGTTTACAGAAAAAACATCGTTTCTGTCTTGAAAAGTGGGCTGAGGGAATGATTGCACAAGGGCAAACCCGGGGGTTAAGCCAGTCGTGCCATGCAAGTCAAATAAGAGAAAATAACTACACGAATTTATATAAAGAGGAAAATTAATAAGTAGCAGTTCTAAATCAACTATTGAGAACAAACATGGAAATTTCTTTGATTCGTTTGTCTTTTTCTTTTTCTTTGTTCTTTTTACCGGAGGGAAGGGGGGGGGGCTTCATAATTGTTATTAACAGTTTTCATGTATCCAGTGGAGTTGGTAATTACTTCATTGGTAAAAGTTAGCATATTTATTTCTATCCATTCCATGAGGAGAACTACGTACAATAGCCAAAAAAAAATTTCTTAAAGACTCTTCTATAACAAAAGCAGTTCGGGGGGGGGGGTGACTGAGCTGCAATGTCCTCTGCTGGTTCATTTGTACTTTAGACAATGCAGACGATAAATGAGTTTTCTCCTTACGGCATGATCCAAATCGATCACAAAACTTAAGCAGGCATGCCGGAAATGTCAACGCAAGAAAAGACAGAACGATTGAAACCGTGGGGTCAAACAATAACGAATAACCTTTAAACTATACTCAACTTAATTGAAGAAAAAGAGATATGTAATATTTCGAGGTGTCCTGAACGTTTCTTTCTTTTGTTTGTTTGTGGGCTTTTTTCATCATGAGATTTTGCTTTCAGGTATTTTCAATTTAAGTCTGGGATAGGATGTGAAGGCTTCCTCTCCATCACGACGCTTCTTCATATTTCAAAACATCAATCTAATCCTGCCACCATGGATACGGGTGTAGTATACCTACCCAGAATTTTTCCTTGTTGCAAGCCATAACAAAAGCTAACAGACGCAATTTCGTGTGATTTTTGCCCATCTCGGGGGGTGGGGAGGCGACCCTCTGGCACAGACTCATGTACAAAATTCTAAACTCGAGGGGGACGACACGTCCCCGCTCCCCGTCACACCGCCCCAGGCCCCCCCCCCCCGGATTGTTGACAATGCTAACAAATTGTTGAAACATGTTTTGTAATTTTCTGGTAATATAAAGCGTTTTCTGAAGAAAAAACAAAGATGGACTAAAGTGAGTTTCTGTTTCGCTGTTCCGAAGGTAGTACTTATAACAAAAAAAATACATAGAACGAATTCGCGAATAATAGATAAACAAGAATAGCGACAAGCAGCGGTGAATCCAGGAAGGGGCATACACCCTGCCTGTGCACCCCCTCCTTGAGAGCCTTAACAAATATTTTTTTGGGGGAAATATATTTTTTTTCTTATTTGTATTATTATTATTATTATTACCATCATTATTATTATTATGTAATTTACTCCCCTTTTTTGCTTGTCAAATTTTTCCTGACATATTTCAACATGAATAGGGAGTGAAGACCTTTATTTTCTTTTTCAAATTCAAATTCAATTTATTCTTGATAATAAATAAAACATCATCAAATTGTACATTCGTATATGGAAATATCAATACAAGAAAAGGAGGGCAACAAAAAGTTTACACTTGAATATAAGAAGCCTCCAAAATACAGTAATTATTACATCAGATGGAGAGGGGGAGTTACCATTTTATTTGTGGGGGGAGTTTTTTCTGTACAAAATTCCCCCTTTTGGCAAATCCTGGATCCGCCCTTGGAGATAAGACAATTACCAATGAACAATTTTTGTTTTAACATCCGTGTCACATAAATGAGATTTTAAAGGATTTTCTGATAATTGGTGGAGGTTTACCACTATTTTTTTCCCCGCGTCTTACCTAAACATCATTGTTTTCGTAATTTGAGAAGTTCATAAAACAACTAGGGATCATATTTCTTGTCTGTCGTCTCTCAGTTTTTTTTTTTTATATAATGGAGACCTCTGCCCGGAATGCAAACATACGAACATATATATTTTTTTTATTTTTGGTTATATAAATTTTGAAATTGGGACAAGTGAACCGTGCTGCTGTGACTCGGGGGTGTAGGACAATTATGCCATAATTTCCATACGAGAATTGCGTTTTGATAGAGATAATTACATCGCCCGGTGTTCGGCAAGTAGGGAAGAACAAAGAAATTAAATGGGTCGTGGCGTGTACTTCTCTAGGCATTTCCTCATATCAAGCATCCATTTTAATTAACGTTTCTGGAGATCTAAGATGGAAATAGATTTGAGGGTCTTTCTCCTGTGCTTTTTTTTACACCTCTCCCGTTATCTACTCTTTTCTCCATACATACATTTCTCTTTATTCTGTTCATGCATTGGGTTTTTTCAACATTTAGAGTCCTTAACTTTATGCTAATTTGTTTTTATGCAATGAAAATCTACAAATTATAATGAAAATAAGAAATGCATAATCTGTGTACATGATGATAAAAGCTTACGCGCTCTTTCATTAAACAGTGCATGATGGGAATCGCAAAAATTATCGTAATTCGCAAGAGAATTTATATTCATTTTTTGAGGTATGTTTCGATATAGAAATGATCGAAGTGTTATAAGGATCATAACTGTAGTCGAGCGATTTGGAATAGATTTGAACTAGATCACAACGGTCCGTGATCATACACTTCATTATCTAGAGGCACAACGAAAACAAAAAAGATCGGAAAGCGTTTCAATTCACCATATAGTTTGGAGATTTTCTTCATCTGATTCCCCTACCTCTTGATTTAATTCATTCAAGTGCAAGCCTCGGTGAGTTATCACCCAACTTCAAGCAAACAAAATAAGAATAATGAATGAACAACATCTTCTGTCACTTAAAATACATAGATTAAAAAAATAAAACCGTTGTCAACTAAACTGACGAGAAATTGAGAATCGAATGAATTGTGACGTCAATATTCAGAAAAAAATCCAAGATAAAATCAACCCCATCCCCTGCTATTCAGATCATTCGATTCTGTGGGTGAACATTAATCACACGTATGAAACCAGAGGGACGGCATTAATACGGCGCCAGCGAAAAGATCACGCATACGTAAAGACCAGATTTTTTTTATCACGTGATAAAAATATACCACGCAAAGCGGCGCCACGGAGATGAATAATGCTAGATGAAAACTTCCTGTTTTGTAAAAGAGATGGTAGTATATAAAGAAAGTTATATCTTGAATACTAATTTTACAAACTGAATTAAAATTATAATAGTCCTGATTTCCTAGAGGTTCGAATTTGGTAGAATACCCCCCAAAACAAACAAGTAAATAATGATAATAATAATTACGGATCACTTAAAAAGAAGACAAATCATTCTCCGCCGTAATTCGAACCTTTAGTTTTTATCACCCTGATATTGATATCACAATGGGAGCAAAACCAGACATAGTTGCTACACTTATGCTCTTAATCTATTAATTAAAGACGATAGATGTGTCTGGTGCCCGCCCCCGAAAATTCCGGCGACCCCGTTTACGTCCATGATCGAAACCACATTAATTATACGTATTACACCGAACCACCCCCCTCCCCTCCTCGATCTCGATCTGGTGGCATTATCTTGCCCCCCGCCCCTCCGAAAAAAAAGTGTCAGCAAACATCTTTTAACAAGGGGGGAACATAAAAATGTGTGGGGTGGATTTTTAAACTTTTCAGATACCGCTAGTTTAAGTATCTCTCTAAATGCGCATACCATGGACATTGAAACTTTTAGATCGACACATTCTTCATAAACTAGAGGTACCTGGAAAAGGTTAGACGAAGTTTAGAGTATCGTAGGATATGAAAAGTAAAATTGATTGATTCACCCACGTACGCTTCGGTGGTACTCCAGACCATCAATAAAGATATCCAGGGAAGCCTAGATACTCCTCTGCCTACACCAAGAAAAGACAAACAGAAACAAACTTCCAATAGATAGCGGAGAGATTAACCTTCATTTTAAATTGGTTACTGATATTCAAGCTGTCGCTAAAAAAGAAAAGAAGAAAGATGCGAATAAGAAGGATGCGAAGGACATCAAATGGAGGAGCACGGGTGGAGCATTCCAACATGTTAAATCAATAAAGAAGCTTTTCCAAGAAGCATCAGCTAATGAAAACTCCGGTGGATATGGCATGTTATATTGCTTTGGCAATATTTATAGACACCGCTTCGGTGAGTAAGAATGATTCTATCATGCCCGTCTCCGGTATTCGGAATATCATCAAAAGTTCTACCAAAAGAATATTGACAACCGGAAGAGGCCGTTGTGATAATATAGGATGGTGGGAGCAAAGGGTTGGATGTAATTAGAGGACTAATGCTATTAGCCTTTACACTTTCCCATCATCGCAAATAAATAATGTCAACTTGGTACCTAATTACTTCTTTATTACCTAAAGGTGATTTGGTTGGTTGCATTTTTGAATTGTCATTGACAGACATGTCCTACGAAAGAATAGATTTATTTACACAGTGTAACCACTTCAGCTGAATATGAACTAACTTCACAACTCAGTCAGTAGAACGGGGATTCGAATCCCGGCGACCCGGGTTCGATTCCCACTAACGCCCTTTGGTAAGGCATTAATCCTCATTACCAGGTCCCTCGGAGAGGACCTTAAACCGCCGGTCCACTGGTTGCTTGCTTACAAGCATTCATGCTTTCTTAGCAGTCAGGTAAAACAAAAATCACCACCAGTTACCATAACTAGTCCTTCATAATTATAATGCAATAATCATCTCATTGCTAAATTATAAAGAGAACATTGTTAGAAGTCTTGATGAATATGAATGAATAAAGGAATTATAAAGCAGTGTTACATTGCAGTGAATGTCACAGGAGTTTCAAAACAGACAAGACAGAGGCGATGCCATTTTTGGATAGGGTAGTTAGGGTGCAAGATCACGATGGCCTATTAAAATAATGACGTCAATATTATTTTAAAGTTGAATAATAGGTGTATTGTATAAGAATAACTCAACCCGTACAGCTTTTTTGTTACCCTTCTCTCTCCTTTCTTCATCCAGCTTCGTCATTTCACTCTTTTCTTTTTTTCACTCAATACATGAAAAATGTCACCACTCTACCAGCCACTCCCACCCCGGGTTACATAGGGTTTCTCCTCATTACTGCTACACCTCTGTACTGGGTATACTATAATACAAAAACGTGAAAAAATGATTTAATCAACATATTAGTTTGATGAATTGTTTCTAAGAGTGTACCAGAATGATGGCTAAATTGCTTAAAGTTAAACAATGACATCATTATGTGCTAGAAACAAATAAAAATTCAACTGTATTATTTGAAAAGAATATGAAGAAAATCAGCTGATAATGGCCTAAAACTTTGTTTCATGTGGAAGTTTTATTCAAACCCTCGGTATGTTTCTTGAAGAGGTTACATAGTTACTCCAACTCACCCAAAAGTTGATCTGCATAATCCGTATAGGTATATAAGGCCTCTATCGATTTTAGAGAGGTGTGACTCCGCATAAAGACGGCTCTTCTTTTACACGTACTCAACTCAATGTTGCAATTTAGACATGTTAGAAGTCGGTAGAACAGAAGCAGGTCAAAGGTAGCTACAGGGGTATAACCATCCTCTGGCGGTCTTCGCAGGGAGAATTATGTAAAAAGAAATAAACGGGAAGATAAAGAAGGAAAGAGGGGGGGGGGGAGTAAGGGAAAGAAAGAACATAAAGAGAAGAAAGGTAAAACGGATGAAAGACAGGGGCCAAAACTTTCCCGGTCATATCATGGTATGAAAACGATTTTTTTTGTATTGTGCTCCAAGCATTAGAGCAAAGCTCAATCATAGGCGGCGGAAGCGGGGGGGACGTGTCCCCCCCCTAAATTTTAGGTGGGGGGAACGGTCCCCCCCTAAATTTTTTTTTGATAACCTTTTTTTTTTTTTTTTTTTTTGCTTGTCAATTTTTTTTCCTGCGTCCCCCCCTAAATTCACGTAGCCCCCCCCCCCTGAAACGTGTGTTTTCCCCTCCCCTAAAATTTAGGTTGATGACCTTTTTTTTTTTTTTTTTCTTGTCAAAAATTTTTGGGGCGCTTGTCCTATTTTTTACATGTGTCCATCCCAAAATTTCAGGTGGACACCCCCTAAATTTATTGGCTTCCGCCGCCAATGAGCTCAATGCGTGATAAGTACCAAAAAAGGGGCACAGCATGGCGCGCGCGGAAAAAAAAATGCTGAATATAAATCCCAAGCAAGCGAAGTGAGCAAGAAAAAATAACCTTTTCATGAGAATCCAAATTTAAGACTGATTTTGACATGGTATTCAGAAAATAACACCATATCTTACATTTTATTTCCTTTGCTTTGCTTTGCTTTCCGTTTCTTTCATCTTTTCTATTTTTCTCTCGGTTGTAGAACTTTTGTGGGCCAGTGCTATGCCGATCGGTTCCGAGGCAGTGGCCGCACCAGGATGTTTACCTCGGGGAGGCAAAAGAATATTTGGTGGGGGGGCACACAAATATTTTGTATATACATTATATACATTTTTTATTTTTCAAAATATCGGAGGTGGGGCCAACTCACCGGGGGCAAATGCCCCCCGTGCCCCCAACCCCCCCCCCCCGATGTCGTCACTGGTCTGGGGCGGATCCCCGGGAACATCGTGATATTTGTAGACATTGCAGATGGCTACTGTTTTTATCAAATTGCGGGTACATACACAGCAAATATCAACTTCAACGCAGTTGCGATAATAAACGAAATATTTTGAGGCAGCACAATATAGCAAATGTGAATTTTTTTGTAAAAGTTGCCAGCGAGCGAGGCGAGCCAGAAAAATTGGACTTTTAAAATTATTTTGAAATTGAATTCTGTAGTAGCATTGGAAATCTAGCCGTAGTAAACATTTAAAGACTTTTTATGGTAAATTTAGCCAGCGTAAAGCTTTTCTTCAAGTTAGGGTGGGACACAATATAGGGGGATATAACTATAGCCCTTGGCTAACCCCTGGCTAAGGATTTTTGTCCTGGGGAGCGTTTCATGAAAGGACTTTTCGGACGTTTTATCCGACAAGTCCCATTTTATCCGACAGTTACTATAGTAACAGTGCCTCTCAGCCAATCAGAATCAAGGAAAGATGTCAGATCTGTCAACTTGTCAGACAAAAATGTTGATGAAACGGTCTGCTGATTGCGACCATTATTGCATAAAATTTAAAAGGCTTATAATAGACGCAATCCACCTTTCTTCCCGTTCTTTATTTTTCAATCCTCGGCAGCCCGGACATGTTATTAAGTTCTTTTCTTTTTTCTGTCCCTTTTTCATATTTTGGTTTTCCAATATAGCTTTTGGCTCTACCTTCATTTCCCGTTTCTTTTTGCCTCTTTCTCCCATTTTCCAGCCATTCTTGCCATTGATTCATATCTTTTGATTTTATATCCCTCTCTAGCAAATTATGCTAACTTGTTAGTATTTCAGGATATTTTTGTACATCCTCACATGTTCTTCTTCCCTTCCCCTTTCCGCTTTCCTTCGAATTTTTGTTAACCCATTTTTGTTATTTTTTCTTTCCCTTCTTTTAAATGTTCCCTTTCCCTTTCTCTCTTTCTCCCTTTTCTCTTTCCCCAGTTTTTTTTTTACATTTTCCTTGTGAAATCCGCTGGGGGGGGCACCTGTTACGCCACTGATGAAAGAGGGAAAGAAAGGAAAGAGGAACATTGTGAGAAAGAACAGGGGCCTGTTTTACAAAGAGTTACGATTGATCCGATCAATCGTAACTCTATGGAAATCCATTAGTGTCATAAAATGTTTATACGAAAAACTTGCACAATGTCCTTTTTATGCAACGAGTAGCGCAGTGAATTTTCAAGAAAACAATGACTGCATGAATATACATCACAGCTAGAAAATATTTTGAACAAACATGCATAATAGATGTTGACGTTGCTGGTCGTCCATAGTTACGATTGATCCGATCAATCGTCCCGAAATACTTATAAATGAGTGGGAAAGGGGAAATAAATCAAGAGATGGCAAAATGGAACGGGAAAGGGAAAGAAAAGAGGTACAAAGAAAAGGAAAAGAATGTAAAATCGAATAAGCTAAAAAACGTGGGGGAAGCTGAATTGGAAAATGAAGAAAAGGGAAAGTAAAAAGAAAGAATTGGGCGGGCTGCTGAGGATTAAATAGAAAGAACATGAAGAAAAACTGGGATGGCATTTTATAGGCATGCTAAATTTCATGCAATAATGGTCGCAACCAGGAATGATCTTCGAGAGGTTCCCGCGGTACCGCCTAGACCCCATATATGAAGAAGCATTAGAATGCGGCTAGACATGTCTCTTTGATTTAGAATTTAATTTTCAAAACGCCATAAATTTTCTTGCTCGCTCCTGATATTTTAGAAATTACCCCACTTTTGCCAAGTCTTGCCCCCGCAAAATGTTTGGTTTATAACGCCACTGCGTTGAAGTAGTGGATTTGATCGCAAACAGCGGCCATCTAAAAGTTCTACGACCAAGAAAGAAAAAAGAAAAGGAGGAAAAAGAAAGGGAGAAAGGTGTAAGAAATTATGTTAGTTTCTGAATATCATGTCAAGATATATATTATTAAGTAAGATTCTAATAAAAGTTGATTTTCTTTCTCGCTCTCTTCTCTCGCTCGGGACTTTTTAGAGACTATTGCCAGACGCGCCATGCTGCCCCCCCTCATTTTTTTTTTACTCAATACGCTACTGCCGCATAGAGCTTCAAGTTAGCACATTCTCGTACAATCATGAAAAAAAAATCTTGTTAATTTCGAAATATGACCAGGAAATTTCTGGATTACCCCCCCCCCCACCAGGGACCTGGGAACGATTTTTTTGGCTGGGGGTGCTGAAGTAGGAGCTAGATACAGGGGCGGATCCGCATTCCAATAAGGGGGGAGGGGTAGGAAAAAAAACCACATATTCCTCGTTCGGCCACTCAAATATGATTTCTGTTTGTTTCTTGTTAACAGTAACTTCTTTGCTTTATTCTTACAAAACATAGTAATCTCATAAGCCATATTTAAATAGTGCGAGGCGCGAGCTAATTTTATGGAAATTTCATGTCCCTTGTCCTGAAAATCGAACATTCTGGGCAATGTTTGTGATCCTGAACAAAATGCGTATATAACTGATCTAAAAGGGACTTGTTGAAGACCCTTTGCAGTTAGCCATAAAGCGATACATATTCAATAGTCAAATAAAGCGAGCGCGAAGCGCAAGCTGAAAACTTTTGACACTTCAACCTAAAATATTGAAATTCTAAGCATATAATCATGGGCAGGATAGGCATAACTAAACAATGCGAGCGCGAAACGTGAGCGGGAAAGAGTAGACCTAAAAACGGGTCACCCTATTCGGGCTTTGTAGATAATGAAAAGAATGGGTAATTGGGTATCCTAAATCAATAATGTGAGCGCAAAGCGCGAGCAGAAAATTTTAATCTAAAACTGGATAATTTAAGCATATTTAAATACAGAACAAGCTGTGTACCTCAATAAACATGCGTACATGTGTTTAAGATTAATACCTAGTATCTGGGCATTCTGAATATATTTTTATCATGAAAATCAATAATGTGATCGCGAAGCGCGAGCTGAAAATATTTGATATTCCTATCTGAAAAAAGGGTTAATTTTTGCACTAATTTTGATCACTATGTAGGAGAATTTTGAAGTGGATATTATGAATTGCTCTTAATAAATGATGTGAGCGCGAAGCTCAAGCTGATTTTTTATTATTTCTATTTTGATGTAGGACCTGGACATTCTAAGGACATTTTGTCATATGAATATGATGGCTTTCCTCGTTCCTCTTCCTAAGCGCGAGCTATTTCATTATGACAAAAAATATTAATTATCATGAATTCATGAAAATTTTATTTTCGTATTAATTTATTAATCTGATAAGCCTAATGACAGCTCGAAGTTGGTTGATATTAATTCCTGGAAACTTGACATTTTAAGCACTTTTGTAATTATGAATAGGATGCATGGGTTAATCATTATATTTTTAACAAATCAATGAGAGCGCTAATCGCGATGTCATGTAAACATGGTAAAGGGAATTTTAAGTAGTTTGTTATAGAATTGCTTAGTATTATTATTATATAGGAAATTAATGAGGCATACATTACTTGCCAATCAAAATGCGGGCGCGTAGCACTGGCTGATAGGTTTTGACAATCAAACCTGAAAAGGGATATTTTGAGAATTTTATGGAATACACGAAAAGAATAGGTACCTGACATATGAGAATGTTGAAACTGAGACAATAAAACGGACATTTTACAGAGCACTTTTTGAAAATCGATGTATAAATCAAACATAATAATGAAAACTCGATGTCGGAGCTGAAATGTGTTTGTATATTGACTTTAAAACTTGATATTTTAAGCTCTATATCAGCCAATCGAGGAAAAATCTCATGTAGGCCTATCTCATGTGAACGCGAAACGCGAGCGAAAACTTTACTTAGTGACATGAAAGGTTTTTAATTTATTTTCCAAGTCGTCCCCTCACCTTATTTTATTCACTCTTCTTCATCCTCTTATTTTCTCCTTTCTTTTCCCCTTCTTTTTTTTTTAAATAATAATAATTAACAACATTTATATAGCGCTTATCACAATGTCTCTAAGCGCTGAAGGAAATAAATAGGAAGACAAGAAATTTCAGCTAAAATTAAATTATACATGTTGACAGTTGAAAGTAGACAGTTGAAGCAGCATATGCTAAGGACGATCTATTTAACGAAAAGGTGAGTTTTTAACATAGATTTGAATTTGTCAGTTGAGTATGCCTGTTTATGCTCTGAGGTAGGTTGTTCCAAAGTTGAGGGAAATGCCTCCCCCCCTTTTTTTTTGCTCCTCCAATAAGGAGTCCCAGGCCCCTTGGGCCCCCTGGATCCGCCTATGTAAATTTGACAAGCACAAAAAGGTTTCATAACAAAATGAAGATCGTATTGGTGCCAAGAAATTTGGCAAGCCCCCCAAAAGGGTTTCAACACAAGATGTTGGTCATTTTTCATATACATTATTTTCTTTAATGTGACACACCAACCAGAATTCCAGGGGGTGCTGCCTATGGAAAATAATACACGCAGCACCCCCTGGGAAAATCTTGGGGATGCCAATTACTATTATACTTTGTAGATAACCTGTTTGCGTTATAGTCTTGAATATTATTCGTTCACTGAACAATTAAAAGCTATATGCTTAGTAATTATCGACTGGATCGCAAGCGATAGTTTCTTTGAGAGCTATGTTAAAAAACAAGGGTGTTTAAAACATGGAACTAGTAGGATCCATGTCTAAATTAAGCTTATTTTATTCATCTCTGTATGGACCGTTGAGGGGGCACGACCACTTTATCCGCGAGATGACTTGAAACTTTATTTGCTCTTGGTTTTAACACAATTTTGACGGTGCAATAACAGGATCCAGGATTTCCAGGGGGGGGGGGGGCATTCCCGAGTACAATTTGACAAGCACCCCCCCTAAAAAAGTCAGGGGGGAGGGTTAGGGGGCAGGGGACGGATGTGCCCCCCTGGATCCGCCAGTGTTTTAGGCCTATTAACTTCTTGGATTCCAGATGATAGATAAAGCATGATTAGTTGATTTCTTTTTATTGTATACGGTTTGGTTCAATGATAGTATGCAAAAAAAAAACTCATATCACAACGGAAACAATCACCTGAATGTTTAAGCATGATTTTAAGTTTGTACAAAAATAATGAATCTTAATACCGTATTGTTTGGCTGCCCAGCAGGATCATCGTAGTCATTGTCCCTGGCACGGATGACAGAGGTAAGAAAAAAAAGGATTAAGACTATATAATGCAGTCAATTCCTTTAACTTGTCATGCTTGTGAAATATTTCAATCCTGTTTCTAAATAACTTCAAATAAAATAGCGATATTTAAGACAGTTTTAGCTGAATATCCCGGGACAATATCATATACGGAGAAAAAAAAAACACTTAGTACCCACTTTGCGCGCCCAAAATTTTGCTCCAGGATGGTCTGACCCCCTCAAAATTGGTTCGCGCTGTTTCAAGTATCGCTTCACATTTACTTCTTTTAGTTGGCACCACATGTTCCGCCCATCAAATGACTTTGCAGACCCACCACCCCTGCATCCAGATCCCAGGCAAAACAAAATACGGTTCTACGTGCAGACTCTCACTCGAATCAAAACCTTGTAATTGTATAATACGTTTGAGTTAAAACCGTTTCAATGAAATATTCGCAAAGTTGTGGGATTAATGTTGTAAAAATATATATTGAGCTCTCTCGACGTACGTTAACATTCTTATATTGGTCATTAGAATATGCCGACTTGAGGAGCAAGAACTCAACAGTTCATATGTTCAGGGTCTATATCCCCAGGGGAGCCTGAAGGAAACAACATAGAAAGGGAAAATCAGCCCCCACCCTTTCCAGCCAGCAAACGTGTACATAAACATAAAAATCCACTACTTGTAATATTTTTACATGGTCAAAGACAGCCCATGCACTCCACCAACTTTCAAGACCGTTCAAGAAACCATGGCCATTGTTGAGGCACTGACGGATATCCGGGGGGGGGGGGGGTGTGTCCCCCCTTAAGAGGCACAATTAACAGTTATAATTTAAAAATACCGTTAAAACAGAAGTGTGCCTCCCCCCCCCCCCCCTTCGAAGGTGAAAACCTTTTTTTTTTGCTTGTCAATTTTTTTGTGGACGAAATACCATTAAGTTTTTGTTAAAAACCTTTTTTTTTCTTTTTTTTTCCTTTTTTTTTTTTGGGGGGGGGTCAAATTCCTCGGGGAAAATGTGCCCCCACCCCTTAAATAGAAATCCTGTATCCGCCCCTACGGTTGTAGGTCCATGACATGATGACAAAAATCAAACTCGGGACCAAGTCCATTGAGGGCTGTCCTCAAATAGTGCGTCGACCCCAACATTCACGTTTAACGTTTGCGTTTATTTGCGGGGTTGTTTGTTTATATCCGGATCCAGGGGCCGTATAAAAGATCGGAATTTCGAACCGTATACCGTACCTACGATATCGTTAACTCCAGCTGATGATTCGACCGTGAAACAACCTAAACTTTGGGATGTTGACTGTTGACTTGTGTTCGATTTAAATACGTTACTATTCATTTATCACAGACAACAACAGCGGAGGTAAATTGACATCAAAGATGCCAGTTGGAAGACCAAGACTGGAACGTGAACAGTCGTTCATGGTGGCAGAAATCCCAAACCCATTCGTGCATGTCCTGAAAATGAATGTATGGGACTACGTGCGGGTAAGTATTTAAGTAACCCAGGGAGCGCCGGCCCGCGAAGTATTCGGACCGGCGCCCAGGAGCTCACCGTGTATTTACCCATACTCACGGGACAAGGGTAGATTATGGTCAAAATATCTAGCAAGATAAATTGTGAAAACAGAAATTACGCACTTACCACGATTATATGGATGAAGGTCTAACGAGTGGTAGAAACTAGAATCCTGACGTCGAGGAACAACAGACTGAAAGTTGAAACCTCAAAAAACTGAAAAGTTCTCTCCTCCCCATTCTCAATCGGCCGTTTTTGTTGTGAATCATAACAAAACGGCCGATCGAGACTGGGGTAGAAGGAGAGAACTTTCAGTTTCTTGAGGTTCTTGTCTTGTCTTGGGTTGAGTTGGCATATGCAGACTTGCTGTAGGGCCTACTCCGCCAACTTTATTGATGTGTGAGACCACCAAGTAAGCAGGTCACTTGTAGTCTTGAGGACGCAATGATGATGATTTTTTTAGATATGTCATATATTTCTTCATCATTGACGTCTTGACACTCTCTCCATAGTGCCTTCAGCGAACGACCAAAACAAAGATGGATTCCCCCAAAAAATCCATCCTTTTAAACCGAAGTCAAGAGCATTCATTTAATTTTATTAATTCTTACACCTTCCTACGCCTAATGCGTAGGAAGGTTTTAAATATTACTATTTAAAAATGTAAAAAAATGAAGATTTCTTACCTAACTGATGCCGCGTAGACCCCTCGTTCCACATGTAAACAACGGAAATACAATAGCGTCGACCCTTGAACCGCTTATGTATGACGTACTTCCGGAAAGCAATGCCGTCTCAACGAACAATTTAGAGATAAAAAATCTTATTTCACAAATATTAGAATTTATTTCGTGATCATAAATAATTCATATCAATATATATAGATTATTTATGATCACAATGTCGTTAAGACGGCATTGCTTTCCGGAAGTACGTCATACATAAGCGGTTCAAGGGTCGACGCTATTGTATTTCCGTTGTTTACATGTGGAACGAGGGGTCTACGCGGCATCAGTTAGGTAAGAAATCTTCATTTTTTTACATTTTTAAATAGTAATATTTAAAACCTTCCTACGCATTAGGCGTAGGAAGGTGTAAGAATTAATAAAATTAAATGAATGCTCTTGACTTCGGTTTAAAAGGATGGATTTTTTTTGGGAATCCATCTTTGTTTTGGTCGTTCGCTGAAGGCACTATGGAGAGAGTGTCAAGACGTCAATGATGAAGAAATATATGACATATCTAAAAAAATCATCATCATTGCGTCCTCAAGACTAGGTCACTTGCTGGGTTTTTGAGAGTTTGGATTTAAAAGAGTCCAATGAGGTTATCAATGTTGTGTCGATGTTTAACTCATTCCAATCCTTCGTAGTTCGAGGAAAGAAGCTGTATTTATGAGCATCCCTTTTGATTAGCAGACGCTGGAAGTTACTTGATACTATTTCCTCTAGTCTGCCGGGTGGTTTGCTGGATGAAGTTTTTTGGGGTTGATGGCAACAAGACCTTTGATTATTTGGAACATTAGGCTCAGTCTACTGTATTTCCGTCTGTCTTCCAATGAGTCCCATTCTAAGGCCCGTAACATGGTAGTGACACTACTGGTTCGTCTGTAGTTCCCCGTACAGAAACGAGCTGCCTTTCTCTGGATGGCTTCTATCTTCTGGGTATCCTTCTTGTAATGGGGATCCCATGCAGGGGAGGCTTATTCCAGGATTGGTCTCACCAACGTTTGGTAGGAAAGTTGTTTTATTTCCTTGGGAGCAGACCAAAAGTTCCTTCTCAGGAAACCGAGTACTCTGGAAGCTTTGGAGCAGACTTTCTTGATCTGGGCGTCCCAGCGCATCTTGTTATCCACTTCAACACCAAGGTAAGAGCATGTAGACACTTCTTGTAGTTTTTGGCCACAGAAGGTGTAATCTCTTTCTGTAGGAATCTGTACTGCCTTGGATGGTATTTTCGTGATGACACATTTGGCTGGATTGAAGGACATGGCCCATTTATTCTGCCACTCCTCTAGTTTTGACAGATCGTCTTGGAGGATGTGAAAGTCATTAGAATTTGTGCCAGAAGTGTAAATGACACAATCATCGGCGAACAGCCTGTCGTTGACAGGAGGCCATCAGGTAGATCATTGATGTACATAGAAAATCTAGTGGGCCGGTAACTGTGCCCTGGGGCACTCCTGAGAGCACTGGCAACTCCTCGGAGGGAGATCCATTGACCAAGACTTTATAGGAGCGTCCTGTGAGGAATTGTCTTTCCCACTTTAGGAGCGATCCAGTAATGCCATATGATTGTAGTTTTCTCAGTAGTCGTTCGTGTGGTACCTTATCGAACGCTTTGGCAAAATCTAGGAAAGCTACATTTACAGACTTTCCTTTCTCGAGAGCATTTGTTATGTCATGGATAGTAAGTACTAACTGGGTGGTAGTAGAACGTTTTGCTCTAAAACCATGTTGGTTGTCAACCAAGATTTCATGCATTTCCAAATGCTTCATAATATGAGAGTGTACAATGTGTTCAGGGATCTTACAAGCAATACAAGTCAATGATACTCCTCTATAATTATTTGGATCTGACTTGTCCCCCTTTTTAAAGATAGGACAAATATTGGCCCTTTTCCACTGTAAAGGTACATAACCCTCATTTATTGAGGTCTGATATATATCGGTTAAAATTGGGGTTATTTAATTTGCTACCATTTTAATGAGCCACGGAGGAAGGTCATCTGGTCCAGATGCCTTGTTAGGATCAATGTTCTGTAGTTGTTTAAGTACGCCAGATTCACTAATAACAAGTTTTCGTATTTTCGGTATTTGAGTAGAGATTAGTGGTACATTTGTTACATCTTCTTTTGTGAAGTTGCTTACAAATACCTTGCTAAGAAGCACAGCTTTCTCTTTATCAGCACTAATTATCTTATTATTGACTAGGAAGTCATCAATACCAGTACTTTCTTTCCTTAATTTTGCAAATTTAGACCAAAAAACCTTTGGATTTTCTTTTAATGACATCAGTAAATTGTCTGTTATATACTCTGATTTAGATTTATTTAATTCTTTTCTAATTACATTGCAAAACTTTTTGAAAATATCCCAATCTTTGGGCAGACCAGATCTCTTTGCTTTATTATACAATCTTTGTTTTGTTCTACACATTCTCCTGTGTGTTCTTGTGAACCATGGTAAATTTCGTCTATTTGAAGCCAACTTTACTGGTACATGGTCCTTCATTATGGATTTCAGTTCTTTTTCTACCTTATCCCATTTATCCTGCGTTGAGCAGTTCGTAAAACTTTCCCTGTACCTCTCACAAAACTTGTTTATTCTTTAATTCTTTCCTCATCAGCTTTCTGCCTTTGGAAAATTTCTCGTTTAGGTTTTCATTAGCCTGAGTCAAATCGATTTTAAAATTGGTGTTCGATCGATGTCATCGAACACCGGTGCAGATTTTGCAAAATCGGTGCATCGAAAAAAAAAGAAAATAAGTCGGCCGGCCGATTCGTTTGGTTTACACAATCAATCATCGAAATATCAGTAATGTCCAACTTTACTACTACTTACTTGATATCTATTGCCCCCAAAATGAAACCGATTGAGTAATTATGATGCTATTCACCATTAATTTGAAGTTTATTTTGATCATAGTTAGAGTCTTACTCGTCTGCTCGTGCCGAGATAATTTATGCACGATGAATTCATGAATGGATATGGAATTAAGTCATGGCCATCGATCGTGCATGCGCAGTACTGTTCTTTAATCAAACCAGAAAATGGCCGGAAATTGACGCGATCAACGTAAAATAAATCTTGCTTTCATGAACAATATTAATAGCATGACCATTGACCATAGAACATTATTTAATCGTAATATTTAACAATAATTTGCATATGATAATCATTAATATGAATTTAGAGCTTGATGTGAAACGTTTGTATTTCGTTTCAATTTTCAATGGTGGACATCTCATGACGATCGACTTGACTTCGAGCTAGTGCACTTGTCTAAAAAAAATAATCATCATCAGGATTGATTCTCGAACATTGTCTACATGCAAAAACTCTGTTCAAGTTCGTAATAACACCATATAATAACATTTTACATGACAAAACAGAGAAAATTGCGTTTGATTTTTTTTTCCCATCAATTTGAAGCTAGTTTGTGCCCAACTTTGGGCTCTGATTTCATGAATGGGAAAATATGTCATACGTCATCGAACACGCATGCGCATTGTGCTTATTTTCTCGGAGCTTGGAGGAGACGTCCAGAGATGGAATAACAATAGAAATAATCCGGCCAGTATTAATTCTTCCATATGAACATAACATACTTTGCTGACATCGTCAATATTCTTAGTATGACCATAAAATCTTGTTAAATCGTAATAGTTTAGATGAATTTAGCCTTAGGGCTCGATTCGAAACATTCGTATTTATTTTGATCGCATGCTTAATTGCATCTAAAAAACTGGATTGTCATTATCAGGATTAATTCTCGAACATCGTCATAACTCATATTCCACAATCTTTCCTCACAATCGTAATATCAGCATTGAATAGCAATTCAAGTGACCATCCAGAGAAAATTACGTATTTATTCCCATAAATTTATTTGGAGCTCATGTTGGATCCAACTACACATTCTCAGGCAAGTTACAGTGCTCTCCGTTGATTGCACTTGTTTGCTGGCACTGACGTCAAGCACGCCTGTCGTTTCGGTAGAGTGAGTGTACGGAGCTGCGGACGGGGCTGGTGAATGGACCGCGAATGCTAGTTGACCGAAAATCATTCGGATCGACTCTGCGTGATTCATGTCTTTATTATTGTTTCATTTTAAACTTATATGTTGTCATCTGCAAATATCATTGTTAAAGATATTTTGGGAAGAGTTCTGCTTTGGTCCCCGGCCTTTTTTTGTGTGTTTTGTGATCATGGAAAATAACAAACGAACTTCGCTGTCATCTGCTTGTGCAACGCTCACCCGGCCAACGCCAGCGCATACCGTCAGTGCGTAGTGCATATATGCAAAGCGCATCGCATCGACGCAAAAACAAATGACTAAACTTTCCCCGCCTTCAATATTCGATGCATCGATGTTCGATCAAATTAGAGCTGTCGAACACCGGTTTTCAAAATAATCAATATGACTCAGGCACAATTCCTTCTTAGTTTAACATTGATACTTGATTCTACTATATCATGATCACTAAGCCCTGCAATGACATTTACGTCTTGGACGACAGCAATGTTATTTGAAAAGAAGAGGTCTAATATATTGTTTTCCCTTGTTGGGCTATTTACTAAATGTTCTAAGCCATTGCTAATTGTAACGTCTAATAATGCTTCAGCAGTTTCTTTTGAGGCTGAACTTGTTTGCAATACAATTCCAGTCAATGTTACTGTGGTTAAAATCTCCTTGGATAATGACATCATAAGGCTAAACATGAGCATTTATCAAGTCAAGTGATTCTTTAAGAGAGTACACAGTAGTCATATCATTGTGTTTAGGTTTATAGACCGTAGCCAATAAAATTGGTCTTCTATGTATTAGGTTAAGTTGGCACCATATAATTTCTGATCCTTTCTCCAAGTCAAATCTTCTCACAATTGGCAAATTGGTTTTGTGCATGAGGAAAACGCCACCATGGGCATCGCTTTCTCTGTCCTTTCTATGCACTGTATAACCACTAGGCAAGAATTCAGCATCTAACACTGAAGGACTCAGCCATGTTTCAGTACCAAACACAACATCTGGCTGGTACATATGTATCAGTGTTTCCCATTCTGCTTTTTTATTCTTGATACTTTGAAAATTTATACAGAGGCAATGTAGTTTATTAGTTGATGACTTCTTTTTGGAATAAGACTTTGTTTCGTCCATACTATTTTTTGAACTATCATCACTATCATCAAACGTTGCTGTTGAATTTGAGCTATTGTCAAAAAAAGAGTCTGTGAAGTTGAAAACTTCACACTCTGGACACACCCATTCAAAGTTATCTATTGTTACATACTTGTCATAGTCTGATTCGGTGACATCACAACAATCAATGTGAGTCCATCTAATACAGCGGTCACATTCTAGTGCCTTTTGGCCGTATCTAACAGGCTTGTTACATATAGTGCAAGGTGATACACATTCTGGACATATCCAATTTTTCTCGGATAGTATCAATTTATATTCATGAGTGTTGATTTTTTAAACAACTCGTGTGATTCCATTTGCGGCATTCACTACAATTTATCCATCTCCTTGTCTTGGTCCCTACTCTATGGCAAACAGTGCAGATTTTATCCATTGATAAGTACAATTTTAATGAGTAAATAAAAAACAATCATATTTATCCAGTGGTAACTTGAATTTTGAGTTAGGTTTGAGTCGAGTTGAGTTGCTGTAATATTGCACAAACTTTACCAGACCTCCATAGACTGCACAAAAAATCACTATTCTCACAAACTAATTCTAGCTTATTCTACACAAATGGAGTTATTTTAACACCTTAAAAAATATGTAGTAGGGCTCCTACTCTTTAAAAAACATCAAACAGTCAAAGCACTAAAAGAGTATAAAACTATTTCATAAAAATAGTAGAGTATGAATATCTAGATCTACCCAACAGCGGGAGATTAGCATTTGCTATAGTTACTAGTATAGATTCACCAATGCGTTACGTTTGTAAGGCGTTTTATCGTCATCAAGAAAAACTAAATGACTGTTACTTATACCCTTTTTACACAGGCTAAAATTTCCTTAACCCCGTAACCCCGTAGGTGGGGCTAAATTGCCATTAGCCCCACCAATAGTACGGGGTTTAGCTTGCCTAAAGCCTGCACAGAGCGTTCTCGTTGGGGTCTTACTCCCTCTGCTGTAAACTGTTGACCAAAGTCTACAAGACTCACAGGGCGTTTCTCACCAGCTTTGTCATACACACTCTCTTTCAGATATTTGGTGCAGGATTCTCTTGACAGTTTCACCCCTCACAAGCCAGCTACATGTAGTAGTAGACTTTTTTTTGAATGGCATCTTTTTTGTTGGAAGTTCATCTTCAGCATCCATCTGCTCATCACAGAATGCCTTGCACAGTGATTTGTAGGCCTCCCTTCTTAGATGACTGTGGCTAAAATAGCTTGGCACTTCACTCAACATGAATCCAATTTTGGATGGTAATGCTTCGAATGCTTTCTGGATACAAAGGGCAATTGAGTGACTCATACACTTCAGCAGTATGTACATGTAGTTTGGAGCTTCTGCCATCACTCTGCTCCAAAGACTGTTGTGTTCCCAAGTCATGTTTGATGCTTCTTCAGTCGCTAATCCCACACAGAGCCTAAAGATAGCTTCCAGGTTGTATTCTTCAAGAATGTTCTTGAAGGATTTGAATAGCTGCTCTCCGTGTGTTCTTATATCTCCTGAAACCCAAGAAGTGCAATCCATACTTTCATATTCTTTTCACTGAAGTAATGCACTATGACAGCCAAGACTTTTGTTCCAGGTACATCAGTACTCTTATTCATGTTCAAGGAAAATGGTTTCCCTGACATACCTACTTTAGTCTCCTCCTTGATTTATCAGCAACATTTGTTAGAAGTTTAGTGCATTTGGTTCAATGCAGTGATACAGAAGACGAGGTACTTCCAGCTGCAACATGACTCTTTATCATATCCAAATAGTGTTAATAGGGTAATCAAGTATTACTAAACATCCTGCCTGAGTTTTAGGTCACATTAACAAGGCCAAAGGTCATTTAGGGTCATTGAAAATTTGGCCATGTTGGGGGTACAGTATTTGTTGATTTCCATCATAACATTGAAAGTTTATTGATCTGGTTCATGAAACTTGGAATAAGGGTAATGAAGTATCACTGGACATCCTTTGTGAGTTTCAGGTCACATGACAAAGGTCAAGGTCATTTCGGGTTAATGAATTTACATTATTTTTTTTTTTGGGGGGGGGAATCAAATGGAAATCTTAATCAAGGTTAAGTTTTTCAAATATCATAACTGGTAAAGTATATGGATTTAGATCATGAAACTATAATAAACAAGCATCATTGAACTTCCTGTGTGAGTTCAGGTCACATAACCAAGGTCAATGAACTTTGGCCGTGTTGGAGGTACATGTATTTGTTAAATTGCCATCATAACTTAGAAAGTTTATGGATTTAGTTCATGAAATATGGACATAAGTATTTTCAAGTATCACTGATCGTCTTGAACAAGTCTTCGGTCAAACGATCAAGGTCAAATATCATTTTGGGTCAATGAACATATTATTTTATTGAATGATGTGTTTTGTGAATGATTATTCTGCAGTCGTTTTCAAAGTTTGATGTCTTGAGTACATGTAGTTAGTATGTTGAGAAACTTGAGTTCTTGGGGAGACAGATCAGAGAAGGTTGGCTTGAGTTGGTGATTGGAGTTGTACACTGTAGAGCAGGAGAGTTAGCCATGTCATGCGCATAGTACTCTTTCTTTTGTTTCATTTTTTTCTTGCATTATTTGTCTCACAATAGATTGCCATCATGTCAATCACGATAGCACCAATCCGTCTGCTGGCATTCATCATTCTTCTCCTTCCTGCCTGGGTAGTCTGTGCTATTGCTGTAGCTGGGATGACTAGGGAGGAGAGAGACCAGCCACTCACAGGATGGAGAAAGTGAGAGAACTGAATTGTATTTTCCCGAATCACAGAAGTGTGCTTGATTTGAAAAAAATATATATATATGTATTAGCTGCTGTTGTCAGTTGGCAGCTAAGTGGGCATTACCTAAAACTGGCATGTTAAAAGAGTTGTTCTGAAATAGAAATCAATATTTGGTTGTACAAAGGTTTGGAAGTGTGAAACAACAATCCTAATTGGTTCATGGTCAGTGTTTTGAGCAAGATGGGATACAGCAATGATCTTGATTGGTCATTGGTATTCAGCATTTTATTACAAACCTTTGTGATATGTAGCCCTGATTTTAAAGCCCATGTGCAGTTTGATGAAAATAGTTCAAAATCTGACTTCAGTAGGATCATATGTGTAGTTTACAATTAATCTATCAATTCATGTATTCTTATCTTTAGGAGCCAGAGTGCATAATACAAGTTATAATACTTAATACTAGATACTATTTATTTAGTCTACGTTATTCCTGAAACCACCCTCTTTCATGTCCATTTGTTTTTCCAGTCATTTTTCCCCTTCAGAATAGACAGTTTCATTTATTCAGAATAGACAGCAATATATATTTTTTTGTAACTTTTAATCCACAGGGCATTGCGTGCACCCATATTAGCCATTGCCAGGTGCCAGATGTTTTGTCTTGGATTCCACTCAGTGAAGGTCAAAGGACAAAGGGCACCAAGGGATGAAGCATGCATCCTGGTCATAGCCCCTCATATCTCGTTCTTTGACGTCTTTGCATTCTTTATGACGGGTCTCCCTGGGGCTGTGTCCAGGCAGGAAAATGCAGAGATACCTGTTATTGGAAGTAAGTAGTCAAATACAAGTTGACCACAGAAAAGAAAATAACTTTACCCATTAATACCTCGGTCACATTTGCTCTACAGCTAGTCAAAAAGAGCCCTTCTAACTATTTTGTACCAACTACATATAGGTGGTTTGAATTAAATTAATAAAACGGCTGTTTTTGACTCGCCAAACGGCCACTGTATAGCAAATGTGATGCAAGGTATTGAGGCTACCGGTATTTAAAATGTAAGCCACATTGGTACTCAAAATGTGAGTCGCTACTTTAATCTTGAATTATTACAATTTCTAGGTTTCATTTCATATATAATTTTATTTACTTTTATATCTCACATTATTTTGTTACGTTATATTTTTCTAAATAAAGCTGACTGATTTACTTTGTTTTACATAATGTAAGTTGATAGCGTTGATGGTTAGGTTTTAAATTTAGAGTTTGTTTACTTCCCTGTGTATGAAATTAAACTCTGAATTTTAAAGCTAACTGGCACTACTTCCTTGTACATGTAGATGAAAACCAATTCTAGATTTCAAACCTAATTGGCAGCACCGTCACATGATAGGTGCAGGAAATGCTATCCATGAACCTATTTCTGTAAATCATCATGAAGTGTATTTAATGGTTCATATTTGAATGGAAACACATTAGTTACGCTTTGGTCGAAAATGAGAGGGATTTATAATTTTCTGTTAATTTGTATTGATTAGGGAAGGATTAGGACTCTACTGGCTACGATGTATACATTGAACCATATGATTAGGACTCTTGCAATGTTATTGTTTCTGTCATTCTATCTCCTATAAAATGCAGTCTTATTATTTATGAGATGATGTAGAACTAAATGTACGCTTGATATCACTCCTTTTAGTTGAACTGTAACCAGCCAGCCAAAACCAACGATTAATTAGTCGCAAGGGAAGGTTCCCTATAAAAAGCTAAAACAGGAATTTGGTCTTTGAAAAGTTAAAATCAGAAAATTAGCTGATCTAAAAGAACAATTATTCTTCCTCATACTGTCAAAATTCAAAGTTTTAAAGTTAAATATAAGATATCTATTCCATATTTTATGAGCGCTTGGAAGTTTCAACAAGATTGCACAGTGTGCTCATTTGATGCTTGAGTGAACCCTGACCTCAAAACTTTGTATTCTTTCCAATTTTTTTCTTATTTCTTGTACATTCAATGAATACTAATGTGAGTTATTGTTGATCAGTTTCAACAAGCTACATACCATTTTAAAGCTTAGGATTTACTTTTTCAAGCTCATTTAATATCTCGTGGACGTTTTATTGTTGGTTTTGTGGTGGCTGGTCAAGCTTGTGTTTTCTGTTCGCAGGCTGTAGTACTGTAATCTCCATCTTTTTTCTTTCCCAGCTTTAGCTAAATTCCTGCAACCAGTGATGGTGTCAAGGAAAGACCCAGACTCGAGATCTAAGACCATAGCGGAGATCAAGCGGAGAGCTCAGCCAGGGAGTCAGTGGCCTCAGATTGCTATCTTCCCCGAGGGTACAGTAACCAATGGACAGTGCTTCATCACATTCAAAGGAGGTGAATACCAATGACCATTCTAGAAATTTCTTCTAAATATAGATGTCAGTTGTGGTATTTATGAGTTTGAACATAATAATCTATTAAACTGACCAGCAAAATATTTGTATGTGAGGAAAATATATGTTTGCCACGTGATTTTTGGAGAAAATGTGTAATTTCTGTTCACTTTTTAGCTTATTTGTTTGATTGATCATACGCAACCAATGCATTCAATCACAGAAATCTGACCGATGATCAATGGCTAATTCATGTCTTATGGGACCCAGGTGGGTGTTTCATAAAGCTGTTCGTAAAGTTACGAACGACATTACGCACGACTGGAACATGTTCTTAGGTCATAACTCAATTACATAGGGATATCACACAGCACAAGAAAGGACCACCAGTCGTTCGTAAAGTCATTCGTATCTTACGGACAGCTTTATGAAACACCCACCAGGATGGATCATGGAAATGGTTATACTTTAATTAACCTTGCAGGACGTGCAATCCGTTATTTCATATTTTCTCAGGTGCCTTCTTCCCCGGCGTTCCTGTCCAGCCGGTTCTCTTGCGCTACAATAACAAACTCAATACATTCCCATGGACATTTGAAGGACCCAGTGGCTTGTCCGTCTTCTGGCTTTCTCTCTGTAACCTGTCCAATAATCTAGAACTGGAGTTCCTTCCAGTCTACAACCCAAGCGACAGGGAGAAGCAAGATGCAAAGCTATACGCCCGAAATGTCCGTGCTGTCATGGCAAAGTAAGTTGTAATAATGTCCATGCATCTGTAATAATGATGAGGATGATAATGATAATAATAATGTAGGGTATTTTTATAGTGCACTTATCCACCTTGATAGGTGCTCATGATACCCCTATATTACCCTGGCTAAGCAAGGCTACAGGTCCTGATGTTCACAGCTTTTTAAGGAGTTCCTTCCTGTTGGTACCTATTTACCTCACCTGGGTTGAGTGCAGCAGATCGTGAATCAATTTCTTGCTTTAGGAAATTACTCCAAAAGCTGTGGATTGGAACCCACAACCGTCTGTTTCAAAGTCTGTAGACTAATCCACTGGGCCACAGTGGCCTATTGACTGGCCTTATTCACATCCTAATGTTCACAGCTTTGTGTGCCCTTTTAAATTTCCCCATTTGTGCTGATATATAGAAAAGTGCCCCTGGCCATAAAAATATCAAAATCACTCTATGTGTGATATATAAACTTCTCTTGCTTTGCTATTGTATTTACCTGTTCAATCTCTTCAAATTATGACTTTCATTGTGTTTTCTTTGATATTTTACATATTGTTGTTTGTCAAAATGAAAATGCTATTCCTGTATTTTCCTGTACCTCTTATCATCAGGGCTTACAATGTTCCTGTAACAGACCATACTTATGAAGACACCCGTCTGATGGAGGAGGCTAAAGCCATGGGACTACCCGGTGAGGTAGGAGTTGTGGAGTTCCACAAGTTACTCTCCAAACTTGGGTGAGAATATTGTTTCATAGTTCATAAATCATCCTTTTTTTTTGGGGGGGGGGGCAGGTGGGGGGTATGACTATATGATTAACTCTCAATATTTCTACATGTAACTAAATCCTCATTATATTCTGAACAAAAATCCTTACCCTTCTGCCTGTATTCTAAAGTCAAGTTTAACTTAGTCCATGGTCTAACTCTGTGTTAAATTATGGGAAGCCAAAAATTTCAAAACTTAACTAGTCTATCCAGTCTATCAGAGAGGATCTTAAGCCATCACTCCTGGGTGCATACTAACAAGCATTTATCCTTAGTTTTTTAGCTGTCAGGTAATCTTCCCCCAACATATATTCTCTCAGCCAATCATATGCAAGTTGTCAGTAGCTTATAACAACATTCATCAGTGAAATTTGCAATATAATTGCTTCATGAAAAGCTAGGTCCCTGAAAGTATTTTTCTTAAAACTGTTGATATGACTGCAGGTTCAAACTGGAGAGCCTGCGAACACATCTGACTAACTACGCTGAAATAGCTAGCTCGGGAGGCTACATCACCATAGAAGACTTTGCGAAGCATCTCAATGTGCCTGTATCACCTTCCCTTCAAGAGGTCTTTGATGTGTATGACAGGGTAAGGAACAAAGCAGTAGTAGATGGGTAATAACATATCAGGGGGGGGGGGGGGCGGTGAGGTTGTCATAGAGCTGTACAAAAACTTTGAACAAATTTATGAATGAGTGGAATAAGAAGTGCATGAAGCGAGCTGAAAATATTCTGATATTTGAAGAAAGTATAATTTAAATAATTACTTTTTAAAGTATATCTATTTTTTATTTATACTATTGCATGAAATCTATATTGTGTTGATTTTTCTTAAATTATTTTCCAATCATTTTCCATTTAATTAAAATAAAATTATTACATTAATAGCAGCAAAATTTTTGTGTTGCTTGTTGATTTTAATACATGTAAATACTAAGGATTTAATGCCTAAAATAAAAACATTTGTATCATTCCCTTTCATGACATAACAAAGTGAGTCTTATAAAAAAGATTGGTCATGATCGCATACTTGCCAACTGTCCCGTTTTTATCGGAATTGTCCCGTTTTTAAAATTTTGTAGAGCAGAAAAATCGGAATGTTCCGATTTTTGAGCCTAGACAAAAAAAAATCAATAAAGAAAACAAGAGAAAAAAGTGTTTGCGCGTGTTCAATATTACGAAATGTACAGTATTGTCTATGACTTCCGGGTTTGAGCTATCGATACACGTAATGTTACAGACCCACCAACGACACTGACCGATGGTACATGTACGGTCATGTGTACGGTATGTCAAGTTTCGATCGCTCTCCCAAGTCGATTTTCCGCTGTGTGACCGGTGTACACATGCGACTGACTAGACTGCGAAAACCACTCATTCAATGAACAAGGTTATAATATAACCTTGTTCTCAGTTATATCTCCATGTGTGACAAAATAAAGGTGGCAATGTTTGGCTTATTTTCTCTTTTTCTTTGGGGCAAATGCTTGATTTTTTTACACTGACAGTTTCCATTAGACCTGTTAATTCATACCGCTTGGCTCTTATTTAAATTTGATTCTTTATATCATTTTTTCTTAATTAAAAATAGAGATCAAAAAATGAAAATTTTCTTGCCATATTACTTTCCACCAATAGAGGGCGTACACAAAAATATGCCCAAAATTCAAGTTTTTGAGCGCTCTGGTGAATACAAAAATTATTCCCACATTACTAATGATAAATAAATTAAAACTATATGGAAATTAGTAATTTTGGTCACAAAAGTGATATTTTAATGATTTTTAAAGTGTGTGCTCTATACAGCATTGGCATACCATAGTCCTACCTGTAGATTCTCCACAGGCCAGATGGTAGCAGTGAACAAGTGGCGAAAACGTGGTTTGTTTGCATGCGATGCGGAGTGCCCATGTACTTGTGCACAATGCATGTATGCACAGCACCGATCTCTATATGTGGGACATGTATTAACGCTTGCTGAGCTGTTCACGGGGTATGCGACGATCGTGGATTTAACAGGATTATTTCGCAAAACTAGAGAGGATTTGATCAAAATGAGTGGAAAACGGTTGCAGAAATTTAAAGGGGAGTACAAACAACGATTTCATGTCATAAAGCCAAGCACGAAAGGCGTTGAATTTGCATTTTGCATGTGTTGCCGGCAGGACATAAAATTGAAATCTCGACTCAAGTGGAGGAGCTAATGATATAAGAAGGCACGCCGAGAAGAAAAAACACATCGACAATGAAAAGGCGGATCTCGATGCGACTCGCATGTCCAAAATATCTTCCTTTATGCCCAAAGAGGATACCTCTGTCATTGGAGCCGAGGTAAGATTTACTGATTTTTTGGTGGAAGTTCGTGGAACATAACATTGATGTTTCTGACCATGGCATGCTGGTGATTTGTTCAGAATCAGACAAGTTTTTCCCGACTCAAAAATTGCTAAGGGTTACAGTGCTGCTCGGACAAAAACAAGTAACATCCTTTGTACCCTAGCAGACAGCTATGCGAAAGCTTTGGTCAGTAAAGTCAAGCATCAGCCTTACAGACTACAGATGGCAGTACCGATCAAGGAGCCGTGAAACTGTACCCAATACTCCTGAAAACTTATGACGATAATATTGGTCAGGTAGCATGTAAACTTTTGTCACTGCAACAGTGCTCTGACAGATCAACAGGGGAGAATATTTTCAAGATCATGGATACTGAACTACAGAACTGGGGCATGTGTGTAGAGTGTCTATTAATATATATATTATGTGATTCTGGTATCATTTTAAGCATCTAATGGCCCTCCATAGTGCTATTTTTCTTTCAGCCTCAAGGGGGCAACGCCCCCTTGAGGCCCCAATTGGGGCGCTGCCCCTGAACCAAGTCGGGAGCCTAAGCTAAGCGGCCCCCTGAACCCCCGGCCGGCCGGGGGTCCAGGGGGCCGCCCGGCCAAATTTGTCCCTCTTTTTAGATTTCAAATGTTGGCAAGTATGTGATCGGTCCTAGGTTTGAGATGAGCATGGTTCACCTCATGATCTCATTACCTTTGAAACATTGCAAACACTCAACAGGTTAGTACGTCATGTTACAACTGTTCCAGAGGTACCCATTGCGCATAATTCTTATCAGTGCCCTAGCTAGTGAGATTTTCATTCAATATGATAAAATGACATCTTTTGTTTCTGTAGGACGGTAGTGGCAAGATAGATTTCAGAGAGTATGTGATTGGATGTGCCCTCATTAGTCAACCTGCAAACACAGAAGATACCATCCGGATGGCTTTCAAGGTAAAGTAAAGTTACTGCAAATCGAGCTTGTTACCATAAATTTTCATAATGAAAATGTTGCATGATTTGACATGAAAATAAGACAAGATTATAACAGGTCAGCCTCGGGGGAATTTTTTTTTTTTTAGTGGGGGGGCCACTTAATAAGCTCACCAGCCAAAAGTTTGCTGCATTGTTTCACAGTATACATTGGACTCCAGTGGTATTTCAGGGGACCTTTTTTGAGTATTTCAGGGTTCTTGGGGCAATTTCTGGGGTAAAGTCACTCATCAGAAGGCCATGACAATGGCTGCTCTATGGACATTACATAATGCACCTTTCACTGGACTCGCATGTTTTTTTTTTGTGCCTCTTTCTCTCTTCCTCCTTATGCCCAAGAGACAGACAGACCGTGCCCTCAAAATATTGAAATTTAAGGCCTAGCCATTATGTATCAACTTTGGATATTCAAGGTGAGGCCTGAAAATCACAAGTCTGGAAATTCCCAAAATGCACACACATACATTAACCAATTTGACCCACTCGTGTTTATTGTTATTATTAATCCAATAATCTAGATGATTTCTATGCCTTACATTGTTATTGTGTTTCAGATGTTTGGAGGAGAAAAGGAGTACATCAGTCCAGAAGATCTATACCAAATTCTTGACAACGCATTTGGGATGGAACGAGAGGAGACAGACAGACTCTACAAGGAGATTGATACAAGGGGCATTGAGCATGTCACGTATGGTGAGATAGTCTATGCTCCTCAAAATTTACATGTTATTCATGATTCAAGTGACCTGCTGAACTAGTGTGTGAAATTGATTCTACAATTGCATGTTTATGTCACTCATGACAGTAAAGACATATACTGTAAGGGATTGCGTAAATTGCTAAATGCGATGCCATCATATTCTGATTTAAAGGGGAATCCAGCCTTGGCCATAAAATGTTGTGTTGGGAAGGAGAAAAATAAATTAAACAGAATGGTGAAAGTTTGAAAGAAATTGGACAAGCAATAAGAAAGTTATAGCTGCTTTAAAATTGAGATCACTAATACTATGTAGATTTCAAATTGGCAACTGGGTAAGTAAATTATGACAAGGGGCAAGGACAACTTTCCCATAGGCCATGTACTTTATTATCAGGGATTTGTGGTTTTCTCCTAAGTACCCATTCCCCTGGGGCAGTAATCTAAATATAACCCATGTAGTATATTGTTTTATGTCCTCATGAAAGAAAAATATAATTTGAAATAAAACTTTTGTGAAAAATGACATTTTAGCCATAATATGTATTGGAGTACATGGAAGAGTAGTCCTTGCCTTACATCACTATGACATCCCATATGCGGCCAATTTGAAGTCTCCATGGGTATAGTGATTACCAATATTTACAACTTTTAAAGATTCATATCTTTCTTTTTGTTTGTCCAATATTGTTCAAACTTTCACCTATCAACTTGTCTGATTTTTCTTTTCCTTATAAAAACAAGTTTTTATTTGGGTTGGATTCCCCTTTAAGCAGATTTCAATCTGATTTTCGCCAAACCATCACCTCTAAAATTACCAATAATAGGGAGTTACCGCAATGTGATGGATTCTCTGTTCCTGTCACTATTGCAAAAACTTGCTAATATCCTCTAATTTGCATCATCACCAGATCAGTGCAATGCACTAAATTACAATGTATGCACATACACATAAGGGTTTGCACATACTATGTCACTGCTTTACAATCATTTTCAATGCCCTTAAATGATCTTCAACAAGACTTCACCAACACCAAAACCATCAATTAATCTCCAATTTGTTTCACTGCCAGATGAATTCAAAGCTTACGCCATGAAGAAACCAGAATATGCAACCTTGTTCACCCGCTACATGGAGATGCCATCTTCTGATGATGAAAAGATGCCTGCTCAAGCTCCTACTGATCTATCGCCACGGCAACGACCGGTGAAAAACAAAGTTGAAGTAGCTGACTTGTCTCCCAGACATCGTCCGCTGGAGGGTAAGAAGGATGACTGACATGAGGCCGGCTTGCCTCCCGTTGTCTGAGTTGGACCAACCAGTGATGCGTTGCTAGGTTACTCATCCTCTTTTCTTCTGGATTCTCTTCCTTCTAATTCTACAGATCTGTAGGCTGTTTTACTTTCACAAAGAGTTAAGTGCGACATGAAGTCACGCATGAGCGCCAACATAGACATGCTGTTTAACACGCAGTGTCATTGATTAAATTACACTGCAGTTAATGAATTCCTCTACAACTGAGTCAAAGTCAATGCCTTTTAGAACTTTGGAAGTCTCTGCATTACCAATTTTCTCCAAACTTAGTAGAAGATGGATACAAAAGAGAGAGATTATGCAGAAGTACATGTCTTTATATAGCATTATATGTTTTGACAGCATGCAGCAGGGAATTTAAGTTTGATTTTCAGTCACACTTGTAACTCTTTGTGAAGCAGCACTCGGGTCCCCTTATTCCCTTGCAAATTTTGAAACATTGATGCATGCCATTTTGTACTAGAAAGAAGCACCTTTGATATTTTATAAACTTTTGTGCAGCTATATTTTTACGAGGTTGTATATGTTCACATATCTGCAAGTAATTTTTTAAAATACCAGGAAAGATTTCATGAATGGAAATATGATCTTTTGGGATTCATGATGAAAAATATTACTTTGTGAGAAATATATACTACTATATACTATAAAGAAGTACCATTATGTATATTGTTCAAATTTTTGTGCGGATGATTTTCTAAGAGTTCTGCATTCTTCAAATCATGGATACTTTTAAAGATAAAGATTAGGGAAAAATCTAATTCAAAGCATGGGAGATATTCATTTCTTTTAATATTTCTCCATTCATTTGTTGTTTATATTTGAAAGAAAATAGCATGTTCTGTGTATTATTTTGCACTTCAGGTTTAATATTGCATTATAGTTGAGTAGTTGACATTTTGCAATAATGATATAGTTTATTTACAGATATTAATCCACCTATGCACTAATCCAGTTCGATTTAGTATTTATTAACTGTCAAAGCATTGAACTGAAAACTAATATTTTCTATCAAATAAAAACTAATTCTCAATTCCGGTATAAATTCCAGAAATTATAGAATTAAGCTAGAACTTGTTTACTTGCTGTGAGCAATTGGACTTGCCATTATTAGGTACCTTAACATGTAATCCTAAGTGCTCGTATATCTCCTTGCTCGTACATAGTGTACATTGCCTTTTGGTCTCCAACCATAGGCCCGTATTCTGAACTCTGGTTTAAATCAAACCATGGTTTAAAGTTGTGGTTTAACTATGGACAGCCAATTGGGGCACAAATATCAATTAGTACAAGTTCAATCCATTAGCTCTTATGACACTTAAATCATTTATAACCGTCTCAGAAGGATAACTGAAATATTTTCTTCATTATGAAAGCAAAGGGAAACAAAATAGTAAATTCAAGAAATATACAATATAAGCAGAATTTTTTAGTTTTTGGCTCCCCATAATTTTATCACAGAGTTAAACCCGACTACAGAATACGGACCATTTTGTTTACTTCCTAGTTGGTCTCATCCCTCGCCACAAGGACAAATACATGTCGTCTCTGGGCCGTTAAAACCTTGTATCTCAAAATGGAAATATTTTGATGGCAGCTTGATTTTAGAGTGATTACATGGGTAACAGCCTTCTCTTGCCTAGAAAGAGTCCTAAGCTTGGGAGCGTTTCATCAATATTTTCATCCGACAAGTTGTCAGCTCTGACATCTTTCCATGATTTTGATTGGCCGATAGGCGCTGTTCCTATGGTAACTGTCGGATAAAATGGGACTTGTCGGATAAAACGTCCGACAAGTCCTTTCATGAAACGCCCCCCAGGAATCAGGAAAATGTCTTCAGACAATATAAGATTGCCACCATTACCATATTTTTTAATATTGTTTTTGTCTCACCTGCGAAGCAAAGTGAGACTATAGGCGCCGCTTTTCCGACGGCGGCGGCGGCGTCAACATCAAATCTTAACCTGAGGTTAAGTTTTTGAAATGACGTCATAACTTAGAAAGTATATGGACCTAGTTAATAAAACTTGGCCATAAGGTTAATCAAGTATTACTGAACATCCTATTAGAGTTTCATGTCACATGACCAAGGTCAAAGGTCATTTAGGGTCAATGAACTTAGACCATGTTGGAGGAATCAACATCGAAATCTTAACCTGAGGTTAAGTTTTTGAAATGTCATCATAACTTAGAAAATATATGGATCTGATTCATGAAACTTGGACATAATAGTAATCAAGCATCGCTGAACATTTTGTGCAAGTTTCAGGTCTCATGATTAAGGTCAAAGGTCATTTAGGGTCAATGAACTTTGGCCGAATCGGGGGTATCTGTTGAATTACCATCATAACTTTGAAAGTTTATTGGTCTAGTTCATTAAACTTGGACATTAGAGTAATCAAGTATTACTGAACATCCTATTAGAGTTTCATGTCACATGACCAAGGTCAAAGGTCATTTAGGGTCAATGAACTTAGACCATGTTGGAGGAATCAACATCGAAATCTTAACCTGAGGTTAAGTTTTTGAAATGTCATCATAACTTAGAAAATATATGGATCTGATTCATGAAACTTGGACATAATAGTAATCAAGCATCACTGAACATTTTGTGCAAGTTTCAGGTCTCATGATTAAGGTCAAAGGTCATTTAGGGTCAATGAACTTTGGCCGAATCGGGGGTATCTGTTGAATTACCATCATAACTTTGAAAGTTTATTGGTCTAGTTCATTAAACTTGGACATTAGAGTAATTAAGTATCACTGAACATCCTGTGCGCGTTTCAGGTCACATGACCAAGGTCAAAGGTCAATGAACTTTGGCCGAATTGGGTGTATCTGTTGAATTACCATCATAACTTTGAAAGTTTATGGATCTCATTCATGAAACTTGTACATAAGAGTAATCAAGTATCACTGAACATCCTTTGCGAGTTTCAGGTCACATGATCAAGGTCAAAGGTCATGTAAGGTCAATGAACTTTGGCCATGTTGGGTTTTTTGTTGAATAACCATCATATCTCTGTAAGTTTATTGGTCTAGTTCATAAAAAGTGGACATAAGAGTAACCATGTATCACTGAACATCTTGTGCGAGTTAGAGTAGTATTCAAAGTCAGCACTGCTGCTATATTGAACAGCGTGATGCAGGTGAGACGGCCAGAGGCATTCCACTTGTTTCTTTTAAAGCTGCCCCAAAAATATTTACATTTTGCAATACAAAGTTTTATCAGCCCAGTCATGATATTCAAGTGGGGGGGGGGGGGATTGATGCAATACTTCATCCACCCCTTGAACAATAGGCTCACTGCTTGAGATTACACCAGAGTCCCACATGGTGTAATGCTATTTCATCATGCTACATTCAACTTGTCTACTAACCAGTTGGTAAAATCACCATTAAACCCATGTACTGCTATGTCTAATTTCCATTTAGGCTCTACCGCTTTCATGATCTAATATCCACTTTGTCTCACACCTTTTATATGTGGTCTATATGACTAGATCAATCTTTTATGAACCAAAAGGCATATTAATATTAGAGTAGAAATGCAGTTATCAGACCATGTTGGTATAAGACTATTAAATGACAATGAGACTTAGTGGGTATAGACCAAACAGCAATTAGACCAAATAAAAAGTAGATTGTTTGTTGACCAAATGAATTTCAAACCTTACATACATGTACATTATTAAGATAGTCACTGATCTTGCACATACGTATAGAAAATTTTCATAGAGTTTATAAAACTACTAACATATACCTTGCTATTTGCTTGCCTTAACTAACTGGATTAATTGGTATAGAGATTTTATTGAACAGGTGTTCAAAGTTGAAATATGTTTTAAGTGCTTAAAAATGTGAGACATACATTTTTTTTCTACACATTTTCAACTATTTTCTTCAAACACACCAGAAACATAGTGTAAATGTTACAGAAAAACACCAGCATACTCCACATGTACATGTATATATAAAGCAGTAAGAGGTAAACAAAAATATTAATTCCAAGAAGTGCTCATAAGTATTGACCTCACAGTACTGAATTCTACTCCTTAAAGTTTTTAAAATTGATATTTCACAATCGTTTTTGATTATATGACACTTACATTGCATCATGTTGAATAATGATTTATGAGCACATTAATGTTTCCGCACCTGCAGAGGAGGAAAGCTTGCATGATTAATTTTCTTTAAATTACATACGTACATAAAATCATGAGAGAATTTATTTTAGGAGGTACTGCACATTGTAGATTTGATCCCTTGATTCAAAATCTTTTGTTCTTTCAAATATCTTTTCTTTATTAATATTTCTTTTTTGACTACATATTTTATTGAATCTAGCAATATAATCAATTAACCCATTGCCTACTGGAACTGCAATATCCCTGTAGAATTTCTATGGGAATTGCAGATTTGAGTAGTCTTTGTGTTAAGAATACTTTGTTAATGGCAGTGGTGTCTGGTCTATACAATCATGCCATTGTCTATTTTCTATGTTGGTCACAGTGAGCGGGAGACGGGCCATGTAAGGCAATGAAAATTATTCTTTATAAATCACCGTCTTGTCTTTCTGAATTTCTCTCCAAGTTTGATTACTGTTTATGAATTCATATAATATAAAGTTTACTATTTGAATAATGCTTTTCTATATTTTAAATGTATGTTGGTTCTTTTTTTCATAACTTTGCTTCCATTTTTTTTTATATATTCAAAATTTTTGTTTATCTTCTTTTCCATGTGTTCTATACTATGTTTTCCAAGCAGGGTTTCATTTGATGTGCCACATTATCTGGCTTGTTTTTTTGTTGTTTTTTTTTTACATTTTTTGTCATATATTTGTTTGAGAGGTGTGTGAAACTATAGAGTTTACATTTTTTTCTATATGATAATAACGTGGGTGTATTTTTTTCTCATTTGCATCCAGTATTTCAGAAAAAACCATTATACCTAATGCTTTACCAATATTATTTTGTCTAGATAACAAGTAACCCTTTGATTAGGATGTACTAGTATTTTCCGATCAATTGTGTTGAAATATGCCTGTACTATGCTGCCCAACTTTGGCAAAAGGAAGCAAGTGACACATGATCCACATCAGTAAAATTTGAGGTATTGGTTTCATTTGATGTGCTACATTATCTGGTTTGTTTTTACATGTTTTGACATATTTTGTTTGAGAGTTGTGTGAAACTCTATAGAGTGTACATTTATTTTTTTTTTCAATATAATATCTTGGTGTATTTTTTTTTATTTGCCTCCAGTATTTCAGAAAAAAAACCTTTACACCTACTGTAATGCTTCACCAATATTGTTTAAATAACAAGTAACCCTCAGTCATTAGTACTTGGATATACTAGTATTTTTGTATCAGTATTGCAGAAATATGCCTGTACTATGCTGCCCAACTTTGGCAAAAGAAAGCAAGTGACACATCAGTAAAATTTGAGTTATTGTTGCTGAAAAACCCTTTGTATGTTGCACATTCAGGCAAAATTGGGGTAGAAATTATAGTTTATGGAAAGATATTGAAGAAAATATGCTGTTAAAAACGCCTATGTTTTGATGAAAACTGTTCATTTACGACAAAATCACAAATTATACTTTTGTAACTTGTTTTCTTTTGCCAAAGTACAGCAGTATGCTGTAATATCTCTTAAGAATTTATATGCTTTGAATGTACATGTATATTTGATTTTCTATTACATATTGCAAAATCCAAATAATTTATAAATTTCAAGCTTCAATGCCTTTTTTTCATATTTAGCTAGGCAAAGATTGTTTTATGTAAATTTTTATCATTTTCCTTGTATTTATGAAGAGATACTAATATATTGATATACAAATAATATAAAATTACATTTGACATGTAGTGAAATTGAAAGGGAAAATATGAAATATTGTTTATTCTTTGAATATAAAGGGGATGGTTAGATAGGGCTCTATCAGTACTTGATAGTAATTATGTTTTAATATCTTTGTTTATTTTATGACAAATAAAAGTTTAACTTGCAAAGCAAAACATGTTTTGTAATAGAGATATCATTTTGTGGGAAAGCCATTGCAAAATACTGCTCGGTGACAAAGTTAGAGACAAGTATTCAATTAAAGGTACTTTATGGAAAAGAAGTTGAGTTAAAAGTGTGAAATATTTATTTGAGGCTTTGATTTTAGTTATTACGAAGGCCCTGAAAACACATAGCAGCACTGTATAGAATGAAGTCTGCCCAGGTTAAAAACATAAAGTCAAATGATCTCAAAACATGAGAACAATTTTTCAAACCTAAAGGGTTCAGTTTGCTTAAGTGCTGATGCGCACATGATATTGGACATGCAATCGCATTTATTAATGCGCGTCCGTAGAGCAGAAATTAATAAATGCATTGATGTGTTTTATACCACAGGCAACTAGAAATTTAAATGCAACTATTAGTCACATTTAAATCTTTATGAATCACCCCAGAACATGCAATTATTACTTCTAAGTCAAATTTGCCTCCATCAAATTGTGGTCTACAGTCAATAGGAAGGTCCTCAAAATGTAGCTTCATTTATCCCAGTGATATTCATGACTAGAAAGGTGTTGCGCATTTAATGGGCTGGGTGCGGAACAAAACCCTTCTTTTAATTTGGTCAATTGCTGCTCTAAATGTATGTCAAACTTCATAATTTTGGTATCATTGTAAAGAAGAAACATTCTTTCAGGTCATGTGTTTGAATGTATTTAAAGATTTTTTTGTGATGTATTGTGGATGAAACTCTTGATCTAAACATGCTACAAAATCATTATTTTCACCTAACAAAAGTTGTCATTGTTACACTTTATTTTTGTTTGAGCCAGAATGATTTTTAGATCATGATAAAGCCAAAGATCTGAGCTTTAATAGGATATAGGTTGTATAAGAAGAGGTGTTGTAAATGGGCCAGGATCAACCTATTTATAGGTGAAGTTTGCAGCTTAGAAGCAAGAATGCTGCACTCTGATTGGTCAGAGACCACACATCCACCCAAATTTCAATTGTTTCCACCCTGGGACCTTTCCAAGGTCATACTGACCATGTGGTAATCTCTTCAAATTATCCAGGCATGTTGTTTTGAAACCTTATCCAGCCAATCAGAACTCTAGATTTCATGCTCCTCAGTGATTTCAAAAATCTTGTCTTTTATCTTGATGAGAGTAGCTGGATCCTGACCCATTTCCAACATGCCACATATCGAGAGTGACGTGAGAAAGTACAGAGAATGAGCTTTATGATGATATACCGGTACATATTATTTGAAAACAGGAAGAAAATTCTGTTTTGAGACATCTTTTAGGCCTAAAATTCAGATGTATTTATCAAAATATTTCATTCAAAATAAATGACCATGACAGATGAGTAACGTTTACTCTTTCCTTTGGTGTAATAAAATTCAATTTTACTTGAAGATAAAGTAGAATTCTTTGAGTAAAAAAGTCACACAATCTGTGAGATTTTGCAGGGAGGTGAATTCAGCCATGACGGTTAGAATAAATCTTGCTTATTTGCTCATTAGCATAGGGCTCTACAGTCAGGCCGTTACACACCACTGGTCGTCAAAAGAGGTTGACATTGGCAAATTCAACTGTATTACAAATTACTCTCAACCGATCAAGTCACTTTCAGCCAATCAAACAAGTCAGCCAATCAAATTACACTTACCCAATCATCAAATTACTTTCAACCAATCATCAAATTACTCTCAACCAATCATCAAATTACTCTCAACCCATCATCAAATTACTCTCAACCAATCATCAAATTACTCTCAACCAATCATCAAATTACTCTCAACCAATCATCAAATTACACTCAACCGATCATCAAATTACTCTCAACCCATCATCAAATTACTCTCAACCAATCATAAAATTACACTCAACCAATCATAAAATTACACTCAATCATCAAATTACTCTCAACCAATCATCAAATTACTCTCAACCAATCATCAAATTACTCTCAACCCATCATCAAATTACTCTCAACCAATCATCAAATTACTCTCAACCAATCATCAAATTACTCTCAACCAATCATCAAATTACTCTCAACCAATCATCAAATTACTCTCAACCCATCATCAAATTACTCTCAACCAATCATCAAACCACTCTCAGCCAATCAAATTACACTCAGCCAACCATCAAATTACTTTCATCCAATCATCAAATTACTCTCAACCTATCATCAAACCACTCTCAGCCAATCAAATTACACTTAGCCAACCATCAAATTACTTTCAACCAGTCATCAAATTACTCTCAACCTATCATCAGACCACTCCCAGCCAATCAAATTACACTTAGCCAACCATCAAATTACTTTCAACCAATCATCAAATTACTCTCAACCTATCATCAAATTACTCTCAACCAATCAAGTCACTTTCAGGCAATCAAACCACCCTCAGCCAATGAAATTACACTTAACCAATCATCAAATTACTCTCAACCAATCATCAAATTACTCTCAACCGATCATCAAATTACTCTCAACCAATCATCAAATTACTCTCAACCAATCAACAAATTACTCTCAACCGATCATCAAATTACTCACAACCAATCATCAAATTACACTCAACCAATCAACAAATTACTCCCAACCAATCATCAAATTACTCTCAACCAATCATCAAATTACTCTCAACCAATCATCAAATTACTCTCAACCAATCAACAAATTACTCTCAACCGATCATCAAATTACTCACAACCAATCATCAAATTACACTCAACCAATCAACAAATTACTCCCAACCAATCATCAAATTACTCTCAACCAATCATCAAATTACTCTCAACCAATCATCAAATTACTCTCAACCAATCATCAAATTACTCTCAACCCATCATCAAATTACTCTCAACCAATCATCAAATTACTCTCAACCAATCATCAAATTACTCCAATCATCAAATTACTCCAATCATCAAATTACTCTCAACCAATCATCAAATTACTCTCAACCAATCATCAAATTACTCTCAACCAATCATCAAATTACTCTCAACCAATCATCAAATTACTCTCAACCAATCAACAAATTACTCTCAACCGATCATCAAATTACTCACAACCAATCATCAAATTACACTCAACCAATCATCAAATTACTCTCAACCAATCATCAAATTACTCTCAACCCATCATCAAATTACTCTCAACCAATCATCAAATTACACTCAACCAATCATCAAATTACTCTCAACCAATCATCAAATTACTCTCAACCAATCATCAAATTACTCTCAACCGATCATCAAATTACTCTCAACCAATCATCAAATTACTCTCAACCAATCATCAAATTACTCTCAACCTATCATCAAATTACTCTCAACCAATCAAGTAACTTTCAGCCAATCAAACCACTCTCAGCCAATCAAATTACATCAATTGATTTACCATCACCAGATCAAACAATAACATATACTCCTTAACTATGGTGGATTGTTTGTAATGAAACAAGAAACAAGAGTCATTATATTTATAGTTTTATATTTGATCAATATATTTTCATCCACAAGGACCCTTTACATGTGTAAAATGAGAGAAATCTTAAGATGTCACTGGAGAAAAAAGGCCAGTACAAAATCTACAATTAAAAAAGGCACACCAAAAGCAAATAAAATTCACTGTGTTATATACATTATAATAAATATGGACCATTAAAATGATATAATAAATAAGCTGTAAAACCCATAAGTAATTTCCTATTTAAAAATGTATAATTTCTTCTAAGTAAAATGTAAAAAAAAATTAAATTGGTTAAGTGTTTCTACATTACACTTGATTTCCTTCTGTGAAAAAAAAAATGATTCAGGGATTATTCATAAACATGCATTAAAGGTAAACTAGACACCTTTCACATAAGTCAACATGCAGAGCCATTTTCAGACAAGACAGACACACAGAAAAGAATTGAACAGCTGTTTTAAGGTACATTGACATGGGAAAGAAAAAAAGAATAAAGAGTGAAGAGAGAGAGAAAAAAATGGAAAAAAACTAAGAAAGAAAATGATAAAGTTTGAAAGAACATAAAAGGAATAATGATTGAAGGTGAGGATTTTTCTTATACAAGAAGGATAATCTTCTGCAGGGGAGGGGGTGGGAATTGAATTCCTGAAAAATATTATATTTACCATCATTAAATAGATGACAGACAATAAAATATCATTCTTAGCTTATCGAAAAGTCTATCAAACAACTTTCCAATACAATTTACTTTAATCTAAAACAAACATGTGAATAAAAATGCATAAAAAAACTCCCTTGATCCTAAAATAACTCATTCTAATAAAGTGGCTGCTAAAACTAATGCAGGGATGAGAACACTTAAATTTACAAAAACTAAATAACTTTCGAAGCCAGTATGCACAACGGCCACTTTAATATCACCATCTCAAGACCTATCTCATGTACCTATATGGTAATTGCTGTTGTAAAACAAAAAATATACCTGTTGCTCAGTTTAGATAATTGTACTATTTTGCTCATACACAATTTATAATTACATGTAGCTTTGGTCAAATAGCAAGGTGAGATTTTAAGTTGATGTAGCTAGAATCTATCTATTGTGCTTCAGACCAGCTCTGACCCATCCAGTAATCCTCACCTAATTATTCTCTTTTGTACCCATATTAGTAAAACCCACAAACCTTCCTTTGATTCTCACCACACATATTACCCACATCAGTTTGACAAATACAACTGGAAGTTAATAGAACTGACATCTTTGTATTTCTTTCTCTCCTCCGTCTTCTCTCCTTCCTCCTTTTGTCTGAAATACAAAGATATACTTATCCTTCACCTAGCTGGTAACAATCCCACATTTTTAAATAGAACTATTTAGACCTTTTCATATGGTTAGGATTTGGACCAATTTTGGAATCCCTTATTCACTTTCCCCAGCTAATTAGTACTCATAGCTTCACATATTGGTACATACTAGTACAATATTGAATAAAAGAGTAGACAAATTGTCACTCTGGGTTCTTCTTGGGTTTGTGTCTCTCCAGATCACATCCCTCCCAGTGCTATTAACTCCAGGCCAAACCTATGGCCCGCAATGGAGTCACCAGCTTATTAATGCTATTTTATCCATAAATCTGCCTCTAAAACCCAGACCACCACTCATTGTGGTTAGAGGTCAATATTGGGTTCATCTGACTTTCATGACTTTATTATAATAAATGTTCAAGAATATCAACTATTATGTGTTGCTTCATCATTTGTTGTACCGCTAACACTCGCTACATCCACGCTACCATTTGAAAAAATTAAAGAGTGTTACACTGGTGGCAGCGTAAAGCAGAGTACACCATCCCGCTTGGAAGTTCATCATTATTTCTTTCTATGGCTGTTCCTGACATTTTTACATTGATTTTACATCCAGGAGTGTTTCGTCATCTTTTTTTGGAGAATTCTATCAATGAAGAGTTTATATCTGACATTTCAACTTTCTATATATTGAGAGACATATTTTGGAGATTCCAATCACTTATTTTGGAAATCTTTTCCACAATCAGATTTGAACTATTAACTGTTTAACTTTGCCTGCAATGGTGTGACTTGCTGTTCGGAGCCGGATGAATTATTTCATCAGACTGTTTCAACTCGTATGTGTGTTGTCTACATAATCAGGAAAACCACCCTCCTAATTATCGTTCCAATCAAACCTGGGATCCGTCTCCATTATCCCCCTTCTTCCTATCGCCAGCCTTCCCATATCATAGCAGCCGACATCACAGAATTGCCTGAAACACCTGATGGTAATAGGTATGTATTAGTGGTGATGGACTACTTTACAAAGTACGTCAATCTATACCCAATGAAAGACCAGAAAGCCATCACTGTTGCAGGTTGTTTGTTTGATAGGTTTGTCCGACAACATGGTGTCCCAGAACACCTACATACTGACCAAGGTCGACAGTTTGAGGCCAATGTTACAAAGATGCTATGTGATAGATTGGGCATAGCCAAGACTAGGACCACTCCCTATCACCCACAGTCGGATGGGCTGGTAGAGAGATACAATCGTACCCTCAAGCAGCAGTTAGGAAAGAGGCTAGCACAAGCTGGTCCCTACTGGGATAGTATTTTTGGTCAAGGTAGAATTGGCATATAATACAACCCCTCATTCGTCAACAGGCCACACCCCCTATTTTCTTGTGCATGGGCGAGATGCACGGCTTCCACTATCTGTCTATGTTGGTGCGCCCCACTCTGCGACGAGTGCTCATGAAAATCATGATTCTTACGTTGATGGTTTGCTGTCTCGGTTGGATAAGGCATTTGATCTTGCCACACAGCGGCATTCAGCAGCAAAAACATCAGAAGAACATCATTACAACAAACATGCACACTTCATTCCTTACCAACCTGAGGATTTAATATTAATCAGTAACCCTGTCAGTGCTAATGACAAACTTGCTCCCAAGTGGACAGGACCATATAAGGTAGTTTCTGTTTATGGAAATGGTACTGTTTATAAGATAGCGGATCCGTCACATGGGTAAACCAAGTTCACACTCTAAATTATCTTCACTGACTTGCGAAGAACTCTTACAATGCTGCAAATCCCTACAAGAAGACAGGCGGCAGTCGACAAGAATGTTGCTTAGAAGATGTAAATTGAGAACTTAATGCACACAGAAGCTGTTAAGCTGACAGAGGAGCAGTCTCAGAATATGTGTCAAAGTGTGATCCAGGGGGGCACGTGCCCCCCCCCCTTTGAGAAGCAAAATTAAATTTATAATGTAAAAATGCCATTAAAACCGAGGTTTGCCCCTCTTTTGAAATTATTTGTCTTATTTCAATATTTTTTAAATCAACTATTGTATGTGTAGTGTATGTATCAATCATATATGTAAATTGTACGCAATTCAGCCGTAAGGCTGCTATGTTCAATTTTATTTATACCGAAATAAATATTTTTTTGTTTTTGCTTTTCAATGTTTTTTTGGTACGAAATATCCTTAATTTGTCATTGAAAACCTTTTTTTTCGAGGGGGCAGGGCTTGTCAAATTTTTCCCCAAAAAATTTGCACCCCCCCCCGTTTTGGAAAATCCTGGATCTGCCCCATAGAAAAGGTTTGGAACGTGAGTCATGAAAGGCTGTTGTTTGGTGAACAACAAATACTATCAATAGTGAAAGAGACTATATATAGGGAATGATATGGGATACAGGTACTCAAAATAAAAGGGATGTAATAAAGAATAAATCATAGACAAGAGTACAGTACTTTTTCAATTTGGAAGATGCAAGGAGCTGAAGGTAACAATCCCCAGATTTCTTAGGACAGGATCTAGCATCACCCAATAAGTAGACAAATTAATGAAAAAAAAAAACAATTGTCTATCGTGGAGATAACTTTAATCAAAGTCAAGGCAATTGGTGGGAGACAGTGGAAAAAAATCAGATCTACAAATGGCAATGTGTGTGAGTGGGGGGGGGGGGCAAATGAGAATTGAGAAATTCAGCTAAAAAACCAGGATCAATGTTGATATGCACACTTCCATCAAATTTCAGATGGGAAGGCTATCGAAATGACCTCACTAATATCAAAGCATCAGACACACGCGAACTACAATTACAGCGCAATGGTAATATGCATGACATGAATCATTGCATGTATATCACTATCAATAAAAAGCTCAACATTTCAAATATTCATGGCAATTGTGCTCATTCAAGAAGAGGTGAAAATTCCATGACTTTTGTGAGGCCACACAGTGCTGGGCTCATGATTCGAAGCGAAAGAACCCTGACAAATGGGGATGGATGAAGGACGTGCCCTGGGTGAAATTTCCTACCGATGCCAGCACACGATCGACATGGCTGCGGTTGATTCGCCGCAAGGACAAAGTTAATCTGACAAAAAATCGCTACTTTGTTCGAGACATTTTGAGAGAGACCAGATTACTCCAGATGGTCATGCTAAAGGCTATCCTCGATACTTTTTTTGGAACAATTTCGGTCTCATTGGAGAAGAACGTCCCACCACAGCGATTGACAAGATGGACACCGCCAGGCATGCCAGGGAAGTTTCAGCTCGTAAGCGGCAACAGACCGACTCTGATATCGACCCCACCAGTTCCCCGGTTAACCATTTAGCCCTTAAACTGCCCGAAACCGCCCCTCTGCTTTCTCCTCAAACCGCCCGTACCTGCCCGACTGTTTTGAAGGTGCTGCAGTATCCCCAATAGGCATGATACAGTGCTGCAACCGGGCTTGCGCGGTGTAAGATGTGCTCTAGAGCAGGCAGGAAAGCCCCAAACAGAGAAGGCATTCAAAGTTTGGTTGTTCAGGATGTAGATTGAACCAGTGTCACGTCGGGTGCTTCAATGAGTGGCACCACATTTAGGATCAGATTGTCAAACATTTTCTTGTAAGAAGAAAGTATCTATCAAAGACTTCCTTACATTCTTCAAAAACATTGAGTACATCCCATTTACTCCATGTTTACGACATCATTTATTTTGCAAATACAAAGATTAATGGTGTTGCACCTACCGTACTGATATCATGTTCCCATGAAAGTCTTAATTGAAGACTATCATGTTAATTATCATTATCTCAATTAATTCTAATCATGCTGTCAGTATGAATTATAAGGTTACAGGTATTCAAATTGCATAATTACATGTATTTTGTAAATAGCATCCCTGCGTGGGAAGATTCAATATACATGTCTGTATTGGAGTCTTTGTAAACAAATGTCTTGATTGAAGACCATCATGTTATAATTCTTTATTATATTCAACTCAATTTATTTCATTTATTCTGTCATAATATAACTGAAAATGTTTATTGAGAGTAAAATTAAACCAAATGGTACTATGCACTCCATTTTGCCCAACATAACCACTGGGAAGACTTGTTCTTCAAACATACATTGGAGTCTTGGTACAAGACTATGTCTCTGAACAAAGGTCTTGATTCGAGACTATCATGTTATATCAAATTTCATTAATTTATTTCATTCTGTCAAAATATTACTGAAAAATATCTAAGATAATCAAGTAATTTTGAAATAGATGAAATATTATCAGATATTTTGATAATTTACTTAGTTTATACATGAGCTCCATTTTGGACAAGATATAACTCGACTCATGTATTTTGAGTCTAGGTTTAAGACTATGTTTTCATGAAATTGAGTCTTCAGAGAAGACTATGCCTTCGTTACCATATTGTGATTGTTTTGGTGTAGATGAAATATTATCAGATATTTTGATGTACATAAAAACTACATATGTTCTGAACGCTTTTCAATAAAATACATGTATCTGACTTTTTACAAAAATACGACAATTTTCATATAGCGCTCTTTTCTATATTGTTTATATTTGGAGAGGTCAAAGGTCAACTTTCAGTTATTTGCATATATCAAGTGACCCACTAGGTGATTCGTCATATTCTACTCTTCAAATTAAACATAACTTGTAAATGACAAAAGTCAACTTGTAAAGATTTATTTCATTTTATATGGACTTATGTCAGAAATGTACCATTTTCATACATACATGTAGCTGTGAGGAGTGAGCAGACCCGTTTTACACAGGCTCTGAGTGCTAAAGGTTTAAAGCAGCCAGCTCTCGCGGGGTCTTTTCTGGGACCCAGCATCACCCTGCACTAACTATACACAAAAATGTCATTGGTACTGTTTGAAGTGAAGTTGTAGTGGAGTCAAGATCAAAGGGCCAAACCTTAAGAGTCTTTTCTTGGACATCATGGCCATGTTGGACGTAAGTATAATTCTAAATTCCAAGCCCACACCTGGCGATAAAAATGTCTATTTTTTGCCATCGATCTGGAGCCTTAGCCCTTAGTTACTTTGTCTTTGACTTTGTGCTGTCTGTAGTGCCAGATCTAATGCTGATGAACTGCTTTATTTAAATTAGTTCATTGTAGGTACATATTTTTTCTGAATGTTACTTGTTATTTTTCATTGATAACCTGTTTAATAATCCGATTCTCTTTCTCTTTTTCACAGATATGGATGCTCTTCCCGAAAACTTGTGTCATTCTGATCAACATGACTATGTGTCTTCAGTGGAAATGAAACCAAAGGTGCAGGAAGTACAAACTCAAACAGATATGACATGTGAGGATATTGCTCCTCTTGTGAAAGCATCAACAAGGAAATTCAAGAGCAGAGCAGAAGATACTGTTGACTGCGTTGTTGACAGTGATCAACAGGTCAACTTTTATACTGGGCTTGAATCAAGAACCCTGTTGAATGGTGAGTCACATATTCAAAAAATTAAACCATTCAAATATCTTTTCAAAAATCATGTTATTATATTAAGCTCATTTGAAAACTTATCCAAACACTGTAACACACATGTTGTTTAACCGTATATCGGATTACTAACTTTTTTCCTTTCATTTTAGCATAATTATGCTACAAAAAGGTTGTGCAATAAATCTGGTGAAAAAAACAAAGAAAAACAAAAGGTTGAAAAACAAAGAAATACATAAGATAGCGACTTTTGGTCCGACGCGGACAGGGTTTGAACCACCGACCTCCCGGTTGTGGAATATTCAGGGTTCTCAGGTTATATTTTTATACCAAGCTTGGTAGACTTTGGAATAAAAATATTAAAAAAAAAAACAATGTTTTTGTACTTGTATGTTTTTGAAATTCTGATTTTCAATGAAATAATGTTCATATAATGCAAAACACACTGGATGAAGATATTTGTCTTTTTAGGTTGAGCAGAGAAAGCAGGGTACCTGGAAGGAACTTGCCACCCAATTGAGAAGCTGTGGGGGTCCAGAAAGGGACTGGAGAGAGCTGAAGAAGAAGTGGCAGGAGCTGAAGAGCAGGGCTCTTAAAGGCACAGCCCATGCAAAGCTTACAGGTGAGCATATCTCTGTGAATGTATATTTTTTGTTCAATGTTGCAAGGATGCAGATGAAGACTTCTGGTTTATAATAATTAGATAATAATCATGGTCATCAATTTTTTTTTTAACAAATGAAATTCATTTCAAATCAATATACAATTAACATCAAGTCAATTTTTGATCAACTTAATGCCATGACGAATTTCAAAATTAGAGCAAGATGATTTTTTTTAATTGATGTTAATTTAAATTTAATATTACAATTTAATGAAAATAAAATCATTTTTAAAATCAATTTTGAATCATATCATATCGGATTGATTTCAATATTTCAGTATCTGTTTTTATGCTTCAATATTTAGGAGGTAGAACTCTCCACTCCATCTTTGTGGAAGATGTGGGACCCATGGTGGCAAGCCATATATGTTCAACCTCAAAGATGCTCTGAGTGTCGAACTAAACAACATTCTTATCCTTTTAGATTGCCAAACTCTGCTAATTTTAAAGCAAAATTTCAGGATAATCCAAATTACAGAAATTGTTTTACATTCATATTGAGTAGAGATTTTGTTGGAGGAAATCTTTGAGATATAACGATTGCATTTAAACATGAAAAAAAAGGAAGACTAATATTTGGCCATAGTTTTGTGAGGAGAGTAATCATGAGATTCAAAGAGGAAGACATAGTTATGGATGTTTTAGAGTGGGATGTCTCACCTTTGACCAAATACAAGAATGTTTTGGGGTGTTCCTGTCCCACATTGGGTACCTCCATCCAGAAGTAGGGGAGACCAGGGTTAGTTGGAACATGGGGTAAGTTGAAACATTGTAATTTCCTTTTATGCCTGTAAAGTAAATTTATGCAATACTGCCCTCAATTTCACATTATTAATAATACAACAGTTGTCTTATTGATAGCAATAAAAACTTTCCCCTACTTATTCTGGATATGGGGACTAACGATCTTGGCAGATGTACTGCCCACCAAGTGTGAACAAGATGGTGGGAGTTCCTGGAAGAGTTAGGTCGCCACGGGGTAAAACCCATCGCGACCATCGTCCTCCCGGTGTTCCCATGAACTGCTGTGTATCTGGGTACCGTCTCCCTGGAGAAAATTAATGAAATGAGAGGCAAGAAGGTGCTATTTATGACCTTCAAGGACAAAATCAAGTCTCTCACCTCTTCTATGAAGAAGCTAGAAAGCAGGATTGAGGCTAATGAGAGTAAAAGCAAGGAGATGGAGCAATGTGGTAGAAGGAACTCTGTTTGGGTGTTTGGTGTGCCGGAGTCATCCACAGAGTTTCATGATAACCTGGTGGCGACAGATCACCTTGGCTGACATCGCATCGATCGGGAAAGCCCCGCTCCGACAGAAAGCCTCAACCAATCCTAGTCAAGCTCTGCTCCTATTGAGTGAAGGCTGCATTGATGAAGGATTGTTGTAAATTGAAAGGATCAGGTATCTCCATCCAGGAGGACCTAACAAAATTAAATCACCAAATACTCATGAAATTGTACTCATGAAATTTTGTTAGGAGGACCTAACAAAATTAAATCTCCAAATACTCATGAAATTGTCCTCCCATCCAAAAGTTAAAGCGGCATGGTCAATTGATGGGAGAGTCATGGCTGCCCTCAAGACCAACCCAGAGGAAATCCAAGTTAAGAGGTCCTTTTCATCACTGCTACAAGTTGCTTCTTTTTAACTTTCAATATAAAAATTCAAGAAAACTGCACTTTCAGAAGTTCTATGTTCAGGTCTTTCATTTTAAGTTAGAAATATTATTTTTCATTTGGACATTATGTATTTTCTAGGTAATGTACTGTTTCATTTTATTCTCTGTTGTAAGAGGAGACTGATGCATTTTCGAAATGTTACCATCCTTCATGTGTCCAGGAGGTCAGTACCCTTGAATACCAGTCAGCTTTCTGGTCATAAATATTGTTATGTGATGATAAGACCTATTTCACATATTCAATATTATATCAATACATGTTCAATACTTAATCAATACTTCTACAGGAAGTATACCAGCTCCAGAATTTCTGACATAAGCAGGCCTCTTGCCTTGCAATGTGACATGTTTTGTCTCTCCTGGGTTAATGGTTACTTTGCTCACTGGAGCCAATGCTACCTTCTTAGGTTTGATCTTAAACCTATTGTCTCGAAAAGTCAATGTACCATCTAGACCAGAAGTATGCTCGAGCAACAATAATGTTTCTAGTAACCGACGGACAACAGAATTAACAGATGACCTCTCTTGTTTCCAGTGATGACAATTCCAGCCCCTCCAGAAGCAAGAATAATTTGAATGACTATTGGACTCTAGCTTAAAATTGAATTTTAATTTTTGCATTTTTCAAGTATCTCTTGGTCTGACACGGACGGGGTTTGAACCCCCGACCTCCCGATTGTGAGGCGGACGCTCTACCAATTGAGCCAATAAACAGGTATGATCATAAAAAAATCATAAACAGGAAAGTATTTTGGCATATTCAGGGTTCTCAGGTTATATTTTTATACCAAGCTTGGTAGACTTTGGAATAAAAAAAAAAAAAAATGTTTTTGTACTTGTATGTTTTTGATATTCTGATTTTCAATGAAATAATGTTCATATAATGCAAAACACACTGGATGAAGATATTTGTCTTTTTAGGTTGAGCAGAGAAAGCAGGGTACCTGGAAGGAACTTGCCACCCAATTGAGAAGCTGTGGGGGTCCAGAAAGGGACTGGAGAGAGCTGAAGAAGTGGCAGGAGCTGATGAGCACAGCCCATGCCAAGTTCACAGGTGAGCATATCTCTGTGAATGTATATTTTTTGTTCAATGTTGCAAGGATGCAGATGAAGACTTATGGTTCATAATAATTAGATAAATATCATGGTCATCAATTTTTTTTTTTAACAAATGAAACACTGGATGAAGATATTTGTCTTGTTAGGTTGAGCAGAGAAAGCAAGGTACCTGGAAGGAAATTGCCACCCAATTGAGAAGCTGTGGGGGTCCAGAAAGGGACTGGAGAGAGCTCAAGAAGTGGCTGGAGCTGATGAGCAGGGCTCTTAAATGCACAGCCCATGCCAAGTTCACAGGTGAGCATATCTCTGTGAATGTATATTTTTTGTTCAATGTTGCAAGGATGCAGATGAAGACGTATGGTTTATAATAACAAGATAAATATCATGGTCATCAATTTGATTTTTTTTAACAAATGAAATTCATTTCAAATCAATATACAAATAACATCAAGTCAATTTTTGATCAACTTTATAATCAATGCCATGACAAATTTCAAAATTAGAGCAAGATGATTTTTTTTTAATTGATGTTAATTTAAATTCAATATTACAATTTAATGAAAATAAAATCATTTTTAAAATCAATATTGAATCATATATCGAATTGATTTCAATATTTCAGTATCTGTTTTTATGCTTCAATATTCATGAGGTAGAACTCTCCACTCCATCTTTGTGGAAGATGTGGGACCCATGGTGGCAAGCCATATGTTCAACCTCAAAGACGCTCTGCGTGTCAAACTAAACAATATTCTTATCCTTTTAGATTGCCAAACTCTGCTAATTTTTAAGTAAAATTTCAGGATAATCCAAATTATAGAAATTGTTTTACATTCATATTGAGTAGAGATTTTGTTGGAGGAAATCATTGAGATATAACGATAGCATTTTTTTAAAGGCTGGGCAGCCCCTTTTTAAACATGAAAAAAATATGAAGACTGATATTTGGCCATAGTTTTGTGAGGAGAGTAATCATGAGATTCAAAGAGGAAGACATAGTTATGGATGTTTTAGAGTGGGATGTCTCACCTTTGACCAAATACAAGAATGTTTAGGGGTGTTCCTGTCCTACATTGGGTACCTCCATCCAGAAGTACTTATTCTGGATATGGGGACAAACGATCTTGGCAGATACACTGCCCACCAAGTGTGAACAAGATGGTGGGAGTTCCTGGAAGAGTTAGGTCGCCACGGGGTAAAACCCATCGCGACCATCGTCCTCCCGGTGTTCCCATGAACTGCTGTGTATCTGGGTACCGTCTCCCTGGAGAAAATTAATGAACTGAGAGGCAAGAAGGTGCTATTTATGACCTTCAAGTAGCTTTGGACAAAATCGAGTCCCTCACCTCTTCTATGAAAAAGCTAGAAAGCAGGATTGAGGCTAATGAGAGTAAAAGCACGGAGTTGGAGCAAATGGTAGAAGGAACTCTGTTTGGATGTTTGGTGTGTCAGAGTCATCAACATAGTGTAACGATAACCTGGCGGCGACAATTCGCCTTGGTTGACATCGACAGATCGCATCGATCAGGAAAGCCCCGCTCCGACAGAAAGCCTCAACCAATCCTAGTCAAGCTCTGCTCCTATTGAGTGAAGGCTGCATTGATGAAGGATCGTTGTAAATTGAAAGGATCAGGTATCTCCATCCAGGAGGACCTAACAAAATTAAATCACCAAATACTCATGAAATTGTCCTCCCATCCAAAAGTTGAAGCGGCATGGACAACTGATGGGAGAGTCATTGCTGCCCGCAAGAACAAACAAGAGGGAACCCAAGTTAAGAGGTCCTTTTCATCACTGCTACAAGTTGCTTCTTTTTAAATTTCAATGACAATATTTCAAGAAAAATGCACTTTCAGAAGTTCTATGTTTAGGTCTTTCATTTTAAGTTAGAAATATTAAATTTCATTTGGACATTATGTATTTTCTATGTAATGTACTGTTGCATTTCATTCTTTGTTCTAAGAGGAGACTGATGCATTTTCGAAATGTTACCATCCTTCATGTGTCCAAGAGGTCAGTACCCTTGAATTCCAGTCAACTTTCTGGTCATAAATATGTCAAGAAATAGTAAGGAATGGCCCTCACAGAGCACCTTCATCTTGACTCACTGCACATTTGCTGAATTAGTATGTATCGTTGTCATGGAAATACAATGTTATTTTCATACACATGGAGTTAGCCTATGCATTGAGATGGTGGGGTGTGGAGTAGTTTGTTATATATGCACGAAAATACATGTTTTCGGTTATTATTATTGTTTTACAGTAATTTTGCACTCATTCATAAAATGTGTTCTATTTTGTATACAATTTAACCAATGATGTGTTTGTTTTGTGGAATATTTAGGGTAGACTTATTATTTGGGCTCCCCTATGCTAGGTTTTGGTATATGCCAAAATTTTCATGATCGATTGATTAAGTGCTTAGTGTGGTTAAAAGAGAACAACAATTTTGCAAGTGGATTTGTCTGCAGTTGATGTGAAGTTAGTGAAAAGTGTGAGAGAACTATTTTTGTCAGAAGATGTCAGGTTTTGTGAAGTTTAGAGTTGTTGGGAGAATGGTTATGAAGACAACAAAAAAATCAGAACTTTATAGATGAGAACATAGCTGTTGAGGGATTCGAGACTGAATTGCTGGACCTTTATGCTGATTTTGCCCTGGTTCCTCCAGATTGAAGCGCAGTTCATGACCAAAAGGATTCAACAATCCAAAACCAAATTCATGCATGTGGTATCCGCTCTTCAGCCCGAGTTGGCACAGGTGCTCGACCTCCTTGCACCACCAGCAGATAATCCGTACGAAACTTTTAAGACAGAGCTTACACGACGGACATCGCAGTCCGAGCAGCGATGGCTGCACATCCTTTTCACCGAGGAGTTGGGCGATAGGAAACCCAGTCAGCTTCTACGTAAGATGCAGCAGCTTTTAGGCGAACGTACGTTAGACACAGGTATTCTTAAGCAGCTGTATGTACACCCACTCCCAGCTAATGTGCAGTTAATCCTAGCCACTGCGAGTAGCGCCCTATCGAACAAGCAACAGGCGGGATTGGCGGACCGGGTAATGGAGTTCCCAGTGCCCACGGTCCAGAGCTTGCAAATGCCACCCCCCCCCCCCCCGTAGCGACAGAATCTGTGACAGAACCTGAACCAATTATTGTCGCATTTGTGTCTTACAGGACGAGAAGTGAGGTATTATATAGATTATGATGGTTACATATATTTGCTTGTAAATTCTAACAACTTGACTGTTTTCTTTGTACATGTACATGGATTTTTGCTCCCAACAACAGCACTACTAGGTATCCTCAAATTCATTCACTTTTCGGTTACACTTCGTAATTCCGAAGGGTCTTAATTCCAAAACACATAAATTGCCTATACCTATATTTTGCTCAAAATTCTGGTCGCAAATCTGCACGTACACATCAACTTGAATGTGCAGAGCTACCATGCATTCAAGGTCCGTCTCACGATCTCGCACGGCACCCTTTTCTCTCACGCATCGAAATAAAAGCATTATTCGCTAGATTATGTGCATTGTCCGACCGCCTTCGTCTACCCTGGTTCGTAATCGATCAAGACGAATTGACAGTTCAGTACAATCAGCACACAGCTAATCACTAGTAGTGACTTGTGCAGCAGACATGAATATATTACTTACAGTCATGCTAGCACATCACATGCAACGCCATGGATATCATGATGAAAAAGGTTTCGCTTCATATCTTGAGTAGACAGTCGACAAGATGGCTATGCATCGGCAGGAAACAGAGTCAGAACCGGATTTGTCAGACGCTGACGGCGATATAGTTCTTCAGTCGCGCAAAAAAAAGAAAGGAAACTTAAGGGTGCTGCAACGTATAAGTGCAAGTTTTCTTCTGAGTGGACGAAGACAGTTGGATCTATTATTGTAAAAGGAGACAACGTTCATTCATTACGATGCACAATAAGCGATAGGACAATATCATGTGGACATATAGGTTTGGGCGACATGCAGAGGTATGTTAAGCTCGACCTGCACACCCAGATTACTGCAGCCATGAGGAGAAAGCCGACTCTATAGTTTCGCCGAACAGATACCCTAGCACAGAAGGTATGACAACTAAAAAATAGTTATAAATAGTTAATTTAATATCTCAAAAGTAGGCCCGTTTCGGGTACACGTGTACACGCACGGTCAAGTCAGTGCACGTGTACTAAATTCCATCACCGTGTACACGGTAGCATCTGCATAAAGCTTGCGTGGGGCTGTAAAGTCAGTGAACAAGCTCACAGCCTCACATTAATTCTTAGCTCTCAGACACTGTATATGTTTTAATCACTAATATGTCAATATATTTCAATTAACCTAGAGTGAGTTTACTTCCAAAATCGCCGATTTAATCCACATTTATTCTGGAGACTCAAGTTTTTGTACCACACGAAATGGGCCTGGGTATGCTCCGGTCAGTGCAGGGCCCTAGTTAGCGCCGACGTTCGTTGGATGCGCATTTTGCATACTGTACCGTACATGCATGCACAGATTGCTGCAGAATTGAGTGTAACTGAAGTTATCGATTGATTTTCATTATTTTATTGCCAATTAGAGGAGCGTGTGTTTGTAGGCTTGTAGCACATGTGTATGAGCATATAACACGTAACTGGAGACTCTCGAAAGCGTTCTTCAGTCACTTTTAGAGCCAATTTGAGAATCACCAATTGCGACAGCGATCATTGCTCCAGTTACGTGTTATACGCTCATACACATGTGCTACAAGCCTACAAACACACGCTCCTCAAATTGGCAATAAAATAATGAAAATCAATCGATAACTTCAGTTACACTCAATTCTGCAGCAATCTGTGCATGCATGTACGGTACAGTATGCAAAATGCGCATCCAACGAACGTCGGCGCTAACTAGGGCCCTGCACTGATTTACTTTTGCATTCTTTATTAATTTAATGCGCTGCTAAGCTGAGTAAACTTTTTAATTGCACCAATTTTTGTGGATTGATACTTCTAACTTCTCAGGTAAGCTTTAAAACCGTGACTTAGGCTACATGAGTGACTTAAAACATACCATAAATAAGGCATAAATCACTCTCAGTGTTTACAACGTGTACACGTGTACACGAACGAAAAACACGCCGTGTACACGTGCATCAAAAATGGACTTTCAAACCGGGCCTACTCAAAAGTCTGATATTTGCAAGAACCATGAAATTATCGACTTCTGCATGAAAATGTATACTGGTAGTAAATTTATTTGAAATAAAATCATGTTAAATAATCTTTGCATAAGTCTACTTTTACTGGTAGTTGTCAGCACATTTGATCATGACACTTTCTCCCTGATTCACCAAGAAAGCAAACACTGAGATATCTTGTGAATATGAGCGAGTTGTAGATCAATGGATTCATCTTTGATTGATTTAACAAAGTTAATTGGTAAATGGGCCTTCCAAAATTTTATAGTGTTTTTTATAAGTCAGGTGACCCTTTCAATGTGGTTCCGTACAGACACAAGTCTGCTTGAAACCTCCACTTCCTGCTGTCATGTACATGTGCGACTTTTGTTAGTACAAGGGGGCATTTGTGTAATAAAAGGAGATCCAAGGTAATCTCATAATTTATTGTCTCTCTTTCCATGTTTTCTTTAATGTTGTCGATGGATTAATTGTGACATAGTCATATCAGGAAGGGCATTTTCTTAAGCTTAAGGTATATCATGCAGATGAGTACATCAAACGAGGTCATTGACTCGAAAGAGTTCAAGCAACAGGCAGCATATTCTACAGTATCTCCTAGGGAATAAATCTGTGGCAGAACCTGCGCTGGCACCAATTATTGTCGCGTTTGTGTCTTACAGAACGAGAAGCGAGGTATTATACAGATGACAGAAGATTAGAAAGAAGTTACTCATCACTGAGGTGAGTAAATACTCTAAAATTTCATATCAGAATGTCACATGCTGGATAAGGATTCAGGGTGCATATGATGTAGTTTAGGTCTTGAGATGGCGATGTTCAAGCAGGATCGTGGTTTTAATTTAATTGGTTAAATGAACTTTTCAAGTATGATAAGCAAAATTCTTTTAAACCTTTGCAATGCGATCAGATATTAATGGTATGAAGCATAAAAATACTGAAGGCTAATATTACTACCAAGAGTAAAAGGTAAAAAAAAAAAAGAATTCTCTGCAAAACTCCAAGTTTTCTAATTCATTATTCAGGGGCCTGTATCATGAAGCTTAGGATTGATCACAGGGTTAATTTCTACTATGGTGTAATTGGTATGGGTTGGTATGTGAACAATGATGGGGAACAATTCAATCACATACAATGGGCAATTGATCAGGCTCAGTGAGCTGCAATGCAAGACACAGACCATGCACACAGACAGTACCATCAGACCACTACTAGCTACAGAGGGTTCATTACTACCCTGCCTACCACACTTGAAGTTGAACTGAGGTTGAACTTGGAGCTGCTGCTGCAGGGAATGACAAGACTGGGAGTAAGGTAGGATAGTATTGTATGTGTGTACGTGCCTTAGTTTATCTATGTATATTTGTTTCGGCCCCTCCACAATACTACAACTGATTGCATTAATTATCATGTATGATTCATCATAAAAAGAAGCTTAACAATTAATTACTAAGCTTTATGTAACAGGGATGAGGATAGAGTGACCACATTGTGAAGCTGCTAATGCAGAACCCAATTAGTCAAATAAATAAAACAAATCTGAATATACTGTGCCAATTTTCTGCATTCACATCTTTGGTTCAATAATGATAAGTGTGTTAAGAAAATCAATCTTGGCAATATTGAAATTGGCAATGCGATGAAAATGTAATCTCATCCTTAGTCATGCAAAATTGGCAAATATCAAATTTAAAAAGAAATTAAATCAATCTGTTATTTCTAATATATAGACTTAAAAAGGAAAATATTGCTAATTACACAAGGATTCAAGCATTCATTTTCCATTATGGTTAAAATATTAGTATATTGCATAGTACTTATGTTACTGACGGATATCATTTAGGGCATAGACTTATGTCATCTCTGCTCAGCAATATCACCATATCTTTCATCCTGATGATCTGTAGAGCAATCCTTGCTTGGTGCAGGCACAGTTGAGGGGGAAGCATTCCCTGCTTTCTGTGAACTGGATGATTCCGCCCCCGTCCCGTTGCAAACCTCTTCCTGCCCTTTGACAGGCTGGCTATTCACGATGTCCTGCTGCTTGGATTGGTCTGTAGCCTGACCTTTTGATTTGACATTCTGACCTTGCTCTTTGACTTTCTGATCTCCTGATGCAGAACAGCTCTTCTTTGAAGGATTGCTCGAGGGAGGGTCCTTCTTTTGGAGAGACAAGCCAAGCTGTTGGCAGCAAACTGCTGCTGCAGCTTGCTCAGAAAACTTCTTACTTGTACACCTAGGAAACAAAAAAAAAAATCCCATTCGAATTCATATAACACTTATCACTCCACAATTATTTCAGATAACACTGAAATACAAAAATAACAATATACAAAAGGTGTTTTCTATACAAACTGATTTTTTTTTAACTTGATACTGAAATAATTTTTAACATTTTCACAGGTTTTAATAGTTAACATCCACAAGTAATCAATGTCTGTTAAACTGCAGATATGGTCTACCCCCAAAAAATGAATTTCTGTAAAAAAAAGGTGTAGTTTAGCATGCATTTGAATAATTGACTTATCTATTTCACATTTTTGTGCAGACTAACAACACCTTTGATTCTATCTCACAATACTTATTTGTGAGCATTCTAACCCTTACCAATTACGGGCTTATATTTGGCTTTTCTATAGCCTGTGGGGAGGGGGTGATTTATCCCCCCCCAGATTGCAAATGCTAATCACACAAGCATAACAAAAACTTGCAAAATGGTAGCCTGTAAGGCAACCCTATTGTTTATTTCTTTCAAAATAAGATGAATTAAAAATCATGTTAAAAGGTTGTCACATTTAAAGATGTTTTAGTGTTTTAAGTTGTTTTAATTTTTCATAAGTAACTTTTTTTCAGAAAACAGAATACTATTCCAATCATATTCTTAAATTTGTATTTCAGTTATTAAGCTCACCATAGTGTTGTGGCATATTCCTGATTGTTCAATCTAATAGAAGACCTGAAAATATTATTCTTTTTATCTTCCTCCTGTAAATGAAATAATTCAAAACAATATGTAAATATATTCTCATTCCTAAATCCAATACAAAAATCAAGGGCTAAAACCTTTATTCTTTTTTTAAATACTGTTTCTCATTATCAGCACTCTGGTCATACATAATTTTAAGGCTCTTGGAAACGTCAACAATTGTCTCTTGTAAACACAACTCTACAACTCGTCCCCAGTGAAAGTAAAGTATAATTCTGTAGTAGAGGTGCAGAAACAGGAAGCTCATTTCACTTCTATGAATATTTCATTTGTCTTGCTTCAGCGGTTTTGAACATAGAATTTGTTATTAACAGTGGTGCTTTTCAACCCATTCCAACTTCGCATGCAGCACTGCTCTATGTTCTGCACTATCTAGCATATATATCAACCCCCCATAGATCATCAATAATTAAATCTGACCAGGGAATTCCCTGATCTGACCAGAATACTCCATGATCTAACCAGGCTCATCAAATCACAACCTTCAGCATGTACAGAAGGGCAAAAATGTAATACCAGTGCTTTACAGTCAAATTCAACTTTGGTATTTTATGGTAAAAGCAAATGCACATTGATGGAAGACAATAGATTAGGCTTGTTTCATGCCTGAATCTAACAACTGCATTCCTGTGGTCGGATTCACCTCGTACTCACAGAAATCACACTAACAACCTCCCTCCACTTCTCTATGTAAAGTACATTTTTAATTTATTTCATGTAATATATTACAAGCTAACAAATTGGATAATTAAGAACATTACAACAAGTATAATACAGAGAGTACTACCAACTAACAGTGATTTCCATTGGAGAGTTGAAAGACTTACTGTGGTGTATCGAGGCAGTTGTAGTCTCTGGGCATGGCAGTACTGTACCAGCAAACTCTTGTAACTTGTCTTGAATAGCCTCAACTGTTTCCTGCAAACATCAATGATATCATAAAGGAAAATTTTCTATAACCCACACCATTTCCTATCAACCATTTGAGCCTGAAATGCCGGAAAACCGGCTACGCTGTGAGCTTGCAAATGCCAGAATGGACGTAATACCAGCCTGAAGATGTGTGACTTGAAAAAACATTGATTATAAATGTTGAGTAATATTTTAAAAAGATATCATCTTGCTAACTACATTTAGGGATATTCAGACTTTGATTTCAATCAAAAAGTTATAAGAAGTTGTAAATCTATTAAAACCCGAAAACACAATATCAGGGAGGCATTTCATGAAAGGACTTGTTGGACGTTTTACTGACAAGTCCTATTTTATCCGACAGTTACCATAGGAACAGTGCGTTTCAGCCAGTCATAATCATACTTGTCGGATGAAAATATTGATGAAACGCTCCCCAAGTTTCTTCACAACAGGTTTGGCCTGGTCGGTAACCATGTAGGTATACTGAATAGTTGTTATTATTAAAGGAACACCTACCTGTTTATTTTACATGGTGCTTCTATGACGAAGGTCCCATCATTCAGCTTCCGTTTCTTAGGGGCCATCTCTGTGCAATCTAGCTCTTCTATGGTTTCTGACCTTGCTGCCAAGACCTTGTCATGGTAATCATTCATGTCAAATGCTGAACTGTCATTAAATCAAAGACAAGCCGACAGTTTGCACAATATCCGCCACACGATTTTCTTGTAACAAGCCCCTCACTGACTTTTTACTTTCCAATCTTGCGCATCTTAAATCTTTTGAGACCATGCAACTTCTGGGTGCACGGTTCCGAAAATTCTCAACATTTTGTAAGTGCATGTCAAACCAAAAATTGTGCAAAAACATGATTTTGTGTACAATATCAATTATTTCTAGTTTTGCTGGTCTAAATGGACTTATTTCCTGCTGTTATGATCTCAAAATCGTCCCCCAAAAAAGTTTATTGATTAATCAATGAAAACAAAAGGTCGTAAAAAAACAAAGAAATACATAAGAAACTGCATAAAACAAGATAATACGAAAGAATTTGATCTTATATCACAATTTTTCTCACATTTGCAAAGAACATCACAAAACATTTCTGGAATAAAATAAGAACATTTGGAGCTGTTTTCAGGGAGTTAGAGGAAAAAAAGTATGATTTCGCATACTTATTATGCATAAATTGGCATAGTCAATTAACAGCAATTTCATCATATAAATTACACTGGCATTTTGTGTATTATATACCAGACAACTTGCCAATTTCAGCGCAATCTTGCAGATGACGGCTAAGATCTCAAAGGGGAGACTGTGAGCCCCTCCCCATATGATCTCTCAAAATATGCCGGCCTAGATAGGGTAAGGCACTTTAGCTCATGATCAATTTAAAGTTAGCCAATCTAATCTTTGTAAATGTATTCTGATTGAGCTGGCTAATCTCCCAGACGGCTGTGGTTACGGACCTGTCGATTTTGGGATTCATTAGTTTTTATTTTTTTCTTTCTTTTCAATTTGAATCCTTTTTGGTTTTGATTTGAAACTAGATCTAGAGTTTGGTTGGTCCCTGACCACGGTCGATCTGGTGTCCTAAATCTGGATCCGTGCAGTTTGGAATTGATAGATATTGCTATATACTATTATAGTGTAAAATTATGGTGATGTGCCTTCTTCTTCCGCTCTAGCTATTTTCTTCTTTACTCCATATCATCCTTACCTTTTATCTTTCTTTCCCTATCGCTTTCTACTTGTAGCTCTGGGTTAAATTATTATTCTCAATTTTATACACAATTTTCCATTATTAGATGTATACCTGAAATTTCCATCTGTTTATGGTCACGATTTGTATTTTCCATTTGTATTGTATATATGTTTACATTTTGTTTTGTTATACAGGGCCCCAAGTACAACAGTATTTGACCCTGTTTAACCCTAAAAAAGACTGGGGGGGGGCCTAAAAGGCCCCCCCTGTACATAAATCACGATAACTTTTTTGCGCATGAAGCGTTCGCGCCGCCATTTCATGACTTTTTTCTCTTGAGTTTTGCGCAACTTTTGATACCAAATTTGTATACCCCCATGCCGCGGTTGCGGAGTTATGTAACATTTTCGTATCACATGTCACGTAAGAAATTGAAATTTGTATTCGTTTGTGTGTAAAGTGTATGGTATTTGAATGAATGTTATACACATTGTTTTCTAACTACATTTTTATTTGTTTCTTTCTATATTATGTCACTTGTGAATTCAAGTAGCAGTTCTAGGATATGAAAATAATGAAAAACATTGCATAAAAAAATAAAGAAATACATAAGAAATGCAAAATAAAGAAATACATAAGAAATTAAAATCAAAGAAAAACATAAGAAAAGTAGTGCAAAATACCAGAATCGCTTGCAATAAAACATGCCAATTATTGTATTTCTCTACATAATGCATGCGGAGTACTTATTTGCATATTTAGTAATTACTAATTTGCATAAGCATATCTAATAATTCAAGCATGAAACAACACAATTCCATGATAAACAACCTCTTCTTACAGCTGAAAACCTTGAAACAGGAATTTATGGACCGCAATAAGTACCAAACTATGAAAAATTCTATTTTTTGATAAAAATTTGATATTCACATAATTATGAATATAATTTGCATAAATTATGTGATATCTCTTATGCTTTGTTTTCACCAGCTAGTGTACATGTAACACATCACTTGTTTATCTTCCAAGATTGCTTTGGCTCATTGCAAGAGAGTGTAATGCAATAAAACATGCCAAATGTTGTATTTCTCTACATAATGCATGCAGAGTACTTATTTGCATATTTAGTAATTACTAATTTGCATAAGCATATCTAATAATTCAAGCACGAAATAACACAATTCCATGATAAACAACCTCTTCTTACAGCTGAAAACCTTGAAACGGGAATTTATGGACCGCAATAGGTACCAAAGTATGAAAAATTCAATTTTTTGATAAAAATTTGCATATTCGCATAATTATGCATATATTAAAAAATACAATGAATATCAGTATTTTGACTATGTTTTCTTTTAGAGGACATGACAAAGGATGTCTGTGCCAAATTTGGTTGCGATCGGATGACCAACGGCCGAGATCTTAGGGGGGGCCCAAAAGCCCCCCCCCCCCCAGTTTTTCTAGCCTCCAAAATAGCCCAGTCTTTTTAGGGTTAAATAGTACGTACTAAGAAAATAAATAATTGAAAAGGCATTTGATTCTAGACCTTACCATATCTCCTTCACACTCTTTGAACGCTGTAATTCCTGACCCCGTTCAGATTGGACCTCATCTCTTAGGATCTGTTGGATGCAGTACTTCATGTTGGTGTAAACATTATCATAGTCTACAGCCTGGAATAAAAAAAAAGTTGAAGTGTTACCAGCTTGAGAAAGAAACCTTGGAACTACACACATACAGGAAGAATGCAGGGAAGAGTAAAATAAAGCATAAAGCTGTTCATAAGTTATGAGCGTCTTCAAGAGTGACCAGTGACCCTTTCTTGTGATAAATGATATTCCCATGAAATGTTCTTTTTGATTATTTAGCTTGTTAGAAAGGCTCATCAGCCATTCTTAAAGCTGCTCTTAACTTACAAGAGGGTTTATGAAACACCTGCCAGATTGCATATACTTGAAGCACACAATTGTTCATTTGGTATACAAAAATCTGTGGGCTTTGTGAGATTTACATGTAGTTTGGAAAAGGATTTGTATGATGTCAATAAGTCCTTCCAAGCTTGTGTTCTGATCCAGCCAACCTTTTAGGAATGGCAATGTATGAGTTGGAGAATAGTGGTATATTACACCATGAGATTAGTACTTGGGGGGTTTTGGGTGAGTGGTGGTTTATGATTTGACACAATAGTCACATCCTGTTGTTGATAGATCCACCAGGATCTCACCCAGAACAGGATCTATTGTTACAGTGTCACCTATGCATCCCGGTAATCCGTCTATTGTCCCGCTGCCACCCAACATATCCTTCTGCAAAGAGCTAAATGCCATTTAAACCACTATTGCATCCTAACTATACCAATATCCAATTAAAGGTCAAGTCCACCTCAGAAAAATGTTGATTTAAATCAATAGAGAAAAATCAGACAAGCACAATGCTGAAAATTTCGTAAAAATCGGATGTAAAATAAGAAAGTTATGACATTTCGAAGTTTCGCTTATTTTCAACAAAATAGTTATATGAACGAGCCAGTTACATCCAAATGAGAGAGTCGATGATGTCACTCACTATTTCTTTTGTTCTTTATTGTTTGAATTATACAATATTTCAAATTTTACGAATTTGATGATTGGGACCTCATTGCCCGAAGCACAAAATGTTGAAGTAGTGGAATTCCACATGTTCAGGGAGGAATGAAACTTCATTTCACATGACAATGACGAGAAAATAAAAATATTTCATATTTTATATAATAAAATACAAAAGAAATAGTAAGTGAGTGATGTCATCAACTCTTACATTTGGATGTAACTGGCTCGTTCATATAACTATAAGCGAAACTTTAAAATGCCATAACTTTCTTTTTTACATCCGATTTTGATGAAATTTTCAGTGTTATGCTTGTTAAATTTTTCTCTTTTTATTCAAATCAAGTTTTTGTTGGGGTGGACTTGTCCTTTAAAAATTAGGGATAAGGTGAGTATATAACTCACATATTGGATGTATCTCTTGATCACATCCTGTATTGGCAGTTTGCCTTCCTTTCGGAAGATGGACGGGTTCCACTGGGCCTCCCTGGCTATCATCACCGATGACGCTCCGGTCATCTCTCGGAATTTCTCTATGTCATCATAGGATTTGATGATGTCTTGTGAACCTCCACTGAGAAAGATAAAATGAAGAAATTGGGTGGTATGTGAATAGAACTAGATGTGGATAAACATGTATGTGAATGTGATTGGCTATTTATCAGAGAAAGGTGTGCTCTCATAACATATCTTGAAAACCTAAGAAGACCCATCAAAATTATACAACACCCCCCCCCCCCCCCCAAAAAAAAAAAAGGGGCCTGAAAAAAAATACGGAAATAAAGCTTTTTATTTTTAAGTGTGATTTCCTCAAACATACCTCCTATGACAAATTAAATCACAAACTTCAGAATACAGCATTAAGCAACAACAACTACATTATTTTAGTGCACATTCAACTATGTACACATTTAGTCTCCAAAACTGAGATAAAAAGAATTGTAGGCCCACATGTAACTTACTTTGCAATCAGTGGAATACTAATACAATCAGAAATTGCCTTGATTGCATCACAGTGTACAGGGTGGCGAGGGCGCTCTTCAGTAAGACGTCCATGGACAGCAAGGGCAGCAACACCAGTTTGCTCAATCATCTTGGCAAGTGCTATGGTGTCCTCCAACTGAAAAAGACAATTTAATTATTTCAGTATGCATGCAATGACAGAATAGCACACTGATGATTATTGGTTGAATAATTAATCTCATACTCCAATATGATCATTATGGAAGTATGCAATCCATCACAGACCTTAATGTTACAAAGCCAAGATGGGACCTTTTTCTTGCATCAAGGTGAGGGGGGTTCACAAAGTGTTAAGTGTGACTTAAATAAAATTATTCTACTTCTCTGTACTTTCAAATTCTAATACAAACTGTGGTTTGTTCCAAACTCACGTCGTAGTCAGATTATGTGCGCCTGGCTTAAAGAATAGAAAAGAGGGAGCAGGAATCACGTACCTTGGGGAGGATTCGAATCTTGCATGTTACAGGAATTTTCACTCCCTGAACCAATGTTGTCAGAATCTGAAAAGAGAAACAACATAATATAACATAGCCTTTTTCATCATACACAAATCATGGTATGGATGTAGACATAATGGATCATGGGCTATAAAGTCGTAATATTATAATGATTTGACATGAAGTGCTAGTATGCAGCATGCAACCATTTTCTTCTCTCTTTATTCTTCTGCAATATGGCTTTCTTGTCATGGCAATTTGATTCTGCTCTCATCCTAGTATACATTGCTGCTGTTGATGTTATGTTTTTCTTTTTTACTCAGTGAATGTTATTGTACCAAGTACTGTAGTATTAATAATGAAAAGATGAATAAAGTAGATCTGTAAATTCAATGTTGTTGTTTGCTATAAGTGTACAAAGAGAGCACCTTTCAACATTCACCAAAATGCTCGCAATAAAGTGTACTTTACCCTATCATCTACACTGCCACTTTTCAGAATGAAAACTAACTAGTATATATTAACAATTATACTCTTTAAAATGAAGAATTCTGCACTAGAAATCAATTACACTAAGAATAATATCTTACCTCCTTGATACGATCTGGTGTTTTGAGCAGTGCTGCTCCCATACCTCCTTGCAATGAGAAATCCTTAGGACAGCCCATATTGATATCGATTCCCGATATGTCTTTCTCACTATAGTAGAGGTAAAGAGTCAAATAAATTAAGTAAAAAAAGAAAGGGATCATAAATTAGAGACCACTGACATTACTACGATACACAATTTGCTGATGTTGATTATGAACAGCCATTATAAAAATTAAAGACAACTGCACGGAAATAACCACTGAATATTGAAGGAGAATTAAGGTTTGGAGTTTCATGGTTGTTCAAGCATGATATCCATTCACTGTGGTAGACATAATGAAACTCTCGGTAGTCAGATGAAAATATGGTCTTAAAAATGCTGCTATCTTGGCTTTCATTGAATATTATGACTCAGTAGTTGGATGAAAATATGGTCTTAAAAATGCTGCCATCTTGGCTTTCATTGAATTTTATGACTCCACATGTTTGCGAGAAGGTAGAGGAAGAAATATTCTTTCAGATACTTAAAATGTTATTTTATGTTATTGAAAGAATTATTTTCGCCAAATCCAGGAAATGTTCTATTGCGGCTTATTGTTAATTTTGTAGTAAGTGGTAACATTTGTGTTTTATTGTACTCACAGCATCTTCGCAACCTTCAGTGCTCGCTGGGCATCCGCTGTTCCCATCTGGAACACTAGTCGATCTGTTTCTTTTGAACAGGTACGGAAGACTACCACATCATCCTTTGATATGTAATCAACAGTTCCAAGAACATCTTTATCAAAGAAAAGGTCAAGGAAAGGGTCAATAAAAATGACAAGTGCGACCATGTTTAGTTTAAATCGATTTTCACAATTCTAATGATCAAATTGAAAGTCAACACAAACATCAAATGATAATTTATGCAATGGCAGATTCAGGAGGGGACGCATTAACAAATTTAGAAATAGAGGGGGCGCAGACGATAATTTTCTTAGATTTAGCTATATTAATGTTCAATGGACAATCTAATATAGAGAGGCATGCATTCCTCAAACTCCCGACTGGATCTGCCACTGATAATAGTACAAATCATGTGTAAGAATTATATTACAAGTATAACCATGTGTCGTAAGTACTATATCTTACAAAAGGAGAGTATTCACTTGTTCATACACTTTATGATTACCCCCTCATTAGTCCGAAATATATCATCCAAGCTCCAAAGGCATAGAACTACATACTGCATGACGTGGATTTTCATGTTCACCCCAACATATGAAACCTCTTTTTCATTTGCTGAATTAGTTGAAGTATAAGAGGGCTTTGTCAAGGGTATTATTAGTGCTGTGAGTGACAGGTCATTAGTCTGACACGACATGGTCATAATATTATTCAAATTGAAAAAAAAAAAATTTCATTACCATTCACTTTTCTCCTGCAAGTGAGCATTTTGAAATCGATCAATTCCTGTAAGAGAAATTGAAACAGAAATGATTTACATGTATGATGATAGATCCAGTTATTTCCTTCCCTACTGCAACCTCCCCCCCCCCTCTTTGGGCAATAATACACTTAAAAGCATTATGGTACAAACACAATAGTGCTACAGTCACAAGTACCGTTACGAACACCGTACAAATGATTTCATACCATTTATTGCCATGTATAAAATTGTTTGTATGGTGTTCATAAACTAAATGTATTTGTGCCCATAGCATTACTTTGAGGTATTTTATTAATTGCTTAAAGGTCAAGTCCACCTCAGAAAAATGTTGATTTGAAACAATAGAGAAAAATCAGACAAGCAAAATGCTGAAAATCTCATCAAAAGCAGATGTAAAATAAGAAAGTTATGACATTTCAAAGTTTCGCTTATTTTCAACAAAATAGTTATATGAACGAGCCAGTTACATCCAAATGAGAGAGTCGATGATGTATTCACTCACTATTTCTTTGTTTTTTTATTGTTTGAATTATACAATATTTCAATTTTTACGAATTTGACGATTAGGACCTCCTTGCCTGAAGCACAATATGTTAAAATAATGAAATTCCACGTGTTCAGGGAGGAATGAAACTTCATTTCACATGACAATGGTGAGAAAATGAAAACATTTCATACTTCACATAATAAAATACAAAGGAAATAGTGAGTGATGTCATCAACTCTTTTACGGATGTAACTGGCTCGTTCATATAACTATTTTGTTGAAAATAAGCGAAACTTTAAAATGCCATAACTTTCTTATTTTAAATCCGATTTTGATGAAATTTTCAGTGTTATGCTTGTTGAATTTTTCTCATTTTATAAATCAAGTTTTTGTTGGGGTGGACTTGTCCTTTAATTCACTCCTGTGTTTCTTGTTATTAATGTATTTATCATCTCTCTATTTTATTTTATCTTTCTGCTTTGAATAGCATTTTATACTTCACAAAGAGCTAATGATTATACATAACTCTGGTTATTTGGCAGCGAAGTAGTGGGGAAGTACTGCGGTATTAAAGAAGGGAAGCACATCTGTTTGCACTTCAAGGAATCAAAATATTTACATGTGTAACTACTAACTAGAGATATACAGAACCACACTCTGTCCTTCTAAACTTTTATGTACATGTATAAAATGGGATAGGCACTTCTCGCATTGTTTATTATTTTATCCTTAAAGGCATATACATGTATACACATCCTAACATCCAGAATCTGTGTATTGTCAGATACATACCTCGCAGTATACAATGTCGGCACCATATTCCAATGCCAATAGTCTTGTAGGGAGAGTGCCTATCCTCACCATCGGAGCTAGGATCACTTTGTTGGCATAGTTCAGCCTAGAACCCATCCTGCAGTAAGATAAGTAGAAAATCAAATGGAACATTAAAAGCAGGGAAAAATTCACATGGGGGCTAGGGGCAATCTAGCCACCAAAATACCTGACAGAGCCCTGGAAAACAAAAAAGGAGCCCTGAAAATCCCCATTCATCTCAATGTTAAATCTTACCAAATGATGTACAAGTAGATTCAGGCATTAAGTTGTGAACTGAAAAGTAGCCACGCGACTGACTAAAACAACACCAATCAAGAGAAGGCGGTTGGAATTATGGTTTAAAGCGGTAAATAGGTTTTTAACTAGATTGCAAGATCTTGATCTATATATGGCTAGTGTTCCATCTATCTTTATTTCCTATCTTTTTCCTGAACCTTTCTCTTACTTTCCTTCTTTATTAAATTTCTTTTTATTATTTCCTTCATTCTTTCTTTCCTTATTCTTTGCTTCCTTCTCCCTTCCTCTACTTTTTCTTTTTGGTCCTTCCCTCCTTTCATTATTTTCTCTCTTTTTTTTTCCTTCTCTCCTCCCTTCATTCTTTCCTCCTTTCTTTCATTCTTTCATTTTGTTCCTCTAATTCTTTTCCTTCATTATTTCTTTCCCTATCTTTCTTCCTTCCTTCCTGATTTTCTTCTTTCTTTCAAAGAATGAAGGGAAAGTTTTTCTTTCCTTCATTCTTTTTTCCTCCTCCTTTTTTCTTACTTTCTTTTTACCTTTCTCTCCTTTATTTTGTCTTTCACATATTATTTATTCATCTTCCATTCCTTTCTTTCTTTCAATATTTATTTCAAAGAATGATGGAAACCTTTTTCTCTCTTTTATTCTATCTTTCATCCTTCTTTTATTCTAACTTTGTTTACTTTTTCTTCATTTTCCCTGTCAATTTTTTCTTTCTTCTCAATTCATCTCTTCTCTTTCATCTTTTCTTTCTCTCCTTCATTCTTTCGTTCAACCTCCCTTCCAATTCTTTATATTTTTTTCACAAGTCTAACACTGCATGTGTAGCCTTCTTTGTTGATCTTTTTTGTCGATTTCATTTTGTGAAATCTGGTCACCCTGGGTATGGTATGGTTACCTCAAGCCAACAAGGAGTTCCTCAAATGTATTAATAATTCGCTGTCGATTTCAAAACATCGCATGAGCCATGCGCAAGGGTTCGAGCTCAGACCCTCGTGCATGGTGCATGCAATGTCTTCTAAATCACCAATTTTGAGACTGATAGAAGCATTGAAAAGAAGTAAAACTTTGCGTAAAGTAGAAATATTAGTTTGTTTTCAAAGATGATGTTCCATGAATTTTATATTTTCCTCCTATAGAATCCCACCTTTGTCACTCGGAATATCAGAGCAAGTTCACAGGCTCAAAGTTCAGGTAGGTGGAGCGTAATGTAGCGGTAGTGAAGTGGAGCCTGCACGAACATCGCTTGAGGTAGGCCCCCGCCGGGGGTAGGCCCAAGGCTATGGTGAACTGCAGACATTTTGATGAATTTTTTTTTTTACCAATTCAGTTGACTTTATACTTTGTAGCCGGTATTTGTCTATTCATGGTGGAACTTTGATGAAGTGGAAAGAGCTACAGCTCCATATGCACCCCCACCAAAAATAACAAAAGATTGTCGAGACTTCCGGTTCTTCACTTCAGATTTTTCTTTCATTTTTTAGTTGCTTAACTCAGGACTCAAACTCACTTCGTTTTATCTGCAATCACGACCTTTCCCGCTATGCTAGAGAGATACCGCAAGGGGTATTTAAACGATAATTACCAATACTTTGACTAGTCTTGACTCACAGACCCTTTATAAAACGATGTCTATGGACAATTACACGCACTAGTTCCTGCTTGAAATTTGACGGAATAAAGCCATATTTTTTGCCAAAATATTTTGGGTATTTCCACTCCGCCATAGGGCTAGTAATATATTATTCTGAACCTCCTCCATGTTTTTATTTTCAATTTTAATTGGGGTGCATATGGAACTCTTACCGATGAATTTCAGGACAATATTATAGTGTATGAGTTATGAAGTGTTGCCTTGGGCTTGGGTCACTCACACATTGTACGAGGTTAGTATATATACTTGGGTATGGTTATACGGGCAGTACCACACCAGACCAAAAGCTTCGGTCTCTGTTATGTTGGTTGTTCAGCTGAACTCCATTGGCTTCACTCACCAAATACAGAGACCAAAGTAATCTTGGTATTGAAAGGTCTTTTTAAGGGCTTTCAAGTGATACCAAATTTATTCATATTTGATGATTTTCATTTTTTTGGTCACATACCTACAAGTCCCCTAATGGTAGAGCTCTGCACGATAGCTAACCCAGGGAACTTACGTGTAAGGCATACTCACCTGACAAGCGTGAAGTATGGTCAAAATAATTCTCCAAATAAATAGTTAAGACAGAAATCAAGCACTTAGGCCTACGATTATATGGATGAAGGTCTAACGAGTGGCAGTTTCCTGACATCTGGGGACAAACTGGAACCTCAAAAAAAAAAAAAGACAAGTTCTCCCCTTCTACCCCAGTCTCGATCGGCTATTTTGTTACGATTCATAACAAAAATGGCCGATCGAGACGGGGGTAGGAGAGAACTTTTCGGTTTTTTGAGGTTCCAGTTTGTGCCCAGATGTCAGGAAGCTTCATCCATTATAATCGTGGTAAGTGCTTGATTTCTGTTTTAACTATTTATTTCGGAGAATTATTTTGACCATACTTCACGCTTGTCAGGTTTGAGTATGCCAAATTACACTTAAGGTCCTGGGCTCCTGCTCGCATAGACCAAAAGCTTCGGTCTCTGTTTTGTTGGTTGTTCAGTTGAACTCCGTTGGCTTCACTCGCCAAATACAGAGACCGAAGTTCTAGCGCGTTCTGTACAGGGGACTCAATGGCCATTATGTTTATGTACTTAAGGTCGGATAAAACGGGGAAGTGAATTTGCGCGACAGCCGAGGTAAGTCACAGTTTTTGTTCCTTTTAATTTGATTTTTCTCCGTTTTTGGGCAATTAATGCCAAGAGGGAATATAAATTTGCATTTTGGTCGCGTTAATTTTCAAAATTTTTATTCATTAAAGACAAAAATTGAAGAGCCCCGACGGGGGAATTTTTCATTGCAAGTCCCCTAATTAATGGTGGCTGCACAATAGCGAGCCGTCTGTGTACGAGGAGAAATAATTTTTTTTTTTTAAATGTAAAAAACTCCTCGAAACGACGGCTGCCAGCTGTCTATACCACACTCTGTCTGAAGCACGAAAGTCGGCGCTACTGCGCTTTCGCACCGCTCTTGTAGAACGCCACGAGCATACCAACAGCTCGGCTCGGCCTTCCCACGCAGCTGGCCCCGGCGCCGCGCCGGTGCGTAGCTTTCGGAACACTGCCATTTAATTTCGCAGTGAGATGCGAAAGCGCCATTTAGCGCCTGAATCAATAGGTAGAACAAAGTGTAAAAATTCTGACAGACTTTTCAATTTCAGTCATGATAATCTAAAGTAAAGAATGAAACGCCTCTACCTACCTTCCTGTTTTTAGTTAATTTAAACTTCAACCAGGCTTCGACGCAGATGTGAATGGATGTCTGCACAACAAACACGCACGTGTACGAGTACGACCGGACCGTGTTGAATTGTCTGTCTCGATCGTCTGCGCTGCATGCATCCAGTATCTGACGGCATGCATGCCATAATAGTCAAGGGGGGGGGGGGCGGGGGCAGAGAGCGATACATTCTTGTGATAATTAAATATCATTTGTCTTTTTTCCTTCTTACTCTCCTCCTTCTGCACCCCATCACCCCTTCCGTTCTCTCCCCCTTCCAAATTTCCCTTTCTTCTTCTTTTAAAATTGTCTGTTTATTTTTCTTTTAGGCCTATATCCTGTTTCATTTTGGTAATTATTTTCATTTGGGTAATTTTTTATTTGGGTAATTTTTTATTTGGGTAATTTTTATACCACTCAAATTTGTTATATCTTTCATGTTCTTTGTACATGTTTTTTTAATGTAGGCCTACTCTCGAATGGCTTAATTGTGTTTATATATATTAATCAAATGCTGATTTGTAAATTGTTGTATAATGTACTATACAGGGGCCGCGCGGAAGAGTGGGCGGGGGGGGGGGGGGCTTTTCAGCCCCGCCCACTTTTTTCCTAAAACCATGTACAAAAAAATTACCATACAATTGTGATTTTTTGCATGGTCAGCCCCCCAACCGTTGAAAACTGTTCCGCGGTCCCTGCTATATAGGCCTATGGACCTTGATACCCAGAACTGGCAGGGTTGTTGAGGATAAACTTTCAGATAACTTACAAACTTTCACCCGCCCCCCCCCCCCCCAGAAAAAATAGAGGCAATACCTGTAATTTATCGGTAAAAATAATCATCCAGTTTGTCATATTTTAGTATCATGAAATAATTTTCTCAGGCTAATTCTGGAAGGCTATGCAGCTTCGAATTAAAGGGATGCTCCAGGCTGAAGATATTTATATCTCAATAAATATAGTAAAATTTACAAAACAAAAATGCTGAAAATTTGATCAAAGTCGGATAACAAATAAAAGAGTTATTGAATTTTAAAGATTTGCATTATTCCGGTGATACAGTCTTTCATTAGGTGGGCTAATGATGTCATACCCCCACTAGTTCTTAATCTATTGTATTTCATTATACGAAATTAGGCTTATTCAAACATTTTCTACCAAGAACTAAGACAATTGGATTAACTCCTGATTAAGTGCATAGTTATTTATTGCCGCAACTTATTTTAACATAATGGAAATCGACCGAAATCAACTTTTCATGTCTTGAAAATCAACCCAGTTGATCTTCATCTAGGGGTGAACATGAGAAAATGGGGACGGGGTCTCAGACTAAGTTGTCCCGAAACGTCGTAAGGGGTGCATCGACGAAAATATACCCCGTGCTATAATGGCCAACTATTTCACTTTTGTGGCCGGGGGCTGGTAATAAATTCAAATTTTAATTTCTCTCTTCCTCTTCTCTCCTCTTTCCCTCCGTTCTTTAAGAGGAAAGAAGAAAGGGCCGTGTTGTGTCATTGGTTTTTTTGCAGATTCTCGTATTCTTCCCCCCCCCCCCAGTAAGTCACTTTCCGGGGCTATGTTTGGCCGGATCATGCAGCTGCATGTAGCGGGTCTGAAAAATGCATTTTTGTGACAATTGCGGGTGATGTGGCAATCTTTTCTCTTTTTTGTGCAATTTCCTGTATTTTATTTCCTAATCTTTCTTTCACTGAAAATGAAAGCACGACTGGACCCGTTTATGAATTACCTTGATGTATGTAAACTTATTTGAGTATGAATTTTGTCAGTTTATATTTAAATAGTTATTTAATTGCTGTTTGTTGTAAATGTCACTGGAAGAATCAATAATGATACTTTAAAACAAAACAAAACAATTGGTGATGACAGTGCCTCATCAGGCACGCCACTGCAGAATTTATTTATCTTTTAAAAGAAAAATATAATATGCAACAAAATATGAAATTAATTCAGGAAGAAAAATATATGCAACAAATATGAAATGTAACAGGACCAAAAAATTCAACTCATGGATTTAGTCACTGGTTCGAGTTAAGATGAGAGTGATGAAAGATGTGATTATGCCTTATAAGCACAAACAGATTTTGGGAGATTATCAATCGGACTCCGACCTATGGATTCAGAATAAAAAAAATATATCACCTATTTTTTTTTTAAGTAGAAACAAGTTAAAGTGTATCTATAAAATATTGACTTTCTTGCCTAATAGTATTTAGTTCGAGCCATACTGCTTCTAAACTTTCATAATTGAGGTTGGATCTGATGATGCTGAAAGATATATTATTGCATATACAAACGCCCCTCCGCGTTTATTAGACCTGTACATCGGGTGATATCGTAATTATCATTTTTAACAGTATCATAACTAATGAGGTTATGCAGCCAGCCAGGTTTCTGATTTGCAAAGATTGCCAAATTTAGATTTAGTCAGTAAAAATCTTATTTTAAATGTTTATGATGCTCCGGCAATTTATATGGCTAATTTTCAAACCCTTATCAAGACATTTCCTGTGCAACTCATATTCATGGTTATCACTCTTTGGTTCATATTGACTGATTCCATCATCTTTACACTGTTAGGTACATTCACATTCAATTCGCAACTACATGTCACGATCATCACTGTGTGTTTGATCTGACCACATTTACACTTTTAAGATCATCACATTGTAGATCAGATTCACTATTATCATGATCATCACTTTGTACTTGACTGATTTCATCACCTTTACACTGTAAAGTATATTTTCAAAACATTGGCTGAGAAGCAATGTTACTATGGTAACTGTTGTATAAAACAGGGCTTGTCGAATCAAACGTCCGACAATTCAGTTCATGAAACACAACCCTATGGGACTCATGCGCAATAATTATTTACTAACCATGCAGCGATTTATTGGCGATCTTGAAAATGTGTCAACATTTATGAGGTAATGAGGAGTAAAAACAAGCACAAGATAAATGTATTGCTGTTGAAGTGCTTTTTTAACAAAAATGTAAAATCCTATTTAGGTATGCTGAAGGTATGACAACTCAAACAACGTCACAGGTCTTCAGCATAGGCCAAAGTATCTCATGTCACAAAATCCCCCCCCCCCAAAAAAAATCGATTTACACATGTTTAACCAGGTGTAAACATGTCTTATGTAAGAGGCTTCCTTTCGAAACGTTCGTGTTCAAACAGCTAGGCCCGTTCTACAGTGCGTATCAAAAAAAGTTTACACTTTGAAAACGTCCTGTAAAATTATACATTTGTAATATCCTGAAGATTTTTCCACATTTTAACATTGGTACAGATCCATTTAAGCAAATGACGATATAACTATCGAAAAATATTTCCGCTTGAGTGAGCACCACTTACTTTTGAAAAGTTAGTGAAAAACGATTTGCGCAGAACTTTGAATTAGCTATGCGAATAAAAGTAAACCTTTATCATGAAGAACACGTAGCATTTAGCAAGTAAAGTTGATATGAAGATATCTTTGACCTCTTTTAACTTGTTTCCTTGCCCAATACACTCCGAAGAGTGCATTGCGCCCCGCCCCACTCCCCCACACACCAAGGCCATCAAGACGATATTTGATTTACACTGAGCTGTGATTTACATAAAATGAATTAGGCTTGATTTTCATTTTGTTAATCATTGTCAAGCTTGGGAAAAGTGTGGAGAAACAAGTATTAAATGAAAAATTAAATGTCAACCCACTTTAAATAATCAAAACTTAGTGAAAAAGTGCTGGAGATGTCTGATGTAAACTTTTGTTCCGATTCAGTTATGTCATCAGATCCAGCTGGCACAAAAAGGGTAAAAGTTGTGCTTGAAATTTCAATTTGGGTGGCAAATTTGTTTAAAAATGCTTGAATGTATCTGTTTTATCTTAATTGACTAAAAGTGCATGGGAAATGTAGGAAAAATGTATGGCAGGGTAAGTTTGATTTCGCCCTTTCCCCTTGACACTGCGTGAAAACCAGAATTTCTGCGCAAACAGATTTCTGCGAGCTTTACAAAAATGGACAGTGCTCAGTCAAGTGTAAAATTCGGTCAAAACTTTTACTTTCATTGGATAGATGAGACCCAAACCCAAGATTATATGTGAAAAAATTACCCATATGTTGTATATTTTTTAATTCCCAGAGCTTTTTCAAAGTGTAAACTTTTTTTTGATACGCACCGTGCCAGCTGTATATTATATACAAATAAAGTCAATTTTAACAAGTGAAACACTGATAATTTTTTGGGCTGAAAATATAAAGTAAATTCAGGATGTATGATATTTTATGAAATTTTTCGTATTTAGCTTGTTTAATTCGGGTATTATGAAACGGTGACTTTTCAGCCAGGAGCGAAAAGGTTGTGGTGATTTGTGGATCATCATGCCTTTGCCAAAGCTTGTTCAAGATCTCTTATTAGGTCATCAGGATCTTCCACACCAACACTGAAAAAATAACAAGAAATTATATAAATGAATAATGAACGAAAATAAAGAGTATAGCAGTTAATAGTATATGGAAATATATTTTAACTTTTGATTATGACTGTCTGTCTTAAAAATCCACCTAATGAGATATCAAATATTGTAATACTAATAATATAAGTAAAAAGAAGAGCAATGAGCCAATATATAGTTTTAAACAAGAGATGGCGCTATACCTAATATGATCCGAAAGTTTATGCCATATCTTAAATCATTATGAGCAACTCATTGTAATGTTTTAAACGAGAGATGGCGCTATACAACTTTTAACACGAGCAGGAAATTGTTCATGCTTGAAGGACCAAATTAAAATGCACTCATGGGACCAGTGGCGCAGCCACTCCCTCCGAAATCATATTTCAGATTAAGGGATGAAATATAATTTACAGAAATAATAACTAAATGAAATTAAATCAAAATAAATCAATCATTAAGTGTAGATTAATGACCCTCCATATATTAAATTTGTTTGGGAATGAAATATTTCTTACACAAAATAAATAAAACTAAAAAGAACTAAATTAAATGAAATGAAATCAAATATAAAAAAATAAATAAATGCGGATGAAAAATGTAAAATACAACAAACACAAGTAAAATAAGCTTGAAGAAAAATCCGTATAGAGCTATTTTCAAAATGTGTATTTCATGCGTTTATCAAAATATATCTTTGTTTATTATTGTTTTGGGGGAATTTTTAAAAAATAAGTTCTGGAGAACGTTTCATGAACGTTGTAGGCACTGTCAAGTTGATTTTCTAAGCCAGTTACCAGAGCAACAGTCGAAAACCAGTGCTTCTTAGCCAATCAAATCCAAAGATTTCACTGTGATTGTCAGCTCTGACATGAAACCCGTGGTAAAATGTACATGAAACATAAACATATGAATTAAATGCAAATTAAAATAAAATAAAAATGAAGAATTGTGACAAGAGCAAGAGAGTTCAAATTTGCACAATAATGTCAAAGTCATAATGATAACAATTACAATAAAAATGAAGATGATAATGATATAATACAATAATAAACTAACTGTAATAATCAAGATAAGAATAACATCAACAATAATAATAATGATAATACATAATAACAACAACACAGATAATAATTATAATAATAATGATAAAATAACAAAGATAATATATAGATTGGATAGATGTGTGATGCAACAAATCCACTCCACATAAAGCTTGAGGTAGATGCTTTAACAATATGAACATCCAAACAGTAAAAAAAGTCTAGAATTATTCTAATCTCGTCGAAATCTATTTATTTGTTTCTGGATATATTTCTTATTCTTCATTTTCCATAATACCTTTCGTGTTCAGGCATGTATCAAAAGTGGTCTAGCGCCATCTCTCGTCTTATACATTACAACCGCTCACTACTCCATGCATAATACACGGTAATTGTAGCTGTATCAAGTAAACGGTATAGCGCCATCTTGTGTTGAATGCAAGAAAATTGAAAGTGAAGTAAATAAAGTACGTAGATTTAATTAACGGAGATCGCGAAAATTTTTTTTCTAACCTGAATCGAATCATTCCATCTGAGATACCACCTGCTTCCCTCTCCTCCTTTGACATAACCTCAGGACCGTGTGTCATCGATGCAGGATGCTCCATTAAGCTTTCTGTTCCTCCCAATGATGTAGCCATCAAAATCAGTTTGATGTTCTATGATCCGTGAAGAATTTAAGATGGATTAGATTTTCATATTAATATTATATCATTCATCAATGATGCATTTGAATTTCTTCCATATTGCATATTAAGGGTTATATATTTTTAATCAATTTAAAGATAAAAAAAATCGAATATCCGTATTTTAATCTTCGAAAGAGAAATCAGAAACAGAAATCCTTCGAAAATTTGTTATGGCCAATTTTTTCGTCGGCCCGGCAGCCGCTTTGCAGCGTCAGATTTTTTTTTTTTTTTGGGGGGGGGAGGGGGTGGGTCAATAGGTTAGATATTACTGACTATCAAATCAAAGACAAATGTAAAATAGGCCTTCATTAGAAATTATTCCATTCCAGTGAAATAGTTTTCTTGCTTTTGCACTCTTTTAAATGAAACAGAATTGTATTCAAAACTGTATCTGCTTTTGAAATATTATGTCATAAAAGGTTTTAAGTTTTATTTGATCATGATTTAATTTAATATGGAAATTGACTCATTCGATATAAACGAAAACTATGTCCAATATGCATTTAGCATTTTGCAAAAGAGTTGACAATTTAGCACGTCAATTTGATGTACCGTGAAAGGCCTGTAAATGGCCTTCTCGAAATGGAACACTGAGTCCATGTAGCTAAATCGAATAATCTAAAATCCATTTAACATTAACGTTTCATTCATATAAATCAACAGTGCAAAATGAAATAAAAAGTCTTGGAATAAACAATATTTATTCTATTTGATTATATACCTCCATGACGATCTTCCCCGCGGCTAAACCTCCTTTCATCTCAAAGTTGACCATACCACCAAATCCTTTCTTCATTTGTAATTTTGCTACGTCGTGCTGGGGATATGATTCAAGACCGGGATATCTTACACGAGAAACCTGAAAACAGACAATACATTTAACTTTTTTTCGTTCTTATAAGACAGTGCTAATCAAGAGCTGATTTACTGCACAGTTAAAAAAAATCATTTCATTTTTTTCTCATTTTGAATTCGAATAAGAGCTATTAAAGCTGATGAAAGAGTTTTCATTCGCTCATTTAGGGAACGTTTTTACATTTTACTTCACTGAATGTATTTGTTTGTAAATTTAAAAGAATTGCGCATCAATGTTCAATTCTTGATACTTACTGCTCAATACTAAATATTTGCATCTAAATTTGGAAAAATTGCCCCTTTATTTAAAGCTCTACTTGATCAATTAATTCTAGTTGTACACCAAATTGTATATACATGTATTTCATGTCTATTTATAGGTTATTTATTTTGTTTTTTTGTGCAAAATGTCGTTCATAAATTGCTTGATCTTATTAAACTATAATTATGTAATAATGATTGACCAACCTTAGGATGTGTTTCTAAATATCGTGCTATCTTGAAAGCGTTGCTACAATGTTTCTCCATTCTAAGTGGTAGGGTTCGGATCCCTCGAAGCAAGATGGACGCTGTGAAAGGACCCTAACACATGAACGAATATAAAGTTGTACTGAAAATATTATGTAAATGGAATACTAAAAATCACAGTTTTTTTGTGAAAAAATGACTGTTGTAGCAAAAAGACAAATAACTCTGTGGCAGACATATATGTCAATTTATTCAACTGGGTAAAAAACTCGATTTAAGCAATGTAGTGCAGAATTGTGAAAGAAATGCTGTATTATCAATCAATTCCTCATTTAAACGAGAAGAATCAAAATTATCATGGATAAACCATGGAGATAGATACTAACGTTCCATTGATGAATGCTTTCGAATCAAGATGATTAATCGACTCACCATTGTATTACCAATTTGCTTCTGGTATTCTGATAAAAACAAAAATAATTCCGGATCCTTTGTGCACATTGATCCTCCTAACAAGTCTCCATGTCCTCCTAAATATTTCGTACTGCAAACATTTCAAAGAAAAAAGATAACTGTCAAATCTCATGCCCAGGGGCGGATCGAAGGATTTTCGGAAGGGAGGGGGGCATTTTTTGCACAGGAAAAATTTGACATGACATATCATGACATATTCCTAAAATATTTGTTTGTGTCTTATAGGGGGGGGGGGGGTCATTGGGGTCATGTGCCCTGTAAGGATCCGCCAGTGCTCATAACCCCCCTTTTTTGGTAATGGTCATATGTTTTAACTCTCTCTATAACGGAGACAAATTAAAGCGTCAAACAGCAGGTTTTGTAAAAGAAAAAAAGTACAGTATGAAATTACGATCATTACCCCACTCTCAAGTCAAGTCACCCACTAACATGGATTTGAATAAAGAGACAAATCAAACAAGCCGACTGATCAAAACTCGTCGAAATTGGATGTAAAATAAGAAAGTTAAAGCAAGTTTCGCTTATAAAACAATATACGCAAAACACAGAAAATGCAAATGAAAGATGATGTCACTAGCTTGATATTTCTTTTGCTCTTTCTTCTTAAATTATAAAATATTTCAATTGTGGCCGATTTACAATAAGGAAGCATCTTTAGGAACAATAATAGGATGCAACATTGCTAGTGTCATGTTAGAAAAAATATGTCATATTTCCTAAAAGTAATAGTGAGTGGTTGATGTCATTGGTTCCAACCTTTGCATACTGACCAGGATGTGTATAAATGTTTTCTTAGCTTAATCGAATCTTAAAAACGTCATAACTTTCTTTTTGCTTTTTTATTGAAGTAAAACTTCATAACTTTCTTGTTTTCCATCCTATTTTTCATGAAATTATCATCGTTATGCTAGTTTGGACTAGTCCTTTCATAAGATAGATTAAGAAAGAGGCAAAGAGAGGTGGAGAGAAAGAGAGAGAGAGAGGGGGGGGGTGCCATTTAGGAGTGTTATGGAGCAATCTAAAAAACGAAGAGCGACGAAGAGCTAATTTAGCTGACTGCACTTCGGAGTGCCGATTTTTCTAGTTCAAATTTGAACTAGAAAAATCAGCACTCCGAAGTGCAGTCAATTTAAACTAGGAAAATCAGCACTCCAAAGTGCAGTCACTATACACGCTCTTTAAGAGCTAAATCAATTCTTCGTTTTTTAGAGTGAGAATGCATATTGCAGAGAGAGAGAGAGAGAGAAAAAAAAGCAGTCTATCGAGAAAAAAGTTGATACTATCATAAAGCTGATGATTTTATCATTTCAAGTAAACTATAAGAAAAGGAGAATAATTTGCTCCTCGCTCTTACCAGCTTTGAAATGAGATATCAACACCAAGACCAAGTGTGTCTTGTAGATATGGTGTGGCGAATGTTGAATCACACATGCTGATAGCCCCTGGAACAGACTTGGCAACATCTGCAAACGCTTTTAGATCGGTCAGGTTTAACGTAGGATTAGTAGGGGTCTCAGCGTAGAAGAGCTTGAGTCGATAAAGCAAAGAAAATGTAAGACGATTCATATATCTACCTGAATATTTCCTTCTGGTGTTTCAGAAAGATATGATACAAATTATTGACCTGACTATGTGCAGTTAAAAAATGCATCAAATTTAATCGTTTTGTTTTTCTTATTCAGAAATGGGGAATTTCACAGTATGAACTTCAGTTTCATTATAATTTCAAGGCTTATTTTTTGTGCAATTTGTGATAGATATTTTATTTGTCAAATACTTCAAATCAAAATTTAACTGAATGTATTTTTAAAATATCAATATGTTGCTCATTCGCATTATGATACAACATTCTGGATCTTGGAATTGTTTATTGAAGACTTATAGGTCTGGAATAAAACTTAAATTGAATTGACAACTACGCTTGTAAGAGTGACACATACTGTTATGACATACTGAGAGGTATTGTTATGTGTGATTTCACAGTAGTCTGCAAAATAGTCTTAGAAATAATGACCTTTGTGTTCGACTTGATTGCATTTTTGTAAGCGTCAATGTCCCCAGCCGGTACAAAGGTTGTTTCAACACCAAAATCCTTCAGCATGGAACTAAAGAATTTATAGGTTCCTCCAAACACTGGATCGGGTGCTACCTGTAACACAAAAGAATACGTATTGTTGTTATTTTTAACTGATCTGCTTGTATCCTCCTCTTGTTCATCTTGTTTTCGCACCCCCCCCCCCCCACAACCGTATTATATTTCATCAGAATAGTCAATATATCATGAGAGATTTTTTTCGGAACAGAATTGGAAGTAAAACATGACGTTATTGCTATCATTATCATCATTACGATGAATTTGTAGGGGAAAAGAAACACTTATAGGTCTTCACACGTCTGTTACGTTACATAATCATGTAAAACATTTTACACTTTGGGTAATCTGTCAAATTATATAACACAAATATGAAATAGATCATTAAGTGTTGATAGGTACTCCAAAGTCTAAAGTTTATGAGATAAATCATTCATGCAGTCATGCTGAGCAAACATATAGATATATTTTTCTCCAGAGTGTCACAAATGGCTCAAAGTGCCAAAATGAATTATGGGAACTGGGCACAATGCAAGTTACTGAATGAATTGAGTAATCCTAAAATGATGTGCTCTTTGCATTCATTAGTGACTTTCTTTTAAAATCCGTAATAAAACTGCGATGATATAATCCCCCATTGGCCTTCATGACAGACCAAACGACGACTAACAAAATGAAATCAAAATGTTTTTTTGGCAGTCCCTGTCCACTTATAAGGAAGATCATTTTTTGGCAGTCCCTGTCCACTTATAAGGAAGATCATTTTTTTGGCAGTCCCTGTCCACTTATAAGGAAGATCATTTTTTTTGGCAGTCCCTGTCCACTTATAAGGAAGATCATTTTTTGGCAGTCCCTGTCCACTTATAAGGAAGGTCATTTTTTTTTGGCAGTCCCTGTCCACCTTTAAGGAAGATCATTTTTTTGGCAGTCCCTGTCCACTTATAAGGAAGATCATTTTTTTTTGGCAGTCCCTGTCCACTTATAAGGAAGATCATTTTTTTGGCAGTCCCTGTCCACTTATAAGGAAGATCAATTTTTTGGCAGTCCCTGTCCACTTATAAGGAAGATCATCCTATGAAAGCGCCCCTAGATAAGAAATTATGATTCCTACCACGTGATCTCCCGTCTTGATAAGAGCAAGGACTGTAGTGGTGATAGCAGACATACCAGTTGAGAAAACAAGAGCTCCTATTCCTCCTTCAAGTTTGTTGATTGCATGGGCAGCATTGTCACAGGAATGGTTGCCATAGCGACCGTAAATATACCCATTCTGCACAGATTGTAAATCCATTGTGATAAATGCAAATTTTAAAGAACATGTAATCACCTTGAATTATTTAATAACAAATAATGATTAAAAGAGTGTGATAAAATTATTCAGAATGTATCTCTATCTTCTCATATATAGATTTCACTCACACAAATCGGACGATGAATCAATAGTCAAATCCAAAGCACCATATATTTTACTCTAAATTTCAGATGGAAAGGTATCCATTAAGTGGAAATATATTCGGAGCGAACGTGCAGAATATTCCATTCAGTATGCAATTCATAAAAAGAACAGTGATAGGGGGACGGGAGGTACAGATGAAAGGAAAAAAATAGATTGGGATTAAAGAGGAAAACAGGATACATAGATAATAATAATAATGTCAATATCAATCATAACAATATAAAAGGACGACGACGAAGACGACGCGACGATAAGGAAGTGGAGGGAGAAGGAGTAAATATGACAATCTAACCTTACTAAATTGCTGGTAATCTTCCACCTTTCCATGAAGTTCATAAGAACTTGACCAGCTAAGAGATGGAACGATGGGAGTAGTAGCCGTTGGTAGTCTAAGCTTCGTCTTAGCTGTTACCGCCAGAGTGTCTTTAGTGACACCATCATCATAGTCCTTAACATCCTCTAGTCGTCTGATGCGGTTCTCTGCGTCATCCAGTTTGACCTTGAAGTGTGAATCAACCCGTGGTCGTGTGATCTTCCCCTCTGACATTGTCAAGCGTAAAACGACGGGGATGTCCTCTAAAATTGTTCGGTAAGTTACTAAATGAAATATTTAGATAAAAAAAACATAAGAAGGGAACACCGGAATGAAAGTGAGGGGAAGGAAGAAAAAATAAAGGAAGAGAGGAAATCAAAGAAAGAAAGAAAAAACAAGTGGAATGCCTCTGGCGGTCTCACCTGCATCACGCGATTCAATATAGCAGCAGTGCTATCTTTTAAAACTACTATAACTCGCAAAAGATGTTCAGTGATACTTGGTTACTCTTATTTCCATGTTTTATGAACTAGACCAATACACTTACAGAGATATGATGGTAATTCAACAAATATATACCCCAACGTGGCCAAAGTTAATTGACCTCAGATGACCTTTGACCTTAATCATGTGACCCGAAGCTCGCATAGGATGTTCAGTGATACTTGATTACTATTATGTCCAAGTTTCATGAAGCAGATCCATAAATTTTTAAAGTTATGATGGTAATTCAACAGATACCCCCAATTCGGCCAAAGTTCATTGACCTTTGACCTTGGTCATGTGACCCAAAATGCGCACAGGATGTTCAGTGATACTTGAATACTCTTATGTCCAAGTTTTATGAATTAGACCAACATACTTTAAAGATTATGATGGTAATTCAACAAATACCCCAAATTTGGGGAAGTTCATTGACCCTAAATGACCTTTGACCGTGATCATATGACCTGAAACTTGCACAGGATGTTCATTAATGCTTGATTACTATTATGTCCAAGTTTCATGAATCAGATCCATAAACTTTTAAAGTTATGATGGTAATTCAACAGATACCCCCAATTCGGCCAAAGGTCATTGACTCTAAATGACCTTTGACCTTGGTCATGTGACGTGAAACTCGTGCAGGATGTTAAGTAATACTTCATTAACCTTATGTCCAAGTTTCATGAACTAGGTTCATATTTTTCCTAAGTTATGATGAAATTTCAAAAAACTTAACCTTAGGTTAAGATTTTGATGTTGATTCCCCCAACATGGTCTAAGTTCATTGACCCTAAATGACCTTTGATCCTGATCATGTGACATGAAACTCAGGCAGGATGTTCAGTAATACTTGATTAACCTTATGTTTCATGAACTAGGTCCATATACTTTCTAAGTTATGCTGTAAGATTTGGTGTTGACGCCGCCGCCGTCGGAAAAGCGGCGCCTACAGTCTCACTCTGCTATGCAGGTGAGACAAAATGAAGCATCAATTGAAATAACGTAAAGTGAAAGAATAAATACATTGCTTTGATGTATAGGCCTACATTAATTATGAAACCGAACCTCTCTTTCCTCGTATATAATCAATTATCGAACCTACATGTGCAGCAAAGTAAGATTATTCTCTTCGAAAATTAAGTTGTTTTTTTTAAGGTAAAGTATATATTTTATTATATTTACCCGAGCTGAGAATGTGAATCGTATTGTCCTCTCTTATGTGCCTCACTATGCCTGAATAATCGGTTGCATAAACATGATAAATAGGGAAACAAACCGGGCAGTGTTATAATGTGATTCCGAGCACAAGGGAAGGAAGTGCACTAAAGGATATACATCAATAGATATCAATCATTAACTGGTATCAGGGGCCGCGGAACTGGCGGGGCGGGGGGGGGGGTGGTTGGGGGGTCCAGCCCCCCCCCCACACACATTTTCAGTACCATTCCGCGGCCCCTGAATATACAGTGAGTCCTAGAAAAAAACGAAACCGAGATTAAGCGATGATTTATCATAACTTAATCACAAATACAATAGACAAATGACCTACCAATGTAAAGCTTAGAATCTCCTCTTTCATCTGATACTACTTAGATTATTCCTCGTTCACGCATGAGTGAGCGAAAACAATTTGAAGAAATGATACCAAAAACTCATTTGGCGGGGGGATCTGAAATTCAAAAAGAAAATCACATGCATAAAAAGTTCAGTATCTGCTCTTTAATTTGATACCTTAATAACAAAAAATGGCCAAGAAGTAAAAAAGTTATGTTCCCTCTAAACAATGCTTGTATTTACATAATTTTATCAAATTATAGTTTTCACCGGTTTCCCCATAGAAGCCATGGCATGGTTAACAAAAGACTTGATGCATGGCTGATCGTCAACAAAACGGAGTGTCGAGTGAATTTGAACGCTATAGCCTGTAAAACCTCTGCATTTTATGAAATTATTGGAATTCAAGCATTATTTCAAATAACCAGAACTTTGTGTTTTCATAATCATTTTCTGTAATTAAGGTATCAAATTAAAGAGCAAATATTGAACTTTTTGGAAATGGGGTTTTCTTTTTGGAAACCAGATACAACCCGCTAAATGACTTTTTGGTATCCCCTCTTCAAATTGTTTTTGCTTAGTCTTGCGTGAATGTGAATAATCTAAGTAATATTAAATGAAAGAAGAGATTCTAAGCTTTACAATGGTAGGTCATTTGTCTATTGTCTTCGTGATTAAGTTATGATAAATCACCGATGAATCTTGGTTTAGTTTTTTGTGGGACGCACTGTATAGTAGTTCAAGGCAATATGACTTTAAAGGCCTATTGTACATGTTGTATGTAAGAAATTTAAATGGCACCAAATGTCCAGAGAATCAAGAAATTTGATAGTTGATCATGAAGTTTTAAGTTTATTAATTTTTCCATTGAGCACTTTCTGAGTATGAAAAAAGTACTGCAAGATAAAATGATATAAAATCAAGACACAAAGATATTTCATCTGACATTAGAGTAATCAAATGACGAGTGTTATAGCACTTATACACAACAAAAAGTGTGGTTTTAACGGGTGTACATAGAGGACCACACCAGTTATTTTACACCGGTGTTAAATTGACAGTGTAAGTTTAACACCTATAGGTGTTATTTCAACACATGTTCTTACATTTACACTCTTTGGTGTTGTTTATTCTCTCGGGTGTAATTTGAACACCTCCGAGAGGGTGTGGTCTATTAACACCAATTGGTGTCAGTATTTAACAACGCAGTTTTTTTTACAGTGTACAGGCGCACTTGGATAAAGACTCGGTATACAAATATGGATGTAAACACTTATAATGCAAAATACCGTAGGAACCTACCAGGGGTAGTAAAATGAAACTATGAAAACGGACCCTTTGGAAAGGTTAACACCGACATAACAAGTAACTCACGCAGTTTTTCAGGGGTAAAACAGTGCCACCAAACATTAAAAGTAGTCAATCAAGTCCAAATTAAGTACATTCGATTTTACATCTCCCATATCACATTTTATCATCATACACTCTTAAAAAGAATTGGTCAAAATAACCAGCTGTTGCGTGTTGCGGAACATGTGTTGCTTGGCCTACGACCAACAACCAATGCTTGTGTATTTCTATCGCACAGTCATCTAAAGTTTGTATGCCTGGCGGCGGGGGGGGGGGGGCGTATGAACGGCCCTTCCACCCCCTTTTCAAGCCTTGCCAGCAGTTCCGTAGGATATTGTTTTCGCCCTTTTTCGTTCACCAACCCTTTCAGCCTCCTTCCCAAATACAGCCAATGAAGGCCCTCATTTCAGATGTCAGTTATTACTTCTAGTTCCAATTCACCCCATACCCCTCGTTTCATAATTACTGCAGTTCTTAAAGTATAGTTTCAGATTTTGGAGCTAGCCGCACGACCCCTAACCATTATTGTTAGGCCTTTATCTTGACCATTGTCTTTGATCAAGGTATCAAATTACAAAGCATATATTTTGAGACATGTGATTTTTTTTGAAAAGAGAGAGAAAGAAGAACTCATCGTATTTTATTTTATGTTATTATATATACTATATTACACAATTGTTCTTCAATAACTTTATCAAACATAATTTGCTTATTTGTTAAATGAAATAAATAATCCCGTTCAAGGGAATTAATGATACAAAAGCACCCAGTTTTCAAGTCAATATAGACCAAATATATTTCCTTGTACTTGATTTTTTTTTCGTATGAAGTAACATGTGCTTCTTTTTCGTGACTATTTAAAGTGATTGCCCCCTTTAAAGTATTAAAGGCGTTTCCAGTCCGTGATTGTGTTCGCATTGTAGTATTGGTAAAATATATCTGCTCTTCATGAATTCATTAATTCCTAACAACAGTTCTTAGAATGTCCCCTTTTCTGGTCTGAATATCAAAGAATTTCAGCTCGCACTTCGCGCTCGCATAATTTGGTGAGTGAAATACGTAGTCTTAATGAATTCCAACAAACAAGCCTTAGAATACCCCTCTTATAATTATTTTACCTCGCGCTTCGCGCTCGCAATATTTGATTAGCATGATTAGTGAGATACGTATACGTATCATGTTCATGATTACAAGGACTACACAAAATGCTTCGTGTGTTTAGGTGGAATTCTTGAAAAAAAAAAACAGCAAGCACTTGGCGCTCGAATTAGATGACCATGGTAAGATATAAGCTCCTAAAAAACGTTTGGAAATCTGATTTTGATCGATAATCCCTCCTCGGTTTTAGTTAATATCAATGTGTAAATATTATCAATGAATAGATAATTTAATTTTCTTTGAAGTAATACCCTACATGATACGATTATGGTTCACATGGGGATGCAGTGCCTTGAAATGTGGGGCAAGTTCAAATTTCAAAAGCTGCAAAATGACACAATATTGGAAGTCACTGTTCTTTTTTTCCGTGGTGATGAGTGAGTTTCTCAGCGATTTCTTGTTTCAAATTTAATGCACCTTAACATCAGCAATAACATAGAATCAAATACACCTCTGCACAAACAAACACAAAACAATCAAACATGCATGGGTATTTGAAACCACGACTCAAAGCCATGGTATCTCACAGAACCATATATATGTATACAAACCACAACAAAACATAAAAAATGAAGCAGGGGCTTAATTTGAATGGATTTTCATCTCTATTGACATACAAAAGAATCATGTTCTGTATTGACTCTCCATGACTATTTCTGCTCGTTTTGCAGCTTTTCAATTCAGACTTTTGAACCCTGCTCTTTTCGTGATGGCATGATCATAACAAACACGGTATCATTTTAAAGTGAATGAAATGATCTTTTGAATGATTTCAAAGCTTGGGTGCTCAGTGTGGTATAATAGTGCTAGAATTCAAGATCATTTTTTTTTTGAATAACTCAAATATATTGAAAGAGTGGACGTTTATAATTTTTTAGAATTTATATAGTCTAAATATATAAACAAAATCATGGTTACTTTCCTCCGTTATTTAGGGCTTTGTTTTGTAGCTCATGTATTTCAAACTGCTGGAGACTTCATTATGTGATATAATAGACGTCCTCTGACTCTTTTTTTAAATCAGTGCCTCTGATTTTTCTGTTCTCAGTAGCATTGTAGACAGTTGTAGCATGAGCGTGTTGGGGATGGGGATAAAAAGAAATTTGGCTTTGGATTAGACATTTTTACTTAACTTTTCCAAAAGACTTTTCTTTTTAAAAGCAAGATCTGTTACGAGTGTCAATTGCGTTCTTCAAAGGCCAAGTCCACCTCTGAAAAATGTTGATTTGAATCAATAGAGAAAAATCAGACAAGCACAATGCTGAAAATTTCATCAAAATTGGATGTAAAATAAGAATGTTATGACATTTCAAAGTTTCGGTTATTTTTAACAAAATAGTTATATGAACGAGCCAGTTACATCCAAATGAGAGATTTCTTTAGTTTTTTTATTGTTTGAATTATACAATATTTCAATATTTACGAATTTGATGATTAGGACCTCCTTGCCTGAAGCACAAAATGTTAAAATTATGAAATTCTACGTGTTCAGGGAGAAATGAAACTTTCATTTCACATGACAATGACGAGAAAATAAAAATATTTCATATAATAAAATACAAAAGAAATAGTGAGTGATGTCATCAGTTCCCTCATTTGCATACCCACCGAGATGTGCATATAACTGTTTTGTGAAATGAAGCGAAACTTTAAAATGTTTTTCTTATTTTACATCCGATTTTGATGAAATTTTCAGTGTTTTGCTTGTTGAATTTTTCTCTTTTTATTCAAATCAAGTTTTTGTTGGGGTGGACTTGTCCGTTAATTTGTAAATATAAGCTTTATGTTCAAGCTGAACCTATTTCTTATTTTTCCTTAATAATAATGTATCCGTATTCTTAAAATTTCCATCACTATGATTTTTTGTTCCTTATTCTTTATCATTCATGTTGTCTAACTTACTCTATTTCCACTCAGAGTATTATGTCATCATTAAAATGGCAGTATGTTTCATAAATATGCATTCTGAATAATGAACAATTTCCACGGTCCCCATGACCTTATATCTAACATTGTTATCACACTTCTCATATAAGTAGTCGTGTAGTTATAGTTGTAATTATCATGTTATTATAGTTTCCTCTGAACAAAAGTACTATTTAACATAAACAACTTGACTTCTACACACTTTTCCTGTCCTAAAAACCCCCCTACAAACACTCTTTATCTTTGTCATCTTCAGAAGCCTATTTAGACACAGCAGTGTTGGGCTCAATAACATGGTATATGTAATTGATCAATCACGTAATTACTTGCATTTTTTTTTTAGTAATTGTAATTGAAAAAGAATCTGACTTTAATCATTGTCAATTACTTTTCATTCAATTACTTTAAAATAAACTTGAATATCTAATTTAAGATTTTATTTCATGACCCTTTTCAAGTCAACTACTTCAGCATCAAAGAGAGTAACAGGCAGGATCCTTGCTATTTAACTTAAACTCTTCATCTTGTAAAGTTTCTCTGTTACTCAGAATTATGTTGAAATGGGTGGTACTTTGTACAGACTAAAATTGTCTTTTCTTGAAAGTAATTGAAAAAAGTAAATGGTAATTGTAATTTAAAAAAAAATGCAATTTAATTGAAAAGTAATTGAGCCCAATCCTGCTGACAAGGGAAATGTATTCCCCCTCTCTCTCTCTCATTTTTCACCGTTTCTCTTTCCCGTTTTCCACATAGTCTGCTGTGCAAACCCTTCACTCGAGTAAAGGGTCTGAATATGCAGCCTGTATTATGCCTTGTGTACTGGAGACCCTCTCGCTCACAGCAAATTTCTACATGTGCTAGTCTCTGCATCAAGGAGATCTACTTGTTTATCAAAGTTTTAACTGGGGTCTGTACATGCAGACCACATTCCACCCCCCTCTTTCTCTCCCTCTCCCTCCCCCTCTCCCCATATCTTTTCTTTGTTCCTTTATTCCGAAAAGTTTTCTTTTTAATGTCATGGCAATTGTATGGAAAGGTCTTCAGATAGTCTTGGAAATGTGCCTTACAAGCAACACAAAAAATGATAAAGTAACAACGTTATTACAGTCCATTGAAATTCAATTTATTGTCAAGATGTATAATTGTGCAGTAGAAAAAATAATACATACATATCATGTGATGAACATCTTTGGAAATGTAATAAGAAAACTTTTAAAGTAAAGTTAAGAATTTGATTCTTGGAATCATGATCAATTATCTATTTTAAAAGAATTCACTCTTTTAATAAGCTGCTCAGATACACATGTATATTAAAAACAAGAATAGAATAAAACATAATAGGATTAGTAGAATGAGCAATCAGAAACTAATAGAAAGCTGCATTTTATAATAACCATAACCCTAACAAATTAATATATCTATATATGCTATGCAGTAAAGCAATATTTCTACCTACTGTTTTTCCTTTCCCCTGATATTACAAGACACACATTGCACAAGCAAACTTGTAATTGTCTTTGAAAAAGTTATAAACATTTCAGTTACATGACAAGTCTCTTCACCTGAGTAACCCTTAAATCAGCTAAAACAAGGATGAAATTTTATTCAAAGCTCGGGAAATTCAGAAATTTATCTGTCCCACACAGCATTAATTAATATGTCATAGTCATCATACTGGTTATTCTACAAGAGACCAATGAAAAATGCCTGCATTTCTAACTAATTTTTGACAGAAAATATAAAAGAATACAAATACATATTTATATATATATTTATAAATATCTAACAAAATGGGAAGACAGTTAGGTGAAGTATATTTATCATTGCGTACATCAACCCTGGATCAAGCAAGCCCCCAAGATGTTGTCGAGGAGAACGAATGTCCATCGGGTTGGATGTAATTGCAAGTCAATAATACTCAAGAATGTCATCCCACCCCGAGATTATCATTCCTTAATGATTACTGGACAAGGGTGATCTCATCGAGTGCTGGCTTGCCAGTTCGTACCGTTGTTCGGAAACGAGGGGCAAGGCAGGCTAGCCCAATGAGTAGGAGGAGGATGGTGAGGACCAGAATGAAGCAACCTGCAAGGAAAGCCCAAGATATCAAGGTCTGCTTCCCGATGATCTCCTGAAGTTCGCTGGTCATCTGCTCATCAGTTAATGATTTCATCTCACCTGCAAATGAAATAGACGATTGATTGATTAAGTTTTTAACGACACTATCAACACGAGTATCAAACATTTTTCCCAAAATATCTACACTATATCCCCAAGATTTCCTCTTATCAAAAATAATATTAGCAAAATCAAAATGACCAATAATTTAAGATTATAACTATCAGGATAACTCCCTACACTCATGAAAGGTGAGTGAGAAAAAGAAGTATTATGTCATAAAGAGAGTATTAGTGGGAAATGATATTTCTGCCCTGATTGGAACAATGGAGAGAAAAAAATAACTCGATTGCTTTCATCTTTCAATTCAATTAAGGTGCATGGATGTGCATTCCTGCAAACAGACTGCACAGACTAGAAAATAAATGGAATACACGAGGCCGAATTGGAATTTAATTTAAAACATCCGTTTCATTTCAGATGGTTTCTGGAACATTGAGAATCTATTGACAATGCCCATCAATAACAATGTACAGCTTAAAAGGTAGTCCATAATTTGTGAACTAAGAAAGCAGATCATCCTAAGATTCAAAGCTGACAAACAACTTCAGATATGTCGTTTGTCCAAAATCTAGGATGACACTGTTTTGATTCATTGATTTTCGACAAAGGCTGCTTTGTCATAAAGGGCTTTTGACAAGAGATTCTAAAAGTTCCAAAAGGCGTCTGCAGAAAGGTTGTGTAAACTCCCTACTCCTAAATTGAGGACAAAAGGTATCTCTATCTGAAAACAAAATTGTTTTATGCCTGCACTTTGATAGGTTTCAAGGGCAGTAGGGCATAATCCAGAGTACTTGTATTATGTTTTCATGGTTTTCATTTGAATTATCACTTTCTCATGGGAACAAAATAAATAAATCTATTACACAAACAGAGTCAAAACAGCATTGATTTCTTCGGTTTATTGGCAAAACTACATTCCTTGCTTAAACCACAAGGGCTTTCTCTGCCATGCCAGGATAATCATTGATGAATAGAGTACTATTGTCAGTGGCAAATCAATTCAGTATTTTGAAGCTTACACAGTTAAGATTCTTACTTTTTTCACAATATTTTCCGCTGTATCCAGCTGCACAGTCACAGACAAAAGAAAGGGTGCTTCCTCTAGGAGTGTGTCGGCATGTTCCATTGCTACCACAGGGGTTGGGTTGGCATGGGTCGAGGACAACAATTTCTGTGAATGTCATTGAAAAATCGTCATGAAACTTTCAGCTTTGTCTTTGGAAATGAAAAATTGATAAATATAAAAACAAATAAGCTCAAGTAACCACACATGTACCACACCTGTATCATCATCTTCACCCTCACTTGGATCTTTATATACATCTTTAACCTCACCTTCATTAATATTTGACAAAAGATAAAAAGAGCAAGATAGCTAAAATACCTTGCACAAGGGCCATGCCAGGAATCAAACCCCAGACTTCCATGGTGAGGTCAGGCACCTAAGAACACTTCACCCTGCCAACATCTTCATACATATCGCCACCCACACCTTCATGCATATCCTCATCCTCACATATATTTTCATTGTGAACATAACCAACACATACCCTCCACTCATCAAAACCCTCCTCCTCACCCTCATCATCACCTGCACCTTCACACATATCCTCCACACTCATCAAAACCCTCACCCACATCGTCACCCACACCTTCACACATATCCTCCACACTCACCAATACCCTCCTCCTCACCTTTATCATCACCCACACCTTCACACATATCCTCCACACTCACCAACACCCACATCGTCACCCACACCTTCACACATATCCTCCACACTCATCAAAACCCTCCTCACCCACATCATCACCCACACCTTCACACATATCCTCCACACTCATCAAAACCCTCACCCACACCTTCACCTATATCCTCCACACTCACCAATACCCTCCTCCTCACCTTTATCATCACCCACACCTTCACACATATCCTCCACACTCATCAAAACCCTCCTCCTCACCCACATCATCACCCAAACCTTCACCCACATGTTCGATCATCACCTCATCCTCACATTTATCTTAATCCTCACTGACATCCTCATACTAAAACTATCGAACAAGCAACAAAGTTTATTTCTTTCTCTTCTAATCTATCTCTGTATGTTCCACAAATTGTAATTAACAGAACTCACCATTCTCACAGATAGGTCCATAAAATCCTGGTTTACAGAAACATATGTTGTTATCATTGTGATCCCTCTTACATACGCCGTCATTCAGGCAAGGGCAATCTCCTGAAATTAAATATTTGATAAAGAATTTTCATTTCAATTTCATTGAGTTCACATTGCCAATAATGTCATCAGGACAGAATTGCATGCAATGTTGGAGGGTAAATGTATGAAAGTTCCAAGAAAGTCTTAATACATATACATGATTATATTTGTTGTAATTAATGGTCTGTATAATTTGAATAGCAAACCAATGCACTTACTTGTGTAATGTACACAAACATTTTTCTCATTAAAATATTTCTATCATAAGCATCACATTAAAAAACAGTCTGTTTGCATAGATCAAAAAATATTTTACCTGCATTCATATCAAGTGATAAAGAGCAAAAACAGACAGTTGAGTAAAGTCCCTTGATTGAAGTACTGCAATGATTAAAGCGTAAGGTGTAAAAAACCCATAGAGTCTTACCAGAGAGAGAAACTGCTACTTTTTAATACAATTATTCATCCATCATTAAAATGTACCAGGGCCCCCATTAAAAAAACTTGCTTTCTATAAATATTCATGGAAATCAATGACTACTTTCCTCTTAACCAATCACATGGCAGGATTTCAGTAGCTTGTAAAATTCCATTAATGACATGTTTGATAAAAAAGGGCCTAGAACTACATCAACACTTACCAGTCATAGAAATATCCTCTGCCTCCCTACGCCTTCTGCCAACAGCTGTAGAAACGAAAAACAAGAAATGAATTTACTTCTGTTTCATAATTGCTTTAGGTTTCCCACTTCTAAATGTCACTTTAAAAGAACATAATATGACTTTGGAATTTGAGAAAATATAAAGCAATTTTTTCAATATATTTAACTAAGCCTAAGATTTAACATTCATTTTACGACTTAGTCTACAGGAAAAAAGACATCCATTTCATCAGCATGTGAATAACCATCTTCAATGAGTTAATTTACAAAGATGATGGAATGCAATGTATTCTAACTAAAATTCAAAATGATTTTTACATACTATATCTCTAGTGAAATCGCAAATTGAATTTCATATACATATCCAAAGAAAAGTGAAATGAAATGCAGTCTTCTGGTAGATTAGAAACAGTTAACAACTGGGGTGCAGAAAGGCCTAATATCAAACTCAAACTTTGTAGAAGGTAGAAGGGAATGAATTGAAACAGCAATATCACAACATATGAAGACACGGAAAGTAGAGAAATTGGACAAAAAAGTTCAAGAATGCAGAATAAGCAGGAAAAGAGATGAACGACTTAGAAAATTGTGCATGATGTATTGAAGGCATCCCAAAGTACATGTGTGACTGAATTGAGTACTTTAGTACATTTATGAAAGGAAAATATTGGGAGGTGGGCATCATACTAACAGGGATGATGGGGGAATTATTGCTCCTGAATCTGAATCATGCATTCCTTTTTGTTGCTTGATTAGAGGATTGTGATTGTTTTCAATCACAACCATAAAATGCAATTAAAAACAAAAGTTGAAATTATTATCATACGCTTATAAACAACAATATCAGAGTAAGATCGCTTTTTGACGCATGCACTGCAAGACAAATATATACATTTCATCTAATATTTCTCAAAACATTTCCTCTGAAAATACTTAAACCTTTTTGTTTGTTTAGTGCAGTATTCTTATTGCAGAGTGCTTGTATGGGCAATTAACAGTTCATATCGCTTTGAAATAAACTGTTCCTATTTTACATGCTTCAGCTTGTTGTTGACTATATTGGTACATGGGCACTACCAGTGATAAATGTATAGTTTACAGACCTTGTGCTAATATAATCTCAACATTTTGAATATCATCCCATTTCAAAATAATGATTTTCCATCACCACAGGGTTTTCCTTATGTTATCTTTAATCATATGTTGGGAAGGGAATATATATAAAAATACAGAAAAACAGGTACATACTGAGAGCTGTCAGATAGGAAGGGGAGAGAGAAAAAAAGGAGACACAGAAATGAAAAGTGAGAAAATGCTGTTCTCGACATATCAAACAAAAGAAATGAAAAAATTATTGCTTTGCTCATTTAAAGACATTTGTGAAGCACATAACTATTTGAACACCGGGCAAGCAGTATGTGATATAAAATTGAAATGTCATCTCGACAGTCATATGAAAAAATTGGATACTGTTCTTGACACAGCAGATGTAATTTGCTGGATTACAAATGTCATTTTGAATCAGATTCCTAGTAAATAGAAAGATGCCAGTCTGAAGAAAATACACAACTGACAGACTATCAGAAAAACACTACTTGTTTCAAGTGTCAGGAAAAAAGAAATCTTATGAAAGTACTGGTAAACACAAACCAGCAATGTTTTTTGAAGAATCTGATAATAAATGTGCTTCAAAGAAAACAAATCAGAATTTAAAGAGAAAACTTAAGTGGAAAAAAGAACTGAAGGGATAGGGAAGCACTGCACCCACATTCAAGCAACCTGCAATAAAGACTGCATTTCAACCAGTTTTGGGTTTTATTATTTTACAATTTTGGTACTATCGTATCAACAGCGCACCTTGTGGTAAGCAGAGGTACGTGTCAGCACTGTAGAAGCATTGTTCATCTACCGGACAAGGGTTGCTGTCACAAGGTGTATTTTCTGGAATGGGTATGGAAGAACATGAAAATATAATGTGATAAAAAACAAAGTAAAGATCTAGAGATAGCCAATGAATACAAAGGGGTTCATAAACCATTCTTTTGTAATTAATCATAGACAAAACATAAAAAAAGGTTAACAAAAAACGAAAAAACACCACCAAACATGTCGCATTTGTTGCAGGTATTGAACCATATCTAACATCCAATAATTTTAAAGGATTTTGCCTATTGCTCATAGAAAATAGAATAGGCATTATAGAGTGAAGTGGGATTTAGAATGAAAAGTTACACACAAATGACCACCATGTACAGTACAGGCACATTAACCAACTGCTAAATGTATTAATGGAAAGAATTCAGGGATGGCATTTGTTTATTCTTAAATATTGTAGAAGCCTGTAATGAAGAATACTTTTCAACTGTTTTAAAAAAGTGATCATAGAAAAATTTCTTTCTCTCAAATATGTTTAGTTCTCTCTAGGCCAGATTTCAGTACACACCAATTAAAGAGCAATGTGAATTTTTGAGGAATGCTATTAAAGGCATCACAAAAACCTTAAGGAATAATCTAAAACAATTTCGAAAATATGGATAAGTGTAATGTGGAAAATACCCAGCCCAGTGTTTGGTACAGAAAGTCAATGATTCCATGCCAGTTCACTGAGACAAAAGGAAATTAGCTAGTCTACACACAACAGAGCATTTTTTTTCTAAATCCAACTTTTGTACCACATTTTTATAGTTCATCAAAGCTATTTCAGTAGTTATGTTACTTTATTTTGCATGGATAGGGAACATTATTATGGCTATGGTGGACAGGTTTTTGATGACTCTAATTAATTTTAAAAGGCTTTGGCAATAAATCCTACAGTCAGATCTGATGAGAAATTTGATGTGTCCAAAAGACACAGATGCCCCCGGTTAACACGATCTGAAATTCATTCAATATGATTGAACTTAATATCATGTAGAAATCAATATGCATATATATTTAATTAAGACAAATTAAGACCTTTGAACCAACTTCAAAGGTCCTTTGAACTGCTGACTCCTCATTCACACATAGTCTGTATTTTGGTGTCATCTACCTACATACCAATTTTTTTTTTAATCCATTAAATATTTTTCAAATTATTGCACGGAATCCAAGTGGGGGGACGGACAGACCAAGCTAATGAACAAAACAAAACAAGCTAATAGACAATTGCATACAATAATTACCCTTTATATATCAAACTCCCATCAGTCAATACTCATATTTTACTTCACAAACAGCTCAAACCATGATAATTTTTTAGCATTAATGTAAAACACCAAAACCGAAGTGATCTATGCAGGGTAGGGTGTACATCATTTTTGGGATTACCATTAAAAAAAAAAGCAGTTAATATTAGAACGTAGCAGAGTGCAGTATGACAACACAAAAATATGGAAAGGGGGTGACCGCAGTTAGACAGGAAGTTCCAAAGCTTACAAACCTGTGACAGTCACATCAAATGCACAGATGGCAAAATTGTTGCTGGTGTCGGTGAAGGTGTAGGTCACAGTGGTTGTTCCAAGCACAAAGGCATCCCCTGGTGAATTAGTCCTTGTTACAGTCACAGCGGAGTTATCAGTGGCAGATGGCTCCACCCATGTTGCTACCTGTGTCCCATCAAGCCCGATGTCTGTGATGGTAATATCTTCAGGGCAGCCCGTGATGACAGGATCAGTGTTGTCCGTGGTAGAGGTTGCTAGAAACAAGAATGTTATGAAACAGGTGAATTCCTGGTTTGTTTTTAATTGTCTTAAATACTATCAATGAAAGAATGATCAATGCTCATATGCATATTGGATAATGTACAGAAATCAAAATAAAATAAATAAAAAAATTGACTCTCTATTTATTGAATTGTTAAAATTATTTCCCAATATTTGACATAATAAGATGAAATATTGGTAACAGTAAGTGTGCAAATCTAGATGTTTAACCTCTCTAATTTATTGCTCTAACCAGTTAGCCACTGAATTCTGTCATTCCTGTAGGCTCCGTACAGGAATTCCCCCTAATTCCAGTAGGCAACCAATGGAACTGAAACTTCTGTGAAATCATGACACTAAATTGTACTATGATGATGGTACATATACTGGCGATAGTGAATGACAGATAAATTCTGGATGATTTTCACCTATGATCTAACAGCATTGCAATGCCTCCCCTAATTTTTTTCAAACCTCTTCTAAGTATGCTGAAAGAACTGATCGTTATTGATCAATTGTGTCTAAACATGACTGGTAAAATGGGTGACTGTGTACAGCTAGTAAATTCTACATAATTCAATAACCTTATACTTCTTTAATGATGATCTTTGTAATTTGATTGACACTGTCTAGATAATTTTTGGCAATGATCAACAAGCCATGCATTCTGTGCAACCATACAGATGAAGCACTGTACATGTAGTTATTATTTCATCAAATAGATCTGTTGAAGAATAGAGGTGGTAAGATGGTATCCTGTGGAACTGCAAATGAAGTTATATATACCTTACACACACTAACAAAGTGTCAGACCATGATAATGATGGCATCTGCAATACAGACCCAAAGGAAATAATACAATAACAGGAAATAAAAGGGTGGATAAAAATGATTTTAATTAAATGAAAAAATTAATGAATAGTGAAGTTCATGATCTAGTTCAGATGCACAGTTGGAACTAGGAAAACAAGCAGACTGTGTTATAGACACTACATGTAGAGTATAAATTTGGGGGAGAAGAATCACAAAAATGTAAAAAATAAAGATGTTTTGAAGATTGAAAGATGGAAGAAAGGTAGAAAAGATACCAATGAAACTCTTTTTGAGACATGAATTAGAACCATATGAAGATGACAAGAAAATGGAATTTCCTAATTTCTTTCAAAGATTGTTGTAATTGTTTCTTTATACTTAATGGAAATGATCATACATCCATGGACTTTATCCAACATTGATTAAAATCAGTAAAGCCATTATACTTAACTAAAGCTATTATTAATGTACTCAAGCTTTAGGTTTATTGAGCATGGGCAAGCATATTTTCCAAGTAATCCAACAAGGAACACTTTATTTGTACAAAGCATTTTAGAATGTCTCATAAGTACAGGATGAGAGAAGGAAAGAGTCAGACAGGTTATACTCACAAACAACAACATTAAATGTGCACTGTGCGGAAGTGCCAGAACTACTAGTGAAGGAATAAGTAACGGGGGTGACCCCAATCGAGAAAACGGTTCCAGGTGTGGCTGTTGAAACTACCATGACCACACCACCTGCTGGGTCAATGGCGGTAGGCTCAATCCACATGACCGGCACGCTGGACATGCCTTCAGGTATAGTTTCAATGATATCACTCGGACATCCCGTTATTGTGGGTGGAGTGTTAGCAGATGCTAGTAGTAGAAAAGAACATTTTAAAGTGGAGCTTGAATTCTGGGGGTGGTGGAAACACATACTTTGGGGGCTTTATATATTTTGTTAAGTCCATCAGATAGAAAGTAGAAAAATGCCCCAAAGTAACAAATACTCTCTGAATGACCTCATATTGGCTCCAAAAGGGAAACTTAATAGTCAAGAACATCATGCGATAGTTACATTTTTTTAATTATCAACAATCACATTTGAGGTGATATATACATGTAGTACATGCTTGTTAATTTCAATGTGGTCATTTGTTTCACTGATCGGAAAACGAGATCAATGGAAAATATCCCTATTCAGAGAAGAGTGACAGATAAAAGGCAGAACTTTCTCATATCAATTATCTATTCCAGCTAGAAAGAAAAATAAATGACACTTCAAATAAATACACAAAGAAATTTTAATTTAATTAGTCGAAATGTGTATTTTTCTCAACTGCAGTTTTAAAGTCGGCCACCCTGTCATTAGGAACCTAAACAAAACTCTGTGTTGCAACTTCAAGCAGGAATCTTTACAAAGCATCTTTCACAGCAACACTGCCACATTCTGAATTGTTAGTCTATACAGGATTAGAGATGAAAAAATACTTGTGGAATACTTGCTGGAAGGTGCGGCCAGAATTTCATTCAGATGCCTCATTCCTGATATGGGTCAAGATATTCAGACAATAAAAGGATAACAAAATTCTGGAAATATGGTGCAGGTCAAGTGGGACTTACCAACAATGACATTGAATGTGCAGAAAGCATCATTTCCTGCTTGATCTGTGAATGTATAGGTGACCTGAGTACTTCCGAGACCAAAGAGGCTTCCAGGGGCATTTGTCGTTGTGAAGGTCACAGCAGAAACTTCATCAGTTGCTGTTGGTGGAACCCAGGACACAGCAGTGCTGGAGACTCCTGCTTGTACAGTAACTGTGATACCAGGAGGACATCCACTGATGACTGGAGGGGTCTGGTCAACACTGGAAGCTGTGATGGATAGAATCATTATATTTTTCAAATCCCAAAGAATTAAAAAAATCAAGAGTACTATACGCAGTAATTCCAGATATTGGGACAGTTTCCTGAAAGTTGTTAGCACAAACTCACGGTTTCATAGGATTAGCCCCAGAGGCCTGTACAAATCTCAAATTCAGTCAGCCCTGACAGTGGTCACCAATCTAATATTGATAAAACACCCCCTAGATCTGCAGAATTAAGACAAATGTCGGTGTTCTCTGCAAGAGAGATGGCTTCTTTTCCTGGCTACTCATAGTGGATCTAAGTAGCTTGATGGAAATACTGATCTATAGAGCATCCTCGTTTTGTGAAAGGTTTGTAAGATAACAACACTTCTAACTTCTCATTTTCGCAATACCTCGTACAAACCTCACATCAAAACTACCAACTTACCAGTCAGTGTGACAGTGAAGGTGCAGATATCAAAATTGCCAGAAGCATCAGTAAATGTGTAAGTAACATCTGTTGAGGTTCCCACTGCAAAACTAGTTCCAGGTGCTGCGGTTCGAGTTCTAGTCACTGCACTGGTTTCATCTACTGCAGTTGGCTCGGTCCAGGTCAACGGAATGCTAGTGGTTCCAGCAGGAACAGTGAGGTCAATATCATTGGGACAGCCACTGATCACAGGGGGTGTGTTATCTACTACAGTTTGTCCTGAAACAAGAGAAGGAAATGTCAGTATTGTTTATTGTGAGGTCAATATCGTTGGGACAGCCACTGATCACAGGTGGTGTGTTATCTACTACAGTTTGTCCTGAAACAAGAGAAGGAAATGTCAGTATTGTTTATTGTTATTTTATAGCATTTTACTTAGTATTTTACTTAGCATTTTACCTGGCTAAGGAAAATGGTTAAACTTGTATTCACATGTGGCTAGTTTAATTCATCAAGCCAAATTTTAGAAAAATACTTATAACCCTTGCGACATCATTAAGCTTAAGCCAAATAATGTGCAATGCATGTATTGCTCATTATTATCTTAATTCATGTACTGCACTCTTTTGAAATATTGAATTAAATACTTAAAATTTCAGGCTTCAGTATTGAATTTAATACTGGCCCTGTTCATTATCTTGTAATCCACCAGGAATGGGTGTCACAATTAGGAAAGTGATAGGTCTCTTGCTGTAAAGAAAACTTATTTGAGCTTTGAATTCCATTAGAGTAATGGGTTATTAGCCTCAGTAGAAAAGTAAGGATAACAATAGGATAATATTGCAGATGGAATCCCGACCATGTAATGTTAAAATCGCCCCCATCTCTCGACTGAAGTGTAGCTCATTCTCATATTTAATTTCCTTTGTTTATAACAAATATTAATTCCAAGCATACTACAATGCTATTATAGGGGTACTCCAGGCTGACAATATTTATATTTGAATAAATAAGAGTAAAATTCACAAAGGAAAATGCTGAAAATTTCATCAAAATCTGATAACAAATAGCAAAGTTATTGAATTTTAAAGTTTAGCAATATATTGTGAAAACACATGCACGTCATCATTAAAATTCATTTGGTGGGTTGATGATGTCACATCCCCACTTTTATTTTTCTTTTGTTATTACGTGAAATTATAACTGTTTAATTTTTTCATACATGTATAAATGAAGTGTCTCCCTTGTTACGAAAAATAAGTTGCAGCAATTAAATGTCTAATGCACTAAATCACTTGTCGATCCATTTTTTTTTGGTCCTCGAAGGAAAATTAATTAGCCTAATTCTATATAATATAATACATAAGAACAAACATCATCAGTTTGCTCATTTAATATTTATGAAGACATGCCAGGACCTGTTTCACCAGAAGTATGAAAAATCATTAAAATGCCAGAGTTTTGATATCCGTTGTCAGATTTTTATCAAATTGTCAGTGTTTTGTTTGTCTTTTTTTCCTTTATCTGTTCAATCTTATTATTTTCAGCCTGAAGTACCCCTTTAATGCATGTCTCTGAAATGACCACTAAGACAATTGCCCAACAGCCTGTGTATAACATGTACTCCATTTACAGCAATCCCTCAGTATAACTTCAGAGAGAGAGAGAAAGAGAGAAATTCAGGTAAAATGACCCCTCTGCAATAGTAGTTATCAATAACAGTAAGTGACAAGACACAGATCTCACCTGTGATGGTTATAGTAAAGATACAGAAGGCATTGTTTCCTGCAGCATCTGTGAAAGTATAGCTGACAAGGTTCTCGCCAAGGCCAAAGCTGTCTCCTGGTGATGCAGTCTGGGAGACGGTGACAGCACTGGTTTCATCTACAGCGGTAGGTTCGGTCCAGACCACAGGGACGCTAGTCACTCCGGCACCAACATTCAAGGTGATAGGATTTGGGCAGTTGCTCACCACAGGAATAGTGTTGTCAACGCTTGCTGTAAGATTTTAAATTAATTTCAAATAATGGAACATTCAGATGTCAATAAATAATATACATGTTTCTAAGATTTTGAGTTCACATATGAAATCAGTGACTGTTAATAATGTAATGACTTTGGTTTCCCATTTTCTGAAATTAAAATTATTTTTTTCTTAACATCAGTCTGTGCTCTTCCTTGAGAGGAACAAAACATATGATAGAGCAATTGCAAAAACAAGAAATCTTTAAAAGACACCATCAATTTCCCATGCAGGCAAGGCTTTACAACACATGCTGTGAAATCTTCTATTTTCCATATCATGTAAAATTGGGGACTATATAACAAGGTAAATGGAAATGGTGCATTTTGTTTCAGAAAGATACTTGTGACAGGGAGTGTCAAGTGAGGTAAATTAAGGAGTTTGTAAAGGAGACAATTGTAGCCTATTTGTTCCAAGTGGACACTTGCCTCATCTATCTATTGTATATCAGCAGAGAAAACATTCTAAATATTGTGCGTTATTATATTCAACATGCATTGGCCAGTATGTTTCTAAATGTTTCAGAAAATGTAGTCTACAAATGCTTTCTTTGAATAAAATAACATCTCAATGTTAAATAGAATAAGACGATATATAACCTAAAGATAGATTGTAAATATATTTTGTTCAATAAAGAGAAACAAGATTTTGGGGCCTGAATAGTTTACGACTAATTAACACATTGAATCGGGCCATGTAGTCCTATGCAAGGAAGTGTGCGGGCCAGTGCGGAACAATGCTTTAAGTGTCCTGAATTTTTTTTAGCATTTCTAAAATCATGGCATGATAAATTTTGGGGATTATTGGCGTGAAGTATTCATAAACTGTGTGCTACCTCACCGGGGCATTTCATGAGTAGTTCACGACTAGTACATGACTAGCACACAACTAGTTCACGACTAGCTCTTGACTTGCTCACGAGCAGCTCACAAACAGGTTATGTATACTTTTGTAAATTTCAGAATTGCTCACCAAAAAAGGAATACGCATGAGCAGTTTGGCTATAATGAACGACAATTCATAGAGTTTGACTTTCTGCTATAGTGCATATGATGAACTGAATAGTGTAACAGTATGAGAACTATTTTGTGCCAATGAGTAAGCCTGTCAGGAATGTTACGTGACCTTGTAGGGACTCTGGCGCGAACCATTGATGTGCTCTGTGTCCCGCATTTTCACGAATTAGCACGATAGAATCGTGCCAAAGTGCAATAGCAGCATAATAAAATATGCATTAACTTGCAGCCCATGAATACACACAGAATCTCACACAACAATTTTAATACAAATAATTGTACTGAAGGAAAATACATAGCTCCAAATGATTTGTAGATCTGGTAAATTACAGACTATCCCAAGAAACCAGAGGAAGGATCCGTTAGATGAAAACTTGTAAGAAACAGAACTGGGTGAGAAGACTTGTAGGATATAGAAAAACCAAGATGAAACTCCAGACCTATAGCTAATATTTATAGAAACTTATGGAATATACAACAGACTAATATTGAGACCACTTGGGACCATCCACCACTTCAGCATTTAAAGAACCTAGAGAATCTAGTGACATGGGATAAACAGTAAGCAGAAGAAAAGCAAAAAGCCGGGGATGAGGAAACTAGGTTTCCCCTGGGTGAAGGACAAGGAGAACACAGCTTGACAGCTAGAAATAAGGAATTAATATCGACCTTGGCTCAGAAATTACCAGAATGTGGGAGCATACAAATGCACCACAAGAAATGCCACTGAAAAAAGAACAGTTAAGATATTATTCAGCAAAACATAGCACCAATAGAAATTTGAGGAATGTTGAAGCAGATAGATAGATAGATACATGTAGGATGTGTAATTGACTCATCAGACTCGAGGATCTGTAGAGGGACCAACCAGTTCCAGTGGACGATGGGTTAAGAATACCTGTAAACCGAGGCGAGTATGGGAAGAGGCCTTAGGACACTAATTCAATATAATGACCAGGTGAGTCCATCAAAAAATCCACAGCACCTCAGGTTTTTCAGTCCTGCCATTTCCAGAGAGTTAGGAAACACCAGTTATGGATTTTGCGATGTTGACATACCCTGCACTGTGACAATGAATAAGCACACAGCAAAGTTCCCAGAGCTGTCTGTGAAGGTGTAGGTGACGGCAGTTGAGCCGAGAGTGAAGGAGTCTCCAGGAGAACTGCTAGAATCAACCCTGACTGGGTCAGGAGAGTTGTCGGTAGCTGTAGGCTCAATCCATGTCACAGAGGCTTCTGTAAACCCACTAGGAATGGTCACAACCATATTCTCAGGACACCCTGTGATAACAGGGTCAATGTTGTCACCAGAAGTAACTGTTGATTGGCATACACAGACAAGGGAATGTGAAGTCACAGAAATATGAAATATTTGCTTTACACAAAAGGCATACAAAGAAAAGAAAATCAATTAGAATTTACAAATTTCAGAAAGAGCAAAACAAGTAAAATATTTTTGGTATTATGCATTATTCTGCACAATGTATCACTTAATCACCTGGTTTAGCGGGCATTCTAAACATCGACCATTCAAGCTTGAAAAATAGTTCTGACTTGTGCAGACACATTTTGCAAATGAATAGATATAAGTGCACATAACCATAAGATTCCTGAATCCATTATTTTGACCAAATGCAAGGTAAATTTTTTTTTCAAAAACTTTACAGCATGGAATGCTGCAAAAGATAAATGGTGTAATTTAAGTGCATAATATAAGAATTTCTCATTCGTAAATGGCATATCGTAGGTGCTCTTATAATAAATAAATAATAAAGGATTTGTATAGTGCACGTATCCACCTTGTTAGGTGCTCAAGGCGCTCCTACATTACCCTGGCTAAGCTGGTCTGTATGCACAGCTTTTGAGGAATTACTTCCTGATGCTAACCATTTACCTCACCTGGGTTAAGTGCAGCACAAATGTAGGTAAATTTCTTGCTGAAGGAAAATATGCCATGGCTTTGAATAAAACCCACATCCTTCAGATTGAAAGACGTGAGCCTTAACCACTTGACCACGACGCCCCCATGTGACTCACATAAACACAGAATGAAGTGAGAGTGTGCAAGACTTTATGTGCAGCATGCATTTTTTCCTCTCCATTTTGCAATTTTTAAAATCTTGATATGCATAATGGGCACAAAAATCATATGTGCACCAGGAATATGTAAAAGATTGATGTTATAAAACAAACAGCAATTTGAAACATTTTCAATGGCCAGACACCAACACACAGCTATGAATTTTGTTAAGGTGCCTATTATCTTGACAAAGAAAAATGCTGCACTGAGATTTGAACCTTGAACTTTGTGGTTTACAGTGACATCAGTGGGACCAATACAAGTGTGCAAATTCTGTTCTCATAGATGAATAATGTCACTTCGCTTGCAGCCACTGACAGAATGTGTTTAGCATGATTGTGTGATTTGTGCCAATGCTTAAATTAGAAGCGAAGAAAGGAAAACACACAAAAAATATAACAAAACCCATAAATATTATGAAAGAATAAAAAAATATAAGAACTCTTAAGTTTGTACATATAAAGTGCCATACTGTATCACTGGTCTATTGATATGCACTGTTGTGAGGTTTAACTGAGAAGTGGTAGTGTATGAGGAAAATCAGAGAAAACATTTACATACCATCAACAGAAACAGAGAAGGAACAGATAGCAAAGTTTCCTGATCCATCAGTGAAAGTATAGTTAACGAGGGTTGTGCCGAGGTCAAAGAAATCCCCAGAAGAATGAGTAGAAGTAGAAATAAGAACGGAGCCGGAGCTATCTGTGGCAATGGGCTCTGTCCAATTCACGGAGATTCCAATAGTTCCATTTTGGATTGATACAGAAATGTCATCAGGACAACCAGTCACAACAGGATCAGTAAAGTTAACTGCGGTAGTGACAATTGATTATTAGAGATCAATCTGAAAGCAGACCTTGCTACATGTATATAGATGTATTGATATCCAACCTCAATACCTGAATAAAAATGTACATATTCTGATAACAGGACTGAAATTAGGGTACCAATGTTGAAGACGGATCGCTTCACTACTTTTACACCAGGAAAGGGATACAAGTGAATAAAGGAACCTTGACTACCAATGATGCAAATGATCACATCACCAAATTACGTCCACCATGACATGGCCACAGATTAAGGAAACCTGTGTCCTCCAGTCTCAAAGAGGTCATTTAACGAGATTAAGGAATCAAGGGGAAAAAATAGTTAATAAGCAATATTGGTCCACGGTAAGATAGACTGAGATACCTGTGTAATAAAATAGGAATAAAGATGGTGAAGAAGAATAATAGTTCAGCAAATCCATGAAAACCAGGTATAGATTCCATTAGAAACCACTGGATCTATGTTTACCATTAAATAGACAGAAATACATTTTTAAAGGTTTACACAACTATAAATATCACCAAGAGTTCGACAACATAGATGAAAGGAAACAAACACTCAATACAACTTAATAAAAAATGAACATTAGAACACATAACAATCATCTAAATAAAATCTGTACACCAACAAGAAAATACTTCAGTGCATTGAACAATCGTGCGCCACACCATATAACTCCATCCACATGTATGAAATACATACCAGCTACAGTAACAGTGAACAGACAGATATCATTATTGCCTGAACCATCAGTGAAAGTATAACTAACTACAGTCGTGCCAACTTCAAAAGTATCTCCAGGAGAGCTAGAAGAGATGACGGTTGGCACTTCTCCAGAGTTATCTGTAGCTGTGGGCGGGGTCCAATTGATAGCAACTCCATTGGATCCTGATGGGATTGTGACACTGATATCATCCGGACAGCCACTGATTACGGGTCTTATGTTATCAGTGGCAACTGCAAGAAGACATTGTGGAGCAAAGTAAGGGAATGAAAGGGCACAGAAAGAATAGTATTACTCATGAAATTAAGATCCAAAACTACCCCAACAAAATCAAATCATGCCAAATTATTATTTTCAACATTCATTTCATCTGCATTCTTATTCACAGTATAAAATTCAACAAATAATGCAAAACACTTTCAATATTTCAGTTCATATAAAAACAACTTTTGCAACCTCCTAAATGATCATGAATTAGACAGATATTTTTTCATCATTGGGGAAAATATGCCACAGATTTTTCAAGATGAAAAGGAATACACTTTGTACCCCCAAAAGGTAAGCACATGTGCTGCACGACTTTAATACTGATTTATACTCATTAGGTAGATAGACTGATCTTTTTCGCTGATTAGCACAGTAATCCATTTCCATGGCAACATAACTTATTTTCACCTTAAAATTTGTCTTGCACACATCCCCCACAAGTGCGATATTTGTGCAACATTCTTTGGAAGATATAAAAAAAGGCTGGTCTAAAAAAATCTCCAAGTTACTATACACTTGATTCCATATTCAATTTTTTCTTTGACAATGAACATCTGTACTAAATTTCTTTTATACCAGCAAGGACTCTTACAACTTGCTGTCAGCTTCAAACCTGGATATGTATAGATAAATATGCCACAGCATGAAGAATGATTGAGGTCTTTTATCACAGAAGATATTAGTTGTTAAGGTGAAAATTATCCAAAAATCTTATGAAGAGAGTAAGCAACAATCTTTGACCTAAGGTGATCTTAAAAGGTTTTTATGGTGGAGAGCTTTGGGGAAGTTTACGGTATACACCTTGTATAGTCCTGAAAGGGACTGCTCCTCCTTAATTCAACGATGACTTAAGAAAATACATCGTTTGCATCTTACAGCATGAAAGGACTTGTCAGACGTTTTATCTGACAAGTCCTGTTTTATCCAACAGTTACTATAGTAACAGTGCTTCTCAACCAATCAGAATCCAGGAAAGTTGTCAGATCTGACAACTTGTCAAAAGAAAATATAGATTAAACGCCTCCCAGGACTCTGAGGTTCCTTGGGCATTGTTTGTCCTAAGTGGAAGTATCTTTCACAGTGAATCCTAATGCTAAAGCAGTACATCAAGGACAGATAGGACAGGTGGATTGACTGGAATACTAACTCAATATCATCGAGGGGCAATTGTCAGGATTCTTCATACATGTTTAACCATTGGCGTCCAAATATAAGAAACCACAGACTTATTAAGACTTTGGAAAAAAATGGGAAACAAATCATCTCAAATGTGGGAAACCAAGAAAGAACAAAGAACATGTTGAAATTAAATACATAATGATAGGTATATCACAGACATATTCATGACCTGGAGTTCAAATTATAAAATTCTTACCAAAGAAACAAACACATTATTCTACTCATAAAGCAATTTAAAAAAAAGGTGTACAGCAAGTTGCCAGAGGTATGCATGCAAATGGGAGTCGTGCCTTTTAGATGGCTCGAAACAACAAAGAGTTGTTTCAACGAACTTGTTACTTAGAAGGCACTTTTCCAGAGTAGTTAGAACATGATGAAGCAGAATGAAATGAATTAGTTAGGGTACAAAAGATCTGTCAGCTCCTCCATGTCAGAGAACATACCTGTGATGGTTATAGTAAAGGTACAGAAGGCATCGTTTCCTGCAGCATCGGTGAAAGTGTAGCTGACAAGGTTCTGCCCGAGGCCAAAACTGTCCCCTGGTGATGCAGTCTGGGAGACGGTGACAGCACTGGTTTCATCTACAGCGGTAGGTTCGGTCCAGACCACAGGGACGCTAGTCACTCCAGCACCAACACTCAAGGTGATAGGATCTGGGCAGTTACTCACCACAGGATTGGTGGTGTCTGTATTCAACACTGTCAAAATAATGTATATGATTTCGTACATTTAGAAATTATCTGATCAATATTTTAATATCCTGTATACATAAATACATACAATATAATTTATTAATAAGTTAAGATCCTTTAGGTATCACAAGTTCACAGGTAAATAATTTGATCCAACAATTGGAAAAATACTGTACCAGCATAATTTTTCATATTTCATGACCAAACAATGGAGAAAATAAATGACAATCTATGAAAAGTGAACAAAAATGCAATGGATCATAACATGGAAATTGTTGCCTTGATAGAAAATTTAGATATATTATGAGCATGAGATATGTGGTGTATACAGAATGTTCCTTCTCCAGTACTTCTTTTGCAAGGCAAGCTGCAATATATTGAGCAGTGCATGATTGTTTGAAGAGTGTGAAAAATGCAAACAGGAAGCTCCTTAAATACCATTTTGTAAAACCATGTGCAATTTCAACCCTTATGATACCAGGGGCCAATTGCAGAAAGAGTTGCAATAAATCGCAACTCTAAAAATCATGCGCAACTTGATATTCAACCAATCAATAGCGCTCATTTTGGACTTGCGACTGATTTTTTGACTTGCGTTTAAACGCAACTCTTTCTGCAACAGGCCCCAGAGTAATTGCTGCCCTTATACATGTACGGATTCATGTCCATAATGTGATGCCACTAAGGGACTCTGATATAATCAGAGTTCAGGGGCTGTGTTCACAGAGTCCATTTTGACTCAAAATCATGCATAAGTGCCAATGTGCATGTGATGTCTAACAAATAATATCATCAACAAATATGCAGCAGAATGTGTCCTCTTGATACAGTCTGAGTAACTGCTGTGATGCGTTATATAGCCCCATGCAATTGCAAAATCTGATTTCTTAGTCACACTCAGTTATCTGAGAAAGAGCACCCTGGTTCAGGTATGGAATTTGTCAATAAATCAAACTACTCCTCACCATTAATGGTGATTTGGAAGGTGCACACAGCAAAGTTGCCTGCTTCATCGGTGAAGGTGTAAGAGACAATGGTGGTCTGCCCTGCAGGGAAAGAATCTCCTGGAGAGGCAGTTTGGTCAATGCGGATGTTGGCAGTGGCAGTGGTGTCGTCCGTTGCTGATGGCTCTATCCAAGTGAGAGCTACATTGGCGAGGGTGGGTGGGACCGACAAGTCGATGTCATCGGGACAGTTGGAGATGACAGGGTCAGTGTTGTCAACGATAACAACTACAAGATGCAGTGAGAGATACAGAGGTGGGGGAGTGTCAGGAAATCATGCAAGACAAAAGTGATTCATAAATTTGGAAGAGTCTGATGAAAACAAAGGTATATTTTCCCATTCAAACTTTAGAGGGGACAACTGTGCCATGCAAGTAAAGTGACAAAATAAAATGTGGGTGCAAATGCGGATAGGAGATATGACCGGCAAGCTTATTTTCATTCAGATTTATTTCAAATGGCTACATACAATGTTTTGTTTTCCCATCTGGATGATCAGATCAAGAATATAACCAATATTGTACTTTGGATCCAAATTTTCTTCATAATGTTGCCATTTCCAAACACCTTGAATAAATTCTACACAGGATCTTAAGAGGAAAAATCTGGAATATACATGTGATATACTAGTGACTTCATACTTGCTTAATGTTAATAAGAGACATTCCAAGTAAAGAATCAGGATATACATGCTTTCATGGTGATCAAATTCATGCCAAGCATTCAGCAATACGATACACAAGCCAATACCTACCTACGGCAGAAATGCTAAAGGCACATATGGTCGGGTTGCCCAAAGCATCTGTGAAGGTGTAGGTGACCAAGGTGGTCTGACCAACAGGAAACTCATCACCAGGACTGGCAGACTGCTCCAATGAAATGGGAAGAGATGCATCAGTAGCAGAGGGCTCTTGCCACGTTGCGGATACAGTAGCGATTCCTGCAGGGACACTCAGGATAAAATCATCAGGGCAGTTGCTGATGACAGGACCCTCAAAGTCAGTTTGGACATCCACTTAAAAATATCAAACAAAATGATATGAAAATTAGTTTGAAATTGTGTTTATGCCAGGGAAATGTACAGTTTACCACTGGACATGCAACTAGATAAATTGGTACTTTATCATTGCTATGTATTCTTTTCATAGAGAGCAAATAATTAAGGAGATTGAAAATGGTTCTGACCAACAGCATGCCTCTAATTCCCAAATTTTTTGTAAAGCAAACATCACATTCCAGTAGACAAATGGATTTAATGCTGAAAAATCAAGATGTCCGGTGCACTCACAGGTAACAGTGATAGTGAAAATACAGAAAGCATCATTTCCGCTGGCATCAGTGAATTGGTAGACCACCTGAGTAACACCTTCTCCAAAGGTGTCTCCTGGAGAGGCACTTTGAGTGGTGGTGACACTGCCAGAGTTGTCAAAGGCCACAGGTTCGTTCCAGGTAACTACAACCTCTGGCTCGCCAACAGGGGTCAAGATCTCCATGTTTGCTGGACAGAAGTTTACGATGGGATCTGTGGTATCGACCACACCAACTATGCGTGGACAAGATAGAGAAATGTACAAGACAAGTGGTTAAAAAAAGGAAGAAAGAAAAAAAGTCCTGATCATGAAATAACAAATTCTACAATTAGGACAGACTAGTACAAATATTCAATTAGAATACAGTCTAGAAGTGTAAATGAAGTTCATTAAAGAGCTAATATGTCAATTTAGAGTGATTTAACAATTATTTTTTTCAGATTGAGGAAGATACATCATGACCATCATTCAAAAATAATTCTGAAAACATGGATATCCAGTTACAGGTCCACACTGGTTTCATTATATCCCTTCTGGGTACGCACAAGCAAATCTAATATGAAGCATTTATAACAAAATATAAACATGAAGACGTAATATCATTTGAAGATGATGCCTAACTGTACGTCTCTGGCAAACAGTGTGCGAAATATGAAATTCTTTGTTCTGATCATTATTAATAGTAGGGAGTTTCACAAAGGGTATAGTGTGACTTCGAGTCATGTGCCAATATCTAATCTTAGTAATGATTACAGGAATTATCCGAGCAGTATCTGGCCAATGCAGAATGTACAAAACACTCCATGCAACTTGGAATTTCAGAGCTTTGAAAGCCAACTCTTTGTGAAACCCGCCAAGAGGGCATTTTTAATCTAGGAGCAGTACTTACGAACAACAGTGACATCGAACGAGCAGATAACATCATTTCCAGCATTGTCTGTGAACGTGTAGGTGACAGTGTTGACACCCAAGCTAAAGAGGTCCCCAGGGTTATTGTTGTTGAGAACATTGACGTTACCAGAATTGTCGATAGCCTGAGGGACAAGCCAGAAAGCGGGTACAGCGGTATTCTGGTCTGAGGTAGCAACGGTAATGTCACCCGGGCATGAAACAAGGACTGGTGACACATCATCGACTGGTGCCACTGTAGATGAAGGACAGAAGATATTCAGTACATTCCTATTTGTTCACATCACTTAACTGTACATCCTGCAATATTGTGTAAACTTCATTAGGATATCTATAACTAAAATTTATTTTATCACATGAAACTATCGGCAGGCATACTTGACATGATCGCTATGTACTATTGTTTTAACATGTGTGTGTACATGTAAGTTCCCATTGCTAGAGAATGTTGGGTTTAACACTGGGTTTCATCTCATAATTAATTAACATTCACTGCATACTTCTATTGTCATATTCTTCTCATTTCACAACACACTAGTTTTTTGACAGCCTTTTACTGCAGGATTACATTAATGTTTTAAATCAGAGAATTAGAATACAGTCACTCATGGGTTAACATTACCTTGAACAATAACATCAAAGGTACAGAAGGCAATATTGTTGGCCTCATCTCTGAAAGTATAGGTGACTTGGCGCTGACCAAGCAGGAAAAGGCTTCCGGGAGTGGCAGACCGAGTGACGGTCACATCACCAAAGTTGTCGGTGGCAGTTGGCTCGGTCCAGAACACATTGGCCCTGGTCGTGCCTTGAGGAACATAAAGAATGACATCATCTGGACACCCGCTGATCACTGGCATAATGTCATCAGTTGCAGCTGGGGAGCAAAAACAAGATCGTGGTGACACAATGTTAACAATAGAAATATTATTCTCTTGTAATATAGTTTTCATGTGATGACTGAAGTGTCTAAGCAACCGACAACCACATCTATCTATCTATATGTATTTATGCAAATCTAAAGTATATAATGCTGTGCTAGCGGAATGGGAATCTCTGGACGGTGTGTGCGTTTAATAAGACATCACTATTATTATTATAAAGACTTCATTTTCTGTCACTCAGTCTATATGCACCATTTTTTCTGGGAAAAAAAGTGAGTGAGAAGAATGTTCCATGTACCTGTCACAATGACAAAGAAATCGCAATTGATAGAGTTGCCCTCATCGTCACTGAGTGTGTACGCCACTAAAGTGGATCCAAGCTCAAAGAAATCTCCTGGGTTGTAGTTGCTGGCAACATTGACAGTACCAGAGTCATCAACGGCATTGGGTACCGTCCATGAGGCGGTACCTCCAGTGAGGCCGACATCGACACGGACGCTGATATCATCAGGGCAGGATACAAGGACTGGGCGCGTATTGTCCATAACAGCTGCAGAAATCAGCAGAAGGTGATTTTGTTAGCAACAATGAATATGAATGAACGCTACAACTTAATCTTTAAAAGTCAGGGTTTTTGAAATATAAAAGTAACAATCAATTGCAACCATTTGAGACTGATGCATGAAAAGACCGGGAAGTAAGTGATCAATTTTAATATTTCAAGTGTGATTTGTCACAGCATTTATGTTAAGGATCCCAGGCCATATTTTAGGATAAATTCCTTCTACCAATTATCATATCATTCTTTCACGAGAAAATGCACCTTTGAAGAGTCTCTTATGGTATTATGTTGCTAACAATTCTTTAAAAATTTATTTTAGTTCTATGTTATACACTTAGATGCTAGGAGTCTTTTGATGAGTCTGAATTAAGTAATCTGATACAACTTCCTACCACATACATAATGACTGCCCAATGGAATATAAACAAAAAAATTAAGGAAACCTATTAGAAACAAAAAATAAAGCTCACAATTCACTTATATTCCCATACATGATCAATCAATCAATCTGTAATCAAAGGTACACACTATCTACTCCTTGGGGTTTATCCCCATCTACTCACTTATGACAACCACTGAGAAGGAACAGGTAGCAACGTTTCCGAGAGGATCAGTGAAGGTGTAGGTAACCTGTGAGGAGCCAAGTGGGAAGAGGCTGCCTGGTGTTGATGTCTGTGAAGTTACAACACCTCCTTCTGTAACAGTGGGAGGGTTCCAGGTAACAGGTGCGCGAGTAGCCCCCAAGGGTGCCTCATAGGTGATGGTATTGGGGCAACCAATAATGACAGGTGCAATGTCGTCAACAGCTGCAAGGTTAAAGAAAAGACAGGTCACTGGAAAATTGTGTTCTTCACAGACAAAATTTTCAAGTGATGTTCTTTCTACCTTGTCCAAAAATGCTGATATTAATCCTACTTATCAAAGGAGGAATGAACTACATATAAGATATTTTGATAAGGTAAGATATTCTTTGAGCACCACAATTTTATCAAGGTATATTCATAGGCAGGAAGGACTTATAACTATAGTAAACAGAAATTTATTTGTTACTGTGAATGTGATATAATTGGAAAAAAGGCCTCTAAAGTATTAATTTATGTGTGATCTTTAAATGGGACATAAATAGGGCAAAAATACTTGTAAAATTTATCACCTGTGACTGTTACCACAAAGGTACAGATTGCTGGGTTGCCGGCCTGATCGGTGAAGGTATAGGTGACAGCGGTGGTTCCCACCCCAAAGAGCTGTCCTGGGTTGAAGTTCTGACTGGTCAGCACAATACCAGATTCATCTTCTGCAGTCGGCTCATCCCAAGAGACGGAAGCAGTGGACAGGCTGGAGCTGACCTCCACGTTGATGGCACCGGGGCAGTTGGAGATCACGGGTGGTATAACATCAGCAGCAACTGTCACCAATAGAAGGCGTTGATAATGTGCGTTAACAAAGTGATAGAGATTATCATTCAATCAATTCGATTTCAAACAGAGAAAAGATTATAAATCAAATGCTTTAGAAATAGTCTTTCCTTTGTTAAATCTGCAGATGAAAAGTAACAAATCAAGTTCAAACTTACTGAGAATTGATCCCAAGGCCTCACACTTGTGTCAAAAACCCTGTACAGACTATTTCTACTACTTGATGTCAAATGTCCACTGTTGAAATGTTGTGGCATATTTTTCACTCAGATATAATTTTCATCTGCATTAACAAAGGCCAGAAACTTTTTTTCTAAAGCACTCATCAATACACTTCAAGCAATACTCTGTTGACTGCACTTTCTATTTATATTACTTCACTGGTAAAACTTTTATTAACCCCTACTGCTAATACTACTGCTGACGTTAAGTTGCTAATGCTGCAGCTATTAATACTTAAAAAAAAGCAATACCATCAACTAAGCACCAAAAGCTACAACTCGATAAACATAATACATGTAGTTTACCAGTTACTATGACTTCAAAGGCACAGATAGCAAGGTTGCCGGAAGGATCAGTGAAGGTGTAGGTGACCACGGTGGAACCAAGGCCAAAGACATTCCCTGGGATGAAGTTGCTCTCAGTGTTGACAGTGCCAGAGTTGTCCACAGCTGTAGGTGGTACCCAGGAGGCTGTAACCGAGGTGACACCTTGGGCAACACTAAGAAGAACATTTCCAGGGCAGTTGGAGATGACAGGGTCAACATCGTCAACAGCAACTGCAGAGGAATGTGGAGAATGTTGGGGATTAGGGCACCATGCTCAGATAGTAAAGTGGTTTGTTTTTATCTACTGGTTGGCAGAATCATTACAGCATTGGATTCCAATGGAGTTTGGTAATTTTATATTAGAGGCTTTTAATTACTGAGAGAAAAAGTAATAGGTATATTGTAATGGTTTATCATGAAAGCTAGAAGTAGAAAGGGGCAATATCATGGATGATGAGATGGAAGTAGGTGTGTGACTCTCTAGAATGTTTTTTTTACTTACAATCCAAATAAAGAGAGCTGTCAAATATTCACTTTATAAATTGGTAATCACATAAATAGGCCACCCAATCATCTTTATCAAGTTGCTTTTAGATAAAATGCCATATCATCTAATATACCAATATGAAAAGATTGCATTTAATATAAAAGTACCTTGAAGACCAACAAAGAACTCGCAAGTGGCAAAATTGCCTGCCAAGTCAGTAAATGTGTAAGAGACAAGAGTGGCTCCTAGTGGGAAGTCATCTCCTGGTGCATAGTTGTTCTCTACTGCAATGGCTCCGATGGAGTTGTCTACTGCGGAAGGTTCGATCCAGGTTACAGCAGTTTCAGTGATGCCCACTCCAACAAAAATAGCGATGTTTCCAGGACAATTCTGGATAATGGGGGCGTCCTGATCTTCGCCGACTGTCAACCAAAACAAAAAGTATGATTGTTCCATTTCTTAATCACTGCATACTATCACTGACAAAGACAATTAATATCTTAATTGAAAATAAGCATCGTTCCAAAGAAATCTAATAATTGCATGCAACAAAAAATTAAGAACTCACCAATAACAGTCACATCAAAGCTACATGAAGCTGGGTTCCCAGCGGCATCGCCAAAGCTGTATGTAACCCTGGTGGTGCCAACATTGAAAATGTCTCCAGGATTGAAATTATTGATGGTTGTGATGACACCAACATTGTCAGTAGCAGAGGGTTCAATCCAAGTGGCAACAGAAGATACAGTACCAGGTCCAACCTCGATGGTAAGATCTCCAGGGCAGTTTGTGATGGCTGGTGGGCTTACATCAGGTTCAGCTGGAAAAGAAAGGTTAAATGTGTGATCATTTGCTTTATTCTTCTACTGACTAAATCCTAATAGTTAACTGTGAAGTATAAACTTTTGAAATCATGGTATCATCATATTTTCACTTGAATACATTCATTGCCAGATGAAACATTTGTAGCTTGACTACTTTGGAGATCAAAAGCAGGATTTAAATCAGTTATGTGGATCAAAAGACAGACAGTAAGGGACCTACCTCCAATAGTAACGGTGAAGGTACAGACATCAAAGTTGCCAGCAGCATCTGTGAAGGTGTAGGAGACCACTGTCGAGCCAAGATCAAAGTTGTCTCCAGGAGAGAAGTTGTTGTCGGTGCTGACGACAGCGAAGTTATCGGTAGCAAAGGGTTCCAACCAGGAAACCACGGTGCTGAGTCCACCGGGAGGCAGGGTGATTTCAATGTCTTCTGGACATTGCTGAATCTCAGGGTTGATGTTGTCAAGTTCTGTCATGTGAAAACGAAGGGTTGAAGATATATCACATCAATACCATTCACTTTCTACAAGGTACAGTAGAAGGTATATATAGAGGAGAGGAACATCTGGAATATGATACACTTGGTTTGTAACAGGAACTCTACTGTCATTGCCATTCAGCCCAGCTTAAAGCTGTTGATCCTATAGTTGGAGGACATTTTGTCCATAGGACGACACTGCTTTGTTTCTAAAAAGGCAAATTTTTGGTGATGGTACTGACTGTACCCAAACTCTCTATCCTACTGTATACATTGTTATTATAACCATCTCAAGATTAGAGCATCCTTTCGCTCCACTCAGCAAGATGGACATTGACAAAGCATTATATATTAGATAAATAAAGGCAGCGTATTTCTAATATATTATCAAGCTGGGAAAGCAGAATTCAATGTACAATGCCAAATTCTGTAAATCTCAAAGGAATCATTAAATTCCCTAACAGGCATAGAATTGGAGTCTGGTTTTATAAAAGTCGCTGTAATAAAACCTCTTGGCAATATCGGTTAAAAGCAACTAAAATCATTTAATCCGATTGGCTGATTGCAAATATGTTATAACAATTGTGCATATTTGTTATTAAAAGTCTTTATAAAATGGGAACCTGGCGTACCTAGGCCACCTCTGGTTGCTGGGATGGTGCGATATCATCACCATCAATAAAAAACCTTTTAATAACATTTCCACTACTTCAAAAGACCCTTGCAGAAGACTCACCTGTAACACTGATAGTAAAGGTGCAAGTAGCAAAGTTGCCTGCTCCGTCAACATATCTGTAGGTCACAGGCAAGACGGTCCCAATGGCATAGTAAGCTCCAGACTCGCTGTTGACAGAGACAAAGCCCCAGTTCCCAGAGTCGTCGGTGACTGTAGGAAGGTTCCAGGTAACCACGGCACCACCGCTGGTTGTGGTAGCTGGCACGCTAATACTGTCTGGACAGTCAAGGACTGGCCTTGTGATGTCATCTTAGGGAAAATAATAATTGGAGATATATTTCAATGTAGTGCATGAGAAATAATATAATCTTTCCATATCAAGCTTTGGACTCATTATTCTATATGAAGACAGTGTATAAATAAAGATGCAGCTATCTATAAACTTTTTTCCCTTCTCCCCTACAAATGCAGTATTCAAAGCTATTTAGGTTTTTCAAAATCACCTTCATACAATAAAACAAGTTTTCTTTATAAAACTCTTAAATTGATTCAGTAAATTAAGGACAAATGGACACATCTCTCATCTAAAAAGCAATCAGTTTTCATCGATCAAAAATATACACCCATATTTTACATCCAGATTAAGGGAGTTCTGCTTACTTGGTGGGACCTCGCATGTGACTCCAGAGTATCCGTTGAGACAGGAACAAACAAAGTAGGTGTTGAAGGCCAAACAGTTGCCGTTAACAGTACAGGGGTTGCTGTTACAAGGATTGGGATCTAGAAGATAGAGCATACAAGATAGAGATAATGTCATCATTACAATTACTCAAGGACCATAATGAAAATAACAGAGTTGTATTGGACAGGAAATGCAATCAACCTTCGCACTAGAAGATACGATGATTTAATTTGACACAAAGCAGAATTTACATTTCCATTTCAAACTTGCATGTAGGTTTGTGATAGATGGTAGTAGGTAGATGATTTAATTTGACACAAAGCAGAATTTACATTTCCATTTCAAACTTGCATGTAGGTTTGTAAAAGAAGCAATAGGTAATTTTTCCAAACATGGATGTCATGAAGAAAGCTATAAATTCATCTCTAGATTTTAATGTTATAATTTTGAAGCTACATGTAGTTGCTCCAAATTTAATGTTCAAATTTTTAAGCAATGTAATTATGGTCATATGGTTTGTCATATCTACTTGTATCAATGGTTTGTCATATCTATCTACGTACTCAACAAATTTGTAAAAGCCAAGTTGTTTAGCATTTTAAATGTACTTACATTGTGTGAAAACAGTAAAATTAAGGACTGATTTTTCCGAATCATCTTCCTGTAAAATTGTTTTAAATAACTATTCATAAAGGCTGCATGTTGATTTGAATATTGATAAGGTGTATTTTCATCCACACATCTCTAAATAAATAATGCTTTCAGATCCAACTTACGTGTCAGTTCACAGCATTCACCAAAGAAACCAATTGGACATTCACAGAAGTAGGACACACTCTGGTCATAGCTGTAATATGTGTTGTAACAGACTCCACCATTTTCACACTTATTGTCGTCACACACAACAAGACTTGGGTTGTTTGCTAGAAGGAAAGAAATATAAAAAGTTTGTTAAACAGTAAAAATAGTAATAGATGCAAGAAATAAAATCTAAGAGCAATATTACATAGATATGATTTATTTCAATTTATTTTGAAAATACAATACTATCATGAGTTGAATATATAGACATACCAGTAAATTCTTAAAATTGCTTTCTTAAAAAAGCAATTGTGATTTTTTTTTAATGTAAGTATTTATGTATATGGTATCATATGCAAAAAGAAACTTATTTGTTGTGTTCGTGGACTGTGTATCATTACAAGATTTTTTTTCATTTTCCAGTATATATGTATATGATAAAGAATTTCTTCCTCCTCAAATAAAATAACTACATCACAATAAAATGCAATGATGATTTCACATGTTGCAATGAGTCACATCATACTTTACAATGGGTTAGGAATCTACAATATGAAAATAAAGTAAAATGAGAACTTACCGGAGGTCAATGCACAGTTGGGTCCAGTGAAACCGTCAGGGCAGACGCATGTATATTGTGGGCTGTACACTCCCAAGACTTCAGTGCCACTGTGGTAACTGTTCACACAGTTGCCATTCAGACAAGGATCATTGGCGCAAGCATCCTGGGATGTGACTAAGATTTTGTAAAAGGAAAAACAGAGCAGTTTTGAAAAAACCATTGCAAAAATGCAATACAAATGAAAGAAAAACTTATTCCAGTGGGGACCATGTTTATAATCCAAGAGGACTATTAGCTCTGACTCATAAAACTAGATGCTGATCAGATACACTGATTAATATTGCAAGAATCAACAGACATATTTTCAGTAGCTTATATAACAAAACTAGTTTCAGGTTCCACAACACATACTGTGCCTAACTGTATATCTTACTATTTTCTAATAGCTCTCAAGATTTGAAAATATATTGTAAATATCTTACTACTCTACACTACCATGCAAATTTGGTTGGATAATGTAGTCAATAACTATGTGGATTCTTCTTTAACCCGTTGGATACTGGGGCCCGTTTCATAAAGAGTTACAACTCTTTATGAAATTGGCCCCTGATCTACTTTGCTATAACACAATATTTCCATAGAATCCAGCCTCCATATTCACAGATTCAGTCTCCAACGAAAATAGAAAATACCAAACTGAGAAGAAAGAATACAAATAACGAATTGAAACAGTTGCTAACAGGAAATAGTCACTCTCTAAAGCCTACACTATTTACATGATATAATAAATGAGATGAAAATCAATATGTTCTTACCTAGACCGACTTCACAATGAATTCCGTTGAAGCCAGGTGGGCAAAGACAGACGTAGTTCTGAGCGTTGTCGCAGACGCAGGAAGCACCGTTCTCACAAGGGAAGTTGTTGCATGGGTTTACAAGAGTAACAACAGCTATTAAAAGAAGACAACAAAATACACAGTCCATTTAGACATTCAATACAGTCACACTATGGCCACCTGACCATAAAGACCTTTTTTCACTTCCCTTGAGCATGTGACGATAACAATGGTATCAATTCATTGAAATCTTAAACAAGAATTTACAAATTACAAAAAACAATTAAACAGGTAAAATTTACATATAATGACATTTTAGACAGCCAGAAGTCATGTTACAAAACACACATACATTTTCCTTCAAGCAAAAAAATACTGTAAATACTGAAATAAAGAGTTGACTTCAACTCACCATCTTCACAGCGAGGTCCAGCAAAGCCTGGCTGACAGGCACACTGATAGGCATAACAGCTTCCAGCTATACGAGAGCAAACTCCTCCATTGGCACAAGGGTCCTCATCACATGGGTTGGGAATGGCTGGAGGAGAAAAATTTGTATACCGAAAAATATCAGTTAGGGGTACTAGTAATTTCATTCGATGGAAGGGAAAGCTATCTAACTGATGTGGGTGCATTCCTTTGTTTGGACAGAGAATATCATCACATAGGCTGAGAATGGCTAGAGTTGCCGATATGAAGACAAGGAAATTATTAGCTACGGTTACTTCATTTGATGGAGAAAATAGCATGGTGATGGAAGGAGAGGAAAACCAAAAAATATATCAGCTTGAGGTCTTTCACTTGAGGGAGGGAAACACTTTCTACATAAGACTTTATTCCATTGTTAAGACAAGGATCACCATTAAAACGGTTGGGAATATCTGGAAAGGAGAGATTGCATGGAAAAAATCCAATTGCTGGGATATTCTATTTGATAAAGAGGCAACAACATTGCATGCCTGCTCAATCATCTGAAGTGATAATAGTATTATTCTGCTTTTATATAGCACTTAATACATCAGAATGACATGTCTAAGTGCTTTACAGATACATTATTACCTCCATGTGATGACATCTTAAATTACTTTATTCTGTGGATTTCTATATACAAAGATTAAGGGATTCATCACTATAAACATGGTTGTTTCTAACTAAACAAGTTAAGTGAGTTGATAAGTTTTCTCTAATGGAAATGCCCTACTTCTATATACTTCAACTCACCAATTTCACAACTGTATCCTGTGAAACATCCCTGGCATTCGCAGCTGTAAGCTGAGCAGGAGTCGGCAATGTTGCTACAGAGTCCGCCATTCTGGCACGGAGCATAGTCACATGGATTGTACTCTGTTCAAAATCAACAAAAAGTGTAACTTGATTAATACATACACAAATGCCACTCTATAGGACTGAAGAGTGAATGAATTAATTAATCAAAATTATCCAGAAAAACCTCTTTGTGTACCTACATATAATTTCCAATAGCAAAATTTTACATTCCAGGCAAGGAATGACTGTAAGGATGAATTAATCTGTATTAGAGGATTCATGGCCAACAAAACTTGTAAACTTCATTTCAAATAACTTTTTGGATTGAATTAACATGACAACTGAATATTCAATCAAAAAGTTATTTTGTAATGAAGTTTACTGCAACTCATATAGGATTATGACTTTATTATTATGTGATTTCATCAATACTTTATGTACTTTATTTGGCACCAAATACGGATAAAGTAACATGAATAAACATTGTATATATTTTTCTTGTTTCTGTGAGTGCAATGTAATTTCAATATCAAGGGACTAAACAGGATTTACAGCTTCTACTACTACTACTACCACTACCACTACTACCACTACCACTTCTACTTCTACTGCTACTATCTCTACTAATGTATCAACACAACAAAAAGTAATTATTTTACATTCCAAACAGAAGAAGGTTACCAACCGTTTTCACAGAACTGTCCAACGAAACATCCGGTACAGAGGCAGTTGTAGTCAGTACAAGTGCCACCAGCTAGAGGCGAGCAGACTCCACCATTCTCACACTTATTGCATGCACAGGCATCCACACCTAGACGGACACAGAATGGACCAAACATGTAAGAAAAATCAATAGCAATGTAGAATGGATGAAGTAAACCTTATGTAACTTTAACCTACAACATGCTTTCATGGATTGCTACTTTGTTGATAACATGCCATTCAGTGGGCTGTCATAAAACTTGCTAAAATATCTAATTGCAATAATAGTCTAAAGCTAATGAAATCCTTTGATTTCATTGGCTGGTAGAAGACTTCTAGAAGATCATAGAAATTGTGTATTTGTCGTCATGACAAGTCTTCAAGAAACATGACCCAGATTTTCTTAATACTTGTGATACATGGAGATAACATGTTTTACACACCAGCAGCAATGCTACATATGATGCATCACATTACATAATGAACACTGCTCATGGTGACATCACAATGCAAATAATAGCGCACAGATATCTAAGCTCTGTTCAGTTACCACCAGTAGTGACATCACAAGATTTCTTATCCTTAGCACAATCGTGGTCATTAGTGGTGACAGATTACCACTCGCAATTTTGCAGCGTTCAGACGTGTCATTCAATAACCCGATCCTGGTGGTAACATTTGAAAAGTAGAAGAATATAGCTACATGTAGATTGATGTGTTTGATACTCACGGTTTTCACAGAACTCGCCGTAAAAGCATTCTGGGCATTCGCAGTAGTAGCGTGTGCAAGAGTTGTCATACTGGACACACTGGCCTCCGTTGACACACGTGTTGCCGTTGCACGGATCAAGCTCTACAATATCACAAAGAGATTAAGGAAATCAAGTCTTTACACTGTATTGCCTTCTGCAAGCTTTTTCTCCTCTTCCCATTCTTGTGTGGATTAAGAGTTCATTTATACTGTGTCTTTTGGTACTGAATTAATTCTAGCAGGAATGTGTTTCCCAAATAAGTTTTATTTTGATCTATATTAAAAATACTATGGACATCACAAAGGTTTAGGATAATCTCTAGCAAGACCTCTGTAATGTTTTATAGCAAATGAAATTAAAAAGTAATGAGGGAAATTGAAATGCTTACCAAACTGACAGTTATCACCAGTAAAGCATCCTGGACAGACACAGACGTAATCAGTCAAGGACTGGGCAAGACATACACCGCCATTCTCACAGGGATTGGCATCGCATGGAGTATCTATAGATTGAATGCAATGAAGTAATGTAATCATGCAATACTACATCCCACTGCGGTTACAGTAAATATGAATGACATTTAAAGTCATTCATCCATAAATGTATCCATGACTACTGAATTCTGATAAACCCCTGTATGGGGACCATTGGGAAACAGATTAACATAAATCCATCTGAAATAAATACACTGAAAGATTCATATTTAAAGGAGAATAGAAATAGACATCAAAATTATCCATGGACAAGTCATCAATGATCCATCGAGACTAACTTTCCTCTATTTCCCAAAGGCAGGTTCTTACTTATTTTTTTCAGAAAATTACTTGTGCTTCCATCACTTCTCTGGCTTTTCTTTTGAAATGTTTACTTTTAGGAAAGTTAATAAAACATCCAAGGCACCTTGTAAAATTCAGTCGCATCTTCCCGTAGAAATCCTAAAAGCAGCTCCTCATATTAAATCATCAAAGTCACCATAGGCAAACCAATGGGATCTGCATGAAAGCTGCCTTGAAAAGACACAGAGAATCCTTCTTGTGGGATTCCTGCTGAAAGACACAGCATTAGCTTTTGACAAGTTGCCTAACAGGACACCTTGGTCTCACCTTGATCAATGATGATATCAAAGGTACACTCTCTGATGTTACCAGCACCATCACTGTATGAGTAGGTGACAGTGGTTGTTCCAATGGGGAAGTAACTTCCTGGAGTGGGGGGATTGCTCAGGAGCTGTACCTCCTCGCCAGAGTTGTCAGTGGCAACGGGCGGGGTCCAGTTGATGACTCCACCAGTGGTGTCGTCCAGGACAGTGCGGAGGATGTTGCCGGGACAACCAGAGATGACAGGTCCTTCCTCATCAGCTTAAGTTTAGAATGAATTAACATGGAAGAAATGTTTATTTTGCTGATTGAATCATGCAGATTTCAAAGGTGAAAATAATTCAGAATTTTAAATCTCAATAAAATTTTACTGGGTAAATTCAGTCCAGATTTCTTGTTTAAAACCAATCACTGTTGTGCAACAATTACATACCAAACATGATGTTACATTTATTCTTTACCCCCTTGCAGTTACATAATATATTGGAAAACTTACAATAATTACAAAATTCCACGAGACGATGATAATTCATTTCTATAGTCTATTACAAATCTCTGGACAAGTCTGAAAAGTTTTAGTGATTATCAAGATGAGAAGTTTTATTTTAATTTCCATTTTTTATAGTTCATTTCAACAATAGCATGCAAACTGTAAGTAACATTTATGTCCAAGTAGTGATTTAACATACATCTATTGAATGTTTATGTTAAATATATTAGGAAGTGACAAGTCACAGTAAATTAAACTAACTAAAAATCTGACGTACTTGAGGTAATAGTAACATCAAAGTCACAGGAAATACTGTTTCCAGATGAGTCTACAAAGGTGTACATGACAGTTGTAGTTCCAATCTCAAAGAAGGTTCCAGGAGACATTGAAACAACAATGCTGATTGGATCACCAGAAGCATCAGCAACGATTGGTGCATCCCAACTGACCACTCTTCCAGATGTGGTGACATCCGTTGTTAGAGAAATATCTCCTGGGCAAGACTGAATGAGGGGAGGTGTGGTGTCCACTGAAAAAGAAAACAAAAACACAGTTTTTATATCAAAACTACTAAGAATAATACAAATGACTACAGACCTATGGTAAGCTATGGTGAAAGTAGAATAACAACAATAGGCATATTGATCATTATATCTGTCATAATAAAAATCTAAACAGGTGATTGGTCTAAACCCAGACATGTGACCACAGATAGTTCCATCCTATGTCACAAAATTGGTACAAATGCCATTAATCCCAACATCATGACGCCACAAGCCTAGAATAGCACCCCAAGCTGTAAAAACTTCAAAAACTATTTACAGCTTGATAAGCTGGGCCTAAATCAACATACATGTACATGTAAAGTGCACGTACACATGCAATCATGTCCACCTTTTCCAAATTTTCATCACAGTCAACCCAGTGCCTACTGCAACCAGGTAGTCTATATATGAAGTCTACAGGAATTACATAATTCAGCAGTCAATGGATTAAAACCTACCACCAGTGACAGCAACATTGAAGGCGCACTGTGCTTCGTTTCCAGCACCATCGGTGAAGGTGTAGACAACCAGGGTAGATCCAACGTCAAAGAAGTCTCCTGGGTTGAAGTTGTTCTCAACGGTTGGGGCCACCCCTGAGTTGTCTGTGGCTGTTGGGATCACCCAGGTGACCGGGGTACCACCGACTCCAATCTCAACCTCCACAGCAATGTTGGGTGGACAGCTGTCGATCACTGGTCTCGCGTCATCCACTGATTAGGAGACATAAAGTTGGCAAATAAATGCATTAATATCAGGCTGGTAGAAATATGGAATGAAATGATACACAGACATGCAACAGGAATCCAAACTTCAAAATGCTACTTTTTCTGTCAAGGGGGACATTTCATAAAGCTGTTTGTAAGTTAAAAGCAATTGATGATCCTGTCTTGTGGTAAATGGTCCACACCAAAATGTTCACTGGCAAAGGTGTAGCGCATAAGAAAGGATCACCGGTCATACTTCAAGTCACTCTTAACATCTACACAGCTTTATGAAACACCACCTGGGTTCTATTGCATAAGAGTTATTGGTAACTTTGCCATCCAATGGTCACTTGCATGGAATCTTCTTGATCGGCATTACCATGGTAGTTATAATTGGATGATAAAGATACCATAATAGTTACTTTTATGCAACGAGGCCCTGAACACTGAATTAAGTGTAAAAGCATTCTACTTCGTGAGCATTAGGTCTCTAAAGCCCGTCTCACACTATCGGTTTGTTGCAAACCGAATTTCAAATTAATTGCGATAACATTTTATATGGATATTCCAACTAATAAAATATTACGGATCAGAGTTCAGAAAAGTGGTAGGACTACTGAAATCGAAATTCAGCCCCGTACGAGCCTCCCTGAATGAATAAAACAAATTCAACTTCAAATCGTAATGATGTCATCATTGGCTGCGACTTGAAGCCGATTTGGACTTTACTCCGACCAAAAGGTTTGCCGCAAAGTAAAAATATAATTTCAGTTTTCATATTAGGCCAAACTTTAAATACAATAATTTTACTTCTTGGAACTTTCATATTTAATGCAAAACGCGATTTCGTGAAAAATCATGTCGCACCAGATCGCATAGTGTGAGACGGGCTTAATGAAGCCGCCAAAGTAGACCTTTCTAGTTATTAACCTATTCTATAATGGAACCAGATATTCCCAGTAAAACGCCTCAGGGAAATACAAAATTCAAAGCATAAAGGAAAGCTGGAATCCGATTAGTGTGGTTATAATTTATTATTCATGTAAGACATCAACAATATACTAAGAGCTTTATAAATGATAATAATAATAATGATAATACATGTAGTTAAATTCAGCCAGAGGATACAAAGTACAACTACTATGGCTTTAGCTCAAGCTACATGTACCTTGTCATCAACAGCACTCAGTGCATTCAAGGAATCAGTCCTAATAAAAATTAAGCCCATCTATCTAGAGATAATTTAGTTCGAGTCACACTATTAATATTACTACCCAGCTTTATGATCATGATAGTGAATTCATTTCTAACTAGCGTACATTCAATAAGACTTACTTGTGTTGACAATGACTTGGAAGGAACAGAAACCAGGATTGTTGCTGCCATCTTCATAGCGGTAGGTTACGGTGGTGGTGCTACCTGCTGGGAATTCATCTCCGGAAGCGTGGCTTTGGTCCACAAAATTCACAGTACCCGAGTTATCCTGGGCAACAGGTTCAGTCCATGTAGCAACAGCAGTAGGAGTTCCAAGGGATACCACCAAGGTGATATCATCAGGGCAGAAGAGGAATGTGGGTCCCGTTTGGTCTGAAACATAAAATATGAATGGGTTGAGAGCATGTTTCACACTTATCAATTTGCTGATGCTACCATTAGCATGGTAGTTTTTCATCTTTCTGGGTCAATATTTCTAGATCATTAAACCATAACAGAAGTTTGTAATTCTTGCTATTATGTGCACATTAAAAGCATTCACAAATCTAACCATGGTCAACATTGCATTTTGATACCTACATCTTAATTTTAGAACAAAGATATCAAAATTGATGAAGACAGAGTCAAAATATTAATGTAGAGCAAACCAAGAAATATGTTTTGAAGACCAAGAACTTTATCATGTCATGCTACTTGCTTGATTTGTCAGCACTTACCAAAAACGGTAACAGTGAATGAACAAGTGGCCTCATTTAGTGCTAGGTCCCTGAAGGTATATGTAACTGTGGTGGTTCCTATTGCAAACAGGTCACCACTGTTGGCAGTAGCAACCAAGGATGGTACTTGGCCAGAGTTGTCTGTGGCAGTGGGCGGAGTCCAAGTAATGGCGACAGCGGCAGAGTCATCAGGGAGTACTTCAGCAATGTTCTGGGGGCACCCAATGATGACAGGATCAGTCATGTCTGCACCAACTGTGAATTAATTCAGGGAAAAGATTTAACAGGTGAGTGCACGTTTGCCAACAAGATAGAATGATATATGCCAAGAAGGGCAAATGAAGTCTTCATAGGAATGATGAATGTCAAGATCAGATTTGGTCTCGGGGTTTGTAAACCAACAGAGCCCCAATGCATAAAATTTGCCATTATGGTAACTTTGCCATCCGATGGTAAAAACCATGGTAAGGATGATCAGCAGCCGATCAGAATCAAGGCTTCCATGGAAGTTAGCATTGCATGGCAAAGTTATCATGATAATAACTTTTATGCAATATGGGCCCCCGGATGCACTTCTGTCCTACTGAAGGCATTCATTTTCGCTGCCTTGTCCTTCCGAGAAGACCAAAAGCCATCAGTCCTTTGGTCACTAATATACATGTATAAACATTCCTGCTTTCTGAACATTGACGGCAAATATCTATCAGTTACTTACAATTCCTAGAGCTCATGATATATCATACGAAGAGACTGAACTTACTGTTTATGGTCACCAGGAAGTTACAGACTTCGAAGTTGTTGGATGGATCTGTGAAGGTATAGCTGACCTGTGTGACAGTACCGGCAGTGAAGAGATCACCTGGGTTGGCATTGTTAACAGTATCAAAGGTACCAGAGTTGTCACTGACCAGTGGGGACTGCCACGAGACAGCGGTGGACGTGGTTCCAAAGGGCACATCAAGGTTAATGTTATCAGGACAGGAAGTTACCACAGGGTTTGTGTTATCTACACACAACAGAAGAAAACAAAATTTGAAAAGAAATCCAATCAGATCACAATGTCAAAGGCATTCGGGTATGTTATAAATGGAACTGTGAGACATGGAATCATTAATATTTCATAAGAATTTTGATTGAATTCAAATGCATATTATGATAGAATTTTCTTGTCACATGTATCACTCCCTTCCACTAAATAATCAGAATATATTGCACATCCATTTCATTTTTTTAGATCAACTGCATATTTACAACTGGTTTCCTTCAAAATCATTGAAGCATGTTGTAATACAAATCATCATTTAAGTGACCCTAAATTTTAAGTTTCTGCACTCAAACTGGGATGTTGAACAATGAACATATTCAGAATATATTATGATACATTGTAATCTAAGTAAGCATTTAAAGTGCTAAAAAATGTGATTTATATTGGATTATTTTTTCAGTATTAGAATCCTAAATATATAATTGTCAAAAATACTGTTGTGAAATTAGAATTTGACTGTTGTATTCTAACAAGAGTGTCAATGCTCATTCTGCAGATTTAGTTATAGTATATCCATGAGAGTGAAATTTGTTTTAGGACGAAAATAAACAAAGTATCAGAGAAGTAAATTTCTTACAATGACTTTACCCATGTATACTCTTTATTCACCCTCTCTTTTAACGGGCCATCTTCTATTTAGCACTCATTTGTCCTTTATTCAAATGTTTCATGTCACGTAAATTTGAACATTCAGGTTTATCACATATCAATGGAGGATTTAATCTGTAATCTTGTTACTCTCAAAATGAATCTAAAATTATACCTTAAACATTAAACTAAAATTCATTGATTTATATCCATTTCATATCATTCATGAATTCATTTGTATGAAAATTTTAATATGTATTTCCCATTTTATGTTTTCAGAGCTTATTTGTAAAACAGCAAATCACTGACAGAGCCACCAAGATGAAATAATAACAAGTACATCACATTCTCTTACCAATAACGACAACGTCAAAAATACAGAAGGCCTCGTTGCCAGCAGTGTCTCTGAAGGTGTAAGTCACTGTTGTGCTACCAATGGTAAAGAATCCCGGGGGGTTGCTGACGGTAACCTGTGGGGGATTGCCATCATTGTCAACAGCGGTTGGGATGGTCCAGTCCACACTGGCTCCTGGTAGGTTCGCGTCTGCCTCTACGACAATGGTGGATGGTGGACAATCCGATATCACTGGGATGGTGACATCTCCAAGGGCTGCAAGAATGCATGAACCAATAAGTATTAACAAGTGGTGGGGATCAATATAGTGACAGGTAGCAGGGGGGTGGTTAAAGTGATAAAATTGTGATATTCTGATCAAATGAAGGATAATAGAGAAGAAAAAATTGATAGCTAAGAAATAGAGAAATATATCAATGAGCTGGCGGTGTTTCACAAAGATTTAAGTATGACTTAGAGTCAAACTTAAATGCCGAGTTGCATATGGTATGAAAGGCCTGACCGCATTGGTCAGATCATGCCATGATGACGTGCACTACTGCGTATCTATCAATAAGATCGCGTGTTGCATATCATGTATGTGTCGGCATTTAATTGCGATTTAAGTCATACTTAAATCTTTGTGAAATACCCCCCAGATGTCATACGCAATGACAGATTCATTGTGAAGAATAGTGAATCCGTATTGCTGTCTTGAACGCAATAATCCTTTCAAGTTTCATTTATTCCTTAAGAGATCAAGATAGAAATACATGTACATTTAAAAAATGGACAATGTGAATACAATGAATATCAAATTCAAAGAAAGTGAGGAAGGCAATGGCCAAAAAGGAAGAAACCTTGTGTGAGGCCAACCCATAACAAAAATTGTACTTAAAGAAATATTACAAACATCATATTATCACCAATTCAATGAGAAAAAAAATCCTTTGTGAAACAGTTCTAGTACAGGGGTCCGTTGCAGAAAGAGTTGCGTTTAAACGCAAGTCAAAAAATCAGGCGCAACTTGATTTTCAACCAATCAACAGCGCGCATTTGGGACTTGCAATTGACTTTTTGACTTGCGTTTAAACGCAACTCTTTCTGCAACGGGCCACAGATCAAACAGGTTTCTCCTGATAACCTGTCGTATAACTATTTGAAATAACCAAAAATGTGACACTTACCCATGATTGAGATTTCAAAAGTACAGATTGCATCATTGTTGAAATCGTCAGTGAAGATGTAGACAACCTGAGTGTTACCGACAGGGAAAGAGTCTCCTGGGTTGGCGCTGTTAGATGTCAGCGAGACAAATCCTGAGTTGTCTGTAGCAGAAGGAACAGTCCAGGTCACCACAGCAGCGCTCACTCCAAATGGTACAGAGAGGGGTATGTCACCAGGGCAGTTGTTAATCATGGGATTGGTGTCGTCTGCATGATGGAATGGAAGATTCAAACAGATCAGATATGTTGCTAAGCCAGTGCATGCATTATCTTTGGTCGGGCATGTTACAGACTGTATTACCTTTTTAAAAACTGCATCCAAACTGAATTGGTGTATTGTGCCATATTTCCAAAAAATAATCCATTCGAAGCACACTGATCATTTAGCTTGAAATACCTTTTCTATTGCTCAAGGAATTACACCAGCCAGGTCCCTCGGTATAGTGCAATACAGTGTGGATAAATTCTTAGCTGAAGGAAAACCTGCATTGGCTGGGATTAGAAATCATGGCCCTCCACTACCACTGACAGTTACTTTATCTATTTACTCTAACCTCAAATTATGTGAAGTAAAACTCAGATTGCTAGTGAAGCAATGAATTCTGTAAGAAAAAAAGTTTGTGAAAATTTGTGAAATAAAGGACCACACTGATATCCCAAGCTGTACTATAACAACATACCAGACACCACGATGTTGAAGGAACAGATGGCATCATTGCCACTGGGATCAACAAAGGTGTATGTGACTGTGGTTTCTCCAATCAGGAAGAAATCATTGGGAGAAGCAGAAGACACAGAATTGACAGTTCCAGAGTTATCCGTAGCCGACGGTTCTGTCCATGTCACAAATGCTCCGTTGAGGGAGCTGTCCGCAGTGACAGCTAGGTTTGGTGGGCAGTTGCTGATAACAGGGTCAACTGTATCTCCAAGAGCTAGAAGAGAAAAGAAAACAAAAGAAAAACTAAATAGAATACAGTTTATAACTTGATTGCATATTTGATTTGTTTCCTCATTATTTTGAGGATCTAAAGCTTTCAATGCTGATATTACTTATTGGTTTGTACTTTTGTACTTTTTCTACCTCTTATTTCATATGATATCGTATCATATGGTATTGTTTTTTTATTTTTTTTTTAATCCATACTCGCAGGTTAATGCAGTCTTAAAGAGTTCCCGGGACCTGTCGCAGAAAAAGTTGCAATTTAACAAATTCCAAACATCAAATATAACTAAATTTTCAACAAATCAGAAGTGCTTGATTTATTCTTAATTGTTTGTTACATTATAAGGAAACTATTTCTGCAATGGGACCATCATTCCTATTTCATGAATTTTGTTATCATTACCAATTTACTACACACAGATTATAGTTCTAAGACAATCTAAAAGCAGGATGTTAGCAGCGTATCATCATAGCTAGGAGCTTGCAATTCCTAACGCATCTCTGTGAATTGCTTAAAATTCTTAAAATGCCCAATAAAATAGTAATAACTAATAAATGCATTATATTTTTATTAGTCTGTAATACAAAAAATTATCTACGTCAAAAAAGAGAGTTCTTAAAGCAGAGGAATTCCTCTTTACAAAACATAACACACTTCTCTAATATGAGACGTGGCTGTATCTGTAGAGCACTATCTACCACCTTACTAACACAGATTCAGAACAATTAACACACATTCACACCCATACATGAAGAAGTTGAAGTTAAATAATCCCATCTACTTACCGCTGATGAATATATTGAAGGCACAGACAGCAGGGTTGTTGTCGGCATCAGTAAAGGTATAGCTGACTTGGGTGACACCGATGGCGAAGACATCACCGGGATTGGCAGTGCTGGTGGATTGGACGGCTCCACCAGAGTTATCAGTGGCTGTGGGTACTGCCCACGTGACAACAGTTCTGGTGGTTCCGAAAGGCACCGAGATGGGGATATCTTGGGGGCAGTTGAGGATCACCGGTGAAGTTTCGTCTGAAATGAGGTATTATAAAATGAACATTGAATACATGTTATGCATATGGATGCGTCTGAGTTCTGTATCAAAAGTATCCATCAATGGCTCAATCATATTCAAAAGACAGATCAGTCCTTGAATACTTGAGCACCAGATCACAGTATCCATGCTAAAGTCAGGGTAATAATGTATTATCATGCTACATGTAAGTAGGGCCTGTTGGGAGACATTAGATAATCTACATGTGTTCAAACTATCAACACTCTTAAAATGCAGGATTTGACAATCCAATCTTGATCAAATCACCTACATCACATTGCCTACTAGAATCACTAGGTCCCTTTATGAATCCTATGGGAATTGAAGATTCCACAATCTATCTAGACTAATCCCGCAAAAATTCTGCTGAACTTGAGATATCCTGCTATCCCGGCTACTCACCGTTTACTATAACATTGAAAGAACAAACAGCAAAATTTCCTGCGTTATCAGTAAAAGTGTACATGACAGTTGTCTCTCCAATGAGGAAGGTGGAGCCAGGAGTTGCTGTCTGGGTGACGGTTGGGGTATTGCCAGAGTTGTCAGTGGCCACAGGTGGCGTCCACGTAACAGAGGCACCATTACTATCTGGATCGCTGTCTACAACAATGTTTCCAGGGCAGCCCACAATAACCGGGTCGATATTATCACCTTCAGCTAAAAATGAAATGAGGAATATACGGTACAGATAAGAACAAAAGGATAGATACAAGATACATCAAGCTATGGCTCAAGGTAGGTAATGAAATTGATAAACATCTACCAGGGATATACATGTGAAGTAAATGGATAATAAAATTGGTACAAACTGCTAGTGACAAAGATGAATGGGACCTTAGTAAAAAGGTTAGTTTTACTTTAAGGCTGTGCTTAATATATAAGTATCTGGTGTTCAAATTTGTGCACTCAGTTGGAAAGAATTTTTTTCTCTGAAGAGAAACTCACCAAAGACAATCACATTGAAGCTACACTGGGATGGGTTGCCTTGGGCATCTGTGAAGGTGTAAGTGACTTGGCTCAGGCCCACTCCAAAGAAATCACCTGGATTATTGTTGGAACTCACAATGACATTTGAGCCAGAATTATCAACTGCTGTGGGTGGTGTCCAGGAAACCGTGGTACCGGATATACCGAATGGGACACTTCGGGAGATGTCCATAGGGCAGTTACTGATGACAGGACCATTGTTGTCTGTTTGGAATGGTTGCATGGCAAAAGATGTTAACATTGGTTGATGTGATATAAATAGTCTTGAGAGTCCAACCAGATTTATGAAAAGCCAATAATCCATAGCATCTCACTGAATTTTGCTAATTGTAACATTTTGCAATGATTGTCCTAAAAGCTATACCTACAAGAAAGTTAAGTTTTGTAACAAAAGGCTGAACCCGGAGTGTTTCATATTGCACTCATGTTGAAATTTATATGACAAAATAATTACAAAACTGTTAACATTATTTTGATTCACAGAAAATTCAAAGAAACTTTCATGTAACAATGCTGATGCCTTACCGATTACGGTGACAGTAAATGAACAAGCAGAAGGATTATTACTGCCATCCACAAATGTGTAACTGACCACAGTGGATCCAATAGGGAACAAATCTCCAGGACTGCTTGAACTCACTACGCTTGGTACCTGTCCAGAGTCGTCAACGGCTGTTGGTTCCAGCCAACTGACAGAGACCTGGTTATTGTTAGCCACGCTGTTCACTATGATATCATCGGGGCAGCCACTAATCACGGGACCATTATTGTCTATGGAACCTAGAGTTGATACAAGTGAAGACCATAAATTCATGGAAACAGCCATTTTTAAACATTGTTTTTTCATACACTGCTTTCTGGAATGCCTTGGAGATTTCTTTGCATCAATGCATGCTTTGAAGCGGTCTTTTATGCAATAGAGAAAGGACTTCCTCTGATTTCAAAAAAGTTGGTTCCACTAAGCACATAGTAGACATATATGGGAAGCACTTCACAGACTAATGGGGTGTTGCAAGAAACTTGCGATCGATCGCAAGTCAATTTAAGGTTCCAAAATAGATTGAAAGCCATGCATTTCATTGAAAATTTGCAATTGATTGATGGTCGGTTTCTTACATCAACAAGTATAAATTGATTTGCTTTAGTGAAAAATGATCCATCACTCGTTAACTTGCATCTGAGATTTGCAATTGAATGCAAATATTTTCTTGCAACACCCTCTAAGACGACACCAACAATTTCATTATATGAACAAAATTAAGAATTTATTGTGCATTGAGACCTCTTTGTAAGGTATAATACACTACATAAAACAGATTTAACAAAACTATGCATGCAGAAAAATATTCAATAATTCAACAAAGAGAGAGAGGGGGAACAGAGATACAAAAGGAGATGGAGTCTAGTTTCACAGAATGCTAATCATAACAAGACCCAACTAGACTAGAGCTGGCTGCTTGTATTGTTATTCTAGAAGCCTGTCTTACATAGAGTTGCAATAGATTCAAATCGCACTCAAAGTGAGAATGATCTCAAAATTGGAATGAAGAAATATGAATTGAGATAAACCTCAATTTGAGTTGGATTTTAATCTAAATGTAAGAGATAGCTCAGAATTACACACACTCCTCATATAGGTAGATACTGCTTAATGTACAGACTTGTAAATCGTTTTTAAGGAAGAAGCTTTTGAAGGTTCACACCATGTAGGTCAACCTTACAGGTAGTACAGGCCTTCTCAATATGTAATCCTGAAGGGATGAAATGAATTTACCTATAAACAATTTTCATATATGTTATCAAAATCATAATGCACAAGGTTCCTGGAACGCTGAGGGGAAAATTACTTCCATTGTAACATGAAATGGTTAAAACTATTAGGAATATAGCTAAAGAAATGTTAATGTCAATGAAAACAAATGAAACTAGTGTGAGGTGCAATTAATAGACACGGATCAGAGACACATACCCTCAACCGATACAGTGAATGTACATAAAGCTGCATTGCCAGAATCATCGGTAAATGTATAAACAACAGATGTTGTGCCGAGTGGGAAAGAATCTCCAGGATTAGAAGATGAGGTAGATGTGACAGTTCCTGAATCATCAGTAGCAGTCGGTTCGGACCACGTCACTGCGACTGCAGCACCGTCGAGGGTTGTCTGGACAGTGATGTCCTCGGGGCAGTTGTTAATTATTGGTGCAGTGACATCAATATTTGCTGGATTAGTATTAGGAAACATACAATGGTTATTTTAAGAAAAAACCCATTTGATGAGTACTTATTAATTAGTATCATAAGTACTTGTTTATGTTAATGAATTAGAGTATATACCTGCCAATAAATCTTAATATAGCCTTCAAAAATCTAATGTTAAAACTATAACAAGGATTTTTGTTAATGCAAGTTAAGTGCTTATAAATTAAAGTGTACCAATATATCAACTTTTTTATTATAAAGCAACCGTATTAAAAATAAAATCAAAAGAAATTTTCTGTAAATTTTCATTCCATTTTGAAATCTTAGTTTGATGCAGATAGTCAACAAGACTCCTAACTGATCCCAATGGTAAAGTTGCACAAAAATAGGGATAGGACTTCTTGAAATATTGATATTGTTATAAAAACGCTTACTACACAATCCAAGAGACACGTACCCTCAACCGTTACAGTAAAAGAACACACAGCAGAATTTCCTGCATCATCGCTAAATGTATAAACAACAACTGTAGTTCCAACAGGGAATGAATCCCCGGGATTGGAAGTTGATGTTGATGAAACTGATCCAGAATCATCAGTAGCCGTAGGTTCAGTCCAGGTTAGTGCTACCGCGGTGCCACCCAGTGTGGTTTGAACAGTTATGTCAGAGGGGCAGTCATTAATAACAGGTGCAGTTACATCAACAGTGGCTGAATTAGTGTTAGGAAACATATACATCTGTGTTATTGTTTGTCGCAATGGTTAATGTTATAAAAGGCATCTTAGAGGGTTTATATATTTTTTTAACAAATAACTGCATTCGCTCAAGAACAGATATATTTGAAGAAAAAAAATTCGTTAAAAAATTTGGGTCAGTTTTAATAAAGGTATCATCTTCACAACATATCTGAAAGGACAAGATGAGGAATGGGTCTAACAAAAAAGTTCCATAAAAATATTTCATACAGATCAATTTAGGTTTATTTGAAAATTTGAAAGTATGGATGCCTCAAAATGATGAAACAACAATTTCAAAAACATGAATACAACACAGAAAATGTTATAATTTCTTTCTTCAATTAAAAGGTTGGAAATTTAGTTCTGATGTGGACAATGCTGTAAATGAATAAAAAGGAACATACCCTCCACCGTTACAGTGAAAGAACACACAGCAGAATTTCCTGCATCATCGCTAAATGTATAAACAACAACTGTAGTTCCAACAGGGAATGAATCCCCTGGATTGGAAGTTGATGTTGATGAAACTGATCCAGAATCATCAGTAGCCGTAGGTTCAGTCCAGGTTAGTGCTACCGCGGTGCCACCCAGTGTGGTTTGAACAGTTATGTCAGAGGGGCAGTCATTAATAACAGGTGCAGTTACATCAACAGTGGCTGAATTAGTGTTAGGAAATAAACGTTGTTAGGATAAATCATGGCAGCTAGTCAGTGGATATAATGGTTATAAACAGTGCATTGATTATAAAGTTCTAAATAGACAAGTTAACAAAAGTGTGTGCTGTGTCTTTTAGCAGGTATCCTACCAAGCATCTTTCACAGCAGTACATTGATAGTACAATATCTAATGAATCAGGTAAGACCTTACAAAAGACTACAATTTTGTAAGAATATAGACATTTGACAGTCTACTGTAATTCAATATATTGCACTTTTTATTTCATCAATTTGAACATTTTTGACCACTTTGAAAACCAGTGATATGATGGATGTTATGATTCATTGTCATACAAACATCCAAAATTTTCAGTCAAAAGTTAGTTTTACTTCATTTGCTGTATGGCAGCAGGCCATCCCCAATTGATGTTACATTCAGTACCATGAAACTAATACCACATTGTTATCATTAAAAGAGAGGTAAAGAGATGAATTCATGGATTGCACAAGCTATTCATACATATGATTCTATAGGGCCCTCCTATTTTTTGTAAACCGTGAAATTGGCTTCTAATTAGCAATGGCATTATACATTAATAGAGACACATACCCTCAACCGTTACAGTGAAAGAACACACAGCAGAATTTCCTGCATCATCGCTAAATGTATAAACAACAACTGTAGTTCCAACAGGGAATGAATCCCCTGGATTGGAAGTTGATGTTGATGAAACTGATCCAGAATCATCAGTAGCCGTAGGTTCAGTCCAGGTTAGTGCTACCGCGGTGCCACCCAGCGTGGTTTGAACAGTTATGTCAGAGGGGCAGTCATTAATAACAGGTGCAGTTACATCAACAGTGGCTGAATTAGTGTTAGGAAACATAAGTTAATTACTTTTAAGGTAACTTGACACAAGTCTAATGTATGTTAGCCATAGCATTTAGCTCTACAGTTTTTTTTATCATCCAGTCTCTCCATATAGGCAGAATACTGGGGGATTGGAAAAGTAACCATGATTTTCTGCATGCAGCATCAACAACATAGACATGACTTGTGTTTAAGTGCCTTAGTAATAGGGTCCTATCACCGATGTTACCCCCCCCCCCCCCCCCCCCCCGTCTGCCCATTAAACAGTAAGAGCTGAGAGTTTTAATTTTTGACCAGACTACCCCAAACCAACGATATATCCCCCCAAATTAAAGGTTTTCATTGAATTTGAATAAGCACATCCTAAGCTTTAGAATGATGAACAGTGTAACTTGTAAAAATTGATCAATGATTACCCAGAGAAGTACTTGACTGTATGCAAAAAAAAAATAGGCGAAAGCTTAAGAGAAATAAAGAGAAAACTGCATTTGAATTCTGGGCTTCACTCTGGCATGGGATGTGCTCACTGTGCAATATCAGTGAAACTTCCAAGCAGTTAATCTTGTTTTACAACTTGAAAATTTGACAGTATGAATAAAAAGAATTAAATTCTTTTCATTCATACTCTTTTATAAGCTGATTTTCTCATTTTTGCTTTTTGAAAACCAATACCTGTGTACAAAGACTCTTCCAGGGCAATTTATTGTTGGACTTGGGATGCTTGCTTTCTCCCTATTTCAATATTACAAGTGCCTATATAAAAAAAAGGTTTTTCTACAACAGGTGCAAATGGGTAAAGGTGTCAATAATTTAAAACTATTGCAGCATAGACACTTAATTTATTATATCCACCAAAATATTTCATAACCAACATGACAAATTTGATTGTTAAAACATACTGCTATAATAAAATAAAATTTCAAATGTATGCATTTAACTATTTATCGACAATTACATAACAGTTTATTAGAAATGCATGAATTGTATAGCTAGAGATATGCATATATGTACATTCAAATGGAGTTGAACAATTTTAATGGTGTTAGTGACAATCCAAGTTCCCAAGTTAGAAAACAAATACATTTGATATTAAGATAAGACTTCTCAGTTTTACACTGTATCCAAACAGTCAACTTTTGCTGAATAAAGGTCTGCAATCTGACATTGTAGAATGATGTAATAGTTCATATCTTTGGTTTCACTTACTTGTGACAGTGACCGTAAAAGTACACATGGCATCGTTTCCAGAGGTATCAGTGAAAGTGTAGGTGACAGCAGTGGTACCAGGGCTAAAAAAGTCTCCTGAGTTAGCAGTCTGAGTGACCTGTACTGGATCACCACTGTCATCCGTTGCAGAGGGCTCGTTCCAGCTGACTTGAACTGGAGCACCGTTCAGTGTGGTCTGGACAGCAAAGTTGTTTGGACAGTTGGTGATGACTGGGTCAGTGTTGTCAACGGTAGCTGTGAATAGTTGAATACAAAAGAACTCTCTTTTACTAACTGGTTTTCATCATGGTACCTTAGATGGAGGTAAAGTTTCTTTCACGTCACATGTCTATCTGTGGATGCAAGGGTAGCATTTCCTCATGGGTAATTCCTAAATTTAAATGAATCTAATGCCATCATGCAGGAAAACGCCTTGTGTGTTTCTCACCAGGTATTCCTAGTCATGGTTTTTGACCAGGGGCCTGTTGCATATAACTTTTTACCTGAGAAAACTCTGGTAAAAACTGGAAACTAAGGCTAGTCTGATTTCTGCCACTGACTTTAACACAGGGCAAAAACTCCGGTAAAAACAACCTGAGTTTTCTCAGGTAAAAAGTTTTATGCAACGGGCCCCAGGATAACGCTAATAGATCAATACCAACCTGTTACGGTGACCTGGAAGGCACATTGAGCCTGATTGCCAGCCTCATCCTCAAAGACATACAGGACATCATTGACTGTACCAGCCTGGTAAAAGCCATTGTTGGACGATGGCCCAGCGACTTGAGTGACTGTCCCAGACTCGTCAGTGGCAGTTGGTGCAGTCCAGAAGACAAATACAAAGGCGTTGTTGCCGGCATCGACAGAAAAGCTTTCAGGGCAGTTTTCAATTACAGGGTCGGTGTTGTCAGTAGTGGCTGAAGTGGATAAAACAAAAGGAAGATCATGAGTGTTATGGAGTGCAATAAGTGGGATGAAATGAAGCAAATTTGATATTAAATCATTATGAAAGGGGGTGATTGTTGGTGCATCTTGTGACATTTTCAAATACAGCAAAAAATGGAACCTTAAAAGAAGCTATGGTATCTATGATTTCACGGCAGCTACCTCATCAAAATGTTTTAACTATGAAAAAATGGAGGATTAAAAGCCATAGGCCATATATGGAATGTTGATCAATTTCTGTTAAGGTATAATGCCTGTGGTGTGCCAAACAAGGGAAATAATTCCTCCAAGGAGAACCATGCATAGAAGCAAAGAGTTGGGTTTGAATTCAGAAATATTGCTTGTCCTTTCGTTTGGAACCATTGTATCTCTTATTAGCAGAATGATATTGGGATTTATTCCAAATGTTCTCATTGGTTTTAATTCATTTGACTTGAATCTAAAGAATTATGAATTACTAACAATGAAACCCTTAATCTCTTTAAAATATGCAGAACAGACTAAGGGAACATTTCACAAAAAGACTTGTCCGACATTCTATCTGACAATCTAATAAAATGCACTTTCTCTTTAGACGATCAAAATCAAAGAAAGCTGTCACAACCAACAACTTGTGAACAAAACTTTTTGATTAAAGTGCTCTCCAAGCTGACGTAAATAAAAGAAAATCTCACCAGCTACGGTAACAAAGAAAGTGCAGAAAGCATCGTTTCCTGATCCATCAGTGAAGGTGTAGGTCACTTGGGTTGTGCCAACACCAAAAACATCTCCAGGAGAACTAGTAGAGGTGAAGGTTGGGACAACACCGGAGTTATCTGTAGCTGTTGGCTCATTCCATGAGACAGAAACTCCAGTTGACCCAGATGGGATTTCAACAAGGATGTTTTCAGGACACCCACTGATGACAGGGTCAGTGTTGTCAAGGGTGGCTAATAGTAGAGATACAGGGAAAAGAAACAAATGGAAGTTTTCATTAGAATGGTGTCAATATATTTGATTTTGTTTCAAATAAATTATATGCTCCTAAAATAGCATTTACATTGATTGTGGTATATAGGTAGCTTATGCATGTAACGCATCGGGTCAGATGAGCTGGGGAGCATTTCATCAAGATCCGACACCTTGACTAGATTTAGTTGATTGGCTAAAAGGCACAAGTCCTTTCATGATACACTACCCAGGTATACATCTGGTATTCCCCCGTGGAATTAATATGAAAATTTAAAACCCCTTCATGTAATGTGTCATGAGAGTTATATTTATCGTCAGGATTGCATTCTGAAGCAAAGGATTAAAAAATATATTTTTTTTTTTAACCATCAGTGATGACAAGCTTTTGATTGTCTTGATGTAAGGCATAATGGGAATTCACAAAAATTATGGGTATCTGCTTTAATAGTAAATGGATAAAAAGAACAAAATATTTTTCAAAAACTAAGCCCAAAACATTAATATACCAACAGTATATTAAAATTGTAACATATTAAACATCCTAAGAGGAATTAACACTCAAAAGTAAAGAGACCATTTCAGTGTCAATAATTACTACCTGTTTTATTTCAATAAATGATATGTTCTTACTCAAGGAATAAGGACATCCTTTTTCACATACATAAATGATAAAATTTAACTCAATGCTTCAAGGAGGCAAATAGAAAAAAAATATTTATATTCTTATATATCCAGAAACAGGTAAGTATATACACAAACAAAATTAATTTTACCCATGACCCTGATCAAAATACATGATTATTATAATATTAGGAAAATAAAATGTCTAATAATACAGAGCTACATGTATAAATAACTGTCTAGTTATTTATATAAATAAATAACTTTATAGTTTGAAGTCACACAGTAACATGTCCCTCACTTTATAAGACAAAATTTTCTATAACAGTCAGGATAAAAAAGAACTCCACCAACATCCCAACTTAAACATAAATATCGTCAAAGTGTTGTAAAATGATGCTTTTTCATTTGTTACCATGAAAACAATGCAAATATGGTTTCAGTAAAAACATAATATATAATAATAATAATTGGCATTTACATAGCGCTTTATCAATCTACGACTGTTCAAAGCGCTTCAGTTATTATTACCCTGTCACTGGATTCATAGCATTCCAAGCAGCCTGTTAGGCACACACTTGCTAAACAAACTACAATGACAGTTGTTTCCTACCGGTACCCAATTAGCACCGGGGTGAGAGTGGCAAAATGTAGATTGACGCCTTGCCAAAGGGCGCTAAGCCGTGGTGGGATTCGAACACACGACCCTCTGATTACAAGGCGAGAGTCAGAATCGCTACACCGCTTCCACGCAATTTATGATGTAAGGAATACACAAAAGATGCTATGAATGGACGAAAATTTCACAAGGGATGCTCCACACATACCCTCCACAGTAACAAAGAAGGAGCAGAATGCATTGTTCCCTGATCCATCGGTAAAGGTATAGGTTACTTGGGTTGTGCCAACATTAAAAAAATCTCCCGGAGACCTATCAGATGTGGAGGATGGGATTTGGCCTGAGTTGTCTGTAGCTGATGGCGCGGTCCATGAAACAGTGGCCCCACTTGCCCCCAGATCAGTGACCACATTGATGTTATCGGGACACCCGGTAATGACAGGGTCAGTATTGTCAGTGGTGGCTATAATCATGAAGATGATATGGAGAATGAAATGAATAATATATATATAAACACAAAATATGGAAGTTACATGGTATCATGGGAATGACACGTGGAAGGAGATGTCTACATATATAAAAAGCAGATGCAATGTAAAAACTCATGCAGAGACTCAAATACATGCAGAGGCACAAACTACCAGTATACAGAATTTCATGAAGAATTTTGTCAGTGATGTTTCCACTGAATACTTTGCTCTTAGCTCTTCGGGTGCAAGAATTTACAGTGGCTTATAACATCTGGCAGAGAAAACACACAAGACAACAATCTTTATTCTGTTTATGGTAACTCCCGTAGGACTCGTTAGGGCAGCATTTTGCTGGTTAACGCCAAGCTGGTCTATAACCAATGAAAAACTCCTCTGATTTACAAACATGGGAAATTCCGCTTCAGCATAGTGTGATTAAATTATTCTTCCTTGGCTCTCAAATTGTATTTTCATCACTGTATACATATTGCCAGTTTGGCATTAAATGATCTTTAGGCGTAAAATTTCTTTTAAAATTACTTTGACTTAAGAATTGTGTCATTCTTTTATGTTTTAAACAGTGATCATCTCGTTCCAATAGGCAACAGATTAAGCGATATTGCTCAGAGGCTTCTGCTTGCATGAACGTACCCGCAACAGTTACTGTAAAGCTACACTCTGCCTCATTTCCTGCAGTATCTTGGAATACATAAGTGACTTCATTGATGCTTCCAGCTGGGTAAAAGCCACTGTTTGAGGATGGACCAGAGACTAAAGTGACTGTCCCAGAATCATCAGTGGCAGTTGGTTCAGTCCAGGTAACAAATATAAAGCTATTGCTACCGGCATCAACAGTAAAGCTGGAAGGGCAGTTCTCAATGACGGGGACTGTGGTGTCGGCTTCAGCTGTATGTGTTTTACAGAAAATGGTTTTAAGTGTGTGTTTGACCAAAACCCATGAGGTTGGTAGACTCGAGGTCAAGTGTAGGTTTACCTTAAAGGAGATACTTGTGCTAGTGCAGGAGACTGACAAACTTGCCGGTATCAGATCAACCTGTTCATTGAGGGTGCATTAGTACAAACCATGCCAAGTGCAACTAAAAAGTTCTATTTATTCATTCCTTCATGGAAGAGAATGGGATGGGAATAGATCAAGTCTTTCTTTTGGAAGAACCGTGCAACTACACCAATTACACACCTCATTCTTGACTCTACATTGTGCACAAGACTCAGTTGCTTGAAGCAGTAGGAGATATGAATGGATGCCAGTAAATTTATGAAAAGACAAATGGGAAATGATTTTACTATAAGGATGAGCTAGATATGGAAGGGGGAATACCATGGAAGAAGTGGTGAATGTATATGTAAAGACAAAAATGACAATCAGGTAATGTACATGAAAATCAAACAACAAATGGTAACATATAATTCTTATAACAAAAAACAGAACAAAATGCACAAATCTGAGACATATTTTTTAAACAAATAACATATATAAGCCTATAGAAAACAAGAATAACATAAACATTCATATTTCATTATAAAGGAATATAGACTTGAGATAAAGGAATATAGTCTAAGGATATGGCCGAGTTCACATAGGAGGATACTATTTGGGTATACAATGTTTTCAAGGGCACGCGAATAAAAATCACAAAAATAGATTAAACTCTACCTTGGGCTAAATTAACCAATAGTTTAAACCAAGGCTCGTGATATAATTTACACATGATGCCAAATGGCCGAACAGAATGAATGAATGGAATTCGCCACCCCCTCCCTCCATGATTTTGCAAAGGGGTAGTGTGTGATGAAATCTACAAAAACGTATGGTTAATTTTTTGTAAACTTGATTTTCTTTTTAAATATGAATTATGCCAATTAAACCGGTATGCTAAATTAAAGCATTTGCTGCAACTAACTAAATACAGCCCCAAGCAGCTTATTTTCTATTCACAGACTCTGAGATTCCAAGCAAATGTACTTTTAAAAAAACAATTGGTATCTCAATTCGTTCTTATGTATTCTATTGGTCTTTTTCATTTCTTTTGTATTTCTCTGTTATTTGACTAACTCTGATCATAAACAAGGCATAATTAATTCATTATAATTCGTAAAATGAAAATATATTTTATGAATCTGGGCACTTAAGTATGTGCGTAACGTTGCGTAATTTTGTAGTCGCATACATGGGTGTTGCAAATTATTTCTCAAAAGTTGCAGAGACTTGAAAGAAAAAAAAATTGGTGCGACGAAATATAGCAAAAAATTATGAGGGATCCCCCCCATCTGGCTTTTTTACGTTAACCCATCTTCTTAAATTTGGGCAAAGATTATATCTCCAATAACCTGACTTTCAGATTAAATAAATTGGATCAGTAGTCCGAGAACATATAACCACACCCCAAAACCATAAATCTGCCCAGCTATATATACAAACTTTTATATGCTATAACCATACAGAAGTTAGAGCAATGTTGAGCCATCCAGATTACAGACCAAACATTAGAGATTGGGGAAGAATTGGACAGGGAAAGAAGGACATACCATTGACTATCACCAAGAATTCACAGAAATAATTGTTTCCTGAACCATCAGTAAAAGTATAGGTAACTTGGGTTGTTCCAATGCCAAATAGATCCCCAGGAGAATGAGTAGAAGTGAACGGGAGGACCGAGCCGGATTTATTAGTGGCAGAGGGTTCACTCCATGGGATAGAAAGTTGGACAGAATCGCTGGGGAGCATGACCTCAATGTCGCCAGGACAATTGTTGATGTAAGGTCCATTGTTTTCAACTGAGAGGAAAACAGTGCAGGGAATGAAGAGAAAAGGGTGTAGGAAAACATGGGGTGAGGTGAAAATTATCAGAAAGAGAAAAAAAGTCTAGATAATGTTTGATCCAATGATTTTTTTTCATTTCTTTTTAAAGAATTTCATTGGAATACTAGTAGGATTGCTCAATTATTGCAATCAGACTAGGGTTGTCTAAATGGGAAAGAAACAGAGGTTAAGAATGTGCGTCAGTGTGTACCTAAAGGAAAAGATATATACTGTATTACAAGGAGAAAGTGTGGAAGAAACGTACATTAGAAATGCATTACTTTGGACATCAAGGAGAATAAATATTAAGAAAATAAAGTAAGATAAAAATTTACATATGCATTACAGTTTCTACTCAAAGGTTAACAAATATTAGGAGAAATAGAAGAGAAAATAAACATTAAACATGCATTATATTAGTGTGTACCTAAATTTAATGGGAAGAAATCTAAGTTAACAAAGTGCGAAGAAAATCTACATCTAAGACAGACATTCTGTACCTAAAGGGAATAGAAATGTGACCAGGATGAAGTGTGAGAAGTATCTATAAAAGACATGCATTGCGCTCTCTACCTAAGGGAGAAGACTTGTAAATATTATAAAGTGAGAAGGAAATAAAGACACAAGACATGCATAAATCTGTACCTGAAGAGACATTTCCAAAGTTAAGAGAAAGGATAAGGACGTACCAGCGACAGTGACAGAAAAAGAACAGATTGCAAAGTTTCCTGACATGTCAGTGAACGTATAGGAAACTACTGTCATGCCAACGTCAAAAGAATCTCCAGGAGATCTGGAGGACTCAGAAGTGACTGGCCCGGAATCATCTGTAGCTGATGGCTCACTCCATGTGATAGCCACACTGGTAGAACCAGACGGAACGACCACAGTGATGTCATCAGGACATCCAGTAATGACAGGATCAGTGTTGTCAGCAGAAGCTGTTAAACATGTACAAAGACAATGGAAGAAATGGAAATTTAATGGAAGAAAGGGAAGTGGAAAGGAAATAACATACATGCAGGCAAAGGAGGAATGATTGGTTGCTAGTATATTTTAGGATATCAAATAACTTTTGGGAGAGTAGAGGCAACAATACAAAACAAAGAAAAGAGAGGCAGGAGAAACACGTACCAGAAACAGTGACAGAAAAGGAACAGATAGCAAAGTTTCCAGAATCATCAGTGAAGGTGTAGGAGACTGTTGTCATGCCAATGTTAAAAGAATCTCCAGGAGAACTGGTAGATTCCGTTGTGATGGGGCCTGAATCATCTGAGGCTGTTGGCTCAGGCCATGTGATTGCAACCCCAGTTGATCCAGAAGGAGCAACGACAGAGATGTCGTCGGGACATCCAGTGATGACAGGTTCAGTATTGTCAGAAATGGCTACAAAGATGACAACATGTGGGAAACAGAATACATTGGTATACACAATCACATCACAATATACATGTACAAGACAAAACAATTATACATAGAAAAGTATTAGACAGGAAAAAAAAACAAAAACCAACAAATAACATTGCATCGACAATGATTTGATTCTTTAAAAAACTAAAGTGCAATGGTGAAAGTACGAAGCAAATGCAACCGTGAATAAGACTTTCAACAATTAAAGACACCACGTCTGATATTGAGAAATAATGATTGAAAAGTCTCCTGGATGTAACGACTGGATACAAAGGGTTGATCCCATTAGGATAGTTTAACGTGCAAGAATACAAAATCAACAAGAACGCCTGCGTGACAGAAACAGCAAACATAAAATAAACATTTCCCACTCACCAGATATAGTTACAGTAAATACACAGAATGCATTATTTCCTGATCCATCAGTGAATGTATAGCTAACTTGGGTTGTGCCAACACCAAAAACATCTCCAGGAGAACTAGTAGAGGTGAAAGTTGGGACAACGCCAGAGTTATCTGTAGCTGTTGGCTCAGTCCATGTGACAGCAACTCCAGTTGAACCAATTGGGATAGCGATATTGATGTTATCAGGACACCCAGTGATGACAGGGTCAACATTGTCAGTGGTCGCTACATAATAGGAATTAAGAAATATGAAGGTACAGATTTTCATCAAACATACTAATTGTTATCAAGCTTATTAACAAAATAAAGAAAAATACATTCGAGCAAATACACAGCTGACGAGACAGAGTAATTGCATGTACCACTCGCTAACAATGCTCTAATAGGAAAGAATAAAGAAAAAAAATCAACTGTCACCCACTCACCAGATATAGATACAGTAAATATACAGAATGCATTATTTCCTGATCCATCAGTGAATGTATAGCTAACTTGGGTTGTGCCAACACCAAAAACATCTCCAGGAGAACTAGTAGAGGTGAAAGTTGGGACAACGCCAGAGTTATCTGTAGCTGTTGGCTCAGTCCATGTGACAGCAACTCCAGTTGAACCAATCGGGATAGCAATATTGATGTTATCAGGACACCCAGTGATGACAGGGTCAACATTGTCAGTGGTCGCTACAGAATAGTTTAGAAACACAGAAGTACAGATTTTCATTTAATACAGCTTTGATTGATTGATCGACACATTCAATAAATCACATAATTCTTCTAAATAAACAAGAATGCATCTATAATCAGTTTTTTTCACATTTTCATCTTATAAGCAAGAGAAATTACATCCACCAATATTAAACTGACAATGATCTTGGAGAAAGAAATAAAGTAAACTGTATGAAGGTACACATACTCATCTAAATACATAAGACATTTCGTTAAGCTTTCCAAAAACACACACCAAACATTATTTGTTCAAATATAAGCATAATGAATTGCATGCACCACTAGCTGACACTGCTCTATGAAGAAAGAATATAGACAAAATCAACTGTCACCCACTCACCAGATATAGTTACAGTAAATATACAGAATGCATTATTTCCTGATCCATCAGTGAATGTATAGCTAACTTGGGTTGTGCCAACACCAAAAACATCTCCAGGAGAACTAGTAGAGGTGAAAGTTGGGACAACGCCAGAGTTATCTGTAGCTGTTGGCTCAGTCCATGTGACAGCAACTCCAGTTGAACCAATTGGGATAGCGATATTGATGTTATCAGGACACCCAGTGATGACAGGGTCAACATTGTCAGTGGTCGCTACAGAATAGTTCAGAAACACAGTACAGATTTTCATTTGATACTGCTTTGATTGATTGATCGACACATTCAATGTAATTTTAAAAAATATATAAAACAAATCACATAATTCTTCTAGAATAAACAAGAATGCATCTATCATCAGTTTTTTTCACATATTTTCATCTTATAAGCAAGAGAAATTACATCCACAAATATTAAACTGACACTGCTCTTGGAGAAAGAAATAAAGTAAACTGTATGAAGGTACACATACTCATCTAAATACATAAGACTTTGAATCGTTAAGCTTTCCAAAAACACACACCAAACATTCTTTGTTCAAATATAAGCAAAATGAATTGCATGCACCACTAGCTGACACTGCTCTATGAAGAAAGAATATAGACAAAATCAACTGTTACCCACTCACCAGATACAGTTACAGTAAATATACAGAATGCATTATTTCCTGATCCATCAGTGAATGTATAGCTAACTTGGGTTGCGCCAACACCAAATACATCTCCAGGAGAACTAGTAGAGGTGGAGGTTGGGACAACTCCAGAGTTATCTGTAGCTGTCGGCTCAGTCCATGTGACAGAAACTCCAGTTGAACCGATTGGAATAGCAATGTTGATGTTATCAGGACACCCAGTGATGACGGGGTCAACATTGTCAGTGGTAGCTGTTTTTGATAAGTAAAATGATATACATAATTCCAATAAAACATCAGGATTCATGTCCTAACTGTCATAATGATTTTGTTAATACATCATGAATCATGTTGAATGCCTGTATCACTTAAAGAGAGATATGTGCTAACTTACAAATACTTTTTTAAAAAGAATTTGATCTATTCCTGAACAGTTATTTGTCATCCTGCATCTTCCCCCTCAAAAAAAATTTGCTTGCTACTTATGGCTTTTACACCTCAAATACTTTTGATTTGTACACACAAAATGTTCCTGAGCTTTGTTGTTGAGTTGAATATGACTGAACATGGCTTAAATGTACTAAACCAAGAAAGAAAATGGTATTAAAGCACTATTTGATTTCTTACAGGGACAAGAGATACTTAATCAGTAGTGGTCAACATATCGAGAAAGTAAAATATTGATGAAACTGAAAACAGCAATAAACTGAAAGTTTAGGGCAATTGAATCCAAAGTTTCAATGAATTTCCCTTTCAAGTGTTAAACATGCTATGTAACATTAGCTTCGGAAGCTTATGTGAAGTTTAGGCATGGGTGATTCTAAACTAGGGTGTTGACCATGCAGTGGAGAATCTACAGCATATGAGGTCCATATTGATTGAAGAACTAGCTGTGAAACTAAATAGGAGGAAATAAATCATATGAAATGAATGCTCTTGTTTCCAAGGGTTACACATGCAACATAACATTACATCAAATTGTTTCTTTGATTCTCTGAAAATAAGAAGTGCAATGGTGTCAAACATGCAATGATGAAACTACAGCAAATGAAGGCCATGCTAAATGGAAGATCTCTAAAATTGAACGTCAGCAATGTATACAAATCACTAGAAAGCAAATATATCATTAGCTTCAGTAAATTTTGCAAGATAATATAACATTAAATGGGAGGAGTATGCAAAGAAATTACGCATCATGATTCTAAAAAATTGAAAAAGAAGAGGTGATCTACAGGGGATAAAGACCATATTTATGAACAATCTGTGAAACTGAAAGAAACTAAAAGAATACAAATGAAAGTACAAAGTTGATCAAGAATTAGCTTCAGTGAATTTTGATTCAAAAAGGAAACAAGCAATGAAACAACAAATTGCTTTGTTAATGGTTTGATTCTTTAATGAAAATAAAGTGCAATGGTGTCAAACATGCAATGGTGAAACTAAATAGCCAAGGCAACCATGAATAAGACTATCAACAACTAAAGACACCATGTCTGGAATCAAGAAATAATGATAGAGATCTAACTACTGAGTAGAAATACTTGATCCATGCATTATGGCAGTGCAGCATGCAAGAAGACAGAGTTCAGGCAGACAGGAACATGCACTTCTGTGTGGAAGAAAGAGCCAATACAAAACAAATCTTTCCCACTCACCAGATACAGTTACAGTAAATATACAGAATGCATTATTTCCTGATCCATCAGTGAATGTATAGCTAACTTGGGTTGTGCCAACATTAAAAGTATCTCCAGGAGAACTAGTAGAAGTGGAGGTTGGGACAACGCCAGAGTTATCTGTAGCTGTTGGCTCAGTCCATGTGACAGCAACTCCAGTTGAACCAATCGGGATAGCAATATTGATGTTATCAGGACACCCAGTGATGACAGGGTCAACATTGTCAGTGGTGGCTAAGATTAATATAGATAACAGAGTATATGTACAGGTGTTGATGACATAAAGGAAAAATTATATTGGAAATAAAGTCTGATAGAAATATATACTACAAAGATGACTATAGATTATAGAAGGAAATATGGAATCCATTTAACAATACAGTGATTCTTGAACATACTCAAAGGCATCATCCCAAAATAGATGCATTCACAATATTAGTCCAACATATCTGAATAGCCCTAAAAAACTTTCATGCGCCACTATCTAACAATCCTCTGAAAGGAAGAAATGAGAAAATGTACAATGGTCACCCACTCACCAGATACAGAGACAGTAAATATACAGAATGCATTATTTCCCGATCCATCAGTGAATGTATAGCTAACTTGGGTTGTGCCAACATTAAAAGTATCTCCAGGAGAACTAGTAGAGGTGGAGGTTGGGACTATGCCAGAGTTATCTGTAGCTGTCGGCTCGGTCCATGTGACAGCAACTCCAGTTGAACCAATTGGGATAGCAATATTGATATTATCAGGACACCCACTGATAACAGGGTCAACATTGTCAGTGGTCGCTACAGAATAGGAATGAAGAAACATGGAAGTACAGACTTTCATTAAAATTCTCTAAATTGTTAAGATTCAAAAACATAAAACAAGCAAATACATTTAAAGCATATACAAACATTATCTGACAAGAAAGAGAAATTGCATGCACAACTAGCTGACACTGCTCTATGAAGAAAGAACAAAGACAAAATCAACTGTCACCCACTCACCAGATACAGTCACAGTAAATACACAGAATGCATTATTTCCCGATCCATCAGTGAATGTATAGCTAACTTGGGTTGTGCCAACACCAAAAACATCTCCAGGAGAACTAGTAGAGGTGAAAGTTGGGACAATGCCAGAGTTATCTGTAGCTGTTGGCTCAGTCCATGTCACAGCAACTCCAGTTGAGCCGATTGGTATAGCAATATTGATGTTATCAGGACACCCAGTGATGACAGGGTCAACATTGTCAGTGGTAGCTACAGAAAAGGAATTATTAAATGTGGAAGTACAGATTTTCATCTAAATACGCTGAATTGATAAGCTTTCGAAACATAAAACAAACAAATACATTCTTTGAGCAAATACACATCTGACAAGAAAGAGTAATTACATGCACAACTAGCTGACACTGCTCTATGAAGAAAGAACAAAGACAAAATCAACTGTTACCCACTCACCAGATATAGTTACAGTAAATACACAGAATGCATTATTTCCTGATCCATCAGTGAATGTATAGCTGACTTGGGTTGTGCCAACACCAAAAACATCTCCAGGAGAACTAGTAGAGGTAGAGGTTGGGACAACGCCAGAGTTATCTGTAGCTGTTGGCTCAGTCCATGTGACAGCAACTCCAGTTGAACCAATTGGGATAGCAATGTTGATGTTATCAGGACACCCAGTGATGACGGGGTCAACATTGTCAGTGGTGGCTAAGATTAATATAGATAACAGAATACATGTACTGCAGTTGATGACATTAGGGAAAAATCATAGTTGAAATAAAGACTGATAAAATATATATACAACTACATAGACAACTTTAAATTATAGAAGGAAGGAAAATGTCATTACAAATATTCATTCAACAATACAGTGATTTTTTAAACTCTTCAAAAGCATTAACCAAAGAATTGAAGAATTTCCAATATTAATTAAGCATATCTGAAAAGCCATGAAAATGTGTATGCACCACTAGCTAACTATCTCCTGAATGGTAGAAATAAGTATATGTATGATGGTCACCCACTCACCAGATACAGATACAGTAAATATACAGAATGCATTATTTCCCGATCCATCAGTGAATGTATAGCTAACTTGGGTTGTGCCAACACCAAAAGTATCTCCAGGAGAACTAGTTGAGGTGAAAGTTGGGACTACGCCAGAGTTATCTGTAGCTGTTGGCTCAGTCCATGTGACAGCAACTCCAGTTGAACCAATTGGGATAGCAATATTGATGTTATCAGGACAACCAGTGATGACAGGGTCAACATTGTCAGTGGTGGCTAAGATTAATATAGATAACAGAATACATGTACAGGAGTTGATGGCATTGGGGGAAAATCATAGTTGAAATAAAGACTGATAAAAATTCATAAAACTTTAAAGACAACTATACTTTGTAGAATAAGGAAAATGTCATTACAAATATTCATTCAACAATATAGTGATTTTTTAAAGTATTCAAAAGCCCCAACCCCCAAATAGATGAAATTCCAATATCAATCAAATATACACGAAAAGCCATAGAAACTTGCATGCACCACTAGCTGAAACTCTTCTGAAAGGAAGAAATGAAGACAAGTCCAATAAATTGTTACCCACTCACCAGATACAGATACAGTAAATATACAGAATGCATTATTTCCTGATCCATCAGTGAATGTATAGCTAACTTGGGTTGTGCCAACACCAAAAGTATCTCCAGGAGAACTAGTAGAGGTGAAAGTTGGGACAACGCCAGAGTTATCTGTAGCTGTCGGCTCAGTCCATGTGACAGCAACTCCAGTTGAACCAATTGGGATAGCAATGTTGATGTTATCGGGACACCCAGTGATTACAGGGTCAACATTGTCAGTGGTGGCTAAGATTAATATAGATAACAGAATACATGTACAGGAATCGATGATGTCAGGAAACAATAGATAAAAAAACTGTCTATAGATTTGGACACTAGCTTGCATTCTGTGTTACAAAACCTAAATTAAACCAAATAAAATAGTCATTATCAAGCTAAAGGAGGGTCTGTAATTATAAAGTCAGTAACATCATTGCTGCCCGATAGCAAGATAATATGAATAATAGAACAGAAGGAGAAAGTCTAACAATTTGTGCATTTCATAATACATGCGCTCAAATTTTGTGCTATTCATTGAAGCAAACCATGAGGATTGGTCGACAGCAAAAGTTCAACACCATACATTGATCAACATCTTCTATTTTAAAACTTTTAGACAACTAATTATGGCATTTCAGTGTTCTGAGATCTGATCACTTGTACATATCTATTCTTCAATTGTTCAGATAAATATTTCTTTAATTTTTTACTTCTCAAATTGTCAGTCATGCATTGCATGCTATCAACATTGATCTAGAAAAAAGTTGTTGACACAGTTGACCTCTCATCATAATAAATATTGGTGATACATGCAATATGAAATGCACAAATGGAAATGGCAATTTTATTTTCAAGTAAACACTGTAAACTCTGAAACATTTAGAAAATAATAATTGTTTATAATCAAGGAATACACCAAGCCACAAAATTGCACATGACAAGATATTCATGCACATTATAAAAAATGATAGGGCAATACAAAATAAACTCAAACAAATAAATCATATAACACTCACCAGATACAGTCACAGTAAATACACAGAATGCATTATTTCCTGATCCATCAGTGAATGTATAGCTAACTTGGGTTGTGCCAACACCAAAAGTATCTCCAGGAGAACTAGTAGAGGTGAAAGTTGGGACAACGCCAGAGTTATCTGTAGCTGTTGGCTCAGTCCATGTGACAGCAACTCCACTTGAACCAATTGGGATAGCAATGTTGATGTTATCAGGACACCCAGTGATGACAGGGTCAACATTGTCAGTGGTGGCTTAAAATGGATTTTGTTAAGAAAAAAATGAACAAGATTAGAAAAACCAAACCACAAAAAATTAGAATTTGACTATGAATTACATGAATGACCAAGCAGTTTTGGAATAAACTAGGAATGTCACAACATACAATGGTAGATGACACAATGAAAAAAAAATAGAGTAAAAGACAAAGGAAACATTCTCATTAACAAAGTATAAATGACTTTATAAGAAAAGAAATATGATTATTGAACTAAATGACAATAAATAATTGTGAAAAAATCTTCAGATTTCAAAATAAGTGACTTCAATACGTAAAAGATTTGTGATTATAAATAGTAACTTACCTGATACAGTCACAGTAAATATACAGAATGCATTATTTCCTGATCCATCAGTGAATGTATAGCTAACTTGGGTTGCGCCAATACCAAAAGTATCTCCAGGAGAACTAGTAGAGGTGAAAGTTGGGACTACGCCAGAGTTATCTGTAGCTGTTGGCTCAGTCCATGTGACAGCAACTCCAGTTGAACCAATTGGGATATCAATATTGATATCATCAGGACACCCACTGATGACAGGGTCAACATTGTCAGTGATAGCTGCGTGCAGAAACAAATCATAACATCATAAGATTGCAATAGAGTGAATGTTGAAAGCAGGCAAAATACATGTTCACATCCGCTTCCAGTTTTTCTCTACCTGTCTTACTGTTGCTTTTTTTTACTGCTTGTTGATTTCTAAAACCTCGATAAAGCCGCACCCACTTTTTTCAAGGTTCATGCCTCTTTCTAGAGCAAAACTTTGAGTTGTGGAACAATCCAGTGTTTGCAACTTTGCACACTTTTAGAGAAGGACTTCGCAAATTTTTTCCTACTTTTTCAAGGAATAATAATAATTCCATTATTTTATTAAATCAATGGATATATGAATTACAGTCTTAAAAATGAATTAATTGACTAGATGAAACATTTTGTAGATGCGGCATTTCTATTGTACCCTCAAGGTTAACCAATAACATAAAACAAGTATTGTACATGTGATTTCAAACTTTATGGGACGAACATAGTTTTGATTTATTTCAGACATGTATCAAAACATATTGACAGTTGTACACATCACAAATTGTTAAATTGGAAGAAAATAAACATTTGAACTTGAACAAAGATCTTCAGTCGCTACTGAAAAATCCAAAACATATACAAAGTTACACCTATGGAACCAAAAAACATACTAATACAATACAACAGAACAATAAATAGCAGAGAACTGTGGTTAGTAAAACATACCAGAAGAGGATATTATTATATTGAAAGAACAATCAGCAGTGTTTCCAGCATCGTCACTAAAGGTATATGTGACCAAAGTTGTCGTGCCAACAGCAAATGCATCACCAGGTTGATGAGATGATGCAGTCTGGACGGATCCCGAGTCATCCGTGGCTGTAGGTTCCGACCATGAGACTGCAATGGTCGTTATGGAGGCTGAAGGGATCTCTAGAATGATGTCTTCGGGGCACCCAGAGATTACAGGTCTGGAAGTATCACCACCACCATCTTATCCCGTACACCAAAAGGTATCATAGAAAGTTTTGGAAGAACATCAAAGAGAATATGTACACAGATTTGTTTTAAATGTTAATATGAATAAAAAAGCAAACATAAACGAACACAAAATGAAGCACACTTATACATGATATATAAGGAAACATTATTCACAATGACCGGTTGACAGGCCTAGGGCTACAATACAAAAGTGTAAAGAAAACATACACACAAGTAAGTTGATGGACACTGATACTAGAATTTGGAATTTAAGAAAACACGTACAGAGGGACTACCAAAACAAATTGAAAACAATATGATTTCAAAGGTAAAAAGGATAACATTGTCAATATTATAGCAATGAACAATGAGTAATATTAGATATGTACCTGTAAAATGCAATAAAATTAGCAGACAATTGTTGTTAACAGTTGAGTTTTATCAAGGCACACTAGGCTCAAATGTCAAGTTTCTATAATTGTTAGGAATAAACTGTTTTAACAGTGATATAAATAACCATTTGTTAGATGAAACATACCGACACTAGTGATAGTCACATTAAAAGAACAGGTTGCAGAATTTCCAGAGGCATCAGAAAAGGTATAGATTACAGTGGTTAAACCAACTGGGAAAACATCGCCAGGAGAATGTGATGCCACCAGGGCAACAGACCCCGAGTCATCGGTAGCTATCGGTTCGGTCCAGACAACACTGACATCGGTGACGCCACTGGGAGTCATCAAGATGACATCGATGGGACAGTCGGTGATAACAGGATCTTGAATGTCTGCAATGGCTGGATGGCATGTGTTATGACAAAATAGATTTTACAAGGTACTATGGATAGATACACTGTAGAGAAAGTACATGCAATTAACAAAGCTGAGAAGTCAAAGTTCCACACACACAATGTCAAAATGAACATGAAAAGAGACTAAATTTAACACTTCACACATCCTTTCAAGAGGGTTTTTTTATACAAATGTTTGAAACAACTCAGATGTATATATTGCATTTTTTTATTGGTACATTGCTATTTTTATGAAGTGATAATGAAGAGTGCTTTTGTAAATTGATACTGTCAGTACAGGTACATGCACTGGTGATGAAGGGGAAGGGAGTTAACATGCAAGAAACAACCATTGCAAATGTACATATGGGCAATTCCACAAAAAATGTCATCCGAGCTTAAAATCATAAAATCTGTAATAATTCCAAAAATATATGGGCTAGTGATAAATTTATCATCATACATCAGACCTCATCGAACTCTATGCTTTGAGTGGTATTTGAACACATTGAAAGTATATTTAGACATACTCTTAAAAAATAACATTTTCTTGCAAATTTTTCTCGTTTTTTTTGAAAAATGCACAATTTTTGAGTCTCGTTATTTCAAAATAAACAGCTCTTCTGAATTAATTCATAGTACCGATAGTTTATAGTTGAGAAAGGACTAAAAATGACTACTTTCAGCTCGACATTAGTTATCATATGCTTTTAAGTACCGGTACAATTATAGGGACCTAAAAAGTGGTCCGAGGTGTAATGTCCCTAACGTTATAAATGTAATGTCGGTAATACAACATTTATGGTCCTGTATGGAATATACTGAATCTATTGTATCTAATTACCTGACAACTAAAACAGGTCCCCAGTACCCATTTGAGAAGAAATTTGGCTTCACTTCATGCTTAAGCTCACAAAGTTTTTTGACAAATGCATTGGTAGGTGAACAGTCATGTTCAAAAATGTAATGTCTGTAACAGCAAGCATTATATGTGATAACTACCAAACGAAAACTAGACTAATTCAAATTTTAATTTAATACTTTAGGGTGACCTATGTAATATTACGGCAAATAGGTTCAGAATGATAAAGATGGTTTCTAGAAATAAGCCCCAAAAGTTGAGAAAAATGTCTGAATGTAATGACCGTAAAGCTGGAACTGCCCATATAGCCCTATTTCCCGACAAATCAGTGAAAGTGTATAGGTTAGTGGATCCAAACGAAAAGGTGTGTCCAGGAAAGGCATTTTGTGATGCAGCTACCGAACCAGAGTTATCGGTTGCCAAAGGCTCTAGTCCAAAAAACAGTCTTTGATGCTGGAACCGAAAACAGCATCAATGCTGATGTTGGATGGACACCCCATGATTACAGGTGCAAGCCCATTTGGAAGGGTTAATATAGTAGAGTTAAATAACAGGTGGGTATAATGAGAAAGATATATCCACATTCATAAGAGAAATAGGTTCAGCACATAGAACATAACATAACAGAAGAACACAATGTACGAATAAAAAGATTAGACAAGGTCTGATATCATTTTCATAACTCTAGATGGCTAAATGTATCAATTCAAATATAGTCATGTTTTTTCATGCATATTCACTCTGTATCTGTTTGACCTTTCTACCATCCTACTATATGAAATAAAAAATAAACATCTTCTTTAATATCTAAGAATGATTTTTGTTACATTTTTTCCTTGCTTCTCCGTCATGGAATCATCTTCCAATTTGGAATATTATGGCAAATTGTGGCCGATGTCAATGTCAATTAAACAACTCTTGACATCTCTTTGGCTGTTGAAATTATTGAAAATTGTTGTAAAACTGTACATATCAACCCAATATTTTTGTCTAGTTTAAGTAAACTTCAAATACATAAATTGAATTTTCTCATTATCTTTTGGTAACTTAATAAACATTTTTAGTACATGCAACAGACATACCAACAGGACATACCAGAGACGATTACAATAAAAGAACATGAAGCAGTGTTCCCAGACATATCAGTGAAGGTATATACAATGTTAGTAGATCCAAATGGAAAGGTGTCTCCTGGAAGGGCATTCTGGGTCACTGTGACTGACCCCGAATTATCGGTGGCTACGGGCTCAGTCCAGGTCACGGTGATATTGCTGGAACCAACAACTGCATCCACAGTGAAGTCAGATGGACAGCCAGTGACCATTGGGGCAAACTCATCAGGAATAGCTAGTGGACACAGGTTAATAGATTTTGTTAGTTTGTATTTTTTACTACTTAAACAAAATAATAATATACTGCAACTTTTATATATTGACAAAAGTTTAATTAGTGCTGCGTACTATTTGCCCAGCTATAGCATTGCTACCCAAGTAATTTGTTTATACCTGGGGAGCGTTTCATGAAAGTTGTCAGCACTGACAAGTTGCATGGCTTTCTCCGACAGTTACCATAGTAACAGTCAGAGGCAAGTGCCTCATCGCCAATGAAAACCAAGGATTTCACTGAAATTGTCAGCATTGACAATTTAGTCAGTGCTGATAACTTTCATGAAACACCCCCAGGTATCCATTAATAGTAGGGAGAGATGTTAATGTAAATATTCGCATTGCCAAAAGACATGAGTGCTGCAGCGGGAAATGAGCTTATGTAGAAATATGATGCAAAATGGTGACCAACCATAGAATTTCTGAAATATGATATTGTGCAACCTGGACAAAAAGTGTGGTGAACAGGTTACAATGTGCAGTCAATTCTACCACTGTAGAAAATGGCACACCTTCATTTTCCCCCAAAAAAATATTGCAGAGATTTATATTGAAGCAATGGATTACACATTTAGATGTGTAATCCATAATAAGCCCCATCCACTCCCCCCCCCGAAAGATCACCGAAAATATATGCCATTCCTTGTAAATTGTATTTGGTTGTTCCTGACATCACATATTTCAAATATGCATATGAAGAAATGTTCAAGTGTGGGAGTGGGAATGTATTTCAAAATTTAGGAATTTAAAAACAAAAAATTTCCCAATATAAGTTTTAAAAAAATCAAATTGAATTGATTCATCATGAAAATAAATCATATGACATGCTTCACACAGATTTTTTAATACACATACCAGACACAATGACATTGAAAGTGCATGTTGCCATGTTTCCTGATGAATCGCTGAATACATATTCAACCTCAGTTGACCCAAAAGGAAAAGAGTCCCCAGGGTTGGCAGATTGAGTGGAGCTTACAGACCCAGAGTCATCGGTAGCAGACGGCTCCGTCCAGGTGACAGAGACATCACTGGATCCAAACACGGCATCAACCACAATGTCAGACGGACATCCAACGATTACGGGATCAGTATTGTCAAGGTTTGAAGCTGAAGAAAACCATTAAATGTGTACATAAAACAGATCCGATGGCACATTAGAAATGTTTGATGATGAGAAATAACATAAAATTAGTATTACATATATTTACAGAGTATATTAACACAATTTGTGAAACATGAACACAAATTCAATTTTTTGTTAATGAGGTATAAGATTGCTGCATATATGATATAGATTAGGTTTACAGAGTTGATACAATACAGATAATAAGGAGACATTCAATTAAATACGTGTTACAATGTACATAACAGGACAGTTACTAAATTACAGCGAAGTTGTACTGTACAATTGGGTAATCAATAGGGAAACATGTCAGTTTTGGAAATTGAATGGACATAAGAATGAATGACAAAACAAGGGGAGTATTTCATGAAGTGTCTTGTCAGTGATTGTCAGTCACTGGCAAAGTTCCTCTGAGTCAATCACATGGCAATGCAAAGGTGCAAACAGACTGTGAAAATCACTGACAATCTGTGTCAAGAAATGCTCCCAACCAAGGTGTTAAAACACATACCAGGAGAGGTTAGGGTAACGACAAAAGAACAAGTTGCATTGTTGTTGGCCTCATCGGTAAATACGTAGGCAACGATCGTTGAGGTATCAACATCGAATGCCTCACCCGGCTGATGGGTGGAGGAGGATGTGACAGGTCCGGACTCCTCCGTGACTGTGGGCTCTTCCCACGAAATAGAGACAGACTCTATCGTTGCAGAGGGAACTTGGAGATTCACATCCTCTGGGCAGCCAGTAATAACAGGTCCAGTTGAAGAGCTACCAATTGCTGATGAGTTAGCGGGAAATGATTATTACAATAAGTTAGGGATAAACAGAGATTCGGAGAGTAAAATAGTACATGTCACTGATAAAGTTAAAAGTACAACACACAGATTCTATATAACTGACACAGGACAAAACAAAACTAATACCAAGAAATATATAGACCAAAGCTACGTCATTATCAAGAAAAAGGTGCTTACAAAAGCAGAATGTAGTTCATAGAGACCAGAAGAAAGAACATTACATGACAGGTACATGACAGGTACAGGTACAATAGTTGTTTGGTACAATATACAAGAACAATGAGGAAACGAAAACAATCACATGACACACAACATAATCTGTATCAATTCTAGATTCTAGAACTCATAAAGGTGGGGACAAATTGGCTGAATTGATGTATTGGGGAGGGGTATTTAAACTCACGAGCAACAGTCACTGTAAATGAGCAAGTCACACTGTTTCCTGAAGGGTCGTATAAGACGTAGCTGATGGTGTTGGTGGAGCCAGCTTGATAAAACTGTGAGGTTGTTGCAGGCCCCGAGAGCTGATTCACCACGCCAGAATCATCAAGAGCACTGGGTGCATCCCAGGTCACCAATACAAAGTTCTGACCATTGTTGCCAACTGCAATGTTTTGTGGGCAGCTGATCAGGACGGGATCAGTCACATCTGGTGTTCCAACTGAAAGAGCCAGGCAATTAATGTTTTCAAATTAGTCAATTCGTAGGATGTAGGCATATACTGTATATATATTAAGCCTCAAATCAATTCCACAGTCTATCTCACAAAATCAACTGTCTCTATCAAATTATGACACATTTCTGCCCTGCTTTCATGTGGTCAAATCACCTGTACAGATATTCAAAAATTTAGTTAATATTTGACCTTATTCTCATTTTCATAGTAATCACTAATGAGATTCACCAATGGCTTGACAGTTTAAAAGCACACATGGTGGTTATTATGTGCAACTTTATGCTCTATATCCATGCAATCGTATCACCTCATCTTCTTAAAACTGACACTAAACTTTGGGGTCAATAAAAACATTTTGTTATCAATACAATGCGCTGTAAAACATGTTTTAGAATGATTTTAGATCGCTGTAAAACATGTTTTAGAATGATTTTAGACCGCTGTAAAACATGTTTTAGAATGATTTTAGACCTTCCTCCTAATTTAGACACATATCTAACTGCATCCCTGCTTACCAGCAATCGTCACTTCAAATTCACAGGTGTCTGAGTTGCCAGACGGATCTTCAAATGTATATGTGACAGGGTAGGTTCCTACAGAGAGAGCAGTCAGGGGCGACAGGTTCGTTGTGAACTGGGTCTGTCCCGTTTCATCGCTGGCCGAGGGGGCTGTCCATGTTGGTGTTCCAATCGAATTACTGGTTGCCACAAAGATGGTAAAGGATGTCGGACAGTCACTGATGACTGGAGGATTGTTGTCTCCATTCACTAAGAGTAAATCATGAAAAAAAGTCAGTCACTCTGTCATGATCATTAATTTTCTATTCCTTTCATGCACATGACTTGTTTAACAATTCATCTCTATGGTGCAACTAAGTTTAAATTCAAGTTATATTAACATATTTTGTAACTGTAAATGACACTATTTCGTGGAAGCGGTGTGGTGTAGAGGTTCTGACTCTCGCCATGTAATCAGAGGGCCGTGTGACCCAATGCAGCCTAGTGTCCTTTGGCAAGGCGTTAATCCACACTTTGCCACTCTCGATCCAGGTGTTACATGGGTACCCGGTAGGATGTGAACGTTAAAGTGATTGGCACATGTGCACAGATAAGCGATTGCCTGGCCAGGATACTCTCCAGGGAGTGGAGATGGGCACTTTATTTGTGGAAGTGTGATGGACCCTATGACCGGGGTAATAATAATTACAATGTAAAGCACTTAGAAACCAATGTATGAATAAGCACTATATAAATGCAAGTATTATTATAATTTTGTAAACATAACAAAATTAAAAAATATAGAACAAAATAAAAACAAAATCAAATTGATGTATCACTAGTCTGGAAATTCCTGGGTACGGTTTCCAATTAGACCGAGGCCAACTATTTCCTCAATACCCTCTGGTGGGTCATATCCCCCCCCCCCCATAATCCTGCCTCAAAATATATTATTTCTAGAACTAGATGTAGGTGCTGTATAAACAATGATAAAAGCCTAATCATTATTTTCTGTTGAAATATTCATTTTTCATGTATGATGATCCTCTTTGTGAACAAGCTTCATAATCATATCTCTATTTATCTCTCTTCCCTATATTCCATATGATTCCATATTATTGATTGTTCTTAATTTCTTTTTCATTCTCATTTCAAATTCAAAGATGAGAAAATTATGTAATAGCAATTAGCATGGCCTGTGTGTGAAGTGAGTCTGTACATGTAGTGTACCTTGTTGCAGATTTTATATTCATAAATCCATTATTTTACAAACATGAAGTTGGGATACTGTACTTACATCCAACGCTCACAACAAAGCTGCACACAGCCGGATTATTCGAACTATCGCGGAAAACATAGGTAACAGCCGTGAATCCCACGGGGAAGGCGGTGCCAGGAAAGTGGGACTGGGTGGTGGTGACAGCGTCTCCGCTGTCATCCGTAGCAGTCGGCGGGGTCCACGTTACCACCCCAGTGTCTCCAAGATTGTCGACCCGTGTGTTCTGGTTCGGCGGGCAGTTGATTACGACTGGTGGTGTAGTATCTGGGGATGAAAAGATATTGAAAATGTTGGTTATAAATGATCACACCAGTTTTTCGGAAAGACTTGTTATCATCATTAAGGTCCAATACCACCTTCATTAATCGATCGTTCATGTGGAGGTCGATCGTCTGCCTTTTTTTTTTTTTCTCTCTCTCCCTCCCTCGCGATCTCGCTTACTCCGTCAACTTTGTTGACTTAACCGGAACACCTTTGCCTCAGCTCAGAGCTCATCCATGGATACCCGACAGCCCATTTCCGAGAGAGTCCGTGCCACGCCCACCTGTTGCTCCACTGCATGGACATTCGCACCAGTGGACATCGGTTGGAGAGAGGCAATTAGGGACGGGGTCTGGGGGGGGGTGAGGGTCTTTTTGTAAAAGTTTACTCATTTTATTACACGATATGAGTAGAATGATCCGGGTAAATGACGCAATAGTGAATAAATTTTAGGTCCCATATTCACCGAGTCCTGGCCTGAGTCTTGACTCGTATCATATCAACGAGACATCCATCTCGTCTACCAATTATGGGCTGTATATGAGAATAATTTATCAAATTTCTTCAAAACATCAAGCTTCCGTTGATGGGGTAGAGGGGGGGGGGGGTCTATATCGTACATGCAGTATGCTAATTTCATTGGGGCCACTTTTTCACAGTGAAAGTATGAGAGTTAGGGTGTTTAAATCGCGCCCAGTTTAACACATTTTTATAATTTAAGGTAGCCTAAATTCATTTCAAAGTAGGCCTTCTCTCAATATAGCACCTTGAATTCAGGCAGGGGCGATGGAACGTATTTTCGTTAGGGGGGGCAAAGCCAAAAAGGGACCTTATATGCCATGCCAAAAAGGGCATTTTGGTGCAAAGTTATATTTTCACTATTAGATTATCATCTGTGTTTTGTAGTAATGAAGTTGAATAATTTTTTTTCCCTCTTTTTTTAAAAGTGATTTCTGATTGATATTTAAGATCTATGGAAAAAAAATCAATTCTGAAGCTGCAAACTTCGCTTTTTGGTCAATTATAGACCTAATTACTGTGAAAAGGTCATATTCTTGTGATATGTTGCCAGCGCGAATCACGAGCTCACACTTTTGGAAATTTCATGTAACCGCGAAAAGTAAAAATTCCCAGCATTTTTTTGTAATCACGAAAAAAGATGTGAATCTTATAACGAAGAACGCGAGCGCGACCAGCTGAAATTCTTAATATAATGACCAGAAAACAACAAGAAATTGAACCTTTTAAAGACTGCATTTAGTGACTCATGAATAGGATACGGGCTACATATCTCACCAATCGAATAATGCGAATGCGAAGCGCGAGCTGAAAATTTTTTTGATATTCTTACCAGAAAACTAGTCATTCTATGCATTTTATGACTATCTTAATAAACAATAATTGGTGCGAGCGCAAAACGAGAGTAAAAATTGTGTAATATTCCAACCTGAAATCTAGACATTCTATGCATTTTTGTAACCATGAACAGAACAGATCCCTTTTACTAAACAATAACTGATGCAAGTGCGAAGGGCGAGGCCCCCAAAAAAAAAAAATTGTGATTATCTATACTAAAATGTATGTTTTACTTTAAAAAATGGCATTTCACTATGAAAAATGACACATTTCATTTTGAAAATAGGGCATTTTTTCCTACCTGGAAATTTTTTGGGGTACTATTTTTTAGCCGAAATTGATTTCGGTCAACCGCTGAATTCGGGTGCCCAAGAATATTTGTCCCTGCATTGCCATAATAAATCGCGCCATCGTTTTTACCTCAAAATCACGGACTTTATTCTTAGCCTGCGGCATACTGTCTCAAAAGACTTTGCAATATTTTTTTTTTTCTTATTAAAAATATCCATTGAGAACATGGGAAAAGAAAACTCAGTAAAATTGTGAATCATGTAAAAATCTAATGTCAAACCTTGTGCCATATCGCTCGCAAATTTTGGTTAATCTCGAGTATGATTGCAAATTACGTAATATGTTATACCGCTGAGAGTTTTCTTTTTTGTTATATCGGAGAATCATTTGCACATTTCAACTGTTTGCATTGTGGATTAAGGAAAACTTCATTTCGTTGCACATTGATTCATTTTGAGTGTTGATGCTTTCCTAAACCAAACATTCTTGACATAAGATGCGATGAGGGGGTACCAATTCAATTTACTTTTTGGACTAAGGTCTACTTAAAAGGGTCTAATGTTTATAATAGTACATTGAGCTAGGATGAGTTGTCCGAGTTCAAAATGTAAGGTTATATTTAAACAACACACACACCGAACAATAATCTAACAGTCCATAAAGTTGAAAATATAAAACGACCATATCTCACAACAAACTGAAAAAAATATGTTTTTATTGTAATACGAATTAGATAGATGAATTTCTATCCAATGTTGAGTGAGCTTGTCAACAAACCATCGGATATAAATTATTATTTGCCTGTGATAGGCTAATGTGGTCAAACGGTGTAGAGGTTTCGCATCTCTGGAATCATATTCGAGAGTAAAATATTTAAAATAGTATGAATGAAAGATGAATATATCTGCTATTTAGAAAGAAACTTGCTAACAATAACTTTTGGGAAGAATATGGACTAAATGTCGGAACTTTGTCATTATCATATTATTATCATTATTATCATCTTTACTTCATTATTATTACACTTTATGAAAAGTTTATCAGTGATGATCATTTAATGTGCTCCGAGTCAATTAGACGGTAGGATTTGCTCTAGCTTATAACAGTAGCCACTCGATATTAGTCACTACTCGTAAAATGCTCCATAAAAACCCCTGTATCAATGGAGAGACACATAGCATCCTCCGGGAAATCCACCGAATTGCTATAATTGCCGAAAGGGGAGCGTGATGTTCTCGTTTATCATTTGGATTATGAATGACAAGAATTTTATCAAACATGGGGAAGTGGTTTGGGGTAATAATTTGTACGAACGATATTTGTTTGCATACAAGTACCTCGCAGAATTATGAAATTCATACATTTCCGAACAAGAATGATGGACACGATCTCAAGATATCGCTGACATCATGGCTCTAGAAAGCAGGGGTGCTGAAGTAGCCCCATATTTTCACGGGGATGCTGCGTGTATTATTCTCCATTTGCAGCACCCCCTGGAATACTAGTATGTGTGGGATATTGATAAATGTTACACAACATTTGAAAAATGCCCCCCCCCCCACTTTTTTTTTGCTTGTCAAATTTCTCGGGACCAACATGACCTTCGTGTTTAGTGATTTCTTTTTACTTTTACTTGTCAAATTTACATCAGTACCCCCCCCCCTCCCATTAAAATATCATTCCCAGGGCCCTGCTCAACCTCCGTGTATTTTTCCCCTGATCTTTAATCCTACATACAGTGCGCCCCCCAAAAAAAAAATGGCTGGAAATAGCGTTATACATATATATAAAACTACCTACAACCTATTTGCATCTTGTGCACTCCTGAGATATTTAAAAGGTTTCCCTCTTTCCCATGTTTCATCATACTTCTACTGCCAAATTCATTAACTTATCATGATGACTTGGCTGTAAACTGTACTTAAACAAATAAGAGATATTACTATTTCATCATCTGATCAACTCGGTTCCAGTATTTTGTTTCTGAGTCCTCATTACCACGAGAAAGTGCTCCCATTATTATTTATGATTATAATTATTTATTATTATGCCTATCCCCAATTTTAGTGCAGTCATTTGTCCGTCAAATTGGGGGTATTCTAACCACATTCAATAACGCTGAAACAGTGCTGAACTTTGTAATCGCTCTCGGGCTTACAATTAAAGAGATGCTCCTGGCTGATGACATTTATATCTCAATAAATGGAGTAAAATTCACAAAGCAAAATGCTCAAAATTTTATCAAAATCGGAAAATTAACAAAATTGTTGAATTTTAAAGATTTGCATTATTCCGGTGAAACAGTTATAGATAGGTCTTCATGAATATTCATCATTTCCCCACTTGTTTTTTTGTATTTTATTATTTGAAATCAGGCTTTTTCAAAAAAATTCTACTAGGAACTAAAACAATCGGATTGACAGCTGATTAAGGGCATTAGGTATTTCTTGCTGAAACTTAATTCGTCATGATGGAGACACATCATTTACACATTTATGAAAAAATGAAAAAAAATATGATTTCATGTACATGTAGTAACATGAGAAGGAAAACGGGGATGTAACATTATCAGCCCACCTAATGAATATTCATGAAGACATGTCTAGAACTGTTTCACCAGAATAATGTAAATCTTTAGAATTCAGTAAATTTTCTAATTTGTTATCCGATCTCGATGAAATTTTCAACATTTTTCTTTGTGAATTTTACTCTACATATCTAGATATGAATATCATCAGCCCGGGTGTATCCCTTTAACTTCTGATGGGTCAATGCAGGTAAATGATTGGTCCAGGGCGGGGGACTTGGTGGGCTTCAGCCACCGCCTCCCCTCCTGTATTTTTTTCCAAAACTGTGTACAAAAATGTAAAAATGATCATCTGATTGTGATTTTTTGCATGGTCAGCCCTTCCCACTTTTGGCTCAGCCCCTGTTACACCCACAAATGTAATAATCGCCCACAAATGTAATAACGCCCACAAATGTAATAACACTTTACCCACAAATGTAATAACGCCCACAAATGTAATAACACTTTACCCACAAATGTAATAATTTTTGATCGCCCACAAATGTAATAACACTTTACCCACAAATGTAATAACGCCCACAAATGTAATAACACTTTACCCACAAATGTAATAATGCACTTTACCCACAAATGTAATAATGACTTTACCTACAAATGTAATAAATTTGAAGTGATTTTTGGCGAATTCGTTCTAAACTAATATCCTATAGTAATGCGTTCATATAGCACAAAAGTTCAAAGTCTTTTTTCCAGACCCGGTTAATGAAATATTACAGTACAAGTCCAAGTCTTTTTCCAGACCCGGTTTTTCAAAATTTTAATATACGTCCAAAGTCTTTTTACCAGACCCGGTTGTTTCAAAATTATAATATACGTCCAAAGTCTTTTTCCAGACCCGGTTAATTCAAAAATTATAATGCAAGTCCAAAGTCTTTTTTTCAGACCCGGTCGTTTCAAAAGTTATAATATACGTCGGTGAGGGGTAAAGACAACACTCTAAGCCCAAGCATTTTAAGTGGGTTTAATTTTGAAGATTGGTCTCAGCTGTCATTTTTTTCAATATTTCTTTATCTTTTAAATAACCGGGTCCAGACGAAAGACTAAGCATAATAATCGTGTTATTCCACAAGAATAAAAATATGAGTCTTTTGTTTTTAGGATTGTTTAAATCATTTTTAAATCACCGGGTCTGGAATAAAGACAACGCTCTAAACGTGTGCTTTTCTACATGCATGGTCTTAATTTGGAAGATTGTTGGTTCTTAGATTCGTTGTTTGGGTTGAGTTTTATTGATTTTTTATTCCTGAAATAATTGTGTCTGGAGGAAAGTCGATCTTCGACAATCGGTCTTCATGTTGTTCCACAGTAATTAGATTATTGGGTATTCGTTTTAGAATATTTGTAAAAACTATTTTATGTTTCAAATAGTAACCAAGTCTGGAGAAAGGATGTCTGCTTTACCCACGCGTTATTACAATGTTTTGTAGGGGTAGTAGTATTATTTAAAAAAGACATATTTTTACTGGGTGAAAAGGCTTTGGAAATTTGGTCTTAGATTCGAACTTTTTTCAGTTACTTTTTTTTTAAATAGCCGGGTCTGGAGGAAAGAGTACGTTTAAAAACTCGTGTTATTCCAAGAGAATAAGAATATAAGGTCTTATGTTAGAAGATTTTTTTTCGTAACTGTTTAGGTCTGGAATAAAGACAACACTCTAAACCTCTTTTAAAACAGGTTCTTAGGTTGAAGGTTTGTTTGGTCTTAAACTTTGATTTTTTTAATTCTTACTATTAGCGTTTTTTTAAAGAAAAAATGGTCGGGCTGAAAGATTACGCTATATATCCAGCATTGATAAGATTATGGGGTCTTTATACTGTTTTTAAACTGCTATTCATAATGTTTAAATATCAGGTAACTGGGTCTGGAGAAAAGACTACGCTTGATTCTCAATTTACTCTTAGTGCATATATTCACAATATCCACCGTATAAGTTGAAACAACAACAAAGACATTAATTCCACCAGTTTTAATTAACTGGGTCTGGAGAAAAGACTAAGCTCGATTCCCATTTTTTTCCACAGGAATATCATTATCGTATCTTAGTTTGGACTTATATTATAAATTTTGAAATAACTGGGTCAGGAAAAAGACTTTGGACTTATTAAAATTCTTGAAACAACCGGGTCTGGAAAAAAGACTTTGGATTTATATTATAATTTTTTAAACAACCGGGTCTGGAAAAAAAGACTTTGGACTTATATCACAATTTTTTTAAACAACCGGGTCTGAAAAAAAGACTTTGGACTTTTATCATATTTTTTAAACAACTGGGTCTGGAAAAAAGACTTTGGATCTATATTATAATTTTTGAAACAACCGGGTCTGGAAGAAAGACTTTGGACTTGTACTTTGATGTTTTATTAACCCGGTCTGGAAAAAAAGACTTTGGACTTACATAACATTTTTTTAAACAACCGGGTCTGGAAAAAAAGACTTTGGACTTTTATTATATTTTTTAAACAACCGGGTCTGGAAAAAAGACTTTGGATCTATATTATAATTTTTGAAACATCCGGGTCTGGAAGAAAAACTTTGGACTTGTACTTTGATGTTTTATTAACCCGGTCTGAAAAAAGACTGCACTTTTGTGCTATATGAACGCATTACTATAGGATTTTAGTTTAGAACGGATTCGCCACAAATCCCTTCAAATTTATTACATTTGTGGGTAAAGTCATTATTACATTTGTGGGCGATCAAAAATTATTACATTTGTGGGTAAAGTGTTATTACATTTGTGGGCGTTATTACATTTGTGGGTAAAGTGTTATTACATTTGTGGGCGTTATTACATTTGTGGGCGTTATTACATTTGTGGGTGCAACAGCCCCCCTCTCTTCCCCACTTTTAAAACTGTTCTGCGGCCCCTGTACTCAACAAAGTCATCGTGTGATTAGCTACACAGAAGACCACTCGAGCCCAATTGTCTCGTTTGGTCATGTTTGGCCACGCCTATTTTATCGGAAGGCCTGATTTGTGACAGCCTGCCTTACTATTCTCCCAAAACCTGAACAATAGAGCTTCCAAGACCAATTGAAATGGATGAGTTTGCATCAACGAGTTTTTACATGCGGGCATCGATCTCTGTGCCAACAGACGCGAATCGTTGACATGGTTGAAAAGGTCATTACGTATATACAAAACGGAACTTACGAAAACTTTGTTGAGTTCGCCTACCTTACTTAACCCGGTTACTTCCTCCATTATAATGGATATTCGCAAAAGAATGATACTTGATAGGCTTATGATTAACGACGTGGCATTTGAGGATTAATAGGCCTCTAAAAACAATGTCTTTAAACATCAAATAGAAGTAGGCCCTATGTTTGTCACCCGAATTATCATAAGTTCCATTTAATACCTAATTATTCAAGAAGAACCTGTTGAAGAACTTTGAGAATATCTGCATGAAATTATTTTAAAGAAGTGCACATATAGTTACCGATAATGCGGAGCCTATAACATTTTCATTTATTTGAATGTAGGATAAAAGCTCGAGGGCATATTAGTGCCATGGGTGGGGATCGACTGCAGACTTCCATGTGTCTTGTCAGGCGCCTTAGCTCACTCGGCCATTGCTCCTCCGCAGCGTGGAATTCTTTATACATTAATCCCCATCTATACTCTTTAAATACAATTGGAAATAATTATGGAATAGACTGTTTAATATGTTTATTGTCGTCGATAAACGATAAAAATTGACCAAGCCGTCATCTTTATATTTTTGTAATCATTGATTAACATCGCCAATTATCAAGCCAATAAAGTTTTAAAGACCAACTCTTTGGATTGTGTAATTATGTCAGCAGATTTTAGACTAAATTTTTGCCCTCAATATGCTCCATAGAAATGTTATTCGAAGTCGGTATTCTGAAATTATTCGTCGACAAACACTTTTTATTAAGAAACACATGAACAATCATGATTTTTTTATGCAGTCACTGATCCCCCGAAACACGACAACTCGATTCAAACTTTACAAGGACAGAGAGCGTCATGTCGAGAATTCTCGAAGGCATTCATTCACATAAAACCATTCTTTGGGTGTGTCTATGCTACTGTGTTCTTGTTTTTCATAAGAAGATTTACTTCTATTCTTCTTCAGAATAATAGGGTCCTCTCCTTGTTGCTTTCTTTTGTTTAAAGTCCACTGAATTGCAAGTGAACTCAGGAAGCTCAGTCCAATTTAAAGAATTAATGTACCGTTACATTCGTATCTGGAATAATCACGCTTATCTACAATGAAAATTTTCAATGTGAAATATTGCTTCTGCTGGTCGAGTTTAGTATATAGGCCTAGATGGACCTACGCCATGGTATATATGCTTTTTGAAGAAGCTGATTCGAATGAAAAAAAAAACTGCTAGAGGATATAGTTTCGGCATGATCTAGTGTTACGATGTAGTTTTAAAAAAACGACAAGTGAATCGTTTTTAACATGCAAGAGACTTTACCTTATATGACGTGGAGAGGGAAACAAGCTAGCTTTATGCCCTTACATCCAATTAAATAACCAAGAAAGAGAAACACAATCCGGTGTTGTATTCTGCTTTCAGGATCTGACAACTTTCCTTGATTTTTATTGGCTGAGAAGCAACGTTACTATGGTAACTGTAGGGTAAAAAACGTCTTACAACTCGTTTCATGAAACGCTCCCCATGTGCGTGTGTGTTTTTTTTAGAGGACATGTCATACAATTTTCACATTATATCATGAATTAGCGTCATATTATTAGAATGAGCAAAAAAACATGTTTTGGGGCTATATTTCGGTGTCCAAAGTGTAGAGTTGTACGTGTGACGTCACCACTGATCTGTATAATAACAGTGACCAGCTCAGTGCTCAGTGAAGGTATCACAGATCTGGCATTGTCAATGGGAGGATCTCCGTAGCATTAGTACTCTTTGACATTCACTAAAATGCTCATGACTTATTCTGAAATTCTTCCTTCACACAATCCAACTTTTACCAAAGGTTTCATTCTACCTCTAATAGACGTTTCAGAAGAGGTTTGAAATCTTGTCTTCATTTACAACCTAAAATAATGGTTATGTACATATGATTATTCCTTCATTTAAAGAAGCCTACAATTTTACTTCTTTTATTAAAAGTGCTCGTCATGTTCACACTACCCTTTACAATCGTTTATTTTTCGTTGGTCTCTTGGAAATATTTCTATAGTGTAAAAAACATAGCAAAAAGTGGTTATCAGCATAATCTATTTTCATCTAAAGGTGTTTGAACATGTTTAAAGAAGCAGAAACAGCATTCGAACATTTTATTTAGAATTTGGCAGAATTGATAATTCTGTATTGTCCCGATGGGTAAACAAATAGTTTCATTAATAATGAGCCTAATTCTTCTTTTGTCATAAAAATACAAAATACATGGTTTTTCGCAGTGTTCTGTGAATGCACATGACAATAATGTACATGGTAGGGATGACTTGTTTGTGAAGACCTCCACCTCTTTTCCTCAATGAGTATTCCAAATCAAACACAATAGCACAAGTTTTTTTCTTCAAATGACAGGTATTACGTAATAGAACCGGTGACTGTTATAAAAGAATTGTATAGAAGTAAAGGTAGGTTGTAAAGAAGGAAATAACCAAATGTCTTAATGAATGCAAAGCTCTTTAAAACACTTTCGTATAGAAGTTGTAACTGTTTAAGTGCAGGTCCTACCTGTCATGCCTGTGCAATATATGAAGGACATTATAAAAAAAATCTTATTTATTCTCATAAAGATAGTGGCCAGTAAATTCAAATCGACATGTTAAGATGTCAAATTAGTAAACATTTTTAGACGTTTTTTTTCATTCTTATTTACTTTGTTCGGAACGGTACATTCAGAGTGGGCTTGCTTTTGCTTAAATAGCTGACTCAGTCTACCAATAAGTCGAGAGCTCCCTCTTTATATTTCTATATATGTAATTTCTACCATGACATAATCCGTCAACCTGAATTGTGTAAAGCAGCCTACGGGAGAAGTGAATAAGCCCGTCCTTAATTTTAGAGCAGAGTAGCAAAATAAAACGATATGCAATATTATGTTCGTATTATTCTTCGTTTGTCGCCGAGTATCTTTTCATTCTTAAACTGTAGACTTTTTCGCCTATTTTAAATAAACATACTCAATAAAATGTAAAGATTTAGTACCATCTCTTGCAGTTGGACTTCACTTCTTTCTACCCTGCTCTCAGTTTGATTCGATATACTTTCTACGGTCATCATCTGGTCACCCCCCCCCCCCCCCACCCACCCACACCCACACACACGAACACCCACCTTGAAATCCCTAATATGTTCTGTTTGTGCTATACAAAAGGATTAAGAGCAAATTCAAGATGTACTTTCAAATTTGTTTGGATTATAATCATCTTGTCAGACTGATCGTGATCAAAATCAGATTAATCTGCAGTATTAGGCCTCTACAGGACGTAATTCTCGTCCTTTATCCAACTATCGCCTGAAGATGAATAGCTCTCGTTTCTCTCCATACGCAAATATCAAGCGTCGATGCTCTTATAATCAATAAACTCTGTGCGGTATGAGCGCCGAATCAATAAAGTAAATCGAATCAAACAGGCCTTAAAATTTCATTTTAACCACACGAGTTATAATCTGTACAATTAAAACTGGGAGGCACACCGATCCCATTTGGACAGTACAGTGGACAATCTCAAATTCAACCCACTCCCCGGTGGAAAAAGACGTGGAAAAGGAGTCTAACAAATATGTAGTTCCATTCTGGGCATTAAGATCAGATGATTCTGCGCAAGATCAGAAGAAGGTCATTGGTACTAAAGTAACATATTGGTCAGTTGGTTTAACATTCAATTAGATAAGCACTTTCATTATTTTGTGTGCTATTCTAGCCACCTGGTGTATTCAATTTCTCCATCCTGCTATGTAAGGCATGCTTACTTAACATCTTGCTTAGAAATTTGGCTATAATAACGAAAGAAATAAAAGGTCATTTGACCAAAATTGCCCACGAAGTAACTACGAACTCGTCTATAAATTATAAAGGCATTTTCAGAACCCATGCCCGAATGGAGAAACCAGCAAGGAGGGTTTAAACTCAAATGCATACGCAAAAATTGTGTATGGTTTATACTTTTTTTTAACCATCGGCTGATAATGTAATCTTGGTATGTCCCCTTTCCTTCATACAAATCTTACGATTCTCATAAACCCATTCTTGCACAACCATTGCCTTTTACTTGTCAGACTGGATATTCCATGCATAATTTGAATGTTGAGGTAACATGACTTAGATGCTCAGCAATATATGTCAACCACTCACACCTATTACACAATTTGTAGATTGACTTGGGTATTTTTCTACCTCAAACGTTTACCTAGGCACCCTTAATTTCTACTTTAGACATCAAAAGTCATTTTTTTTAGTATTCCCAATGCAGTAGTGGTCGATCCAAGGACAACCCTTGGGTATTTTTTTTTTACACAAAATGAATGTAACAAATTAAGAGTTATGACCCCCTTTTTTTCTTATCGATTTTTTTAAGAGGAAAAGTGTGCCCCTTTTTGGGCCCTTCTAATAGAAATTTTGTATCCTCCGGTGTCATTGTGTACAAAGAAAAATCCACAGAATTCCTTATAATGATGCCTGGAAAATTGACCTGCTAAAATGTCTCCTCGATAAATTGTAAACTATAAGATTGTTAATCGAAACTTATTGGTAATGTTTTCTAGTTTACTTTTATCTCAGTAGTTTAAGAAATAGTGCGAGTCATTTTCAAATATGAGAAAATCATTTGTTCATTTGAAATTTTCTCATAGAAATAATAGCACTGAAATGTTACTTAATGTTAACATCTTATTTTGAGAACACGCATAATTACATGGCCATACTAATGGAGCTTCATTTACGCTTCAGTATTCTTTCCACAATAACACCGGTCATGACATAAAGATCATGATTATCACTTTAGAATATGTTAATTTTATTGGAAACATTATCTTTTGGCAACCTGAGCCAAATGTATACAAAATAATTACAACCGGGTACGAGAAAACTGTTGTAGTCATGAAGGTAAAACTTTTACTTACGATCATGGCAAATCGTATTTAGATGAAAGTTGAAAAGGACATGATGGTCGGTGTGGAGGACCTCAGGAAAATAGCTTAAAACTGGAAAATTTATATATCATTGTACAATCCATTATCAAAGTTGTATGAGGCATAACTACAAACGTAATCGTATCTTACCTTGAGCTTTAGCCATACTGAGTATGCCAAGGAGAACGGCAAGGTACAGAACAGTTCTCTCCATTTTGTTAGAAAATTTTCGTCGACGTTTTCCTTAAAAAATGATAACTATCTTTCGACCCTGGCGGGTTGAAAGAAAAATCAGGAGTTTAAAAGGCCAGAAGGGATGTAGAATGTCCGCACAAATGGATTCCTAAAATATCCCCTTCCCGAACCTCAAAAAGTGGCAAGACTTCTGAAGGAGGAAACGGATAACCTCGCTCAAAAAACGGGGTCGATTCCAGTGAAAAAAAGGGAGTGGTCGGGATGAGTCTCTTCCTTTCTATACACCGATCCCGACTGACGTAAATTTTCCCCGATCTTGGTTTTAAACCATGCATTTCTTCAGCCCAAGAAAGTGAATAGAGAAGATGCGCTCTACTGATCAGACACTATTCATCCTTTATTCTTTATCCCGTTGTCCTCTGCTTGTTTGTGAAAAGGTTTTAAAAACCCTTTCACCTTTTGTCCACAACTCCCCTCTCATTCTCTCTCCCTCTCTCTCTCTTTCTATCCAGCTCTCCAGTTTCTCACGATCATTCATGAGAACATATTTGTAAAAAAAAAGCATGACTGGGGTTAGCAATAAGATCAAGTATTTCTTGTATACGAATCATTAAGTTTCGGTATGAAATTCATAAACATGAAAAAAATAGATCTAAATACATGCATTAAAAACAGGACAGCAATTTGGCAAACTGTTTGCTATGCAAAAAGTCACATAAGAAATAGATAAATAAGAGTCATTTTCTTTCACCAATGTTTGACGAGTCCGTATTATCGGTCAGTCGTCGTTGCAATAGGGCGGCGAATGGAAATGTGACTGTACATTTATTCACACTCTCGTTTCATCATGAAGATCCGATGTGATTTCAACCATTTCAACATGCTACACAGCAAAAACTGTGGTGTTAACCGGTGTACATAGAGGACCACACCAGTTATTTTACACCGGTGTTAAATTGGTGGTGTTAGTTTTTACACCTATAGGTGTTATTACAACACCTTTTGTTGTTACATTTACACTCTTTGGTGTTATGTTTAATCTCTAGGGTGTAATTTTAACACCTCAGGGTGTGGTCCTCTATTAACACCAATTGGTGTCAGTTTTAACACCGCAGTTTTTACAGTGTATTTTACATTTAGATACCTGAAACGGTTATTATAGACACCCTGTAAAAACACGAGTTACACAAGTTCATCCATTGGGAGAATATTCAGTTTCGATGACCCTTAAGTTGATGAAGTATGAGGCTTTAGTCACACCAACGAATCGTACCCCAATCTTCAAGACAGTCGATACAAGCGAGAGGGCCGCTAATCGATAGGGCAAAGTGACTGTTTTTTATCAAACATATTATATTATGTATGTATGTGTATAAATGTAAGAGAAAATAGTATATATTTCTTGGAAAATAAATGATTATGGCATCAATCTTGTTAGACAAAAATATATATCAGATATTTTGAGAACGAATTAAATTGAGCTAGAATTCATTCATGACATTAAATTTTACTTCATTTTCGTTACGAATTGTCAAATGTGTGGATGTGTTGATCACAATAATATTATTGTACGTTCAAACCAAGCTTTGTAATGATCATGAATGTAATATTTTACTATGTTCAAATTTGTTTGATGAGAGAAGAGAATAAAAGATTAATTAAAAAAAGATAGTTGACCACCAGGCCGTGTATTACATGTAGGAAAGTCTATATTTTAACATAACAATTTGGAGGAAGCGGGAGCAATTGCCCCAAATCCATTGCAGACTTCCATACTCTAATCCGTTTATGCATTTAGGCGAGCTCTCAGGCTGGAGAATGACCATTTGTTTTTTTAGTCAAAGAATCGTGTTTTATAAAGCGATTTTTCATCCAACTAGATGCAGAAATTAAGGCAGGGGAGCAATTCATGTAAAAAAATATTCATTTTTTCACTGACAACTCAAATCATTGCAAAGCATTATATACGCATGATACATTTTGATAATCCTAGTCACTTATTACTAAAATTTAAAATCGCTTGAATAAATAAGATGATGTAGATATGTAAATGGTGATAACTCACTCCAATACAAAAGTCTTGTTATTAAAGATGGGGTAAGGTTTACCAGCATGCACTTTGAAAATTTCATAACATCTTTTGCAAGAGGAATCCAATTGATCAGTTAATTTTAATTCCAACAAAAAACAACAACAAAGAAACAAAAGATTCAGCATCGCGAAAAAAAAATATAAAAGCTAATTCGTAAAAAGTATTTTATTCGTTGTTACATATTGTAGAGGAAATGATGCAAAGTTTATAACTGAACTTTGCAGTCTTACTCTGCTAAGAAGATGATGAATGAAAAAAAAGAATGAATCATTGATTGGTTATTGTATTAAGGAAGAGTATGCGTGCCTATTCACTGAGATAAATCAACTCTTTTAAGTCAACAAAATTAAAGACTCTTTAAAGTTTCGCCCATGATCCCATTTGAGTTCTAACCCAAACTAAATATTTATAAAGCGAGCCCGGCGTACCACGCATAAAAAGTTTGAAGAGATGTTTTATATTCTTCTCTGAAATCAAAGAGATTGCTAAGGGTGGAATCGTTTAATATGGCGTTACACTATCAGTTTTAACAATGAATCATTAAAACGTGTCAGAGTACGCTCCTCAGGAGTATGATTATTTTTATTTATACACCGGGGCCCGTATTCTGAAGTAAGGTTTAACTTAGACCGCAGTCTAACTCGGTGCTAAAATTATGGGCGGCCAAGAATTCAAAAATTCTGTTTATATTGCATATTTCTTAGGTTTACTATTTTGTTTCAGTTTGCTTTCATAAGAAAGAAAAATACTTCAGTTATCATTCTCAGACAATTATGAACAATGTGGGTGTCATGTGAGTTAATAAATTAAATGTGTACTGTAAGGGATTTTTGCCCCATTGCCTCTCCATAGTTAAACCACAACTTTAAACCAGGGTTTAATTTAAACCCGAGTTCAGAATACGGGCCCGGGTGTACAATAGAAATACGAAGAACTATGGTGTTTTAATCAACCTATGAAAAAGATATGTTTTCCCTTTAAAAGCCTAAATAAAGACGACATGGACATTCATGTACTTGAAGAACAATTGCATTGATAGAATGAAATGTAGTAGACTTTTTTTTACATCCATCTTTCTTCGATTTAACATAAACATTATTTTAAAAAAAATTGACAGCCATAAGGGTTTTCTCGATAGCGATATGACAAATGATTATACTTGCTTATATAGCGCTTAATACTTACTTTGTCAGAAGTCTCTAAGCGCTCTACAGTATATGCAGCATAATTACCCTGGCTTTAGCAGTGCAGCTAGCTGTTACGCGCGCTGCGTTTTTAAGGAATAAATTCCTGCCAGGTACCCATTTACCTCACCTGGGTTGAGACAAAGTGCTCCGGCATTTCATAAATAAGGACACTGACTATAGTTTTATCTTTAAAAGTTGTGATGGGAAATATAAGGTGTAAATTACGTGAATAAATTGATTCAAAAATAGTTAATGTAACATCTAAATCTAAGTGAAGTACTGTGGATTTGTGGATACAACTTTGGATACAAGGTAACAAGTGGGCATATGCATCGGAATGGCATAAAAGGCAGATAAACATTACGAATAGGCCTGAATGAAAAAAATGGTTAAACATTGTTTCAACGCCCAAGTAGCCAATGTATGCTTTGAATGAAATAAAATATGCTTTGAATAAAAGAAAATGGCATGATCATCCCCCCCCCAAAAAAAAAGGTACGCTTTAATTATTTGACGTCCGGTTATCACTCTTACACAAGAGACCTATACTTAGAGAAAGTGATTTATTCTAAAACATTGATAGCAATTTGCGGTAAGTAAAAGGACATAGGCAATGCCGATTGACTTCATTAAAGTTCAAGAAGTTCGGGTATTGTGGAAATGTAAAACCTCTTTCACGTGGACCCTTCCTATTTTGAAAAGGAGCTTGTTATATCGATTGTGGTTATGAGAGGGGGATAATTGAATTCAATTCCTGCACACGGAAAACGGTGATCGGCGGCAAGCGAAGGATAACGATACCAGATTATATGGTTTAGAAATTGATCTTCTGAATTCCATTCATTCCCTAACAAGTAAACCCTCTTCGACAATTAACAACTAATACTGAACTCTCTTTATCATTTTTATGTAACAGGCTTACGACACGTATCGCTGATCGGGAGCCGGAAAAACTAAATAAAAGGCCCTAAATGTTGAATTATTGATACAAAAACTTGAACCACCCCACCAAAATCTAAAAGAACACTTTAAGTTTTTCAAAGAATTGATCCATGCAAAATCATATTTCAGTGTTTGGTCTTCCTCGCTGAATTATTTACATAATTACGTTTACACTTAAGATACTTTGCAAATACTTTATTTACCCATACGCTAATCAGTATTCTGTCGGCATGCATAAAAAAGCGCATTCATGTTAATGAATTCGTACGTGTCTTATCCACTTTCATTCAAAACAAGGACTTAATTGTTCTCTGAAAATTATTATATTATTTCACAGTACATTTTCAAGCAGGATGGTTAAGACGGATACTTGGCACAATCTGAAGACACACATGCCCATGTATGATATGACATACTTCTCATATGAATCCAATCAGGGTATATATATATATGTTTTTAGATATTAATTCCGATGTCGTCTCAATGCAATTTGTACTTTTATCCCAAATTCCTTTCAATATTTTACGATCTTATTGTTGTCCTCTTAAAATTGAATGCGTGAACCAGAATTTTGTGTTGTTATGACAGTTTACAATCATTACATATTCATTTTCATTTTGTATATTCATATTATTCATTTTATTATTCTTTACTCTTTGTGAAAACCTTTTCAATAACATGATAGCAGCCTAATTTATTCAATTCATTCATTTCATAGAATATTTAGTGTAAATTCTTGCCAAACTATTTGATTTTATGATCTTTTCTTATTAGTAACATCATATATTATATCACTTTTGTTATTTTGTTTGATTTACCGTATACGTTATGCTTCTTTCATAAGTGTTTACTTTTAACTTGGTATTGTATATGGTCCCCATGGAAGAAAAGTATAGTCGTGTCGACTAAAGGAAATATGGGCTATTCATCCGTTTTGCAATTTTTTTTTTAATACGGAAAATAAATACTATACCACTACTTTACTATACAGAAACAAATTTACGTCTACCAGTCTATCCTCTGAAGACCCTGGAATTTTCCCATCCTGGGGTTCGCGTAGCTACTAATTACTTAATGCAATGCAATACAAATCCGATCAGAGAAGCCAACATATGCCACAGCCTTTTATACAAAACATTTTGAATAAAAGCGAAAGAAATCTGTCTGTTAGGGAGTATTAAAACCACAGATTTTAAGACTAACAAATAATTGCACATGCACTTTCTGATCACTCGACAAAGTAAATCGGAATTAAGTGTATTCGTGGATCGGTAGGCCCATTGTTACGAAGATAAGGTGTCTCGTTGATAAAGACATGGAGAAAAGTATTTGAAATAGGTTACCGCCCCTAGGCACCCATCAGCGTTTGAAAATACAGCAGCATACTACCACCACAACCACCACCAACACCATCATAACGACCATCAACAACGCAACCACCAACACCACATGTCACCATCCATCACTACAACCATCATCACCATTACCAGGGGCTGATCCGGCCTACATCAATAGGGGGGGGGGGGGTTTAAACGCGTATTTTCCCCGATCGGCAGCTCATAGTTGATTTTTGTTTGCTTCTTTGAAGTGGGTAGTCCTACAGTCACCTTTCAGCTTCATTCTCATAAAACAACATCGATATGCAATAATCTTATAAGTCCTATTTAAATAGTGTGAAGCATGAGCTAAATGGAAGTCTCATGTATTGTGTCCTGAAAATTGATTATTCTAGGCAATGTTTGTGATTCTTAACAAGATGCGAATATGACTATATAATTACTGCCAGCGCGAAGCGCGAACAGAAATACATATTGTGACATATAACATTTTTGGAAATTTTCAAGTCTTCCCCTCAGTTGATTTTATTCACTCGTCTTCCTCCTCTCTTTTTTCCCTGATTATAATAAAACCTAAATGACAAAATTAAACAAATCCTAATTATAATCTTTACATGATCCGAAACCAAAAACTCTAATTCTAACCCCATGCCATTTGAGATATTAAGACAGGAGCAATTGTCGCAGGAGCATATGTCTTGTCATCGAAAGAGTTGTGTAACGCTGCAGGTACATTTTCCCTACGGCGGCCGTACGGCGAGTCGCAAACAACCATTTTTTTTTTCAAACCTCCTGTATTTTGCTGGTACAAAAAAAATGGTTAAAACAGCTGTTTTTGACTCGCCGTACGGGAAATGTGACTGCGCCATAAATATACCTCAAATTATATGGCGACTTTCTCTCCTGCGATAATTGCTCCTTCCCGAAAGATGGAGGTTGGAGTTATGATAGAATCTTTGGTTCAGACTGATATATTTCAAATCAAAATTGATTATCAAGAAAATATAATAGCAGCCTTCAAAGTGAAAACACAAAATGTATGCAATATCAATAATCATAAGGAAAAATGGCATATTAACGTAATAATATAATCGTTGGTGAAAAAATTGAGAATAGAATGGGATAAAAGTAAATTAAAGGTCAAGTTCACCGCAAAAAAAAACCAATTTGAATAAATAGAGAAAAATCAAACTAGCATGATGCTGAAAATTTCATCAAAATCGGATGTAAAATGAGAAAGTTATGACATTTTAAAGTTTTGTTTATTTTTCACAAAACAGTTATATGCACAGCTCAGAGACAGGCAAATGAGACAGGCGATGATACCCCCACTCGCTTTTTTTTTGTTTTCTATCGTTAGAATTATACGATATTTCATTTCTTACAGCTTTGACAACAAGGGCCAATATGACTGAACCATATAGTACTATTAACGCTAATTCCACATGGTCAGGGAACTTATTTTTGTTCCACTTGACAATGAGGAGAAAATTAGAATATTTTATATTTCATATAATACAATACAAAATAAGTAGTGAGTGGATGACGTCATCAGTCTCCCCATTTGCATACCGACCAGAATGTGCATATAACTGTTTTGTAAAATAAAGCGAAACTTAAAAATATCATAACTTTTTTATTTTACATCCGATTTTGATGAAATTTTCAGTGTTATGTTCGTTGGACTTTTTTTCTTTTTATTTAAATCAACTCTTTTGGGGTGGACTTGTCCTCTAAGACATTTGCAACCATAAAATAATTCTATGTTCATAAAGTAGAAATGTCAGTGCTTGAGTGAAATCAGAAACAGAAATTATAAACAAATAGGGTATTTCTTTAAAGGATTGAAAAATAAAAGGGTAAAAGCTTTCGATAAACTTGCTTGAACAAGTTAAGATATGCATATCATCAAAAGACAATTTAGTGTGTGGATTATCGATAGTAGGAATTGTTGCAAGAGAAAATGTCATGGAAACGGTCATAATAATTGCAGGAAAGTGTTTGTATGAAGATGTATTTGATTACTGGACTTTCGTTGGAGGGCAGTTCTTTTTACAGCGGGGTTCTGCAGGCTTTACCCTATAAGGACTGGGCTATTTGAGATGTACTGAGGACGGGGGGGGCATGATGTCCCCCGATTCTGAACTCAGCCGCCATTCGCGCGATCGCGCCGAAATTTGGCACGCACATTCTTTACCACATAAACTACAAGCCAGTATAAAAAAAATCTGAAAATAATTCTTTTTCTATTCATTATGAATAAAATATGCAAATTTATTAGTGAAATTCTGCAAATTTTACACACAATTTCACTTCACATTTACTCCTTTTTTCCAGATGTCATCTTTGTCATCTAGTTTTAAAGGTTTCTATAAAGAAACGATTTTTGTTTTTCATTTTTTTTCAATGGAAATTATTACAGACCATTGTCTCGTAAAAAGTCACATGGCGTTCCGATGCTGTACTCTTATGTCGCGAATTTTATCTGAAAAGTTTTTAATAAAGAAAAAAGTCAAAACATTTTGCGGTGCTATCTTTTTTTCGGAAATATCGCACGAAACGTCGAGGGGAGGGGGCTTTTAGGGTTAACCAGGAGGCTTGAATGCGGGAGAGCTTCCTATGTTAAAGAAGTGAGATTTCTGCAGTTTATTTGAGTGTTAAACATATAAAGTTGGCTTTCCAAATATACGTTGCTAATTATAGGGAGTTACACAAACTAGTTTCACTACGTTTGTGTATAATAGTTACTATATTTATCCCTTATCGTAATTGGGTTCACTTGGTCTCTCGAACAATCATGGTTAGATTGTGAATGGTCTATATTACCATGGACCTAATACAAAACCGTGCTGTCTTTTCTTTAAAAATTCATTCCCTTTCCCCTTCTGTGCCTATTTTGTCAATAGAAGCCTTTGAGTTTATGGTGGTTCAATTTACTACTTAGTGACCGAACAAATAGGAGTCTTCTGTACTCTCTATTTTTTGATCAGGGTAATAACACTTGACAAATTTCTTTCTGGAGCCTCAATAAGGTGATTTTATAAATACGGTGGACGCATACGCGACTACAGATTCCTTACAAGTTTTTATAATATGGGACCTACACTATTTTTGTTAAATCATTCTATAGCACAGAGGTTCATACATCTGTTTCTTACCTACAATGTAACATGCGTAATAATTGGTCATTTCCGTGTTTCAGACTGATTTAACTTTTATGCAGGTCTACTTTCTAATAAAAAAATCACACCAATCATATACAACACTTCCATTTATTGGAATATCAATCAAATATCAAAACTTTCGAACTCATAAGTTTGAGAAACCCGGTAACGTCAAATGTACTTCAAGTTCGTATAAATTCAATATTTTGAAATCTCGCTATACATATGTTTTTTTTACAATTTTTGATGGTCTTAAAGACGGAGTTAAGCAAAATATATCTATTTACAGGTTTACATTTATAGGGAATTGGCCTCCATGACAACAAACATTCAAGAAGTTTTTGTCGTTACACAAACTAGTTTCACCACGTTTGTGTATAATAGTTACTATATTTATCCCTTATCGTAATTGGGTTCACTTAGTCTTTCGAACAATCATGAATAGATTGTGAATGGTCTATAATGACCATGGACCTAATACAAAACCGTGCTGTCTTTTCTTTAAAAATTCATTCCCTTTCCCCTTCTGTGCCTATTTTGTCAATAGAAGCCTTTGAGTTTATGGTGGTTCAATTTACTACTTAGTGACCGAACAAATAGGAGTCTTCTGTACTCTCTATTTTTTTGAGGCAGGGTAATAACACTTGACAAATTTCTTTCTGGAGCCTCAATAAGGTGATTTTATAAATACGGTGGACGCATACGCGACTATAGATTCCTTACAAGTTTTTATAATATGGGACCTACACTATTTTTGTTAAATCATTCTATAGCACAGAGGTTCATACATCTGTTTCTTACCTACAATGTAACATGCGTAATAATTGGTCATTTCCGTGTTTCAGACTGATTTAACTTTTATGCAGGTCTACTTTCTAATAAAAAAATCACACCAATCATATACAACACTTCCATTTATTGGAATATCAATCAAATATCAAAACTTTCGAACTCATAAGTTTGAGAAACCCGGTAACGTCAAATGTACTTCAAGTTCGTATAAATTCAATATTTTGAAATCTCGCTATACATATGTTTTTTTTACAATTTTTGATGGTCTTAAAGACGGAGTTAAGCAAAATATATCTATTTACAGGTTTACATTTATAGGGAATTGGCCTCCATGACAACAAACATTCAAGAAGTTTTTGTCGTTACACAAACTAGTTTCACCACGTTTGTGTATAATAGTTACTATATTTATCCCTTATCGTAATTGGGTTCACTTAGTCTCTCGAACAATCATGGTTAGATTGTGAATGGTCTATATTACCATGGACCTAATACAAAACCGTGCTGTCTTTTCTTTAAAAATTCATTCCCTTTCCCCTTCTGTGCCTATTTTGTCAATAGAAGCCTTTGAGTTTATGGTGGTTCAATTTACTACTTAGTGACCGAACAAATAGGAGTCTTCTGTACTCTCTATTTTTTTGAGGCAGGGTAATAACACTTGACAAATTTCTTTCTGGAGCCTCAATAGGGTGATTTTATAGATACGGTGGACGCATATGCGACTATAGATCCCTACTAAGTTTTTATAATATGGGACCTACACTATTTTTGTTAAATCATTCTTATCTTAGGGAGTATAGCACAGAGGTTCATACATCTATTTCTTACCTAGAGTGTAACATGCGTAATCATTGGTCGTTTCCGTTTTTCAGGCTGATTTAACTTTTATCCAGGTCTACTTTCTAATTTAAAAAAATCACACCAATCATATATCATACTTCCACATATTGGAATATCAATCAAACATCAAAACTTTCGAACTCATATAGTTTGAGAAACATAGTAAACGTCAAATGCATTTCAAGATCGAATATATTCAATATTTTGAAATCTCGCTATACATATGTTTTTTCCTTTTTTTTTTTTTTACAATTTTTGATGATCTTGGAGACGGAGTTAAGCAAAATACATTTATTTACAGGTTTACATTAATAGGGAATTTTCGCTCCGCGACGGAAGACCAATTCAAGAACATAAAAATGGATTATCATTTGGCCTCCATGACAACAAACATTCAAGAAGTTTTTGTCTAAATTTGGTGAATCAAAACAGCAGTTTCGTCCTGGACAAACGGCAAATTTTGCGTCGAAACTCCCAGCTGTGATTTGACAGGCATTTTCAATAAAAACTGTGTTCAGGAATCCCTGCTGTGTTCTTGGATTTGTTCTGCGTCTCGTTGCGAAAAACTACCTACTAAGTTGAAATCGCCGAGTTTAAAATAAGTTCACCTAAAATATCTTCCTTAGGAACTTTATCATCTTTGAGATTCGAAAGAGGATTATACTAATATGATCAGACAAACTCATCGTCAATTAATCGCGTATTGTACATATGCGAACAGAAAATTTCCCTTATCCCATCAACAAACGGATTATCTATCATTAATCATGATGTACCTTCATGTGTAAATGTTTAGAAAAAAAATAGATTGTCCTTTACCGCTTTCAGTAACTGGCTGGTCCAGACCAGGCCTGTGCTAAGTCTTAAAATTCTGTGCTAACTTTTAAATTCTGAGTTTATGACAGCCGCGGGCTAAAATAGCCTGCGCTATGCCCAGGCTACTTTGGCAAATGTTTGGTGCAGCTTTTATCAGCACCAGACCAGCGTGATCGTACAAGTAGCGTAAAAAGTAGCGGGGATCTGCTACCATGGCTACAGTTACTGATATGAACGCTTGTGGTGCGGAATATTATGGTTAGCGTAGGCCTGATGTGGACAAAAAAAGGTAACTAAAATTGGTATGAAACACCTTACGTCATTTGAAAAGACTGTTTGATCATGTTCTTGCTTTACAAAGAGTTGCAATTGATTCAGTTTCAAATTAAACATTTTAGATTGGTATCACCCGTGAAGATTAGAAAAATTACACCTTATATTTATGTTTGATTCAAACTACTAGTCAAATGACATAAACCCAATAGCTTGAATACCTTCTGATTAGAGATCATTTGACTTTAATTGATTTATAATAGATTATCCTGGAAGAAGTTGTATTGATAATGGTGGGAATTGCGAACACCTCTGTAATACCGCAAACCCCTTTAAATCGATATCTAAAGCCGGAGTCTTAAAAGATGTATCAACTCAAAAGAAAGTGGTTTAGAGAGATGAGATAGACCTCTTCTGTTTTGGCCTTAATTGAATCAATACCTAATCGGGGCCAGAACAAGAAGGTCATTCAGTAATGTCGAAGTCTAAACTTAATTTTTTTTGCTGGACTCTTTTTCTCAGTACTTAAGTGGCAAACCCACCCCAAAAAGTTTTATTTTTATTTTTTTTAAAGCCTATTTGAAAGAGACAAAGAAACTAATCAGGCATAAGGCTGAACAGATTACCAAACTTGGGTTCAAGATAGGAAAATCATGACATTTTAAATTTTCGCATCGCATATTGATGTAAATATGGGAGTGCACGATGTCATTATCTCATCAAGTGCAGATTTGACTTTTCATCTATCACAATGCCACACGTTCAGGTAGGAATCAAAGTTTGTTCACATCGAATGAAGATAAATTTGTATTGTCTTATTTTTATACAATAAAATATAAAAGACACAGTGGTCGAGTGACGTGATCGATTCCCTTATTTGCCTACTGACCAGGGTGTGTGATTTACTGTTGAAATTACGCGAAATTTAAGAGTGTCTTGACTTTCTATTTTACATCAGATTTTTGATGAAATTTCCGTAATAATGTTGTACGAGTTCCCCTAGTTTTTTATTCAAACCGCCTTTATGTTGGTATGGACATGCTCTTAAATATGCGAGCTTATATTCACAAAGAACATGATTTGATCACACTGTGAACATTAAAATCTGGGAGCTAGGTCAAGGGAGGAGTCAGCAGTCTGAAATTATCTGAATTTATGTTAAATTTGAATGTTTAACAGTGTGAATTACATCACTAGATTTGATTTCATTTGACTTTATTTTATTTCACAAGTAAACATAATCCAAATCAACTTTATATCATAAGATTCAACATGGTATAAATCAGACATGGCAAATCCAGTTATATTAAAAATAAAAAAGTTATTGAAAATCAAAGACCATTTAAAATAATATTATGGTGAAGTAAATATATGAGGGAACCTGCATAAAAAATAATGCTTGTTGAGTCTGCAAGACCCCCCCCCTCCAAAAAAATATACATATATATATATATATATATATAGTATATAAAGAAATGAAATAAAATGTTGGTCTATAGGAAGATGTAAAATCAATCGATTGCGTTAAGAAAGACCAAAATATCATAACTGTGGGTATTGAAAGTGTTCGCATAATAAAGAGTTTGCCACTATTACTCAGTCAGAGCGCATAAACAAATTTTATAATAGCTTATTATATCCTTCACAGGAAAAGTATAAGAGTTACGAGCATCGATTTCAATTTATGTTTGAAAATATTCAGCGAGGAATCATTGGCAAGACTGTGCACACACTTATATTTCCAACATAGACCTTCATCAAGAAGTGTCATGTATATTGCACGTTTTAGGTCTACATTAGGAAAGTATCTTTTGGGTGAGATCGGACGGGAAATGTATCTGATGGCGGGACCAATGGAGACCTTAATGAAAGGGGTAAAATCCTTTGTTATACGGGACCCATAGTCATATAACAATATTTGAGCAGTCTATTCTTCTATCTTCTTGCCAAAGTAAACTGTGAAGAGTTTGTGAATGGCAGTTCCGAATAGGCTTCGAAAACAGTTATGTAAAGTTAGTGGGAGTGTTTTGTTTGTTTCCATCAAGTCAAATATGGGCATTCTTATACATGTATATACCCTTTATAAATTTTACTTTGCCTTAAGAGGTGAATAAGGGGAAAGCGATGGGTATGCTCATGGAAGTTAAATCGAGTCCACTCGAAGCTGCATTGATTCAGAATAAATCCAGGTGTGGTTAGTGACTAGCGGAAAACTGGATCCAGAATTAAGGTTCGAAATGAATTCAAATCATTTGAGATTCATCATCATCATAATCATTACCATCATCATCATCATTATCATCATCATGACCATCATCATCATCGTCATCATCATCATCATCATCATCATCACACTCATCATTGTTTTCATCACCACCACCACCATCATCGTCGTCGTCATCATCATCATCATCGCCATTATCATCATATTCCTCATCATCATCGTTACCATCATCACCATCATCATCACCATCATCATCATCACCATCATCATCACACTCACCATTGTTGTCATCACCACCACCATCATCGTCATCATCATCATCATCATCACACTCATCATTGTTTTCATCATCATCATCATCGTTACCATCATCACCATCATCATCATCATCACCATCATCATCACACTCACCATTGTTGTCATCACCACCACCATCATCGTCGTCATCATCATCATCATCATCACCACCATTATCATCATAATCATCATCACCACCATCATCATCGTCATCATCTTCTTCATCAGTGCACTATTACTATTAATAATAATGATGAAGATGATAATGATGATAATAATAATACAAGAATAACAACAGCTAATCACGTTTGAATCATTGGTTTGTGCACACACATTCTAATTTCTTATTCTGTAATCTAAAAATCAAGTTGTGATATTAAAAAAAGGGGGAAAGATACCTGAAGTAAAGCTCTTACACGAAAATCCCATTTACAGGGGGGGGGGGTAGAAGTGCATGACCTCCCCAGTTGGAAGAGTAAAATGATTTAATAGTATATCATGCTTACCTGACCATACCGATTTGCTCATAATTATTAAATTATTTTCCACCCAATATTCATTGCCAGACAAACGGGAATTAAAGCATAGATAGAAAAACTGGCAATTAATTCTCACAAAAATATATTGTATTAAAACCAAACTTAACTTATATAAACTGTCTGATGTCTTCTTTTTGCTTGCCTTCAAATTGTTAATGAGCACCAAAAGAATTACATTTAACATAAATACGTTTAAATGTTTCAATTTCAATATATACATCATGTGAAAACTGATAGCACCAAGATAATTAATTTCTAATGAAGCCACGAGTTTTCCCTTTCAACCGACTGCCCCCCCCCTTCATCTGGATCAAAGTTATGTAAAATTATTATCGTTTCACTTGTGTTGAATCCTCTCTTGTGCAATTGGCAAAACGGACGAGCTTACCGTCGATATAAAATTAACAAACATGAAAAAAGTGTTATCATAACTACATTTATTACAATTATGTACCATAAAGAAAGGACATCGCAAACCCAGAAAAGGGGGATTATGTTCACTTCTTTATGAATTACATTTTTTTATATCAAGGTATGCATCCCCCAGTAGTCGGTTAATGGCCCCCAGAGAGGCCAGTGTATGTGTATTTGAGTTTTGTCAGACGTGTACCAATCAGATGTGATTATTTACGTCTGGACCGACCTTTAACGTCACCATCCCAAAAGACGTGACCAGGGCTCGAACCTCGAGCCTCTGCATCAAGTTGTGACTTCCCCACAGCTTGGATTACAGGCGCACGCCACAACGCCCAGTGATTCGTCTTCCGCCAACGCATTACGGTACCTATAATTTTCAAACTTCAAAAGAAAAAACAACAACTCAACCAATGTCTGTCAGTCTCCATTCAATGTTTGTGCCATGTGTGATTTCAAGTGGACATGCAAAGTAAACCTAAAATGTATTTAATGATCACTCAGAGTGTCTTTCACATTCACACTGCGATAACATTATCTTTTCTGCTACTATTCAGAGATAAAGGCATTCTTTAGCACACTGGCTTCCAATTGTTGAAAAGATTATAAATTTCACAATAGCATCACAAACCCCTGTTGCGTAATATAGAAAGGTAAGAATCCATGCCACTAGCTGTGTGTGCCTGACATGCTTCAAGTATTTCATTAGCTTTAAAGCCGATGTCACGATAGAATGAATTCTTGTGAAATGACTCCATTTCCTTGCTCACTCCACCGCTTCATGAATAAAAGTATGCCTCTGGATTATTTTTGATATTATTGGTATATCTGTTGGATTTGTTTGTGTGGTTATGCTAAAATGAAAATTTTGGATTTAAATGATTAAACAAAAGTGACCTGTCACCCCCAGACCAACGATAAGTCGACATGTCGACCAAATTGAATATTGAGATTTTTATTTTGCTTGGAAATTATATATACATATTCTAAAAGTTCCCACCTTGTTACCAATAATGCATATAGCATTTCCATTTATTTAAAAGCAGGATAAAAGAGCGAACCGAACCCCTGACTTTCTTTTCATGTATGTATAGCCAGGCGCCTTAGACCACTCGGCCACGGCACCTCCACCTTGCATATGTCCATGAATACGATAGACAAGAGAAAGACGCCTATTCAGAATCGTACTCTGATTCGAGACACAGCGAGAAACCATATAATATCCCCATTCTAATTCAGATCATACCCAGAGAATCCCCTTGTTATCCACTCTTGAATAATAACAATAAGAATAATAATACAGGATTGCAGATAAGGTGTTTACAAGCGAAGTTATGTCATCATGAATATGTTGTAACAAAGAGAATAAATCTAACAGACAAAGGTGTTAAATGCGAATAACTCTTTAAAAAGTGGTTTTCGATTATCCTACTTTTGCATTCAAGTTACACCAATGAATGAAGTGGAATATTTTAATAAAGAATAAGTTTGAACTACAAGATCTTGTTTGAAAAATCTAGAACTTTAATTCATTTACGTGTATCTGAATATGAAAACATCTCTTAAAAAATGATATATGTGGAGATATTTTCAATACATCTAAGGGGCAAAACTATTCCCCCCCCCGGGGGGGGGGACCAAAATGACCCACTCGCGAGCCTCGAAGAGGCGAGCCTATTATCATTGACATTATTATTATGATTGCTACTATTATTATTATCATTATTATAATTATTATCATCATTATAATCATTATTATTTGCTAATGAATTAATGCCTTGCTAACATATACAAACACAGTGGAAACCATTAAACGCAGTTCATATTATCGGAGTTTATTGTTTGGGTCTGGATGACAACCACGTAGCCAGGATTTGATTTTGGATGAGGCGGTAATTGCACGCAAAGCGTGCGAACATTTCCACGGGGGAGGGTGCAGGAAGGGAGAGCCCTCTCCCCTCCCCCCTCTGCGAAGTTTTCGGTGTCTCTTCAAATTCAAATCAAAGGAAGACGTCTCTAGTATCATCATCAGCTCGATATCCAATTGACTTCATTGCTGTGCTTAAAAAAATTGTTTTCAAAATAAATTATGAGCGCCTAAAAGTTGAAAGTAAGAAATGATTGACTTGAATAGTTTAAATAATCCCTCTTCCCGAGCGAAGCGCGGACGCTGAAACGTTGAAGCTCTGAATTTTCGAAATTTCTCGGAAACCATAACTTGCTCTAATTCATTGGATTTTTATTAGATTACAAAACTCGATTACGAAGGAGGAAAGGGTCTAAAATGGGAAAGAGATGATACAAGGAGAGTTATTTTCTTTTCCCATGCACGCGAAGCCCGGAAACCTACGTGACTTAGATTTTGTTTTAATGTGTAATTTCGCTCATATTAAGCGCTTCCTTAAACTTGAGTGCTATTCAAAATTTCAAATCAATAGCGCAAGACAGGAGATGAATATGCAGCGTTATGGTTTAAAGTTTTTTTTTGCAAATAGCACGACACGAATGTTGTGCCTACCCCTTTCTTTCCCAAATTTGCTAAATTGCTGGAAACAAGAAGTATCATATCGGGAGTGGCGGTATAGTGTTTACCCGCTTTGACCAGAAGAGCAGAAATTTTGTGTCAGTGCAAAAAAAAAACACTTTTCATACTTTAAACCAATGTATACTTTATCATTTCTGGCAAGAAATACACGAGTCCCATAACCCGGGATGGGGGGGGGGGAATAGAAAATTGTGTTGGGAAGGAAACAAAGGGGAAAGCCAATTTCGATATTTTTCACGCGCGGAACATAAAAGTAACATTTTGTATAAGAGAGAGAAAAACGTCTCGTTTAGGTTATTATTTTTTTTTACAAAAAAATAACCGATAAAGCTATACCCTTCTTCCAATTTTCTCCCCTCGTTCTTTCTTTTTTTTCATTTTTTTTCCTTTTATATAATTAATGCACATTGTTCCTTTTCAGTACAAGGGGATTCAAACCCCCTAGCCGCCCCCCCCCCCCTGTTGACTGTTGATCCGCACTGATACAGTATGTGACTGAAAAAAGTCAATTCTGATCTTTATCCTGTTGAGGTTTGGGAAAACATGTAGTATATAGGTCCTTTGGAATATAATTATGGTGATATTTCAGGTCACATTAATTCGCACTTTTTTGAAGCACCGTATCACATACACAGGTGACAGATGGGACCGTGCATCTCAGATATGTAAACAAAAATCATATCACTTGAAGAGCTATAGGTCAATGCTTGTAGGCATACAGTTTCTGATGATGTTCTTATCTTTGTTTAATAAATTATGAAACCTTAAGAAATTTTCAAAGTCTTCATTATTTCATAATATATACTCTTTGGAATATATCTGTTACTGTTCATGTCTCTAAAAAGCGTCTGATTTTTTTTATATGTACAATGCATACAATCATTATGTATGAATATGCAAATCCCCCAACTTTAAATCACCATCATTTGAATTGGGAACCTCTTAGTTTCATTTGCAAGCCCTCGAAAGTTATTTGTCCTCGGACTTAGCTTGGACCCAATATTTGTCAACGAATCACCTCTTGCTCTCTGATTCCAGCAAATACATTTCAACAGAGACTAGATGCCTGAGTGTTCAACTATACCGACTTATTTAACCAATGTAATTCTTGTACTAGAAAAGGTGCTTCTTTTTTAGTGTACAATTTGAGAAATTTAACCAGGATATTGTAAGCGTTTGTTTTTTGTGTTATTCAATAGAGGTTCATCACCATGGCATGTTAAAAAGGAAATGATATGAAGACATGTAGCCCTTCTGACTCACGAACATTATACTTGAGACCTTAAACTCACATGTGGACACTACCCACACTCGCTCACACCCCAACCCACACACACCCTGATACACCCAAGCTAACCATCATACACACACCCCCCTTCAAGCATGCACCAACCCGCATTCTTCAGAACACCATTTGTACACAAACACACCCTCACGCACACACCGTGCGCGCGCTCGCCCGCACACCCAATCATGTACGCACCCACATCTTTACACACTCTCCCTGTAGCAACTCCAATTTACATCTTCCCTTTTCTTGTAACATGTTTAAAGGCAAATTCCATATCATTACAACTTCATGTAAATTTAAATCAGATACAAGTATATCAAGCCCAATTCACGCCAAGCCGTTATTGATATGGATTAATCTTCAAATAATATATTCCTTATTAAATAGGTTCTCTTATTGTGTACCTAAATACATTGAATAATGCCGGAATATGTACGGTTTAATCCAGATCGCCTGCACGATGAAAGGAAGGTCATTCCATAATAGAACGATGACCAAAATCCTGATTATATAGGTACGCAAGAAGTTAAGACGTATCAGAGAGTAATCTATTGGAAGGAGATACTGAAGACAAAATGATATCCGATTGTGAAAAGTACCTGAGACAGAACATCCTACGAACGCTTTTAAGTGTCATTGACTTGGCAAGATGGCGATATATATTCATAGCCATGTCAATTTATTAGCCTTAATGTGTCGACATGTAGAGATGATAAATTTTATGTACTTAATACATCGTATGGAAGAATTAAAGTGCTTCGACTTGATAAGATATTTCTTCTTGTCACGTGGATGTATATGACGAGATAAGTTATCTTGCCAAGTCGACGAATAGAAAGAAAAATGTTGATATAACGAGATAAGTTATCTTGCCAAGTCCACGTATAGAAAATGAAATGTTGATACATCGAGATAAGCTATCTTGCCAAGTCGACGAATAGAAAGTAAAATGTTGATACAGCGAGATAAGCTATCTTGCCAAGTCGACGAATAGAAAGAAAAATGTTGATATAACGAGATAAGTTATCTTGCCAAGTCGACGTATAGAAAGTAAAATGTTGATACAGCGAGATAATCTATCTTGCCAAGTCGACGAATAGAAAGAAAAATGTTGATATAACGAGATAAACTATCTTGCCAAGTTGACTTATAACTTGTCGTGCAAAGTCGACGAATAAAAAGTTACATGTTAATAATGACGAATGACGAGATATTGCCACGTTGATGTCGTCATCGCGAGATACGTTATCTCGCCAAGTAAGCTTATATGAAAATGTATATGTCATCGTGTCGAGTTGTCTACCTATCTTGCGATGAAGACATGTAAACTCATATGTCGTCTTTTCAAAGTTTCAAAAAAGAAATATAAATTATGCCAAATTTTTATTTTTATGTTATAAATAGAATAAAAATAATATGGAAGACGATATGGAGAGATTCAACAATGTACAAATTTGAGTAAAATAAGTGAAATGAATTATAATAAATAATGACTCGTACTCGGTCAGTGTAGGAGATACATTACCTTTGACACATATCATTTACTGATTGAATCAAATCTATCAATTGATTAATGTATTCATTTATTAAAACATTTGTTTTATTTTATTTCAAAATTTCAAGGACAAAGTTACAAAGTAAGGGAAATACAAGCAACATTAAGGTCATAACATAGACGACAGTATGGTAATTATACAAAGTGACGATTTTCAGTGTCAAAAAAGTCACTTAACTCGATTTCATCTCAGCCAGGCAAACGAAAACTAGCAGAAATTGAACTAGAACTCCTGTGTTTTTTTACATTCGATTATCGAGTCAAGTTTTGAGTCATAGAAACTGGAAAGGTATTTTGATATCGTTAATCAATACTTCCATGATGTATGCATCATATGTTCCTGCTGTTGTGCAAATCGTTAGAAACGTCACGATTGTCTTTTCGTAGCTGAAAAAAAAGGAACGTATCAAAATTTACTACGATCTACACGACTGCTACTACTTAACTGATACGATCACTACGATCATTTCACGATTAAGACTACGATAATCGTGACAGCATTACTTCCATATTTTCAATGTATCTCACCGTATGGAGTTGTGAAGTATTTCAGGGCACCATAAAAGTTCAATTTATTTAATGGGCTATAACATGTTGAAATATGAATAAACAAATAAATGAATAAATTTAGAAAATATATAAATAAATAAATAATAAATAAATAAATAAATAAATAAATGAATAAATAAATAAATAAATAAATAAGTAAATAAATAAAACAAATAATGAAATTACGCTTGGCATCACTAAAGGAAGAGTGATACATGAATTCAATATTTAAAACCGAAATGAGAGAGAAACAATCCATTATGCAAACTAAGAGAAGATTCCTTCATCGTCTATTACCACTGCAAAACAACAAATAGCAGGGTAACTGTTTCGTAAACATGATAAATTAAAGCCATCTTTAAGTTACGCGCAGATATGGCCCTTTGCATAAATTATATAGTAGTAACACTGCTATTATGTAACTCTTCAGGGAGTACTCGACTTTCTTCGCTCTTGAGCATGACTTATGCAGCTCAACAGCCAATCAAAGGCCAGCATTCCATGAAGAGTTACGATAATAGCTATTTGACGTAAGTCTTATGCATGGGTCTCAGAGGTTAATCTGCATGACTCCACTTACGACGAGTCTGCAGTCACAGGTCCTGATTAGAAAATTTTATCTACAAGTACGTATACACACAAGACTAATGGTGCGTTGCAAGAAACTTGCGATTAATTATAAATCTGTGTCTGAAAACTAAAGATGACGTCATATATTCGTTTGAATCAAATCATAGAGGAGTATTATAGAGTTACACTGTCCATACCTATGCTTCTCATTCTGTTCTCCCTTCCCTATTCTCTTTTTCTTTTCTTTTTTTCTTCTTCTCTCACCCGTTTTGCACTATTTAACAAATGTTAGGGGAGGTCGCCCCCTGCCCCCGCGGTGCCGCCCCGACTATAAGGCACCTCAATGAGCACAGGTAGATGACCAGTCGTGAGTTGAGTCGAGCATAGCTTATGGACACCTTTATGAAATATCCACTAAAAATAATGTATAATCCAAATCAAGATGAAAGATCGGGTGACATTTACAACATTGTAAAAATATATACATATTAAAAAAAAAATATCGACTCTAGAGTTATTGTAACATGAAATATAATCTGCTACATTGTATTTACAATACGAACGATTTAAAAACAAAGCCACTCGTTTACCATTTTGGTAGGCCTATTATTTCAGTAAACTTGATTTTTTGGCAATCCTCGCAAATAATTCGTTCACTTTGGCACATGTCAAATCCATATCTCTATACTACGAGAGGTATGTAAGGAAGGCACATTTTTAAAAAATCTATATTTTCATTTTTTTGGCTTGTAAAACTTTTCCTCGGAAAATGTGCCCCCATTTTGGAAAATAATGAATCCTGGATCCCCCCTGATTACACATATTTTATTCTAAAGGCCCTCTGTTTGTAAACATTAAAAAGTTGAGTTTCCATGAGTGAATAGATATATATTGAATTACATACTATCAATTTTTACCGGTAAAATGTGTCTAAAAATAAATAATCAGTCCACGAGTCTGCCCTTAATTCGTTCAAACTTTGAAACAGTCTGCAATTAAGCACATCTATCTCTTTTACTTCCAATCCATATGAGTGCACTCAACACCAAAATTAGGGAAATATGTATGCTTTTTGTATTCTAATAAATATCAAATTCGCTTCCGGTAGTGCAGTTATAATAATTATGTTAATGATTTGTAGCACTACCACATTTACAGAAAGAGAACCCCCCCCCCAAAAAAAAAATATGTATATATACAGTGCGTATCAAAAAAAGTTTACACTTAGGAAAAATCCTGTAAAATGATACATTTGTAATATCCTGAATATTTTTCCACATTTTATCATTGGTACAGATCCATTTAAGCATATGACGATATAACTGTCGAAAAATTTCCGCTTGAGTGAGCACCACTTACTTTTGAAAAGTTAGTGAAAAATGATTTGCGCAGAACTTTGAAATAGTTATGCGAATAAAAGTAGGCCTTAATCTGAAGAACATGGTGAATTTAGCTAGTAAAATTGATTTGAAGATATCTTATACCGATTTTAACTTGTTTCCTTGCCCAAAACTCTTCGAAGAGTCCCATCCCACTCCCCCACACATCGAGGCCATCGTGACGATATTTGCTTTACATTGAGCTGTGATTTACATGAAATGGCTTAGGCTTGATTTTCATTTTGTTATTCATTGTCAAGCTCGGGAAAAGTGTGGAGAAACAAGTATTAAATGAAAAATGAAATGTAAACCCACTTTAAATGATAAAAAACTTAGTGAAAAAATGCTAGAGATGTCTGATAAAAACTTTTTTTCAGATTCAGTTATGTCTTCAGATCCAGCTGGCACAAAAAGGGTAAAGGTTGTGCCTACTAAGTGTTGAAATTTCAATTTTGGTGGCAAAATTGTTACAAAATGCTTGAATGTATCCGTTTTATTTCAATTGACTAAAAGTGCAAGGGAAATGTATGAGAAGTGTTCCACAGGGTAAGATTGATTTTGCCCTTTCCCTTGACACAGCGTTAAAATGAGCATTTCTGCGCAAACAGATTTCTGCGAGCTTTACAGAAATGGACAGTGCTCACTCAAGTGTAACATTCTGTCAAAAATTTTACTTTCATTAGATAGATGAGACCCAAACCCAAGATTATATGTGAAAAAAATACCCACATGTTGTATATTTGTAAATTCTCAGGGCTTTTTCAAAGTGTAAACTTTTTTTTGATACGCACTGTATATATATATACATATATATACATGTATATATAGCATAACACAGAATAACCGTAGAAATAGGCTCAAATATTGAAAGTTTCATTACCAAAACAGGAAGTCGGTTGCAATTTATAACCAAACACATTTGATGTCTTTTCTCTTGGGAGGGGGGGGGTTACAACAGCCTCAACCTAATCAACATTCTAGTGCCAAAATGTGGTTTTTGCTTTAATGTATCATGGCCAAATCATCGCATTCCTACATTCGTTTCATTTGATACACGACACTGATAAAATAAAACAGGCGTATATTCCCGGAAGAGTAAATACAGCAGAGCAAAATCAAGGTTATAGCCCCCCCCCCAAAAAAAAAAGAGAGAGAGAGAAAAATATAGAAATAATACAATTTGCTTATGAAGATATCACAGATAGTACGCACGATGGTCAAACACTTCGAGGTCTCACGGGCATAAAACATTTCCCATAGACTCGTGTGTTAAAGTGGCACAAGTGGATAGGATATCTGACAATCCATATCTGACCATAAAAGGGTCACTTGATCGACATTAAGAAGACATGTCATGAGAGATGAAATTAAAAATAGCCCTAATCCTTCCGCCAGTAAAATATACTTCCAAACCTGGTGATGATTCTTCCCAAGTTGGAAAAAGTTTAATAGTTACCCTCCGTAGAATTAGTGTTAGATGGACAATCATATTCATACACTTTGTCGATCAGCTGTATGAAAATGAAATAAAATAAAAATTGGAAATAGAGGTTGGCTCGAATGAATATCTTTTGCCTCCAGTACAAGGGGGCGCTATAGCAATATATTTCCCGATCTCGCTACATTTTACATCTTATCTTACATCTAAAATAATATAACACAATGACAATAGTATTCAAACCTTGAGGAAAGATAGTAGAAACATTAAAGAAGAGAAAGAGGAGGAGGAGGAGAAGGAGAAGAAGAAGAAGAGTGAAGATCGAAGAGGTTGAGAGGGAGGAGGAGAATTATTACCGGGAATATAAAATACGTTTGGTGTTTCTGAAGGCATGACATCATACATAATAGAAAGGAAATACTATAGATTATTTATTTCAAACACAGTCATAGGTAAACATAAAACAAGGAGGCAAGAGTTAATTTAACATTTGCTATGTACAATTAATTAACAAAAGTACTGATTATCGCTAAGTGATTTCACAATTGAATTCGGAAAGGGCATATTTTTTAATTACTGAAATAAAGCACGTAATTGAAGGGCAAGACCGACAACATCGGTGGCGAAATTTGCAGATTATGCTTTTATCTTAATTTAATCATGCATATAAATTATTCCAGTTTATAAAATGGTATTTGAAAACAGAGATTAATTATTAAAAATATATTCTTCACCTTATTGGCAAGCCTTTATTTCACGAACTATTTCAAATATACACATTGCTAGATAAAACCTATCCTACAACATATTGTCACATGAATTTGTCGTGTGAAATCGTATGCATGTAATCAAAGAGGAATGTAAATATATTCATCATGAATAATCGTCATCATAAACATCTAAAAAAGGATAACAACGCATGTGCTAGGGATTATCATAATTTTACAGATCACACTTGGCATGCTTGGAGAAACTTTTATCAAATACAATTGTGCATTAATTGGTTGTCCACTTTACGCTTATGTGATTTAATGCTTGTTTGCTTGTTTAGGGGGGTTCACATTATACAAGCTATGCTTTTTAGTGAATCCCCATTTCCACAGATACTTTTCTTCTATCCTAACTATATATTATTTGTCTATAAAATATTTTGTATTATATTTTTATATGTTAGTTATCATGATTATTATTAATGTATTGTAAGTATTTGTTATAATCTGTGAAAATGATTTGTATCAATATTTGTTATTTCTGTTGGAAATAAAACTGAATCTGAATCTGAATATGGTAAATAACCACCTCTATTACACCAAATCAAATATTCCACAATAAAATACAATTCTCAATTTGGATGACTGCGCGCACTTTTTTAAATTCCCATCAAGCACCTGATTGCGCGCATTGCGTTTTTTACCAGCACTGAATCGTAGACCTGCGTTGATCGGCTGCTGGTTGTATAAAAATACGTGATGGACAAATTGGTCTAGAGTTGGTTCCGAAGACCTCCTGTGAGATCATTGATGATTCCTTGCTTGACCAGTTTGTGAAGGAATTTCTTCTCGAGGTCGATTCCGTGGGTAAACGATGACATAATGGATTTGGTTTTCTCTGAGCTGTAGTAATGGATCGGTGTATCTGGGCGTTTGATATCGTAGCCGAACCCTGCCACTGATATCTCGTCGCAGAACCTTAGCGCCACCATAATCGCCATTGAACCCGTAGTCGGTACATTCTGCAGAAAGATGTAAAGACAAAATCTTAAACAACAAATTCTTGGAAACTTCATGAAATTCAACAAAAAAGAAAAATTATACCACCAGAAATCTTTGTTGAAAATATTTTTGTGCATTGCAAAAGAGTCATTCTACATTTCCCGGAACTACGACCAGCTCCTTTCAGCTGGTGCAGCATGTCGATAAAAGGGATATGAACGAACCAATAAAATATTATTATATAAACAATAATAACTTATCTTGCATTCATTAGATGCAATGAGAGTTTGTGACACAGTAATTAAATATTTGACATGGGACGTGAGTTGGTAACATAGACCTCAAATGCACGTTCGTGAATCAGACCTTACAGGTGAAATCTAGTTTACAAGACATCTAGAATATGAACATTGTATCTGAAAGTGAGTTGTAGCAGAGAACCAAAAGTTGCGTCTAGATTTTTTCACGCCCTGGTTTGTGACAAGGACAAGTAAACATGGTAAAGCGTAGACTACATCCAGTATGTCCATGAGACATGATGTATACTTGTGACACAGAGCAGTACGTGAGTTCGTGAAAACTTTAAAAACCTTATATACATCTAGAAAAGGTGAAGTAATTTGTGACAAAGAACCTAAAATTGTTATCCAGAAGATGTGATTTGACTTTGTGACGCAGAGGTCAAACGCCACGTCCGGAAAACATGATTCAAGTTCATGACACAGAATCTAAAATTTTTATCTACATGTTTATAGAAGACATGGTGAAGCCTGAACCAGTGTGTGCTATACAGTTTGTGTGACAGGCCATGTAGACATCACTTACCTTATCCATTTTGCCCTTCGCTATCTTAAATCCGATGAGATTAGCTGAAAGTTCTGATATGATTGCCGGATTAAATATTCGAATATCCTTTCTCGGTTTCGGCACAAAATCCGCAGTCGGGTGCCAGAATCCCTTTAGTTTTTTCTGTATGAATAAGGGAGATTAAATAAATCTAATTACATCAACCAATTAAGAATTGTTTTTGTTTTGTATCGATTGACAATGGAAATAAAAGCAAAACCATGGTTGTTTTGACGTTTTTCGTCATTGGGGTATTTCAGACTGATTTGGCGTATCCGCTTTTCTTCAATTTCGATCGACAAGATCACTGCCTAGGGGGTGTTTCATGAAGAGGAATGGGTGACTTTCACAATAATATGTTTTAAGACACGACAAATCTTTGCATCTGATTGACCATCTTGACAAGTCAAGTTTGTCTTCACTGACAAAATCTAAAAAAAAACTTTCCCTTGGATCCTAATTCGCTCCAACAAAACGGCCCGTATATGATTGGCGAAGTTGCCCATGTAGGTAGTCCTTGTCTCCGCTCCTTTTTTTGGGGGGGGGGGGGTGGGTGGGTCCAAAGATAAGATTATTTGGGTACATTGTGGATAGTTGTGTCTGCTTCTTGGTTAACATGGTTAATGAAATATAGCTGAGGGAGCTAAAAGAGCTCATTTCAGTGGCGATATAGGAAAAACAAAAGCAACACACGGTACAAGTGATTAATTATGCCTTCTTGCTTTCTTAATTCCATTTTCAACCCCTTACTGTTTGCAATTTGTGTGCCCTATAAAAGTGATGCCCGAGGAACGAACATCCTTACCAAGTCACGACCTTCTATGATGTAGTCGATCCACTGGAGGTCGACCTGTTTGAATGCAACGACAAGCAAAGTCCAGTCCTGAGCGTAGACATCTGGGCTGAGAACCGAGCTCTCGGGATAAACAATTCGTACTGTAGTTTTCGACCCAACGTCAGTTTCGTATCCCTTGATGGGCGCCGTGTTCAATCTGAAAATAACGAGATGATCCGTAATCATCAACATGGTATAAGCTAGAAGATATATTTTGTCACCCCGCTTTATTCTTGCTCATCACCATCATCATCATCATCATCATTATCTTCATCATCCCATCATCATCACCATCATCATCATCATCATCATCATCATTATCATTGTCATCATCATCATCATCAACATGACCATCATCTTCATCGTCATCATCATCTTCATCATTGTCGTCGTCATCATCATCTTCATCATCTCCATCATCATCACCATCTTCATCATCATCATCATCACCATCATCTTCATCACCATCATCTTTCCCAACTTCATTTCCATCTTCATTATCACAATGAAGATGACAAATGACCAAAAGGATCTACGGGAAATGACTAAAATATCTTACCTGAATACCGCGTCGTATTTGTCTATCTCACTTCCAAGCTGGGCCCCTTTCATTAAACCTCCATTCCCGATCACAATACACCGACGACACGACAGCCTAATAGTGATTTATCGGAAAATAAAAAGCAAATTATCACTAATGATTCGGGTGTACTGTGCTATCCATGGAACGGGAATAACTTTTATTGGTAAAGTGGTACGCTTTAGAATTTTGATTTTTTTTCGGATGATTAATATTCTTCACCGTTTATTCTGATAAGTTCATGTGATTCATGCCACATTGAAATGTTGGTAATTACGATAACCAAACTACATAAAAGCAACTAAAATTAGATTTTGACTTTGAATTCTGTACAAATTTACTTTATGGGCCTATACTGTCTTTGAATTCTAAAAGTAGTTTGACCAGTTCACTTTCAAATAGACAAATATTACAAGTTCTTTTACTAATAAAAATACTACCTCACAAATAACAAATCTGCTGATATTCAAATGCAGCCATTTTGTGATTCCATATTAAGGTTCCATTTCATATGTTGTTACTTGTATGGGGGAGGTTATAAATATTTCACCCAAATTAGTGCTGATGACAGGAGACTCTTACCCTCCAAATGCTAACTCCCCCCCTCCACAAATTTAAAAGAGAATTCATTGACAGTACGATCATTTTATATCGTTACCACGTACACTTTCAAAAAGAAATCTGTCGAATACAGTATATGAATTTTGCAAAAATATTCATTTGATGGATCCTCAATCAGCAAACTCTGATTCTTGGTGGATCTCTCCATTCACTGAGTTTTACTCTCAGAAAGAGATAACTAAAAATACAAATATTTTTATTCCACTTATTTCCGCTCACCATACATAATGATTTATTTTTGTTTGTATCATATCGTATGTACTTGATATTCATTTGTATTACCAATTTGTAAAGTTGTTTACTTAAAGTCATTGGTTTTTATATTATTGACGAGATGAATTGGAAAAAAAAAATTAAACTTTAAAATTCGATAAATGAACTTACTTTCTGATATCTGCCGGAATATCCGTATCGGGTAATTTTTCAAGAAGAGACCTTGTTGCTCCTTCTGTTCGTAAACAAATGAATATGGAATCAAATATCACCAAATTTGAAAAAAAGAGATTCATCTTTATAGCGAAAGTAGTAAAAATTAAATCGTGGAAAACGTTTTTCCTTTCTTGTTATTTATGTGGATATGGGAATCTTTTATTAGAATTTTACTTATTTATTCAATAAACTAATATTATTTGAAAAAAAATAGACACGAGACAAAATATATACTTATATATGATTAAGATATACATTTTAAAGAATATGTAACGTTTCTGAAAAGTTTAAGAATGTGGAGGAAAAAAACTCACGAAATCACTTCCGTATATATTAAGTAACATATTTTCTGATAATTAAAAGCAAGACTCTGACATGGCCCATCACAATATAAATTAAATATGATAATGAATCATGCAAAGAACATTTTATCATAGGACAAATACATGGCTATGATCAATTTGTGAACTTAGTAGGAAATTAATTTTCTACATATCGCTGTACCAACTACCACACCATAACCGATAACTCTCCAATTTGACCCAGTAAACATCCGCCTCTTTTTGTGAGAGGTTTGTAATTATACTTTGTCCGAAATAATTTTAAATCAAAATTAAAGATAGGAATATGAATTTTAGGAAAAATCAAGAGGAAAATACTTACCTAATCGACGGAAACCAAAAGGAAGAGAATATCTGGTGGAGCTAGCAGACTGTAATGAGGATAATGTCATGAATGGGGTAATGCTTCGATTGAACTGTTCCCCAAACAAGTTCTCCATGCGATCTGGCGCCCTCTGGTGTTTGCATGTTTTAACGCTGTTTTCAAGTTTTGATGTCTCTTCATGTTTGACGCTGTTGTCATGTTTTGGTGCCTTTTCATATTTGATGCTGTTGTCAAGTTTGGGCGCCTCTTCACTTTTAACGTTGTTTTGAGGTTTAGGAGGCCCTTCTCCTTTAATGTTCACCTTTATCCTTTTTATGTTGTTGTGAGGTTTAGGAAGCTCTTCTCCCTTGATGCTAATGCTAAGGGGAAAGGAATTAAAGCATTATTAATATTATTATTATTATTATCATTACTATCATTATTATCATTGTTATCATTATTTATTATCATCATTATTATTGTTATTACTACTACTATTTTTATCATTATTATCAGTATTATCATCAATATTATCATCATCATCATTAGTAACAAAATGATTATCATCATCATTATCATCATTGTCATCATCTTTTTTTTTTCAAACAAATGCACACATAGCTACCAAAAATGTTCATTTATTTGAATGAAGGATAAAAGCTAGAGCACTGATGATTAACTACTTTGCTCGATGGCATAAGTGCCATGGCCGGGGATCGGAGCCTGGGCTTTCATGTGTCTTGTCAGGCGCCTTAGACCACATCCACATCATCATCATTAACATCTTCATTATCACCATATCGTCATCATCACCATTATCATCACCATCATCATCATTATCGACATTACCATCACCATCATTATCATCATCACCATCGTCATCATCATTATTGACATTACCATTATCATCATCACCATCGTCATCATCGTCATCATCATCATCATCATCATCATGACATCATCATTATCATCATCATTATCATCATCATCACCATCATCATCCTTATCATCATCATCATCATCACGATCATCATCATTATCATCATCATCATCATCATTATCACCATCATCATCATCATCATCATCATCATCATCATTATCACCATCATCATCATCATCATCATCATCATCGTCGTCGTCATCACAGCAAAACTTGAATGCTATAATGAAATACCACTATTGAATTTATACAACTACTATATTTTACAATTATCCAACTTCGACCAATTTGTATACCTTTTTGTTATATTTTTGTCGATCGAGGTTTTGTTCGAGAATATGTATTCTTGTCCTTTCGGCTGAGATACCTGCAACAAACCTGTATAAACAAAATAGGAACAAATACGTTATCAATTACATTCTTTGTATCATTTGATGTTATAACGTGTATTATGCACTTTGGTAAATGCATTTTTATAAATAATCGGAATGATTAAACAATAGAACTTCATTATTTTCTACTTTGACACGATATTTTGTTTTAGGTAACTATGATTGATCCCACACGATCGTCGCCAAATAATTCAGTTATTGTTTGGTTTTAGTTTTAGTTGCTGTTTTCATATCACTTAACACAGGCCTTGCTTTAATATTGTAAATCAAGCCAAAAGTAAAATCATCACATATCCGAGCAACGTTAAATACTTTTAAAAATCGTAAATGCAATACGATTTTGAGCTTATCTACTTATTTTCCTCGTTCTCTCTGCGAATAATTTACATTAAGTTTAGATTTCTTAATTCAAATGATTCCTCGGGTTAATTTTCATGACCAAATGTCCCTGCTCTGATCAGAAAACCTGGAAAGGGTATGTACTGGGACGTTGTACGGTGCGCGTCCGATGAGTCTGCGTGTTACTTACGTCCTCCTAAGATTCGGTGTTCAAGTGTATTCAATCTGCGAAGTCTATCTACAGTTCGCTCGTCTTCTCTAGTCCCATAAGATGTTGGGTAGTTAACGAAGATGACGACGCATGTCGTAAGAAACATAGATCCGAAGAGGAATATTATTCGCATGAGACTCACCCTCATGATTCAGCAATCGTTACCGTTGCCGTAACTCCCCTGCAAAGAAAATGCAAGAAAATAACGATGGAAAGAAATGTTAACACATATTATCAAATATTGTTTTTTTATAATTATGATTGTTTTCAAGTAAGTAATAATAAAGTAATATATAATAAAGTAATAATATTAAAAATAACAATAATGAATATTAATATTGATATTAATGATTATAGTTATTCTAATAATAGTACACTCTAAAAAAAGATTAATAGAGCTGTTAAGTAGCGTAGTGTACAGTGACTGCAATTCGGAGTGCTGATTTTTCTCGTTCAAATTTGAACAAGACAAATCAGCACTCCGAAGTGCAATCATTAAGACCTAAATTAGCACTTATTTTTTTAGTGTACTAACATTAATAACGACGACAACAACGAATGATAATGATAATAATAATAATAGTAATAATACTAATGATAATAATAACAGTTCTAATAATAAATAACAACAACAATAATAAAAATAATTATAATAGTAATAATGATAATAATAATAATGATAATAACAATAACAAAAATAATAATCATTAATTTCATCATTGTATATCGTGACTAACATTTTCATAACCATTAATGTCATTTTCACAAACAATACGTTAATCCAATGCGCTATTTCAGGAAGTTCCTGAACAAACGCTTGTATACTACGAGATTTATATGGTCCATAATAATTATAAACCCTTCTTTTACGATATACTGACGTGCAAAGCGATGATTGGAGTGCTTGGCTAATGTAATATTTACTTCTTGCAGAGCTTTCCGTGCAAATCCACTCCAATATTGGCACCAGACAGAGAGTACCCATGGCAACGCCTGATAAAATAGCCCTTTTCTCGCCCTTCATCTTTTCTTTGTATTGTTTACTGTTGTATGAATGTCTACAGGCGTATCCCGCCAGTACAAGTCTTTGCTTTTAGGGTCTTGCGCCTTCTTCTGAAAAAATAGCTTGTATATATTCTCATTCTTCACGACAAACTGATACTTGTATGAGTTTATGTTTAAAAGTGTAGAAATTTGTGAAATGGAAGAAAATCATTTGAATTTAAATATCCCTCATGTAGAGCGTTAGACTCATAATCGCAAGGTTGTGATTTCGAATCCCCACTCTGCCATTGTTTCCACTTTGATAAAAAGGGCTGAGAGCAATATCTGTCGTCTATAACGTCAGCCACCATACACGTAAAATGTTTCCTAGGTAATTGGTTACATACCAGCTTGGCATTTACCAACAAAAAGCTGTGCTGCCGAGTTACTATACTGGAGTTGGCATAAACTGAAACAGAATATCGTGTTTCCTTCGCATCATGAAAAAAAATCAAAATGACACATTGAGCAGAAAACTAGTTAAACAAAAATAAATATTCTTATTACCATCATCATTATTATTCTCATGATTATGATTATCGTAACTATCATTCTCATTATCATTATCATCATTTTCATTATCATTATCAATATTCCTATTTTTCTAATTTCTATTATCATTATGATTAATCCCTGTCCTGTCAACCTATGCTAACGGAAAGTACAAACAGTCGTACAAAAGTCTAGAAGAAAAGCACAGTTCAGAAAAGGCCTATCAAATACTTGGGCTGGACAATGCAGGGGGACATTCGCTATTGTCTTAAATAATACTTGATCATAGGATATTATGAGAAAGAACCCATCTGTATGCCATGCAGATATCAATACGAACTTTAACCCACATCTGCAACAGGATGTTCATTTTTACCTTCCAATCTTCTCGCCAGTACTCATGTGTTTAAAGGGTTCATATTCCCCAGCAAAAAAAAACAACAACCCAATATTGGTTATACAGGGGCGGCGCCAGGATATGTGTGAGTTTTCGCACTGTGGCGCAGAACGCTTTCGGGAACATGGAAAATGCATAGTCAAATGTCCTACAAGACAATGAGAAACCATTGGTGAATTAAAAAACAGCAGATCGGTCCTGGATTCTAGAAAAACGACATAATTATTGAAAAATATTTTTTCGTCAGCTCCGAAACTCAAGCCATAACTGGTTCCGGTTCACCAAATTTCGACAAAGACCTCCCAGCTGTTCATCGTCACTTGACAGGCATTTTCAATACATCTTAAATTTGTTATGATATATGTGATTACATATTTAGACAATTGTCACGGGAAACAAACTTATGGTACGTCGAAGGTGAAAGGTACGAGCCCCACTTTTTCCAAGTTTTAGGGTTTTTAATGTACAAGCATAAAACCAACATTATTGTGAGGATTTGGTTTCATCAGAGAATCTCCGGCAATTTTCAATGAAATGTTACCTTTCTTATATTTTTTTCGACTAAATGTTACATAACTGGTGTCTAGCTGCAATTATGGCTCAGCACATCCTCGGTGACTTGCAGGCACATGATTAGCATAAGATAAATGTTCTTCGTCACAACCCCGCAATGGTTAGAAGAGCAATGCAAGACATGCAGCGTCAACTGTCAGGTACTGTGAAAAATTTGAAGCTGTTGGTTATGGGTGAATGACGTGTTCAACAGAGATTGAAGCTAGGCAGTTGATGTGTAAATGTCAGTCACTTACAAAAAGTTAAGAGAGGGGATAGGATTACATTGAAATTTTGAAGGGAAAAGTCTGATGAAACAAAAACCGTACAATAAAGTAGGTTCGTGCTTGTACATTAAAACCCCCAAACTTTGAAAAAGTAGGTTTTGTACCCTTCGCCTTTGATGGACCATAACTCTGTTTCTCGTGACAATACTTGTCTATATCACATATATCATAACAAATTTAAGATCATAATTTTAACATATTCTGCTGGTAGGTAAATTCTAAAAAAAAAATGTTTTCACCTATACCAGCAGCATTTTTTTTTATTTCCCAAGAAATCCTCATTTCACTATATTTTAAGGATATTAGGAGTTTTAAGGGGAAAATGTTACTGTGTTGGCAGTTTGGAAGGTGTGAAAGTAAGACAATTTAGTGGTTTTTTTTAATTTGTATTCTATTTGTTTAACAATGGTTAAAAGCCTGCTGTTTGGTATAAGTGTCATTAGTAAATTTATTCATAACTTCTAATTAGCCTATATCCGTTTAGTCTAATAGCCACTTGGTCTAAAAACAATTTGTCTATTATTATTATTAGACAAATTAACTGTTTATCAACCAAAGTTTATTTTTTTGACAAAGTAAATATTGACAAGTTATAGTGACGCAGCGGAAATGAGACGCTTTACTGCGTGTAAGACCAAGAGACAGCCTGATGATGGTAGACATGGTAGACCAAATGAGTTGAAGTTGATCATATATGCTTGAAGGCCAAGAAGACCCATAAAATAACCCAAAATAATCGATCAGACCATTCTTGTGAATTAATGGTCTCCACCAAGGTGTGCACAAGTAATAATAATATTGTATTTGCATCACGCATACACCAACCTTCTCAGGTGCTCAAGGTGCTCCTATATACCTTTTAAGTCCACCCCATCAAAAAGTTGATTTGAATAAATGGAGGAAATTTCAACAAAATCGGATGTAAAATAGGAAAGTGATGAAATTTTAAAGTTTTCCTTAATTTCACAAAACAGATATATTTACATCCTGGTCGGTATGTAAATGAGGAGACCGATGACGTCATCCACTCACTATTTCTTTTGTATTTTATATTATGAAATATGAAATATTCTAATATTCTCCTCATTGTCAAGTGAAACAACAATTACTTTCTCCCTGAACATGTGGAATTAGCATTGTTTTATACTATATGGTTCAGTTAACTTGGTCCTTATTGTCAAATCTGTAAAAAGTAAAATATCGTATAATTCAAACAATAAAAAAACAAAAGAAATAGTGAGTGAGGGGTATCATCGACTGTCTCATTTGCATATAACTGTGTTGTGCATATCATTGTTTTGTGAAAAAATAAGCGAAACTTAAAAATGTCATAACTTTATTTTACTCCCGATTTTGATGACATTTGCAGCGTTATTCGAGTTTGATTTTTCTCTATTTATTCAAATCAGCATTTTTCTGGGGTGGATGTTACCTTTAAGCTCGTCTACCGATTCCGATGCTCACATATTTTTTAGGAATCATTTCCCGCCGGTACCCATTTGCCTCACCTGGGTTGAGTGCAGTACATTGTAGATTAATTTTCTTGAAGGAATGACGACATGGCTGCGATTCAACCCTCTGTTTCAAAGTCTGGAGACTAATCCACTGTGCCAAAACGCTCCAAGTAGTCAATAAGCTATAGGAATTGAAAACAATCTTATGGATTTGAGCAACTCTTCGTAAGATGGACCCCCTAGTAATAACAATTATAATCATCATGATGTTCCGCCTTTATTTATCGCTTAATACATTGGAACGACATCTCTAAGCTCTTTACATATTTCTAGCTTCCACTTTTTCCGCTCTTTGGGAGCATTCCAACTCCATTGCTAGCCCATACTACATTACAGGCTTTCGCATCCAACCGAGCTAATCATTTAACACATTGGTACAGAGTGGCAAAGTGTTGAATTGCTTCTTGCCAAAGGACTCTAGATCGCAGACGTTTAAAAAGCATCAATAAACGACATCTTCATATACAATCACATTTTGGTCTACATCTGCAAAAAAGCTCTTGTGCGTGAAATCCATTGAAGTGACAGTCGCGCTTTTGTGTTTGATTCATTTAAGCTTCTTTCTCCCTAAAAAGTTGTAAATATATACATATCAATTTGCATATTCTGCTGGTAGTTGAGTTTTGTAATATAGAATTAACCAATCATAAAGTATTTAAAACGTTGTTTAATACTAATATACTGGCAATAAAATTGATGATTTTGTTTATCCAAAATGTTAGAGACTATTTCATATTTGCTCACTAAATATCCTTATCATGAAAGGTGCAGCCCAAAATCAGGTCACTCTTAATGGTGCCAAATGGCAATTTTGCCCATACTTTTCACTCTTCACTTGCAAGCATGTTTCAGAAAGGACAGCAGGGTCCCATTTCATAAAAAAACGTACATATGATAACAAATCTTGCTGGAATGTCAACTACTACCATGGCAACGGTGAAAATTCTGCTTCCTGATTGGTTCTTCCAGAAAGTTGATATTGTAGCAAGGGTCGTTGTTTTAGCAATTTGTTTGATGAAATTGGGCCTCAGGTGTTCCCTATGGGATGGCATTCAGGGGCACTGGCACTTGTGAGGGGGGGGCTACATGTGATGTAAAATTTTTCTCAATTCGATTATATTACATGAATATTGTATATAGTTACACAAACTAGATCTCTCGTTTTTATCGGCCTGCTCACATTCTTTCGTCCGTTTTCTCCCACTTTTTCTATTTCTTCACTACTTTGAAAGTCTTTTGAAACAAAAGTCATAGGAGGAGGTCGTCCCCTGCCCCTCCCCTTGTTGCGCCGACCCTGGTCACATTGGTAAAAGTGCAAAGTTGAACATGTTTTCTTACATTATTATGTTAATAATGGGACTTTCTTTATTCATTTTCCAGATGGTTTCCGGAGATGGTTTGCATACTGAATGTACCTAAACATCAACAGAAATAGATCACAATTTGGCATAAATAATAAGTAATACATAAACCCCTTAAATTGTTATCTGACGGTATACTAATGCTGGCCGGATAACTGTAAAATATTACAACTATATCCCGAGACTGATGGACAAAGAGGATCTGAAGATGCTAATGCCATGTGGATCTCGTTTTATGACTTGGTGGGCGCTTCAGGAAGCGTGGGCTTCCGACAGCCTACATGATATTAGTCGAAAACTTGACATTGCCAGTTGTACATGTATATACTCTGTACATATTGGTTCGTCTCACTACAGCTGCTCAGCCTCGTTTTGGGACATTTTCCAGTGGATATGAAGTTCAGATCAGAGAATTCGAATAATTCTTATGATAAATATTTAATATTTAAATGATAAGAAACCTTGTATCGATCGGTTCACACTTGGTTGACATGGTTGAGTTGGGGAGTAATGTCTATTTGAGATTCACATCTATGCAATAAGGACACTCATTGGGATGTCCATGTAGCAAGCGCATGACCATGTTGACGGGGGAGGGGGCTATATCCCTGGTGTATTTATTTTGACTAGGGTTGCATAGGACCATGGCTAAAACAGAATTAAAGCTATTCTATATCTGAGTGGAATGTCATGAAAAACCATCGACACGGAGTGCCATAGCCTTCTTTGACTGCTCTCACAAGTAGGCCTAGAGTTCCATCAGGACATGATGACGATTGACGCAGATTTTCTTTTCAAATCCCTAATAACACGCCTTTCCTTTATTCTAGCCATAATACCCATCCTACCTGCTTTATCCTGAATTACCTACCTAATACAGAAATGATCATGAAATGAACTTTGTGACACAATTTAGAGAAAGGAACATGAATAAATAGAACTTATCTTATCTTTAAAATATCCGATTTTAATAGCACCTGGCATCGGAACGAGACATCACGGTCTCCAAGCCCTGTACAGATATATTTAAAAATGAAAATCGTGTCAATTTTCGAATACTTGTATCATAAATAAATGTGAGTAGCTTATGCTTTATAGACTAATCTCCGAGGAAACAAATCGAATTAAAATGATTTTGGCAAGTCTGCATAAGCCTACCAATTTCTTGGTAAATATGTTTGATACACACAAAGATTATGCCCTTTCCTTGAACATGTTGAATATCGCTAACACGATTTTTTTTTCTTCATGTATACGTAACTTTTCATTTTGACCCGGAAACAACAATTCCTCATTAATTCCTACCCTATATAGATTCAACTATTGTAAACAAACAAAGTCTCGTTGCCATGAACATGATGAAACCAGGAAAAAAGTCCTGGTATCCTCAAGAAAATTTATCATCTTATACATATATAAAGGAATCGTTTATCTTAACATGACATGACGTTGATGGCTTGCCAGACTTAGATTGGAAAGCCAAGTGCGGGGGCTTGAAAATAGAGGAAAAAGCCAAATTTTCAAGTCTACGATAGACAAGTAGTTTATCGAATGAATATTACAATGTGAAAAAGTGCGTTGGGCAATTCCTGATAAATTTCTTATCAGCGTGTCTGGTTATTTTTCCACTCCACCCCCCTCCCCTATCTCTTAAAATACCGTGGGGCAATATGTCTTTTAATGATAACTAAAATTATAATTTCTTTCGAGCATAATGTGTTTTGTTCAATTGTCATAATAGCTGTAGGCCTATACTTTTTGTGTGTATCGGGATTAACGGTGCACTCTAAATTTCATGGAATGAAATGAATCCATGACGGTCGTTGTGATTACTTTAGTGAAGAGCCGAATTCTAGATTTAAATTTAATCTTTTAAGGTTTGAATGTAAAGCTTAAAGATCCGAAATGAATTTTGAATTACATACATATTATTCAAACTAAATCCAGACTTAAATTGCAATTTGTAGGCAAAATGCATCATGGTACACGCTAATTATTTATTACATTGGATCAAGCAAGGAGGAGTGTCGTTGATGGGTCGAAATACAATTCTATCATTTGATTTAAAAACAGCTTAAGATTTTAATCAATTAAAGGAATAGGTCATCGACCCAACAATTTTACGAATACAAAGGGACTTGTTTTCAGCTTTATGAGAAATGGTGTCTATACCATTAAGGAATATATTACGAAGGAGAATAGAAAATGAAAATAACGTTACACTCTTAATTGCATCCAAGTGCAAAACAGAAACTTTTCCCTTTAAAAGGGAATTAAAAAGGGAACAATAGGACTCATACCATCGTGAGTTTTTTTCGAATTATTTCCTTATTTGATAATAAATCATTTAATTACCTCGCTTCACAGCAATCGCACATTTCCTATACTTGTATATAATGTAGTAATATTCAAAGAAAAATTATATGAAATATGATTAATGAATAATATGAAACATAATTTCATGTTTCCCGCGTGGGTTTCTTAGTACGTTCAAGTCCCTAAGAGAGTCTTCTTATGAAGAGTATCCGATCATAAGTACACAGCATGCTTTCCGGAGGAAGCGTCAGAAGCCAATGGAAATATTATATCCTGATAATTTGACAAATATTTTCTGGAGCATGAAAATAACATTCTCATAACGCGTAATTGAGGGGAAATCTGATAATGCAATTAAAAATTGGGCAGCAACGATTTCGACATGCTTATCAAGAAAATAGGGTAAACATTCGATACTAATTCAAATCACTTCCGTTACTCAGTGATATCTATTAAGGCGGTAGACTCTTAAGGTAAAATCCACGAAAACAATAAGTTGATTTGAATGCAAAGACGAAAAAAAAGCGTAATACTGATGATATCATCATATTGGATTTAGTATGACAAAAAAGTTATGACATAACAAATTTCGTTATGTGACATATCATATATCTTTATTCAAAAATTTTTATGACACAAATAAGCTCTTGATTCGATCATAAGAATATAAGAAGTTAAAAGTAAATCTAACCATGTTTGACGGTTTAAGGGTAGGAATATTTTTTTTTATAAATGATCATATAGGTGTAAGTGTGACGTCATCGGTCCCTCATTAATAATCATCGTAATACTGTTTTGTAAAACTAAGTAAAACTTAAAAGTGTTTCAATTTTTTTTCTAAATTTACATCAGATTTTGATGTATTTTTTTAGCATTTTGCTGGTTTGCCACGTAAAAAAAAATATCGAGTTACAAAAAATGGCATTTCCTTTTATGCAGCAAAACATTATTGGAGAAGAAGAGTTGAAATTAGAACCCCAGCCCTCCAAGTAAATCAAATTGCATTGATACCTACAAAGATTACACGATACAACATATATAGTTTGATTTGCAAATATATGAAAATGATGTTACATTACATAAAATAGTAAAATGATATACTCTGCATTCAGAAATATAAATTATTTATGCAATATGAAGTAAACATTTGTATTCGTCCTGATACAAATATAAAAGGCGTCTTTCGGTAGAATTGATTTATTCAACCCTTATTATCATGGTTGATGTGAAAAACAAGCGAGAAGGCAATTGGTTTGAGATGTTCGGAAACGATCGTCTTTCCTTATTATCCGATTTGTAGGTGGACAAGGAATTGGAGGTCACAGTCCATTCCAATATTTCCAACATTAAAGGGGAAGCTCAACTTGGTAAAAAGTTTATTGTAAAAAAAACAGAAAATATAAAAGATATTGGTGAAGGTTTGGGGAAAATCCTTCAAATTATAACTTTCTCATTGGGGATTGACCTTGATATACCAATATGGCCTTTGTCAATCCCATTCAAATTTTTATGTTATTATGTTTTTATATTGTAGCTATTTATATTTGCATTGTAACTATGTATGTATGCATTTTTATTTTACTGCTATCAGGTTGGTTTTTTCATTCAACTTGTGGAAAATATATTGAATTGAATAAAAAACGTTATTAGAATTTTAATTCATGACGTCATATATATGCTACTACTACTACTACTACTACTACTATAACTATTACTTCTACTATTATACCGCTACTACTACTACCACTACTACTACTACTACTACTACTACTACTACCACCACTACAATAATACCTCATAATAATATTATAATTATATTTCATCATAGTTTACATCATCCTGAACGTTTTTTACAAGTAGGCCTACTGTTATCCTTTCATGGTTCTAATAATATTTTAAACCATTGTTTATCTAATCATCATCGTCATCTTAACCCCAATTATAATAACAAACATTATTATCATTATCAGTTCTACATCTATACTACTACTACTATATTACTACTACTACTACTACTACTACTACTACTACTACTACTACTACTACTACTACTACTACTACTACTACTATAGTACTACTACTACTACTACTACTACTACTACTACTACTACTACTACTACTACTATAGTACTACTACTACTACTACTACTACTACTACTACTACTACTACCACTACAATAATACCTCACAATAATATTATAATTATATTTCCTCATAGTTTACATCATCCTGAACGTTTTTTTACAAATAGGCCTACTGTTATCCTTTCATGATTCTAATAATATTTTAAACCATTGTTTATCTAATCATCATTATCATCGTCACCTTTACCACAATCATAATAACAAACATTATTATCATTATCAGTATCATCCTAACCCTCAGTAGCTAGTAAAATCGGAGAAAGATAATTGCATCAGTTTCTTCTTTTTGTATAAAGCGCAAATATAATTTATCAAAACAATTGCCATAAAAAAAGCATTCAGCCTGTATTTCAATCAACATGTACATTATTATATACGAGGAACCAGTTGGCATGGTTACGACGCAACACTTTGGTAAAGTATAAATACATCACGGATTTCTATTTGTCTTTTTACCCCTACACTACCCCTCTCTTCTCCGTTTGTAACCGTTTGCAATTGCCATGAAATCCATATTCGGAATCATATAAAGTCATCGTCTGCATGCAGCCTACTATCTCGTGTTTTTCAAATTACACGAAAACTGCCTTTCCAAAGCTGCTTTTTAACGTAATTTTGTTTCTCAAGTACTGTAACACATATTGCGGGATACAGTTCTATTAGCGATTTATTAAGATTTCCTATTTTGCCTATTATATTGCAAAGATTAATAACGAATATAGATGTATCTGTATGAAACTGATACTACTTTGGCTTGTTTGATCATCGCTTTTACGTTGTATTCTTCGTTGTTTTTTTTAATTTTATTCCAAATCAACTTGATTTTGGATGAACTTCAATTTGTTATACATTTTATAGGCCTACAGAACGTAGGCTAAACTAAATACCTTTCAAAGGATCCGGGAAGTTATATTGCAACTTAAACATACAACTTACATAAATTGTTTACTCAATCCTATGGTAAGTTCCCCTCATAAAGTTAACAGCAAGGGAAGGAACACACGAAAATTGTATTTGTCTTCTAATACATGTAATAATAAGAAATAGGGAGTTTCCCTCCATCTCGATCTGTGGACACACACTGCTGAAACATTATACAACGCACGCCCCTTAACCTCTGACTCCAGAGTGATCGCCTTCAAATGGGAAAACCTTTCATCTGATTCTTTTAATGGCTCTACATAGAACCAACACTAGAGCAGGGAGATGGGAGATCCCTGACTAGACCACTTTGTTATTGATTTTGTAAGAAATACTGTAACGATACCTATATATTTAGTTTGTGCGTAGAAAATGTGACAGGTTACAGTGCTATATGTAATACAGAAAAAACGTCCTACTTTGGGATGGTTTGGTTTTCGTTACCATTTAATCAAAAGTTAAAAGGGTAGGCCTATAAAACATGAAAAGTTATAACGTGAACACAAATTTAATAAATGAAATAGCATAGGACACTTCCTGATGTTCCAAAGAAAATGCAATGAAAGAAATTACATGATATAAACAAAATTGAAATTTACTTGAATAACCAATATCATTTAAGACTGTTTAGCACGTTTCGTACTTTCTGGCATAATTCTGTAAATAATTTGGCAAGCAAAAACATAAATGATAAGAGTTCAAAGGTCACGATAATCTGCTACATTGCCTCATATTTTTTTAAGCAAACGAAAATAACAATAATGGAAATTACCCCCCAAAAAGAAAAAAAAGTCGTCACTTAAATTACCCCCCCCCCTCGTGGCGTGGAGGTGGCACATTTTTTTTCAGTTTATTTTTCCAAGGAGAAAATATCACATCGCAGGGGGGGGGGGGGGGGGGGTCTCCGTGACCGGAATTAGTTCGATCTCATGACTTAAGTCCAAATAATACAGTCCATATACGTTGTGAATGCTCTTTAATGTCAACTTTGCATTGTTTCATTTGCACGTACAACCCTTTCTTCATGTTCTTGCACACAAAGCATATGCTTTCACCATACTTCCTGGGGAATATTGTAGTAATGAGCTTCCTAGCCACTCGCAGACCGCCCATAGAAACATTAGCTCTGTCAAATCAGTATGGGATCGTGACGGTATGTTACGTGAGCAGTTGTTAAAGGACAAGTCCACCCCAACAAAAAGTTGATTTGAATAAAAAGAAAAGAAAAATTCAACAAACATAACACTGTCATTATCATCAAAATCGGATGTAGAATAGGAAAGTTATGACATTTTAAAGTTCTTCTTAATTTCACAAAACAGTTATAATATGCACATTCTAGTCGGTATGCAAATGAGTAGACTGATGTCGTCATTCACTCACCATTTCTTTTGTATCTTATTATATGAAATACGGAATATTCTAATTTTCTCTTCATGGTAAGGTGAAAGAAATTTATATTTTTGCCTGAATATGTGGAATTTTCAATGTTTAAACATTTTATGGTTCAGTCAAGTTAGTCCTTAAATTAAGGACTAACTTGACTGAACCATATTTCAAACAATAAAAAACAAAAGAAATAGTGAACGAGGGAAACCATCGTCTGTCTCATTTGCATATCACTTTGTGAAAAATAAGCAACACTTTAAAATGTCATAACTTTCTTATTTTACATCCGATTTTGATGGAGTTTCATTGTTATGCTAGTTTGATTTTGTCTATTTATTCAAATAAACATTTTTTCTGGGGTGGACTTGACCATTAACATGGTTATAATAAATAAAGAATATTGTTGGAGCTTGCTAAACTTCCTGGTGACTTGGAAAAAATTTGAAGATTGAGATGCAATTTACTTGCGAACCATAACTACGGCATACATCATGGACGAAAATAAATTTTTTTTTTTTTTATACACGATCATTCTCACATTTTCAGTCCTTACAAAAAGAGAATAACGCAATATTTCATTTCCCAATATCAGGAATGCTTTATGAATATCGTAATAAAAAAAATACCCTCAAGCATCATAATTATTGCACATGTGTGTATAAAAGATCACACATTTTGATAGGAGTCTCTCTTATTGCAAACTATGAGGTAGTTTTCAAATATAGGAAAATCAATGGGAATTTGCAAATAGATGTTTAACCATAGAGCTATAATAGTTCCATGGTCTAACCATCAACCATCTTGTGCCAAATGACCGGTATCCCCCGCCCCCCCCCCCCTTATCCTAATCTGTCCCTGGCAACGAGGTCCGAGGTTCGAATCTCATAGCTAAACTAACGTCTCTGTGCAAGATGGCCCTACTAACTGACTAATCTACACATACCATTTTCCGCATGTGCAAAGTGGAACTTAAAAGGGAATTGAAGTCCATTTCCCCGAACATTAATTGGTCAAGCTTTTAAAAAATACAATACAGTTCAGCAAACTTTACAAAGATTGGGAGGAGTTTCAATCAAACACAAATGAGACGATCGCGACTAGAGGGTCAATATCTATGCGATTCGCAAATAAAATTCTAACAGCGTGCAAGTTAATGATTAAACCCTCTCTGCACGCCATATCAAAATATAATAGTTTTGGAAAGGTCAGATTATTTTGTTTTCACGAACTGAAGAAGGGCCTACAGTATTATACATTTTTGATAATTATGTTATTCTAAGTTACTAAGTTACCGTTATCATACTAAATTACTTGCATGTAAGGCAAGATACATACGCACCCACAATCCCAACACGCATGTGTGACGGTGAATGTGTCTGTGTGTGTGTATATACCAAAACTGACACCGGTTTAAAATTGACCAGAGTCCCTTTCCTTTAAAAATGGTCACACCACAAGGTGTTAAAAATGTAACCTAGAGTTTTAACACAGCGCCAAAGATATTCCAAACAGGAGGTTTACCCTGACAAAACGTGTAAAAATAGCAGCCCCCAAAGAAAAAAAAATAATAATAAAATACTGGTGAATTAAGGTTTGAGGAAAATCCATCAAAGATTTAAACAGTTAAGAAATTTAAGTTTTTGATTTTTTATGTCAAATGCGAGGAGCTTTCCATGTATCGTGAATTGAAAAAAAAATCAAATGTCATTTTCTCCAAAAAAAAAATACTTTTACTTTACCTTCAGTATATCAACATAATTTTTTTTAACATCCGCCCCTGGAAGACGATAAAAATGAAATGTAGATTTCTTTTATATTACATAACATATGGGGCAGCTGCTCGTCTATGACGTCACAAATTAAAATATTAAAATTATAATAACTTTCTTAATGTTTGATGTATTTTCTTCAAACCTAAACCAATCTTTTTAATCCTATTTGTCTGGGGTTTTTTTACAATAAACTTTTTTTTGTATCTAGCACAATGGTTTAAGTTGTTGTAAAAAACTGGTGCTAGTGGTATTGTCTAACACCAAACACTAAGGTGTTTGCTGTGTATTGTATATTCATCGGGATCAAGTCTTCGTAATGTACGGTATAACTCCCACTTTCCTGGTATAAGAATATCCATTGATGAGACTATGCTATTCCAGCTTGGTAGATATTGCCAGCTTGGCGCAACAGCTGACGAAAGACACACAAATTTCGCCAAAAAGTCAACAACCATGATGACGCGAAATACTCCTTTAAAGGGGGAAGTTCACCCAGGCATCAACTTGATTTTATCAAAGTAGGATATTGAGATATATTAATGAAGGTTTGGCTAAAATCGACCAAATAATTACAAAGTTATGAATTTTGTGACACCACTTGCGCCATTGTGTCATGTGCTTATATAATTTCAATAAACTGTAATTATAATGACTTATGATTATCGAATATGCTTTCTCCCTTGATGTATATATGTTCCTGATTATGACTTTAAAGATAAAATGAATTCTAATTTTCTTGGAAAGGGCATCAATCATGAAATTTGCATCAAATGGCAATCGGGAGAGCTGCTGCCATCTGACGCCCCCAAATAAAATTAAAATTCCATAACTCAGCAACTGTTGATTATTTTTTGTCATAGCTTCATCAATAATGTTCTGTGTTAACCAAGACTCAAACTGGACCCCCATCTCTTTTAAAAAGACAACAGCTGTTGAGCGGTATTAGTTTCCTATATATTTATGCTCCGATATTGTTTCAGGGGTATTTCCTGGTATGGTGGTGGTCATACATATCGCATAGGTATAAGGAAAGTATAGGCCTTATCGATTTGATAAGGAATACCATCAGATCCATGCAGGAAGCATATACGATGAATAATAATACTCAGAGGAACTGGTAGAAACTGAAACTGGGAATACATTATGTAAAGTATTTAACACTTGAAATTAAATCTGTATTAATCATTCCCTTTGTAAAGACGATCGATGGAGTACAGATGGGGGCGCTTGCCCCCCCCACCCCCTCCCATAATAAACAAAGTATGACCAGGGAAAACAAATGAAAAAAGAAAAGGAAAGAGAGAAGGGTGAAATATGATTTCATTTTCTGAATTATTTTGTCAAAGTCTAAAAAAAAAGATTTTTGTAATGAAAATGTAGAATTTTTTGGTTCATTACCCCCCACTGATAACGATAAACATGGACATGTAGTGGAATTTAACCGCATATGTTTTGATGCGTGTAAGATAGGCCTACATAGTGTCATTATTTCTTAGACTTTCGTGAATGAAGGGCAATATCCACATCTGATTATTTTGATGAATATTCAAACCGGCACGAAAATCGGACGTAAAGCAACAAACTCAGACATGAAAAGTTTAAGCTTCGTTTATTTTCATAAAACGGTGGCAATGCACATCTTAGGCGGTATGCATGGAGGTGGAGTCGACATGCACTATTTCTTTTGTAATCCGTTACATGCAATTTTGATTTTGGTTTTACACATGTTTGATTTAAAAAAAAAAAAAAAACAATAAACCATGAATCATGAAAATGGCAATTTCTACATGTTCCACGATGAATCAAATCTAGTAGGACATCATTGTAATAAAAACATGAAATATTTGATAAATCAAAATCAACAGTGCGTGCAGGACATCATCAGCACCGTAATTTGCATACCGGCTATGATGTGTGTACATGGTAAATCACTATTTTGAAGATTAAAAGGAAAAAGAAAGTATTCAAACAAAATATGAAAGAAATTAGCATAGAACTGCAAAATTCACCAAAATGGGATGTGAACTAGGTAAGTTATGGCATTTGTAAACTTTGCTCATTTTACATCTGTATGGAAATCCTTTCAGTATCCACTGATTTTTTTTCATGACGTTACACAATTTTAGATTCTCACTATTTCTTTAGTACAGTATTTAATTTATTTTAGTTTTGATGAATATATTAAGTGGTCCTTGTTTGATTTTCCTCGATTAATATACCTTCTCTATACATTGAGGTGGACTTGACCTTTAAATCTGTACATTGTGCAATGTAAGTTTGCAACTATCAGTCATTAATTGCTTGACCCCGAAGGCCTGAACCAACTCTAGTCGGTCCGTCATATTCCAATTGACATGACATTTTGAAGTGCCCAATCATATTGCTAAAGTAATTACACATGTAATTACTTGACTTAACGGTCAAATGGAAGAGGAGGCTCTATCGTTTGTATATATATATACCAAAGTTCTGGAACCCCATCCCCCCAAAAAAAAGTAAAATAAAATACAGAATAAAGAATAAAACATAATAATAAACAAAGTATGATCGGTTTAACCAGAAACAAAAGTTACACCTGACCAAATACTAGCCATTTACAGAATTTCAGATAAATTATACCAGCAAGTTTTATCATGAAGGCGGGGCCAATTTAAGTCCTATAAAGTAAGTCAAGGGTGTTCGGTATATACACTGTAAAAACTGCGGTGTTACAACTGACACCAATTGCTGTTAATAGAGGACCACACCCTATGGTGTTAAAATTACACCCTAGAGATTAAATATAACACCAAAGCGTGTAAATGTAACAACAAAAGGTGTTGTAATGGCACCTATAGGTGTAAAACTAACTTCACCAATTTAACACCGGTGTAAATAACTGGTGTGGTCCTCTATGTACACCGGTTAACACCACAGTTCTTGCTGTGTACTTTCCTTCACACTAAAAATGTATACATTCATTTCATTTTTTGACGATCCCTCCGAGACACTGCAAAGGGGCGTTTTTCCATTACGCCGTGTATGTGTAAATCATGTGATTTTGTATGGAATACTGTTTTCAAACAGTTTCCCCCAGTATGTTGCACATCCGATGAATAGCATTATAGGGTATAACAGATCAGATAACAAAATAGGATTTGAAATAATAAGAAATGCCTAAGAAACTGAGATTGTGGCCTAAAGTTGCATGCAAATCTAGCTAAATATCAAATAAAGAAACAATAACAAAAATATTATTACACCATGGTTTAAGAATTCCTTAAGGAACTTCCAGATAGATTAACACATTCACACTTTAAAAAGTTATAAATCCAACAGTGGATATTAATATGACAGGCTACATATTTTCGATTTCAGGCGATATATGGCCGAGATGGGGGGGGGGGTCATATTCCTTTGAGGGGTCAAAATTGCCCAATGCATAAAAGTTACTAACATTCCTGACTATAGTATACGTTGCCATCCAGTGGTAACACCAATGAAATCTTTGATTGATTGGCTGTTTGGCCTATATAGCGTGAGCAAAAAAAAAATGCCAATGATGATGTCATAATCATACATGAGTTAGTAAACATATTTGTTGATCCATTTTCACTGAAATTAACTTGAGAAAATGATACTAAAATTTAAACAATTAAAATGTAACTTGCTGCAAAGGTGTTTTGAAATGCATTTTAATGCAACCCTTGAAGGATTGTGACATTATCGACATCTGGATTCATTGTTCCAGCCATGCCTTAATTTGGCGCAAATCAAATTCATATCACTGAAATATGGTATCAAATCATTTGAGAGTACATATTCTTTCAGGCTATGAGAATCATGTGTCCAAGAGGTACTTAATCCTTCAATACTTGTTTTTACTCACAGTGCGACTACGAGTAACAGTACTGTTAGTTACCATTAATAACGTATAGCTTTCGCGGAACAAGGCCCAGCAAAAAACAAGAACAAAATCTCTCGAATAAGAAGAAAATATTAATAAATATTTACCCGTGTAAATAATGCAATTAACATAGCATGTCAAACAAACTATAAGAGGAGTTTGAATATATTATGTTAATGATATTTCAATGACTAGGTTCAATTCACCATACTCGTGCATACATTGAATCGACGCGAAACATTCATTCAATTCAAGGAGCTGGCACTTGACCGATATATGATTCAGTTTAATTAACATGATTAAGCATCTATTTTTTTTCATATTGATAATTTTCTGATATAAATTTAAGTATACACTCGAAATCAATAAGAATTAGGTTCAAAATTTGATAAATATGAAAATAGTATTTGAATCATGTGAACGAATAAGAAGGCATAAAACACAGTTTTTTGCATCGGTTGTGACTGAAAAGAACGAAAAGGCGTATCTAAGCTCCAAGGTTTCGTGTTTTCCGTCACAACCGATACAAAAACTGTTTTCTATATAAAAATAAATAATAACTATAATAATAATAATAATTATTATTATTATTATATATATATATATATATATATATATATATATATATATATATATATATATATATAAGTGTGTATCATAATTATAAATGGATATTATAGCTATCATTTTGAGGATTATAATTTGCTCATGAAATCAACAACTATTTTCAAGCAACAGTTCACTTACCCCTGTCCATTGAAGTAACACTTGGAGCTCCTTTAATGTCAAACAAATGGAATGGAATGAGATATCAGTAGGTTGTCTTGTTAATATATAAATACCCTAAACAAATGGCGATTTAGCTCCTCGTTTATTCAATTCCGGATTCAAGTATCTTCCAATTCTAAGTTCCAACTGCAATAGCAGCGGATGAAGAGGACCTGAACAGTGTCACTATTACCGACGCTCATCGTCCTGACGAGTTTTCGTAGAAAAATATGGGGTCATCAACTTGAGTTTTGGATTTCATTTCTGAACAACCGCTAGAGAAAGAAGGTGGAATATGTGCCCTTTCACTTCGAGCTCTTCGTTTTCTCCCCCTCTTTCTCTTTCTCTGTCGTTCTTCCAATACCGGTTGGCCTTGACATACGTGTAAGCTACATCTGGATTTTGTCTTCCTTCTCCCCTTGTGAGTTACGTGGAATATGATGGTGACAGCGTTCAAGTTGAATGTTGACTCAAGTCTAGCCTATTTCCATGCTCTAACTGGATGTACATAACGATACGTCATTTGTTATATCGGATCTCACTTCCTTGATGATATTCATAGATTTTTTTTTCATTGTCAAGATCTAATACTAAAGCACACACTGTCCTATGGGCAAACAGCTAAATCAGTGACAGAGAATTGCACAGGCCTTCAAAATGTCTTCAACTCTGTCCACATCTTATCTGGGGTACGGCCACGATTCTAGTCTAATCTAATTGCTCTTTGAACCCCAGGCTAAAAACCTGACTCCAAACTAAAACCAATGGTTTGTACCTACAGATTATCCCTACCCTCTCCCCCCATCCTGATGCAATTTTAGGAAAAAAGGGTTATTCTTTAACAAAAAAATGTTTATAATAGTCGGCGGAGCTCCATTCAGAGGGGGATGGGGTGAGGACTTTTCAGTGGCGTAACAGGCGGGAGGACAAGGGGGCCTGCCCCCCCCCCCCATTCCCCGGGGATCTCACCGGGAAAATAAAGCAAAACGGGAAAAAGATAAAAAGGGAGAAAGAAAAAAAATAGGGAAAGGGGAAGGGAAAAAAGAAAAAGAGGAGGGAGGGGAAGGAAAAAAGTGAAAAGAAAACTAAGAAAAGGCATTAAAGGAAAAACTAAAGGAAGGAAAGAAGAACATGATTGTGAGAAATACCATATCGTCCCGAAATACTTATACATTAGCATGGATAGTAAGAAAGGGAAATCAATTGAAATATGGAAAAAGGGCAAACAATAGCATTAAATGAAGGTAGAATGGAATGAGCCAAAAATTGGAAAATGAAGAAAAGGTAGAAGGTAACGACCGGGCTGCCGAGGATTGAAAATAAAGAACGGGAAGAAAGATGGATGGCATATAACATTGTGTATGGAGTCTATCATAAGCTTGCTAAATCTCCAAAGCTACCGGGGGCTCTGCCCAAGACCCCGTGTAAATGGGGGCTCTTCATCTGTAACCTTTCAAGAGCTCTATAATAGGCCCCTGCATGGCCCTGTCTGCATTGTGCTTTACATTGAAGCACTGGCGTACAAGGGGGGGGGGGTGGTTCCACAGCCAAGGGGAAGGCAACGAAGTGAAATGAACGGAAAACAATGAAATATGACATGTAATTTTATATGAAGTGAAAATCTATTACATAATGACAATTTCATTTCAAAACGCAATTTTCTTTCTTCGCTCGCTGGCAATTTCCCAAATTTGCAATGGTGTGCCCTCTAAAATTATTTGGATGATTAGCAACTGCGTTGAATTAATGTGTTGTGTGGAAGCTATATACACACAAGCGCGATTTGATTTAAAATAGCTGCCATCTGTGAGGTTTAAAATGGCTTGAATAACAAGAGGTTCCATCGGCTCTGCCCCCACCCCCGATCCCACCCGCATAGCACTGTCTGTCGTATGGAAGGGTTTTAGAGTTGAAATGTTCAACAACACCCCCCCCCCCCGAAAAAAGGGGGGGGGGAACGAAAGCCAAAGGAAAAGTGTAAGGTATTTTTCTTAATATCACGTAAAAATCTCAAAATTAGATTCTTCTGAAAAAAAGTGATGTCTTTCCTCGCTCGTTTCGCTCGCTATGGACTATATTATGCAATTTGTTGCCACACGTCCCATACTGTGCCCCCTCTTTATTTAGGGAGAGCATAGAGCCTTGCCCCAATGTTCGCGCACAATCATTAAAAATCATTTCACAGTGGCGTACAGACCAAGAAAAAAAAAGAGAGAAAAGGAAAGAGAGAAGGTGAAATATTATATTATTTTCTAAATACTATATGTCAAAGTCTATCACAAAGTTGAATTTTGGTAATAAAAATGTCGAAATTTTTGCTCGCTCGCTTGTAACTTAAAAAATAGTTTTCGCCCGATACGCCATATCTGACCCCCCCCCCCTCAATTTTTTGGCCTCATTGCGCCATTGCCTGTCAATGCCATTATGACCGGGAATTTTTGGCTCTTGTCCCACCCCCCCCCCCCGGCGACCGATCCCTGCTACGCCCCTATAGGTGGGACTATTTTATTTAGATTTCGATTTATTCATTTTCCGTTCACAAAGCACAACAAAATCAAACAATACATAGTCAAATATGAAATATAAATATAATACATAGTCAAATATAAAGTACAAAGTACATACATGTAATTTTGATCAGAGCAGTTTGGATTTTGGACGAGAGACGTTCGTTCAAAGAAAAAAAAAAGATAATAATAAGAGGGCGCTTTATCTCCATACGATTCAGAGCCATTAATATGACTCTGATACGATTGAGAAAGCATTCAATATCCCGGCATAGTCTGTGGAACTTGGGGTTTTTTTCTCGGAGGGGGGTGTGGGTAAAGGGATGGAGTTTAAGGCAAATTATGGAGATAGTTGGTGAAAATGTATCGAACTTCAATTTTATGGGTTATTCGTTTGTCTTTCAAGCACAGTGGAGGATCTCAAGCTATGTTTCTGAAAGTCAAGCCCACGCCAGAATAAAGTAGATTGAAATCAATAGAAAAAAAATAAGCATAACACTGAATCAAACCTTGATGTAAAAGAAAAAGGTTATGACATTTTAAAGGTCATACAATATTTCAATTTTTACAAATTTGACGATTAGGACCTCCTTGCCTGAAGCACAAAATGTTAAAATAATGGAATTCCACGTGTTCAGGGAGGAATGAAACTTCATTTTACATGACAATGACGAGAAAATAACAATATTTCATATTTCATATAATAAAATACAAAAGAAATAGTGAGTGAGTGATGTCATCAAATCTCTCATTTGGATGTAACTGGCTCGTTCATATAACTATTTTGTTGAAAATAAGCGAAACTTTATAATGCCATAACTTTCTTATTTTACATCCGATTTTGATGAAATTTTCAGTGTTATGCTTGTTGAATTTTTCTCTTTTTATTCAAATCAAGTTTTTGTTGGGGTGGACATGTCCTTTAATATTTCGCTTTACATATCACAAAACAGTTACATGTGTACAACTCGGCGACATGCAATAAGAGAGTAGATGATGTCTCACACTCACTATCTATTTTTTTTTTAAATTGTTAATTCTACAATATTTCAATTTTACAGATTTGACAAAGAATAAACCTCTTTTTTGAATCGCAAAATGTGAAAACAATGATAATTACACATGTTCAGGGAGGAATAAAACTTCGTTTTACATGGTAACGAGGAGGCAATAATTTATTTCATATTTAATGTAATGAAATACAAAAGAAATAGTGAGTGGAGGATGTCATCAGTCTCATCTTGCGTACTGACCAGGATGTGAATAATTATTTTGTGAAATTAAGTAATACTTTAAAATGTCGTAACTCTCCTATTTTACATCCTAATTAATGATCTTTTAGTGTTTTACTTGTTTTTTTTTCTTATTGAACCACCCTTTTCTGGGTTGGACTTGTTCTTTCACGGAACGGCCTATATATAGAGTAACCTCCCTACCTTGAATATTCTAACGTGCTAATAAAAATATTCAGCCCTGCAAGGCTATTTTTTCAACTTTGCATGAGGGTATTTGGATAAACCATGGAGATAGAAAGTAAGGACTAAAGGCCACTTTGTTATGATATTGATAATTTTAATAATGTAATAATGTTGGTGACACTACTAATACTAGAACAATTACTTCTACAGCTGATGTTGCTTACCGGTATTATTGATCATCACTGCGATAAACAAAACACAACAATTATCAAACCATATAAAATTCATAAATAAAAACAACAAAAGTGCAAAATACAGAATGCCTTGAAATTTCAAAGCTCGAAATCCTCGAGACCAAGTATTGAAAGTCCACGGCAAAAACATTGAAAACGTTGGCCTCAAGGCCAAGAGCGAGCATCAAGGCACTTAAACACTGATAAAAAATATATCAAAAGTTATAACAGTGCAAACAAAATTAAAAGCAATAAAATCATACTCCAAAATTTTGAGAATCTCAAAATCGAAGATGAATGCAGAAAAAACTATACAAGTAAACAAATATTTCAAAGAAAATAGAGATAACTTCAGAATGGAAGACAACCCGCAAATCAAATACAGGCCTACCATATGCCTACCGACTTATAGTTTATGGCGTAAATGCATCACGGCAAGAACATGAAGAACATCATGCGTTTTCAGAAATTTTAAACAAGTCATGTTCTTATAAACAAAGGATTACAGAAATAGGTATATTTTCGGAAACAAACGTTTACAGAAACAGGTAGGCTTTCAGAAACAAACGTTTACAGAAATATGCATGTTTTCAGAAACGGACGCTTTTAGAAACAGATGTGAGTGCAAGAACAGGCCTTATATTTGGAAATAGATTGCATTTAAGAGGGCAATTATACTTTACATACAAATATGGCATAATATTGAAAATAAAGGTCGTTTTGAAGTTGAACACTAATATCCCACAAAGTAGTTCCGCATACAGGCCTAACGCATATCACGTTAAAGCTGAATGTTTCAACTGTCTATTTTTGTTATCAGTTAAGCATAATTATGAAATGTTTTGGTTTCAAGCATAATTTAGAATTTTTTCCAATCTTTCTTCCTTGGCGAGCGTCTTTCAATAGGACGAGCGTATTAAACGAAGGTCCCTTATCAAAGGACAAATCGTAATTAAGAAAAACATGGTCAGGAAATGTCCAACATGACCTTTCGTTTAATTTGATTTGTTTGAGGTCCGTTTAGATCCTGCTGTCATGTCATCCCGAAGTCATGTTTAATTCGGCAGCAACGTTGTTCAAACAAGGAACAATTTATCATTTTTTACAATTTATTTTCATTGATTAAACAGGCAAACAAGTGGAACACCTCTGGCGGTCACAAAGCTGAGAAAATCAATGCGGTTAGATATAAAAGAAAGCTGCACTAAAATATGAAGCGGTTAAACATGGCAAAAAATGGTCCAGGTGAGTCAATCAATTTATGCAGGAAATACTTTCCATATCTTCATCACACTGATAATAGTAAACACAATATGATGCGTAATCTAAAAACAGATTAAAAAAAAACAAATATACAACCCTTAATTGTCATTATGAACTTTAAACCTATAAAAAGCACAATAAAATTCGACTATCATTCAATAAAAAACAAACAAAACTTGCATTATTGTGTTTGTAGCTGAAAGGCTCTGCGTTGTACATGATTAGTTTATTTCACTTTTTTTGCTTCAGTTAGATCATTTCAATCGAACTTTGCGATTTTGGACCAAAATGTTGGTATTCTTTTTGTTTAGGGAGGATGATGGATGCTTTTAGGTTGGTTCACTACTGTTGCGTGATCTTCTTCTTGAACAGATGCTTCTCCTGAAAGACCCATAGTGGCATATAGATCATCTGCGTTGTAGTACGGGTATTGAGGTGCATAAATGATAGAGGAAAATGAACCTTCGGTTCTTTCAATTTTGTGAGGACCTTCTACGGCCGTTTGATATGATGGAGGTGGAGCAGCTGTATATAATAAAAGAAAGTTTATCAAAAACTAAAAATAGTGTTTATTATAATTCTTTATTTCGTCATGACTCCTGGATCGATGTGAAGAGAAAGTTAGAGGAAGCTGTTGTTCCAGAGGAAAAGTGGTTCGGTTTATAAATCTGTAGACATATTGGTATGCTTATTACTTGAGAAATTATTATATTCTTTGTGCGTTATTCATTGTAAAATGGCCTATAATCTATCTCGACATTCATCAGTCATTTTACGGATCAAGTGAGATCAAGTGCAAGAAAGTTTGCCAGTACTAATCCACCAGCGTAAAGATGGGGCGGAGGCTATGCATAAACATAAACGGGAAAGAGGATGTCTTTTTTCTGGGATTTTTATTCCTGTTTGTTGCTCTTTTTTCTATTTTAGAATATAAGTGGCTTCATTATACTGAAATAATTACAACTTTAAAGGGAAAGGACTAAATGCATAAGGATCATTGATATTATTATACCCATTCCTTTTAGCTTGTTAAATTCCTTTCTCTGATTTCAGCATTCATGGTATAAATTTACGTTCAGTTCGAGACAGACACAATGGCCTCTAAAATGATTCGTGATATACTATTAAAACATTTACCAACACGTTTACTTACTTGCATCATTTTCAAGCATCATTGGATTTTGCGATGTTTGTGCTAGGGGAACTTCTGGTTGTAGCGGGACTCCCGTCCGCTCTGGGGTAGGATACTCTGACCGGACTTGTCCTCCTGGTTGGGGTGGCCCTCTTGCTGAAGGTATATCTGGAAAAGTTCCGTGACCTGGAGTCGGAAGAGTCTTTCGGGTTTGCGGGAATGCAGGGATAGTACCGATCGTAATGATATTCTCCATGCTGGCGTCCATCATTGTCCCGCGAATTCCCGCTTCAATCTGATCAAATCATGGACAGGCAAAAAGAGGAAGAAATTACTTAGAAATCATCTAAGCATGTCATTCATGAAACCCCTCAAAAGGCAAATCAGACGAAATCTATGTGAGCTTTCATTAGCAAGCGCTTGTGAACACTTTGTTGGATCAGTTGGAAAATAAGAGCTGAAAGTCGTATGGCAAGTAGATAAAAAGTTATTTGTAATTCTTGCAGCTTTATTTATTTGACAATTTAATTAACATAGACGTGATTATGCCATAGAGCTATAATAACCATACTTGGCTATAATTTAAAAATACAAATTGATGTTTGTTTTTATATTTAAATATTTGGGAATAGTAGTAAGGAATGCTCTGTCATCAGGGTAGGAAATGAATGTTACTAGGGAAGAGGTTGCTCATTGATCATCGAATGGTAATGCAATAAGATCAAGTATATATATAACAGAAAATAGGAAGTTTTGGTAATGGTAACAGTGATATTAAAGCATGCTGTATATAATAAACATTTTTTAAATAAAATGATCTGCACTTGGGGATAGATCGGGATAGATTAATTGTTTAGTATATCTAGGAGCGATATCATTTTCAACTCGTGCTCAAATAAAACTGCAATGCCAGTCTCATCCGGCTAAGCTTATCCCGAATTAATGTAATTCCAATTATTAGGACACAACTTAATGTGGTTTGCAATCAGTTTCTTTAGTGTGACTGTAGTATAATTGATGCATAATAATTACCTTGACATGATACATAATGCTGATATTTGGGCAAGTATCGAAGCTACAGGGAGGTACAGGTGGAACAAGCATTCTTTTTCTATCGTAGTTGATCGATCCCCTGGCTTCACATCCATGTAAATTCAGCTCAGCCACCTGCTTCGTATGAAATGTACGTTTAGTTCTCCGTGGTACGCCGAAGCCGTAACTTTCTCCGATGTAGTATGAAGTCTAAAATATTACAGGAAAATGAACCATTTTGAAAAAAAAGAGTTGGTCTTTAAGCCTTAAGTTTTTTACTGTCTTGTTTAGCTTTTTTGATCCGACGGTGCAAGAGGTCTGAAATAGCAGCCTAGTTTAGGCGTCATGCACAAATCTTGCTTGATGCCGCTCATCTTGTCAAGACTGTCTCTGATTGGCTGGAAGTTTGAGCAGGCTTTGCGCAGGCGCGTATTCAGCATCAGATCGGGGGGGGGGGGGTTAACATCGAAAAAGGGTCCGTTATTTTCTTGTTTTACAGATTTCAAATTCGAGTTCATTTTTTTTTACAGTCATGCATCACAAAATGACACACTATTTAGTGCTTAAAAATATTGATGTAAACTGAGCGCTCTTGATATATCCCTTTGACTTTCTTTGCTTGTATCTCAAAAGTTGCTATGTCTCATAAAAACGGATGCAGACAACCGGGATGTGTTATGTGAAATTATACGCTAAATAATCATATTGCCCATGCAGTGCTGAAGTTTTTATTAAAGCAGGCGATACGTTCTTGTAATTATGATAATATTTCCAAGTGATGATTGTAAAAAAAAAGGAAAAAAAAACACAATGGTAAGAATAATCTCAAAACACACTCAACATATTTATTTCTCATATTTGGGGTCTACTTTCAGAAATTAAAATCACATGCTAATAAGATTCATGACTTCAACAAAATAGTCCGGTAAGAAGCATATTCCTAAAGCAAACTATTCTGGGTGAAAATACATGAAACTACTGTGTCTTGTAGCTTATAACAACAATTCGAATAGCTCGGGTGGGGTATTTAAGTATAAGGCATACCTGTTGCAATGTTACAGTGATGCGATTGATTTTCCTCGAGCTGTTATTGCGAAGAGCCACCGAAACAAAGATATACTCTCCTGGAACGTACCCCCTCTTGTCAATGATCCCTTTAAGAATGATGGGTCCGGAGGCACAACAAAGGCAACACACTGTCTGTTCAACTTGGTTGCTCAGCGGAACCTAAAAAAATACAGCAATAATCATTGAAACAATATCATCAGTCATCATACTGCTTGCCTTTGTTTATTGGGTGTTAACAGGGAGCTTAGGGACCATGCCCGCCCCCCCCAAAAAAAAAGTTCCACATCCCAGAAAAATGGCGAAAAAGAAAGAAAAGAAAATGAAAAGTGTATAAGATGTGATGTTCGTATCTGAATATTATGTCTAAACCTCTCACAAAGTTACATTTTAATGTTGTAAGGTTAACAAGTTTTCTCGTTCGCTTCGCTAGCTCGGAACGGTTATTTTATTTTATCAATTTTTTAATCGCAGACGAAACGTTGCTTCCCCCTCAAGTTTATAGTTAACTAGGTCACTAAACGTGCTAAAGAGGCCGAAGTCAGGAGCGTCGCCACTGCAGGCCGGTCATCCTTTTATTTTTTTTTTAAATGACACATTAATGAAAAAGGGAAGGAAATAAAAGAGGAAAAATGAGTAATGAAAAGCAAATGATGATTCGGTTCTTGCTTATTGGGTTATGCTTTTTTAAAGTCACTTTCAAGTCGCAAAGTTGACCGGGATTGACGCCGCTTCTCGCTAAATCACAGCATATATCCAACACAGATAATATAAAGCCATATTTCCGGAGGGATCCTGAAAGGGCAAGTCCACCCCAAACAAAAAGACAAGCAGTGGCTTTGAATAAGAAGAACCATTAATAAAAGCATAACACTAAAATACATGTGAAAAAATGGATGTGAAATTAAAAAAAAATGATCACACTTAAAGTTTCCTTTAACATGTTTATTTTCATAAAACAGTTATATGCATGACATGCATTTAATAAAACTGAATTGCATGGCAATTGTAATTTCTTCCTCAACACATTTACATTCATGACCTTGGGAGCGAAGTATAAAATGTAATATAGATATTATACTGCATGTCTTCATAAGAGAAAAAAAAGACATTCATTCCGATTTTGAAAAAAAGACGACACAAGTCATTACTTATTGTATTGGAGAAAATGGGGTTTCTTATAACATTTACTATGATGACATTAATTTATACCAAACCAGCCTATTTAAAAAAAAAGATATACTTATGGAGATGATATCTTTTACAACTTTAAATAAAAAAAGATATAACTTTCTTACTTTGTCCGACTTCATAAAAAAAATCTTTCTGCTATACTCTGATTATTTTTTCCTCTCTTTTTTCCCCCAGAGTACAACAGAAAGTTAATATGTTATTTAAACTCTGGAGAGTAAGCTTACCAATACATCGGGCTCATAATTGAGATCTTTAATGGTTAAGATGTTGAAGAACTTCTCAGTATGTTGGTCAAACTTCCACGGTCTATCGAGAGTAACTTTGACAAAGTATCTCACATAGCCATAATATCCTTCGAATGGAGGAGGGAGTGATGCGTTCGGGATTTGAAATTGGAATGGTATTACGTGTTCTCCATCTAATGTGATTCGGTCTGCAGCAGGGGCATCCTTGCCTGAATTCATTGAAAAATATTAACATTGAGGTCTTTTTGCGAAGAGTTTCATTCCTGAATGAGCTAAATCTGGTAAATTTAGCGTATGTACATATTTTTTTCATAAATTACCACTTTCCCTTATCCTCTGTAACTGACATGTGCAAACATAATTGTGTTTTTTACAATCCAATTTAAATTTTGATGACTTTGATTTCCATGAATATACACTCTTAAAAAGAATCAGTCAAATTGACTAGACAAGTAGTCAGCTGAGTGCAACTGATATGCTAGTCACATTTCTGACATATATTCTAGTTAGAAATAACTCTGTTCTAGTAAAATACGACTAGAAAACAGTTGCACCCAGCAGACCCTATCAACTAGTCATTTTGACTGATTTGTTTTTAGAGTATAGCTTCGTTTTTAAATGAATCTTTTGTTTAACGTTATTAGAATTTAACATGGAACTTAATTTTGTTGCTATTTAGAACAATATATTTAACATCTTTTCATTATTTAATTTAACCTTACGTGAGGTGCGATCTTCAGGCAACTGATAAAACTTTTCAATCTTCTCAATCTTTTCAAACTTTGAAAAGTTTTATCAGTTGCCTAAAGATCGCACCTCACGTAAGGTTGCGTGAAACTCAGAGTTGCAAATAATATTTGATGAACCTCCAGTCAACCTTGTGAACTTGTGTTTATTATTCAAAGCTCTTCCTGTGAAGGACATCGAGCACTCTATTCAAGGATAGAATTCCCGAAGTATATATATATATCATATATATATAGATATATATTTTTTTTTTTTGCCGAAATGAATCACAATCATTATTAAATCCCTAACAGTTGAGAATTAACTGATTGATTTGATTGTGTTCAGGAATGTTGCCTGCCAAGGACTTACCGGCTCCTCTCACTATCATTTCTTCATTGAAGAAGTAATGATCCCAGGTATATCGGACTGTTTTCCTATTTTCACCTGTACCCTCTGATTCAGTCCAAGCACAGAAAGATCGCCCAGAAAAATTGAGTCTTATACCTGAAAGGAAATAATATTTCCCTCTCAAATTGATATTAAACGGCAATTAGCCCGTTGATATTCACCCCACCCCTCATATCCTAGAGATGATAAGATAAAACATGAACAGAAGTAAATCTGGCCCCGTCTTACAAAGAGTTATGATTGATCAAATCAATCGTATCTCTATGGAAATCCATCATCAGTGTTCATATTTTTTCTACAGAAAATTTGCACAATGTCCATTGTAAACAAAGAGAAGCATAGTGAATTATCAAAATACAATGAATGCATGAATATTCATCATAGTTAGAAAATATTATGAACAGACATGCATAATAGATGTTAAGTTGCTGGCCGTCCATAGTTACGATTGATCGGATCAGTCGCAACTCTTTGTAAGACGGGGCCCCGATCATGGGTGTTTCATAAAGCTGTTCGTAAGTTAAGAGCGACTTTAAGAACGACTGGTGATCCTTTCTTGTGGTAAAGGGTATATTCATTGGCGATGGTTAAGCGAGTAAGAAAGGTTTACCAGTCGTTCTTAAAGTTGCTCTTAACTTACGAACAGCTTTATGAAACGGCCCCTGAAATTGCTGTTTGAAACGGGGACGCTCCTTTATCTACGTAGAGATGACAAATGAATATGTTTCAATAACATAAATAGTTAAAATCGATAGAATCATATTAAAATGAAATCACAATAAAACTGTCTTATTTCACCTCTTGGTGCGAGTCCTTCTTCGTGTTTCCCTTCATTCTTTTTCCTTCTCCTCCACTCCCCCCTTCTCGTCATTCATTTTCCATTTCTTCCCTTCTCCCCCTGCATTTCTCCCCTTCTGAGTTCTCCCTCATCTTTCGCCCCTTAATGACAATGAAAAAAAGGACGACGAAGATGGGGAGAGATCAAATTAAATGGAAAAACATGATGATGAAGATGGGGATGCTGATGAAGAAGAAAAGGTAGAAGAAGAGGAAGGAATATTAGATCTACCTGATTAGGGTGATACTCACAACGAATTTCTTCCCTTTTATCACACGCAATTCGCACTTCACCCGTCAGAATTTCTCCCGGCTTGTAAACACTTTCATTGCCTGCAAAGAGAACTTCAAATATCTTTATGCCCATCCTGAGATATCCCTCTCTAGCTCTAACATTACAACTTCGGATAAAAAAGTTGACGAAATTACCAAAATAAAGAGGAACAATGAAATACAGGCGCACCATACATCTCTATGAGGCGCACATGTCTTTTCAAAGAACGCGCAGATAGACAATGGCCTAATGGCGTATGATCTATATTGCGCGTACGCGCTTAGCTTTTCGGGAATTTATGAAGGAGGGTACGGTGTCGATGGGATCTGGGGGGCGTTTCATGAAAGGACTTGTCGGACATTTTATCCGACAAGTACCAGTTTATCCGACAGTTCCCATAGGAACAGTGCCTCTCAGCCAATCAGAATCAAGGAAAGATGTCAGATCTGACAACTTGTCGGATGAAAATATTGATGAAACGCTCCCCTGATCGATCGATATTATGGGACAAAAAAACTCAAATTGTGTAAGCTAAATAATCTATGAAATATAGTTTGAAAAATTACTAAAATGACAATCTCATCAGCAATTGCAACCTGTCAGGGGGGGAGGGGCAAATTTTAACGAAAAGGAAAATCTCTGTTTGAAAGAAACAGTGAAGAGTAGAATTAAAAAAAAATGATATAAAAAGACTGATGGAATGAATGAAACCAGGAACGACTCTGTGGATTAGTCTGCTTTTTCTTGTGCAGATATGATTCTATTACAGATTTTATTCAATACTGTTACAAAATAAACATTGAAATCTAATGATCCATTTAATTATCTTAGCTTAATGTGCTTTTCTTAAAGGGAAAGTTCACCCAAACCGAAAACGAAATGATATGAATAAAAAGAAAATTAAAACATATAAATATGAAGCTTTCGTCACAATTGGAAGTCTTTAAGAAAGTACTGTTATTTTCACAGAACATTTCCAGATTGCACGACAGTGATATGCACAAGGGAGTGTTAATGACTTTGTACACTTACTATTCCTTTGTACTTTTTTGTATGAATGATACAGAATGATAGAATATTTAAATTTATGCAAAGTTGAAAAGGAAACTTTATTATATCACAATGTTACAGCAATGGTAGTTTCATATGATTAGGGAGGAATCAAACATTGTTTTATGTTATGTATACTAAGCGAGGTGTGCATATAACTGATTTATGAATTATATTGGTGATATTTGTAATATTGTTTATTATGTTTTGTAATATTAGAAATTTCATAATTTCTTGTTTGTCTTCTTTGTAGTCAATAAAAATAATAATAATAACGCAATTCTTGTATAGCGCATATCACATTATGTCATAACGTCCCTATGCACTTCAAAAGGTCTTGGATATGAAATAAGCATTAAATCTTTGTTGTGTCTGGGTGAACTTTCCCTTTAATGATGGGTGATGTTTGTTATGTAAATCCATGCCCATATTCAATTTGTTATTACTAACGGTTAGTGAGAAAAGCAAGAATCAAACATCTCATATATGTTATCATATAGAATGAAAGTTTAAATCACAACATGAAAATTCTACAAGATAATAAAAATTGTTGAATGTTAGTACTAGTAACTATTGGTACAAGAATAATATATAAGAAATCACACACTGTTTATGTCAAAACTATACTTAAATATTTGAAAAGCCAGTGAATTAAGTGAAACAACGCAGAGTTAATTATTGTAATCATTTCCTCTAAGTACTGCACCTTCTAAATTCTATGTAATGCCAATTCTTTATACTCTTAATCATTATGACTAAAATCATTTAATTGAAAGTTTCATCATTCCATCTATATAAGACTTATTGTACAAGTAGGTTATCCAAATGTCATCATCATATTAATAAAAAAATCCACTTGAACCGTACTGATATTTTTATCAAGATACATCTACAATGAGATAATATCAACAGAAGATTGTCAATTTACGTGGCTTACTATTTTCATTTGCTTCACCAAAACTGAAAATTGTTCCTAGATTCTATTATACATTTCGTCGCACGCACCACGAACCGTCCTCTCTGCGCACTTAGATGCGAAAGTTAGTTTTGCAGAAAACGCATTTAAAGAAAGCATTTTTAAAACCAGCAATAAGTGCACCTACAAGGAGAGCCAATTATTTATCAGTGTCTTTGCTCAAAACTTTAGGTTCTAAGGTTTCATCCCATATCTTTATATTTTCTTGAAATTAATTATTTACGCCAGTGGGCATCGTAACAGAGAGAACGGTTCGTGGAATAGATACAGTGCGCTATCGCGCATCTAAGTGCGCAGAGAGGACGGTTCGTGGTGCGTGCGATGATTTGATAATTAAAGCCTCTAAAAGCTATTATGTGTCACAGGAGGTTTTGTCATAAATTAAATAAGTACATTCTTCACTGGCTTTGTCATAACATTTTCCAAGATCTTGTTGTAATCAAACTGATATAATTATGACTGGTATTAGCTAACCTTTGCTATAAATCTACAGATCAATGCAAACAAAAAAATCACAAACTTAATATCATTCATATGAAATATTACTATAATCTAACATATTAATGGATAAAATCTTAATATACACTTGAAAACATTTACACAAACTCTATCACAATGAATTCCACTGAACAAAATTAATGCAATATGTGACACCATACCGTAGACAGAGACAAAATATAAAAGGTATGTATATAATACATTAGATCTGGGCCCCGTTTTACAAAGAGTTACGATTGATCCAATCAAACATAACTCTACGGAAATCCATCAGTGTCATATTTTTTTCTACAGGAAATGTGCAAAATGTCCTTTGTAAAGAAAGGAGAACACACCGAACTGTTAAGAAATCAATGAATCAATGGATATACATTCATATCTAGAAAAAATTTTGAGCAAACATGCATGGACTTTGCTGGCTTTCCATAGTCGCGATTGATCGGATCAATAGCAACTCTTTGCACGACAGACCCCTGACCTCCATCAGTGAAGTCATAGGAACGGAAGTAGAAATGAGAAAAGCTCCTCCAAGATTGTACTCATTCATTTTAGAGTATTTGGTCACACTGAGTTCAGTAGACAATGAAAGACACAAAATACCACTCATTATATTTCCAGATATCATCAAATAATTATCTGATTTTACCAATCATCATTAAGATAGATTTGTCACTGAAATGTATTTTTTTTCAGATAAAAAAATACCTAGTATTCAAACTAATCAGTACAAGATGTTGATCATCAGATTTCATCCTCAAAAGACTTCAAATATATTCTCACTTGATATAAAAGAAATCATCAAATATATTATCAACATTTACCCTCTGCATGCTCACAAGTTACAGGGTGGTACACAGTCAACAAGAGAGATGAAATCTTTAAGTAATTTCAAGAAGACAAAACAAGTATTGTCATCAATACTAACAATCAATTTTGTCTCACATTATTCACTTTGACTTTGTTCAAATTCACAAATCATTTGGCTTTTAAAACTTCAAGGTGGCAAATAAAATTTGGTATACAAAAATTCTATTGGAACGAAATTTTTATTCATAAGGCTTGCAAATACTCTTAAAATTATTTTCAACAAATACACATCTCCTTATCAAATTCCCTCTGTACATATTGACACATTATAAATGTCACAAACTTGTACAAAATGTTGAATAATTGCACTAATTTTTAAGATTGTGATGATCCAGCACTATTACACTTTTCAAACATGAATTCCATTATTCGATGGTATCTATGATCCCTAGGGCTATATAAATTTATATAAAAACCAAAGATACAAAATGAGAATAAAAATAGATTTTCTACAGACCAATGAAAGACATCTAAAAATACTTATAATGGCTTGTCTAAGTTTCAGAATTCCAAGTATTAAAGTATCAACAACAACAAAATGATAACAAATAATTTCCCCAATTATCACTTCAGACAGATTAATTCATGAATAAAACAAAGCTTGAAAATAAAATGTCCCCAATATCACATTTAAATGTCATTATTTGGTTCCAAACTTTCAAGGTGATAAACAACTTAGTACTTGTAAGGTTCTTTACAAGAACTTACATTTGTCCTCAATACTTGATCTGTGAATATTTGTCAAGGTTTATCCTGAGTGAATTCACAAATATCAAGGTGCGGTAACCACAAAAATTAAAAATTAAAATTAAACAAGGTGGTTCACGAATCACGAATCTGACCTGATTTGCGATCAAGAAAATATGCAATATGATATTTTGACCCCTAGATGACCTTTGACCTTATCATCCTCATGAACCTGTAATGGCATGTCTGTTTCCAAACTGTCTGTATTACCAAGAAACCAAGTGTGATCAAAGCGATGTAGAAAGAAATGAGAGCAAGGTGAACAAAAACTTGGCCTTTTGACATCTACATGACTGTTAACATTATCATCCTGACCTCAAGGGCACACAAAACTAAGAAGAATACATTCTACCTTGCTCTATAATCAAAATGTAAATATTTGGTACAACAAATTGACATGTTAAAAGTCTGTCCTCACTGTTCCACAATTTAGAGCGTCTTCATGAATAAGACATAATTTTAAAAAAACATGTAATACAACTAAACATGTTCCATTCAACAAAGATGGTATTAATACACTAACATTCAACATCGAGAGGAAAATATACAGGTATATTGAATGTACAAGAATCACTTTTAAATCTTGTCCACATGGTCTCATGAAGTTCAAGGTGACACGAAATAGAATGTTCTCTTCACAATTTTACCCTGATTTGTTCCTGAAAGATTACTTCTATAAATATTTAGTTACATGAAGATGAAAGACATGATCTAAAAAATATACATCTAAGTTGAACTATGCTATTTCACAACTTTTTTTCTACAATTTCACAAATTGTTATGAGCAAAAGTACATGAAATATTTTTAACATCAAGAACAATATTACCCGGTACAAGAATAAACTTTATAATACTTTGGAACACTTAGTTTTATACAGAATACAAAACACTTTTACCCTGATAAATTCTCATGAAAGACAGGTAGTACAAAATTCTACATTTTTGTTCTGAATCCAAATTCATTTGGCCTTGCAATTCAAGGTGATAATGAAAAACTTAACAAAATACCATGGATCAAAATTTCTTTGTTTTAAATATCTACCTATTGTACATTCACCCCATGACACAGTAGACTGAAAATGTGTCAAGATTGAAGGTGCTCATATCATAAGCACCTTCAATCAGGTATTGTGGGAAATATTTGGCAACTAGCAACAGTCTCATGACTCCTTCAACACGGACCAAACAAATATAAATATTTATGACTTGTACATTACTCGGTGACAAAGACATTATTCACAATTTATTGACCATATCAACAGCTTTCTTTGCTGCCTTAGCGCTTGGGTGATCCCCAAGGAATAGATCAAAGACACGGTGGGCTTCTTCAAACTGGAACTTGGCACGTTGGTACATTTTATTTCCAAAGAACTGCGCTCCAAGGTTGTATCTATGAATTGAACCAAATAAATTATTATTAAACAACTTGAAAAAAAATGTTTATTGGATGTGTTAAACCCTTGTACAGGTATCTTTCATATTTGGGGAAGTCAATTATTTGTTTAAAAGATAACTGATAAGAGATTAAAAGATTAAATATCTCAACCATGAGTACTAATTTAGAAATCATTAATGAACAGTAGAATATTACACATCATATGGAAGAGTGTTTTACATTTAACGATTTTATAGAATTTTTGACTAGTATTTGATTTAAACATTGAGCAAAAAAAATCAATTAGTTCTTTTACCTATCACATGAATGAAATTGGGAAGGATAGACAGATGGACCATCCAGAAACATAATGCCCTAGAACCTCTTATGATGCAAGGAGCCATGAAAATCATGATCACATGCAAATTAGCAAAAAAAAAAACGAACATTATAATATTGGCTCAAACAGTATTAAATAGAGTTTTTCAAGTAAATCATTCCACGATCTACCAGTTAAAAATATCATATATGTCTACTATTGTACATGATCAAAAAATGTTTTCATAATTACCTTTCACAACCTCTAAGATGTTTTGTAGCTGATAAAAACCTTTCTGAACATTAAACAATGTTTTCAAAAACTTCAGATTAATTGACAACATTTTGTTTTGTTGAGATTGTACTTAACAAAAGCAACATCTTTATTTTAGTAATTCCATAATATCATCAACCATTTTGTATGTCACTGCTCATTTTCTCAACACCAGCTTCACAAATTTTCATACATATTAATACAAGACTGATTAAAAAAAAATCCCCACATATGGGAAAGGATATTGTATATTTTATGGCATTTCCCAGTCACTTGAAAAGTCTTCATGCAAAACTGCCAATGTTTACAAATTTCATTACCTAACAGTCGCTACATCCACATGATCCTTGCCGTATGCCTCAAGTAAGATTCCTAAAGCCAACTTGAAAGTCTTCTCTGTACCATTATCATTCATATCATCCTGCACCAATCCAATATTGTTCAAGATGGCTGCTATGTGAGGATGATCAGATCCGCCTTCTTTGAGGGTCTCGTTGAAATCAAAGGTATGGCAGGCGATGGCCTCCTCCAGCCGACTTTGGTCGTACAGTATTTCTCCAAGCTGTCAAAAGGAATTCATGTCAATTTACTTCCTGTGGATATTAAGAGGCAACCCCCATGCTTTAGCAGTTTCTGGCGAACTATCTTTACTTGATATCCAAAGTGTTTTAATATCAATGGCCAATTTACACCTTGCAAAAATTGTATCAGGAGGAAATATTTCTTGTTAATTATTCATTCCTCTTTCTGTCAAGTAAGAAAGTCATTCTAGGTTGCACACATACAAGCCATTTAGGATGCATTCATATGATTCACATGATTTCATACCAAACATATCAACACCCACATGCTATAGCATAGTCCCCAAACCTGATTTAATTTTTTTTTCAGTTTGAAATGATCAATAAATAATACTTTTTTTCAAATCCATGTCCTGCATTATAAACATGGATACAATTAGGTTTTACATTCGAACCTGCTCAGTGGTTCTCGTATAGAGAAGGACCACCTGTAAACATGTTTGGCTTCACTTGAAACATTGTAACAAGTAAAACAGGAACCTGTTCATAAAGACCACAATCAAGGCTCTAGGGGGCTTGTTGCTGAAAGAGTTGCAATCAAACACAACTCCAAGAATCAAATGCAACTTTATTTTCAACCAATGAAACATGCATATTGGGGCTTGTGCTTGATTTTTAAAAATTTAAATGCAACTAGAAAGACTGCTTTCGTTTTAAATCTTTGGCAGCATTCATAACAGCTTTCACTGTATCTTACAAATAACTATTATACAATGACCTTGCACTTAGCATTTGTAATTACTGAACACAAATACTGTGATCATATACAAGGTAAACTACCTGTCCAACCAGAGCAGCTGTATAATGATGATCAGGACCAACAACCTCTTTGCTCACACCAAAGGCTCGCATCAGTACCTTCTTGGCAAAATCCACATTCCCTTGCCGACGTTTGACGGATCTATATGCATAAAAAACAATCAAAACTCTTGGAGTTATAAACATCTGAATGAAAACTTGACATTCTGTCCAAATTTAATTTGTATAAAATCTGGGGGGCGTTTCACGAAGATTTAAGTATGACTTAGAGTCGCACTTTAATACCGAGTTGTGTACGTTATGAAAGGCTTGACCGTATTGGTCAGAACGTGTCATGAGGGCGTGCACTTCTCTCAATAACATCGTGCGTTGCATATCATGTATGTGACGGCACTTAAGTGCGACTTAAGTCATACTTAAATCTTTGTGAAACACCCCCCGGATCCCACTATGTTCAAACAAAACAAGAAAAAAAAGCACAGTGTCTCATTAAGCACAAGTACCGATTGTCAAATCGGATCAGGGGGATGTTTCACAAAGATTAAGTGCGACTACAAGTTGCACTTGAATTCATAGTTGTGTTCCGTATAAAACGCACCACAACATTGGTTGAATCATGCTCTGTGGACACATGCTATTGCATATTAATCAATGAGATTATGTGTTAAATATCATGTGCATGACTGCACTAAACATGACTATAAGTTACACATAAATCTTGTGACCCCCATCCCTCCATCACATTTCAAACTTAAGCTATATGATTAAGTAACCAAGAACATGTCCCCAGTGGTGTACATACCTCACAGCTAATTATGTAATGATATAAGCATCAATGAAAATGCATACTCACACTAAGGTTATGACGGCCTTGACTAACTGGAGTTTCTGCTGTGGAGTCCTGACCTTGTTCAGCCTAGAGAGGGCGTCCTCCAGGTGTGCCTCAGCAGGGTCAAACTTGCCTTGCTTTAGACACACATTTCCGAGTTCTATTAACACCTGGGGTTTTACGCAAAGAGATAAGGATGATATTCACAATCAGGGGAAAATACATGGGGGCTTGGGGCAAATTCCCCCCTCCCCCAACAAAAAATGCCCTTGAATCCCTGCAAAAAGAAAAAAAAAGAGCCTCTAAAATTCTCACAGGGTCCAATGTAAACTGTAGTGAATTGAACAGGTAAGCACAAAAGTAGCCCTGCATGTTTTGGGGTTTTTTTTCATTTCCATTTTTGATTGATTGTAACTTCATGGATTGCCATAGATTTACTGTCATTGAGGTATTAATGTTGAGCAGATTAATGGGATATTAGCCAGTATTGTAGTGAGTATATTATAAGAATGCCTATCAAAATATTGCATCCTGGATAAGGATTGAGGAAAAAATTCTATCCAGTAAAATATATTTCTGTTGGATATTCTCCACATTGTAACTGTCTTGCAGCATAATCAGTCATTTAATCTAGCAATGAACTAAAATGGTGGTATGCATTAATAAATTTTTATCACTATCCAATTCATAATACATTCTCTATTTCTTATTCTTTATATGATGGATCTTTTTTTACAAACAGGTAATGAAATAAATAAACTTACATCAATGACGGTCGGATAGTTGCATTTGTGTTTCATGCTGTAGTTGAAATGATGTTGTACAATGGTAGAATGTTCAGCAAGGTACCTCAGCTCAAGCTCCTTCAACAGACGTTCATTCAAGACTCTAAAGAAAGAGAGAAATCAACCAAATTGGTTGATAGAAATTACTAGACAGCCAAATCTCCAACACAGTAGGGTGTCTGAAAAACAGTTAAGTCTGACATAAACTCATGCTCGAGTACTAGCAGCACAATCTGAGCATAATCTGACCAATGTGGTGAAATCTTGTTAGTGTGATTCAGAATTTAATCTTTATTATTTATCCTCAAGTTTTTCCTATGTATTAATTTAGATATAGAAAATTGTCATGAGTGTGTTGGTACAAGATTTTGAAAAAGATGATATGTGTAGGTACTCTTATCAACGAGGCATAGTCGAGTTGAATGGAGCGTGTCTCTTTCAACGAATGTGAAATATTGTATCTTTGCATGAATAGGCATATTCGCCATTTGTGTTGTCAAATAATACTCCTTTCATAAACCTATCCTCCAATTAGCCGCCTAAGAGTAATGCGGATAATTCAATAAAAATTGCGTTCACAAACTCCGAAAATAAGCCGCATTATTTTTACGAGTGCCCGTCCTGAAAAAAAGAGGATAATCGTCATGACAACTGGACATGCCCCCTCCGATGCGGTTGTGTTGGAAAAGGGTGACCTTGTGACTGCACCATGGCAATTATCCGCATTATTTGGAAATGCGTTCATAAACTCAAAATCTTGTCCCGATGCTGCTATTATGTGGATAATAGCAGCATCAAAATAATGCGGATAACTCTGATCCTCCTCCAATTTTAGGACCAAATTATGCTGCTATTAGCCGCATAATTGGGTTTATGAAAGGGGTATAAGTGCTGCGGAAGATATTTTATTTTTCTTACAAAGGGTGCTTGTTATAGGTCAACATTATTCATATGGCAATTAAGTATGTTCTGTGTATTGTATTGAGAACAAAAAATTGATTTGAATTCCAAACATCTTTACGAAGCACCATCAAGGTATGGTACTGACCTGGCCCCTCGCAGTAACCCAAGCTGCATAAAGAACACAGCCATGGACTTGATCAGTTCAACCTTGTCCCTTGATTCTTCCCAGATTTCAGACCGAGAGAGGACGTCAAGATAGGCTTGCTCCACTGGTTCAAAACCTCCCAACTGTAAGGAGATTTTAAAAATATAAAAAGTAATAATAGGAATGTGAAATGAAAATTTGAAACAATAACAATTGGCAAGATGTTAGTAAACATAAGATACTATTAAACTGGCTTTAGCATGGTTACCCTGATCAGACACTTGAGCATTCAAGGAATTTCTTCCTACTGGGTACCCTTTAAGTACATCATGGTGGATCATTACAAATGTAGATAACTGCCTTGCTTAAGGTAGCAAGTGCTGCGGTGGGATTTGAACGCCGGACCTTGTGGTTATCCACTAAGCCACAACACAAATAATATTTGAGAGTGCATCAATACTGAAAACATGTCATTGAAGTTTCCAACAATTTTTTTTTTCTTTTTTAATAATCTTTATGATTTGGAAGTTCAATCAATGTCCCATTCAGAAAAAATATACCTGATATATATGTATATTTTTAAGGGGGGGGGGGGGTGCTCATGGCCCTGAACTAAAGAAGTTTAACCTTCCCAGCAAACATTTTCAAAATATCTAAAGGATTATTGAAGGTTGACTGATGAATAAAAGGATAATGAAATATCACTGTTGGTTGGGATCTTACTGTTCTCCAAGCTTTGATGAGCTGGAAGTTTCCGTCTTCTGTTTTCATAAGGATCTGGAACACGTTGATATTGAGGATGGTTGCCCTGAGACGTGACAGCTCCCTCGCTTGACATAATAGGTAAGGGACCTCATCAGCCTAAAGAGAAAAGAGTAAACAGTTGAGATGTGTGAAATTCTGAGCAGAAGTAGGAGTTTAGATGGTCAGAACATCTTCAAGCAAATTGTCTTACAAACTCTTCTGGTTTGTTTCCAAATTCTTCCAAATCCTGTATATCTCTTGATTTTCAAATAAATTATTTTCAAAATTAATTTCTATACAGATATGTCAGATACAAAAGTTGAAGTCAAGTTGTCACCCTTTCAATTGACCCAAATTTTCATTGATTCAAAGTCAAGCATGAAAATCATTTTGAAATAGGAATAAGCTTCCCTTTTTACCCTTTCCGTTATCATTTCTCAAATATGTTTGCAAAGATTTAATGATAGCATGAGAATGAATCCTTTCCCGCAATCTGAAATTTTCTTTCATGTACTAGTAATCAATGGCAGCATCTTGTAAGTTAAATACATTTTGAATACTGTATTGTTCCTATTAATTTTGAACGACAGTCATGACCATATCCAGCTTCCTAATGCTATCTTAAAAATTAAAAGTCTCTTCAGCAATTATAACTGCCATGTGAACTGTAAGAATTAATGATCACTGTACATGTATGTCCACTTTTTGTTTTTTTTTATGCAACAATTTTGGAAATGAATTAAATTGAATTGAATCAAATATAACCTTGATTTCACAACCAAAGTCCAGCAAAAGTCAAGGATAACTTACATATCGATCATCAATATCTTGTGCATTGAAGAAATTTGCCAGCTCCAAGTACCTCTTGCGTTTGTCCTCCTCTGTGGGGAGGTAGCGACTCTCAACGGCTTGCCTGAGGTGATCATGGAAGAAATTCACCAGTCCATTCCGATTGATGAGATTTTCCTCGAGTGAGAGGTAGAAAGGAGACCAGACTGCACTTGGTACCTATGAAAGTGATAGATTAATAATTAAAAAATGTTGAGCGGTAGCTCTAACTTGGCAGCCTTGGGATGTTTACCAAAAGAGCTAGAGACACTCCAACAGTTTTTTAAGAAAATCTGAGGGCAATTCATGCTGAATCTATGCTTTAAGGGGGTCGCACACACACAATCCTCTACATTTTGAGAATTGCCCATGATAAATATTAATATAGCTAAATATATGAAAAATTATCCTCTGCACCCACTCTATTTAAAAATGGTATAGGTAACTCTTCTATTTAAGAGCTTGGACCTGCCATACCTCATGCTAAAGTTCATGCACATCAATCCAACTCATATTGATCAATACAATAATCACTGTAGACAATGGAAGGATAAGATCCTTCCTCCTTATCCCCCAGGAATGAATGTAGTTGGTTCAGATGGAATTTCATACTCCAAACTTTCCTTCACAGTAACAGTTGGTAGTTGTGTTCATTGCATACTGAGCATGCACTCACCTTTATATACGCATAGTCAGGAGTTCATTCTCACCCATTCATCGATGTGAAACTACCTGCAATCTGTGGGAGTGGCAGCTTCAAAATCTATTACTTGATTATCCCCAATGTATGAGAAGTTTTCTGTGTTATCTCGGTTCATCATTATCACTCAATAATATCTCACCTTGAGCATCGTCAAGAGTTCATTTTCACTCATTCCTCGATGTGAACACCAACCGATAGCTGTAGTTGTATCCTTCACAAGATTAGGTCTGAGTATGAATACAAATCATTTTTTTTTTCAATTTATATAGAAATATGAAAGAATATAGGAGCAGAGAGAAATAGACGAGACAAATAGCTATAAATACAAACACCAAGCTTTGTCTTGCATACACATTGCATATTTCAGAAGCAATCTGAAGTGGTAATACCCCCACAAGTTTAGACTTAATATCATTTTTGCACTTTATCAAACCATCATAGACTATATATTAGACCAAGTGGAAATCAGACAAAATGGATATAGCCAATTTTTAATATCCAACAATATGGTGAATGACCACAATGGCAAACAAACCAAATGGTTTGACGAACTGATTGTAGACGAACTTGGGGTAGACCGTGTGGGTTTTAAAAAAGTAGGAAGCAGGAAAATTCGCACAGACCAGGCAGCAATTTAACTTCTAAAGAATCATATTCCTACTGCTTGAATTTTGCATTCCAAAAAATATATTCAATTCCTGAAATGAATTAATAAATATTAACCTTTTTTTAAAAAATAGCTTCTTTATTGAAAATGAATAATTCAGGCATTTCATACTACATGTGCGATCAAAGTTCATTATCATGACAGGGCTACTTTCCCTTATGGGTTGATCAATTTTTCCTATATAGTATGTGACATAAAAGAGAAATTAAAAATTAACAATGAATACCCATGCACTGGGACAAATAAGCATCAATTACATAAATACAAGTGCAATGTCAGGATACTATTGTAGTTGAATGAGGCTCGTTATCATTTAGAAAGAAAAACACTGTGATTAATGCATGGTGTTGAGTACTCTCAGGATTAATGCTTAGGTGTGATGACACAGTCAGGGTGCAAGAAAGTGCATGTACTGTGAAACATACAAATCAATCATTTGTCAATATTCTGTTGTTTCCATGATAGTCAATAATTACCTTGACACAGCTCCCGTCTCAAAATCGTTTTCCAGCCTCTGGAGGATCTTGACAAAGAGGGCGCCAGGGTCATCCGCCGCCAAGTAACTCTTGATGGCGGTGGTGAGCTGGGAGAAACTGCCGTACATCCGAACCTTATCAGGGAAGAGGAGTAAACCAGACATTCATGAGTCAAATGCACTACATCCTCCAGCCTACACCAACCCTCCTACATGTACTTTCCTCCTTCACTTCTTTCACATCTTCTTTAGATGTCCCCACTTCAAGCTCAAAAGCTTTTCTTAAGGCATACCTCTCATCCCTCCTCAGAACATACCCTTACCATGCCCACACCAACATACCCCTTTTGCTTTTAGCAGACAGTCCACTGCTTAGACATCTGTGTTACCATGACAACAAAATTATTAAACTAAAAAAAAGTCAATCTACCTCATCCAGCAAAGCCTTGAGGTATAGAGGATTTGAGCTCTGTTTTGAGGTGAGGATAAGATCCATTTGTTCCTGATTGAGAGTCTTCCCATAAAGATCCATGTATCCTGTGATAATGTCCAGCTTCTCTTTCTCCTGCAGGGCTTCAACCTTGTAGGTTGGCCATCCGGACGTTGTAACAGCATCATGGCACTAGATCAAGAGTGGGAAGATTGGATTACTCTCTGAAGTAGGCCCAACTACATGTATTGCCTTTATACTACAAAAAGCATGTTAAATTGTTGATTCAAAGATATATAGTGCTTAACAGTTTATCAGAAGTTTCTAAGTACTTTACAAAAATACAGCATATTAGGTGTAAAATAGTTGGATATTTGTTATAAATCTATCTTTAATATAGGTCCTTTATTTTTCATCTGGAATGAAAACAAGAAAAAGAAAAGACACATTCCCACATGGTGCAATAAAGCTCAATAAAATGGAGAAAAATTGGGGTTGAATGTACAAAATTGATAATTTTATAGAATTGCTCATACATGCTATGTGTGATTGTCATGGGTGGTATTCACTCAAAACAAACTTGGTGTTAAGTCCAGACTAAAAACAAAATTTAGTCTCAACTTCTATGGAATGCTAATATTTACTACAAAGAAAATTCTCTTCGCTATAAACAGAAATTAAGTTCAAACCTGCATTAATCTTTTCCGTCTCATTTCATTCCTACATTATTTTTGTACACGTCTCATGGCAGGATCAAACATGCAAGCATAAATAATTTGAACTGGGTGAATGAGATTGCAACTGGCACTCGAAGAAAGTATGGTTTCGGTTAACATAGGGTGTCTTCATGCAGTGCTATGAGCATACTCTTGCTGAATTCAAAGAAATACATTAAAAAATACAAGGTAGATAATTACATACATACCCTTCCAGGAAGAGTAGATAGAAGCATTTGCAAGTTAGGAGGCAAATTCTTTGGCAACCATGTCAAGCTCTTCTCATCCCCTAAACAGAACGAAAAAAACAAAAAAAAACAGACATGATAAAATAATTTGGTTCATGATCAGGGCTCCGTAACACAAAGGTTTGCGATGGATTGCAAATATGAAAGAACCGCACTGATTGGTCCCTGGTAAGTATTTTAAACCAAATGTGCGTGTAACATTGATATTGATTGGTCAGTTCATTTAGCAATTGATCGCTATTCTTTGTGTTACGGAGCCCAGGTGACAATAAATCTTAGAGTTTCCTCTCTTCTTTTATTTGGTTCTTCTCATTATCTTCCTGACATCAATTTTTTTCTGTCTCCACCTCTTTCCTTTCCTCCTTCTTCTCTCCTCCAGGTTCTCCTTATCCTTCCCCCTTCTTTCTCCTTGTTCTCATCCTTTTTCTTTTATGTAAAAGGATGTGTGTTTATTTGGCTCCTGGTGTTTGTAGTGTTTTTACATGTATGCTACATATTAAAGTTTACTTTCTTTTCTTTCTCTTATTCGACTTCTGTAAAAAGGGCATCCGCAAAGGCTGTCCATTATCAGGAGTATTGCATTCTCTTGCTATAGAACCGTTCATTCATAAATTAAGTATCGATATGCTTTCTTCATGTTTTACCTTACTTCAATGTAAAATCATATAAGTACAATCTTTTTAGCAGGGCATCAGTTGCTAGCCTTATTCATGGCAAATCACAAGGACTCCAGACTGGCTCTTGGGCAGACACAAAGACAAGTTTTTTTCCATTTTCAGTGGACTTTAATACAAGGTTCTACTCTTTCTTGCAGTTCACCTTGGCAATAATAACAATTATATTACTGACACAATGAAAAGAAAAGCTGTACAAAGCTTTTTCTTGTTGGAGTAGTTCATCTCATGAGAAGATATTACTGCCCACCAGAATGCAGCATCTAAGCTTCTTTATTGTTTGGCATTATGCATTTTCAAATACGACACTTTTGTCTCTTCTTTATGCTTTGTAATGTTTGTTTGTATATGCTTGATTTTGTATACTTTTTAATTGAGAATGAATAAATGAATTCAATTCAATTCAATGCTTAATTTTCTACTTCATGCAACAATATACACTTACTCCTTGTTGCATGCAATAAATGCCCTGTCAAAATCTTGGTTTCATTAATGCAGAAAATATGTATATGTGAGAAACATGTTTTCCACTAGCATGGAAATATGTATATGTATAGTCATTAAATGTAACATATCACTATCAGTAAATATATGTAATACATGTTATGAACATACCATTTCCTCCTGCTCCACTGTCCAGCTGATTCAATGCATCCAGGACGATCATGACCTTTGACCTATTGCTCACAATACTAAGCCATGATGGAAGGTCAATAACCAAGTTTCTGTCAGATGTTGGTATTTCAAGGTCAAGGTTGAAGAACTGCTTCATCTCACCATACAGTCTAAATAAAAACAATAAGAACAACAATCATGACCATTGACCTGATACTGAGCCATGTAGGGTTAACCATGACAGGCCTTGAAAGCATGAATCAACTTTGTCAAATGTGGACAATATAAGAGGTACCGGTACATTATATCTCTTCAGAGTACATGATCAACAATACCTGAACTTTTTAGACAAATAAAAATGCCACTCATTAACTATCAAATATACAAATAAACCATTAGAATTGGCCATCCATTGTGCCTGAAAGAATCCAGTGGGTAGACCACATGGTTGGAACAGCGCAGTGGCATGCAAACTATTGAGACCTTGCCTCGATGTTTGCCTCCATGACCTTGACCATTGGTAGAAATCTTAACCATTTGATGGTACCCTTATTGCAAAATTGTGAATGGACTACATGGCTGATAAAGCTCTGGTCATTCCTGTTTGACTTTGATAACTGTATTGAAATAAGCATCGGAATAGGAGATTTTGATTTTCAATCCTGGGCTCAATAACATAAAGCATAGCAATCAATCATCAAGCCGATTTCTACAATTGATTGCATTGTGGATGATTGTGTAAATCAGCCCAAATATCAATCGCAGGATCCTGGACAATGTTACTAATTGCATCTACTGGTCCAGTCAAATATTCTGGAAATGAATCTTACCTCCTCAAGAGATTCAAATGAGAGGCACTTTCAGCTGAGCTCCCGATGAAATGTTTGAAGAGAAAGGTTCCAGGGTTTTGCTTTTCAAAACGACCGCACCAGTTGGCGATGAGGGCAGATTTACCAGATCCAGATTCCCCAACAATTGTCAGTGGATTCTGGGAATGAAGCAAAAAATCAAAGAAACCTTGCAAAGAACGTCTGAAATTAGGGCAATGGGCATTGTTCATGTAAATGGTGACATCTTTCAGATTTGGTGATATGGAGAAAAAAGATCTTTTTGTTTTGGTCCTTTTACCTTAGGTTTCTTGGAAAAGTAGTTGTCGATGTAATCAAAGTATTCCTGTCGTCCGATGTATACGCGTCGTCTCGCGTTTGCGAAGGCGTCATGGGCTTCTGATTCTCTCTGCAAAGCTGTCAGGTTGGTACCGGGCGGAAAATCTTCATTGATACACTTCACCAAATCCTAAGATTAAAAAATAAGTACATAATGAAAACAAGCAAGATATACTCATATGTTTTGCCTGGTGAGCATTTCATAAAGCTGTTCTTTGCGCAAAACTTTAAAGCACAACTTGTAAATTTGGGGTTTTCAAAGTTTGATTTCAACTTTAGCTGTAGATGAAAATGATTAAGAATCTTATATCTGATACAAAGATCTTAATTTAACTGTAGCTGGTGAATAACAATAATTAATGACCCAATTTACATGTAGTGCCACACAAAAGGTCACCAGTTTTAAGTAAGTTTGTGCCTAACTTACAATCTCATCAATTTCATAAATACTTGTTATACTGCAAGATATCAACAACAGCCAATCCAATTGAATGACTTTGGAAAATTTAAACTGCTACTACTAATCTGTTATCTTAACAAATTCCAGGGAACATTAAAAACAAACCTCTCTGATCATTGCTGCAGCATCAATAGCTTCTTTGAAATTTCTACATGTGTGTCCAGACTCAATGACAGATTCTCTTAACTTCTGTTGCAAATCAAAGTGCCACTGAGTTTCTCCTTTCAATTCCTTTTTCTCTGCCTGCAACACGGTAAACAAGACAAATCTTTAAAAAGAACAAAGACCATTTCCTCTAAACTTCCTGCATTTTTTTCACCAATTATTTTCAAACTTTTTTTCTTATATAGTTCTTTCATAGACTATGCTATTATTCTAAAATACAACTTTTTCTGAGCTACCGCAATATTTTTTTAAATAGATTTTGAGATACATTGCTTCAACCCCCATGATACTATTCATGTTGTACATTTGCATATTGCAACTACACTTTCAAGCCAACAACAGGGGTAGCATGGATTACAGCTGATCAATTTCAACCCATTACAACATATCATTATGACCTTTTGGAGACAGAATCATTTCCCTGTAACACACGTTTATCATATATTCCACCTCACATATATGCAGGCTCAGTCCTCCAATGGGTTAAAGCTTTGAAACTGCTTATTCAAACTGTAAATAAAACTCAACATTTTGGCTGACTTAACATAGATGCTACGTTAGAGAATCACTTACCATTCTAAAGCTAAAGCTATATTGTTTAAATTACAAAGATAAACATCAACTTTCAATTTAAATTTCAGTTCATTCATTTTCACATTCTTATAATCAACACAATAACAAAAATATTTACAGAATAAACAAAGAGATAGTTAAATTACAGACAGTTTTGTAGAAAAAAGATTGGTAAATGACCACATTTACAATAATTTTTTCAAGTGTTGTCAATGTTGAATTACATGTACAAGTCAGAGAAAATGAGAGTGAAGGGCATAATAAAAACTAAGCTTGCAGTCATTAATTGTAATGAATGTAATCATCAGTAAAGTGAAGTGGACTGTGTTGTTGTTTTTTTAGTTTGAATAAAAAAAAATAGAATAGTAAGTACATGAATTAAAAGAAAAGTTATAATGAAAGGAAGAAGAATGAATGCTTACTTCAGTCTTTACTGGGGGTGGAAGGTCTTCTCTCTTTACTCTATGCTCTCGAAGATAGAAAAAGATCTTGTCCTTCTTCAGCTCATCGTGGGGTCTGATTGCTCCATGTACAACCTCCAGCTAAACATCAGTATGGATAATTAAAAAAAGGCAATCCAATGACAAAGTATACGTTACCACAACTTTAGCTCCATCCGCTAAAGGTGCTTGGTATATTCAAGGAATCAATCTTGCCAGGTACCAATTTTTCCCATGTGGGAAGATTTCTTGCTGTCCAAGGAAAACATGCCATCACTGGGATCTTTACCCTTGACTCTATACTTTAATTAAGAACCGTATCTTGAAAAATTTCAGCAACTGATCGAATGACTGATTTTCATTGTTGTCCATGCAATCAATCATGAAAATTAGCCCTTTCAAACAATACTGTACATTGTATGATATGGAGTGCTAAACAAGTCAACTATTAGATATATCAATTTAATTTGGACAAAACCTAAAATCAATAAGAAAATCAGGATTGTTTCTTTTCGTTTAATCTGGTGAATCTTTTGAGAATAAATTTGCAATGCCCAGGTATGGGGTTTATAAATCTATGCAATATTTCATATTTGCCTAAAAATACACAATTTCATCTGCAAATCCAATGCAAATTGTAATATCAGAAAAACTAATTATTTCAACGTGACTGATTCAAATATTGATTTCACGCTACTTACCTGACAGTTATCAAAATAAACTTTATATTCATTTTCATTAAAATCCTGGAAAAATACCCTGGAGGATACAGGACAAAGATATACACTGTAAATAAAAAATCAATTATCAATGATATTAAATAATAATTCCCAAAGCAGAAAAGAAAAATGATTTCCAAACTTGATCACTGAGGTACAATTCTAGTCATCTGGTCTATGCCATGTCTTTCTATCTTGGAAGTTAAATACAAGATGCTATGTCGAGAAAGCTTACACAACATCTTCATTTGAAAGTGTTAGTGCTCATCCAACAATGAACAACAGGAAAGATCATTGAGAAAAGGTTACAGTGAGCTAACAGTGAACTGGGTAAATAAACTTACCTGTGTAACACTAGAGTCAAATCGGTATTCATCTACCCACTTAAACTGCTTGAATTCTTCTATCGCGGTGTCAAAGCTCAGATCCAGGAGTTCATCTTTGATCTCTTTGGATTGGCTCCAGCCAAACCTATCTCCCATCAGGCAAATGAAGTATGGACGACACTTGTCAATCTGTGAGGTAAAAAAAATATAGACAGTGGAATGGATCATGAGGTAACAAGAGTGTCACTAAGGCGAGCACATAATACGCCCACCTGTAATGCGGGAAATGGGAGTTATTGGTCAAGCAAGAAATATGGAAGGTGGTGACTTCACCTTTGACTGTCTGACCTCAAAATTAAAAGCATTCCTGAGATCTAAGCTAGTATCATACACATCAAATTATATGAGCCTAAAGGTTAAGTTAAACAGAAGTTATCATGATAGCAAGGACTTCAGAAGGGTAAGATGAAAACATGTTACTGTGATCTTGACCTACAATGTATGACCCTTTGACCTCAAAATCAATAGGCATGCTGGGATCCATGCTAGTACCATACACACCAAATTATATGAGTTAACGGATGGACGGACACCAAGCGTGATACCATAATAAGTCCCGTCTAGAAGGGTGTTTAACAATATATGCATGACTTTAAAATGAAATATCCAAATTTTGCCAGGTATTTTAAGTGGGACTGAATTTCCCATAACATTTTCTTAATCTTGGACATACAATACTAAACTTTGAAATGACATGAAATTAAATCTACAAAGATCGTCAACTTCAGTTGATGTGCATTTAAGTGAATGATGATCTGATTTAGGACAAAAACATCTTCAGGTCACTTTCAAATTCATTTGCAACTTACATTTTATGAAACAGCTCCATGTACAATATTTTAAAGACTGATAGGGGGGGGGGGGTATGTTACTTGCACTTATTAACTAGAATACTTACTATCACATTCATAATTATTCTAACCATGAACACATCATCTTATCATCAATTATCATTTAAATTTTCATTCTTTATGGTCAAGTGTCAATTATTTACTTCATAAACTTGTTACATCCAACTATAAAGAATCTGAAACAACCCATTTCCTTCATACTTCTTTTCTATTTGTTTATCACCTGTGAATGGTTGTCTCTAATGTTGACTGTTATAAACCTCTCATTCTCATGACTTCGATCTCTCCCTCTTTCATACCCCTCTCCCCTCAGACTTCCTCCACCTCCTTTCCCTCCGCCTCTTTCTTCCTCGTCCTCCTCCTAAACATATTATTTCAATGTACATATAACTTATCATTCCCTTGCTAAACTCATTCATTTTGCTGCTATCATTCACATTTTATAAGTTTGATATGATGTTATCTGTATTTCAAACCCATGGCTCCATATCTTAAAAAAATTGCAATAGATTAACATCTAACTCATATTGCTATTAATAATGATATAACTTTGTGTATTTCACACATAGGAATAGGAATATTAGATCAATCAACATTTGAATTTGGATCCACTACAACTCTTTGTAAGATAGGTCTGTAATGATTTCATACTAATTCATTATCAAATAGTGTGACTACTTACCTCTCTTAGGCATATCTCAATGGTTCTTCCACTTTTAGTCTGCTCCTCTGTGATACCCCAACGAAGGTCAACATAGGTAAAGAAGGCTCCTCGATCTAGACAAAGCCGATTGATCTCACGGAAGACCTTCTTGATGATAATCTCTCTTTCTTCCTCAAAGTCTCGGAACGTGCTCGATACAAAGACTCTGATTTCACGCTTGGATGATGGCTTCCTTGTATTAAGGGTTATTTCCGCACTTTGTGGATTGGCTGTTACGTTTACGGTAGCTTTGAAATTTGGAGGGAGTGGGACAAAAAGAATAAACACAATATTACATTATACTAAGATTGATCATGTCAGACATGTATCATATTGAGAAGTTGTAGGTAATCCTATAAGAAAAACGGTTAGAGGTTCCAAGAAGTTAAGAAAGGCATACTGGTATGAAAATGTGAGGGAACTTTGTATATTACTGAAAAAACTGACAATTAAAAAACTTTGCTCTTAAATGCATGTGAACTTCATGTAGATATGACTTCAACTTAAGATGATGGAACACAAAGTACTGAGAATTGGAATGAGTGCAGTCACAAGAATTCATAAAGTTATACATAAAATAAAGCCTCTGTTCCACTGCGCCGATTTGGCTACAATTTAACGAACCTTCAAATCGGGCAGGATCCGGGAAAAATGAACCATTTTACCGGGAGTCAGCGAAAAATAATTTGCAGTAATATAAGTTTTCCCAAGGAACGGGGGATTCATTACGTGCTGCTGTTAGTATGCCAGGAAATACCTGACTACGCTTATTTCATGACTGTGCGTCGTGTTGCTTACGCTTTTTCAACTTCCCACGCTTTTCAAAATGGGCGTTTTCTGATTGGGAAGAGCAGCATGAAATTTTGAACATGTTTAAATTTTTTAGCCAATCACGATGATCTGAATAAAATGCTCGCTGTTACCCCGTCTTCACAACGTTGTTATTACGCTGCTCCCGATTTCATCAGATCCCTATCCCGCTCTCCGGCGATCTAATGATTGGGATAGATGGGGGTTTCAGATCGTGATAGTGGAATGGTCTCTTAAAACACCACCTTGACCCCTTGTTCTTTTATCCATGAATAACATGTGCAAGAAGATTGATTGTATTATGGAACTGCAATTCTTCTGTTACCCTATTCAAAATGATATCATTCACGAAATAAGAAATCTATGCATGATTTCAAAATATTGAATGCGATTATTTCAACAAAGAAAATTGAATGTACAGTGTAGACTTGCTGTTCCCCATACACGTATTACATCAGTACCTTTTTGTTTACTGGCAGAGGGTTTCATAAGCATAAACTTCAGAGTATCTCGATAGTCCTCTTGCAGCTGATTCAAGAAAGAAGAGATTTCATGTTTGCGATCTTCAGGTGTAATTGTCTCAACGTCTGAATACTCATCTCCACTTGCTGGGCTGACTTCACTCATCACACGCACCACAGCGGCAGACATACGGATTCCAAAGTGACCTGCCCAACCTTTATCATCGTGACCTAGTTCCGACAAGATTCAAGTAATTTGAAAACAAAGTTTAAACATTTCATAAATTTTGACATTTGTTTATAAACTATGCGAGCAGTGGTAAAACTGAGGTTAATTCTTCTTATTCATACAGTCATGTTCAATGTAATGATTTAAATAATTAAAACTCACTGGTATATGTACAGCATACCAAAAACTGCTTTGAATCTTTTGAGCTGCCTATTGGGTTGTGCTAGGAGTAGCATTTTCTACTTGACAGAATTCTGCCTTTAATCATATTTTCCAAATCTTGAGTGATTCCTCTAACCCTAATAGCCCCAATAATGAAGTCTATTGATGAGTATTCTGAACTTAGGTTCAATCTAAACTCTGGTATAAAGTAGTAGAAGAAAGATAAATTAACAATTGTAGCACAATTCCATAACCAAAATAGTAAACATTAGAGACATGAAATATCAACAAAAAGTTGACATTTTTGGCTTACTATAATTTAGGCACAGAGTAAGAACATGGTCTAAATTAAACTAAACTATTCAGAATACAGACTATAAAGACAATGAAAAAGTCTTGTTCAATAAAATCCTGGGGCAGTATTCTGAACATTGTCTGTTCTTTATATCTTTTTTTCTCAGAGATATGACAGAATTTATATTCTCTCATTAAAATTGTCAAAAAATTTTGTCATACATTTAGCTAACACAAAAAGTATGCTTTAACAAATACGCATAATCCCAGTATACAAGCAAAGAATATGATAAAATTTATGACAGGGTCTCGCTCTCATAAGTTTTGTCATTTCTTTAGTACCATAATATCCTGATACCATACCGACTACATGTCAAGCATACAGTGATATTATTCAAATTAGATTGTTGTATTAATTTCACTCATCTTATGTGAATATTTTCAAAAATATTTTTCATGCTACAAGCAGTCAGGCCCTAATTATCAATTGCTCTTTTTTCTGTCGTTTTCTACAATTCTACTCAGCTCCATCTCTCTCTCTGTAACTAAGCCCTAGGCCCTAATTATCAATTGCTCTTTTTTCTCTGTTATTCCCTTTTTTCTGTCGTTTTCTACAATTCTACTCAGCTCCATCTCTCTCTCTGTAACTAAGCGCATCACATGCCCCACTGCCTTTCTGTTGGTTAGAGTGGCTACCACTCAGAACTAATAGTGATTTTGATTGGTTTGCCTCTGAAAAGATGGGAGAGAGATATATGACAGGAAAATTTACAGTTTCCTAGAAAAAACATCCCTGAACGTTTGATGTGTTTTGTATTCACTATAATGTTCATATGGATAAAAAAAAGCACTTAGGAAGAACAAAAAAGAAAGAACAAAATTCATGCGGACATTTTCAAGATGTCTGCAACTGAGCATTTTAATCCATCAGAGACTGAACATAAATTCAATTTGGTTACCATGAATTCTGCTTTGCTGCTTGCTTGCCTTGTGGTCAGATTAAATTCTAAATCGGCTTCAAATTGCAGCCAATGATGACGTCATAACGATTTGGAATTGAATATGACATTATCCTTACAGGGAGGTTTGGAATAGACTGAAACTTTTATTATAGTATTCATACAACTATTCAGAACTTCGGTCCTTTAGTTAACTAGTTGGATTGTTCATATCAAAAGCTTTTACAAATTATTTGAAAATCTTATCACAGCCGATATTGAAGTGTGTGCCAGGTTTAATTTCTCTAACCTCTAATTAATGTGGTTTATCTCACCAACGCTTGTAAAATTGATCGTTCTGAGGCCTCGTCCGTAATCCTTGAAAGTAAAGGCTTCTTTGATCCATCCCGGAGTCACAATACTGCCCTTTTTTCCAGTCGTCTTTTTAACGATGACCTGGTCATTTTTGTCCATTAGGGTCACAGTGAGATTATAGTAGCCTCCTTTACATGAACCTTCATGGAATGATTCCGATGCCTGATGGGATATGGTCAAAGTTCAATTATGTACTTATTTTTGATGGGGTTGAATGGTATTGTTTAATGTTGGAAATGATCAAGTTGCATGAATAAAATAATAACGATAGTAAGAAACATGTAATGGTGGCAGTAACAATAATGAAATGATAATGATGCTTATAATAATAAGAATGTAATGACAACAATACCTGAATCTCTGGGGCTGTGTCAAGATGTTCCTCTGAGAAATGTTGAGTCAGAACAATGTCTTGTGATTTGGTACAGGGTAAATGCGAAGTTAAAAACTCTGCAAAGGAAAGTTAATATGAAAGCACAAAATAAGTTGCATCATCTAAACTGGTTTACTGACCTGTGTCCTATTTCTTAAGAGTTACAACTATAATGATGACTTTTCCAACTACCCATCAGGACTCGGCAGCCAATCACAATCAAGAACTCCATGGCATGTACAATAATTGCAATGTAACAATCATGGTTACATTTCATGAAATGAGACATAAGATTTTATTTATTAATTACTTATTTGTTTATTTATTTATTTACTTATTTATTCATTTATTTATTTATATATTTATTCATTTATTTATTTACTTACTTATTTATTCATTTATTTATTCATATATTTATTTATTTATTCATCTATTTACTTATTTATTCTCTTGATTATTTTTTCATTCATTTATTTATTCAATCATTTGTCTATTTATTCATTCATTTATTCTTTAATCAATAATTCATTCTAATTGAGATTTTTTAAAGTCTAAGGTTACATTTGATCAGGTATTCTTCCTTATACACACATTGGTGCTACAGATCTAAAACAAAATAGGATGGATTTCACAATAACAAGGTCCAGGATTAAGAATGTGTATCAAAAATCAATTTGATGTGCTGCGTAACAAAAACTGAGGGAAGGAGAAAGGAAAAGAAGAAGCAAGATTGAAATGGAGTTGACGAACGGAAATCAAATTATGAATCATGACATGATGGAATGAATCATTGTGATTCCATGCATTTTTCATTAATGTTAAGTTTAGACTTGAAGCGTATATCAATTACTGTATGTGCAGCAAAATGTGTCACAATTTCCACCCATTTACACATCTACAAAAAAATGCTAAGCTTTATTCCACCATTCAAACAAAGCTTTCCAAAAATCCCCTATACTCACGCTTCTCCGTGCCATCACCACCGTCAACAATTTTGAATTCCCCACCATAGTTCCAGCGTGCCATATCACCGTTCTATCAAACCAAAATTCAACAGCAAATACAGACATGACACTTCAATATGAAAATTCCTTGATTTATTCAACAAGATCCTGGGTCCTGTTCATGAAGACTTGTCATTATACCAAATGCAAAATATCTATAACAAGATTACTATCAGCCAATCAAATTGAATGATTTCAGTAGCTTCAAACTGTTTCTGGGTAATTGATAATATAACAAGCTTTGTGAAATAGGGCCCAGAAAACCCACATCGTGCAGCAGTAAACATCACCCATTTAAGCACCTCACCAGGTGGGTTTCATAAAGCTGTTCGTTCGTAAGATACGGATGACTTAACGCACGACTGGTGATCCTTTCTTGTGCTATGTGATATCCCTATGTAAAAAGAACATGTTCCAGTCGTGCATAAAACTTTTCGTAACTTTACAAATAGCTTTATGAAACACCCATCTTACTGATGTAAAAATCCTCCAACCATATTGAGACTACATTGCTTTGAAAGATACTCTGCATCTTTACAGCAGGATTCATGCTACATGTAATATATTTTACCCAATTTTTACTCAAATCAAACCTATGCACACACACCATAACAATGTTTTGTCAGTGATTTGCACTAAATTTACCTTCAGCCAATCAAGTAAAATAATTTTTTTAGCTTATAACGAGCTCTCATTAAAAATCACAGATCATTTCATGGCGTGCTCCCCATGTATTATAGCCTGCAAATGATTGTTAAATGCAAAAATGCAAATGAAAGTTTTCCCATGTTTTCGTGCTAAATCTAAAAAGATGAGTTACTGCCAAAATAAGTAATTGCAAACAGCAAAAAAAAAATTAAAAAGGCACAATTTTGTCTATAGATGAACTGCACAGTATGCTGATCAAGCTTGAACCCATACTGCAAACAGGTATGATCAGAAGATTTTCCACTAATGAACAGTTCTGTTTCAATGGATTTCGATTCATGACTCTCACTGTTATTTTCTTTTAATATTTCAACTGCTTTAATCTAAGTTTTTCATGAAATTTGTTAATTCCTTGTTTATCCGGAAATCTGTGAGATTTCGCACAGCAAAACCTTACCTCTTGTGACGCAATCCTAAAATATTTATTTAGAATGGACCAACCAGCCAACAGACAAAGTCCTGATTCCTATGAACCCCCTTCTTTAAACTACTCAGGGTTATATAACTTACAGTACGGACCTAACGTCTCTTAGTGCAATCATTAAATTAGCAATATTTACAATGGACCAACCACCCAACAGACTACTAATTGGGTTTAGTCTCCAGTTCACAAAACAAATCATAACTGGCAATTCATTGCAAATTCCTACTTGACAGCTGGTTTGTTTCTTGCAACAGGTAAAAAAACAATTTTTTCATAGTTGAAATTGATATCTCAATCATAAATTAGCAACGGAAATCTGATTGCAAATGTTTTCTTGCAATACCTCCCCCCCCCCCGGTCCTAATTCCCATAAACCCCATTCTTCAAACTACTTAGTGTTATAGAAATAACAGTAAAATCCCTACCTCTCCGGATGCATTTTCAAGGAGGTTTTGAGACCAGCCTGCGATCTTCATTTCTTTCAAAGAGAACGTTCGGTTCAATGGTAGTAATTTATCAGCAAGCTGAATAAATAGAAAGAGAGAATCACAGTATACAAAGTTAATTCAAAGAATAGCCAAAAGATCACTTTCAATTACACCTAAACAAAGTAAAAACTCTTTTTTCAAGGTGAACTACTGAAGATTTCTTGGAGTACCTCAACTGTTTGTGATCATACTGTTGATATATGTATAAGTCATCTCTATGCCAATAATGTAATATATCTCTAATTTGGGAAAATGAATTAGTTTGACCTTATTTGATTAGCATTATATCTTTGTAATGGAAACACTTTTTTTCCATTGCTGTCTTTCCTTTTATTTTTTAGGTTTTGGAATCAAATTATTGAGAAGGTAATTAGAATTCTATGAATTACTTATCTGTATGTCTAGATGAAAATTTAATATTCCTATTTGTTGTCAATATAAGAAATTTGGTTATTATTTGTCTTCAATTTTTTTTGGAAAAAAAATTAAATACCTCTTGTTTGGTCTTGGTTTCCTTTTCTTGCTCTTCTGGTGTGAGAGTTGGTTCCTTGAAATTCTTGTCATATACCAATATTCCTGACACACAAACATCACCGCCAACTAGTGATAAAAAAAATAAGAATTTGTAAGATTTGATTTTGCTCTATACCGATTATAAAATTTCAAATATTCATTGGAGGAGAAGAAGAGAAAAAGAAGAAGAGAAAAAGAAGGAGGAGGAGAAGGAAAAAAGGAGTAGGAAAAGAAGAGAAGAAAAAGAAGGAGGAGGGCAGATAGAGGAGAGCTGTTGGTTCAAATCCTAGCCATAGCATTCATTTTCCTAAGCATGAAATTCATCATGCTGCACTTGATCCAGATAGGATCACGCAAGGAGACTGGCAGGGAAAAAAAATGCCAAAGCAGCTGTAAGCACCAAAATTGGTAGCCAAATTCTAGTAAGATCCATGGCTGGGTTAATATATGAGTGCCTTGAGCACCTTGAGCAGTTTGGGCATTCACAAAATAAATACCCTATGGCCCAAGTCTGGTTTAACTTAATAGGCCATGATTAAACTCTGTGTTAAAATTATGGGAAGCCCCAATTTCAAAATTGTACTTGCCTGTAATGTTTCCCATCTCTTTCCTCATGTTTCAACGATGAAGAGACGTATTTCAGTAATTATTCCCAGTCAAATATGAATGAATATAGTGTCAAAATAAGCTGATAAGTTGCACTTGTAATTTTAGAGATATATATAGATAGGATGCAAATTGAACCAAAGTTCAGATATGGACTCATGTATTTATTACTCATGAAAATTAATGGCTGGAAAGAATGTTAAAACGTTATAATAGCGTAGAGCCCACCTGTTTGAAAGGTCAGTGTAGTGCCTTCATCACCTACTGTGATTGGGACCTCACATGTCTTAGCTGTGGTTCCTACTGCGTGGATATGGCCTTTCGTCTCCAACTGTTTCAGGAGCTACAACAAAAATTAAATAATCCAATAAAAATATATAAGTCTACAGAAAAATATGTCCTGCGAGAGGCTTGTGTGGGGACACCTACCTCTGGGCAACAGTTTTGAGTTTCACTTTTGCGAGCCCTTTGATACCCACTTGTTTGTCACTTCAATATATATTTGCATTTTTTAATATCCTGCTATCATTTCTCTGTACCGTATTTATGTTTTTATATTGCTATAACAAATGATGATTATAATAATAATCATAAAAATCGTAAAATCATGATTTTTATCAAGAACTCTAATGATACGTGTATGTATTCACTCCTTTACCAAGAAAACAAATTGCCCACAGCCCCTATAGATTTCAATTCTTACAACTACTTCTAATACTACCCCTCTTCTGTGTTTTTCTTTTCTCTTTCATTTGTCAGATTAACATATTATAAGACTCATGCAGACAAATTTCAATTGAATAGCAAAATTCAATTTGATGTTTCCAACTGTAAGAACTGAACAAGACAAGGAACATCAGCAGCATTTTATCAAAGGTAGTCTGAATAAGGCTGTACAATATTGCATATTTAATTATTCCATTATCAACAGATGTAAAAACCATGATATATTTGAATAGATCACTCCAATGAATATAAATGTATCATGTAATGTCAAGTAATGATATTCACCTACCACTTTTTCTTGACTTGAATTATTGTGGGGTTCGGGAATAATATATTGGTAAGGAAAATGTCATTTTTATGATCCTCTGCCTGAGATGCTATGGTGAGTTTTTGGCTTGGTAATGGGAATAATGTCTGTGTTTCATAGTACTAGTATTCCAAGGAAGATTTTTTTGCCTGAAATACACGATACGTCAATTCTTCACAATTCCATTAAAGATATGTCACAAGCCCGACTGAAGTTTCTGTGTCACAGTATTTTTAAATTATTATCCTATATGCCACCTTTATAGAAATTGATTGATTCTACACAGGTGTTGGTGTTTTAATAAAAAGCTTTGTCATGAGTTGTATTTAGTATTGCTCACATGGAATATAAAAAACACCAAAAGAAAAAAAAATGATGCAGACGCTTTAAAGACTAAAAAAAATCATCATTGGACTTTTCTGCTGGAGATAATAATTGTAACACACATACATGTAGTAGAATGAAATGAGGATGGTGTTTTGTTCACTTATACATTTTCCATTTTTTGATCAACTAAATAACAATTTTCAGTTGTAATTTTTTTTTCAGGGCTTCAATGTTACAACATGCACAGGCGCAGGTATAAAAACAGGACCTTACAGCTCAAATCTTTAAAATCAACTAAAAATTGAAGAATTTGAAGACCTACTTGACTCGTGTAGTCTGAAGAATTGTCATAAATACGACTCTTCGTCAAATCTGCTCCTACAGCATGAAGACGTAGCATGTAGTCTCCAGCTTGTAATGGTAACTGTGAATGGTAATAATAAAAAGAACACATCTACTTTAAAAATAATTCTCTCTATTTCAATTTCAATAATGGGGATGAAGCCCGAGGGGGGGGGGGGCCACTTCCATTGACGAGTGGATACCATGCATGACCATGGGGTTACGTAAAGCACCTTAAACAAGTATTTTCCATGTTCTGAAAATGCACCCCTTAACAAAAGTTGGTGTGCAAAACCCTACCCTTAACAAGTAGATCTATTGGAAACAAAATGGTACCCTTGACAAGTATTCCGTGAATTGAACCCCTATACAAGTACAATGATATCTTAATTGTTATGTCACGGACATGACTTGGCTTTAACTTTGCTTTCATTGGGTTTAGTACCAACCCATGCACCTCGCTCAAATTGGACCCTAAACACCTAGTGTTGGGGCACAAAGTACATCTTTTATAAAGTATCTTATTCTTTTTATACCCTCGCAAATTGGACCGTACATGCATAGTTTTCCTTGCGAAACATATACCCTTTATTCATTATTTTAGTGTTTTTGACATCCTTATTACATTACGTACGTCGTAACGTGCCCTTGAAAAAAAAACCCTTTTTACATGTTTTATGGTCTCCCATGGTATCTATTCGTCAATGAAAGTGACTCCTCCCCCCCGGATGATGTTGATGATGATGATAATGTTAACAAGCTACATAAAATAGAGCACCATGTCACTACACCATTAACTCCATAACGTTTGATTGGCATTCAATAATTGCACTTACCGGAAATTTCATGGTATCCACAAAACCATTGTGTGTTCGGTTGTGTGTGCTGAAGAGATAAGGATCATATGTATTTCCCAACAGCGCATAAAGGTTGCGATTTTGTGGGGTGTGACAACCAAACTTGTTGATGCACTTGAGACCTATAGGTGAAGAAAAAGGCACAAATTCTTGTTTCTCATTATTCCATAGATGTTGGATTTTTTTTGTTTATTACATGTTATTATGCAATATTATTGCTTTATCAGAAGTCAGGGGAATATCGCAACACTACAACCCTCCCCCCCCCAAAAAAAAAATAATAGATTGAAGCAGTTCCACAACCAGCAGAAGAGAAAAAAATTAGGTGAAAAGGAAAGAGAATGAACAATAAAATATGATAACATTTTTTTTTCTCAATTTGCTTCTTTCGCTTGATTGTGACATTTTGCCACATTTGTCATGAAGTGCCCTTAAATGTTTGGCTCATTACACGAGCAATCATTTCCTGACCCAAAGCTTATAACAATGGAACCAACAACAAATATGAATCTATAGCTGACAATTGGTGGACTGGTATTGCACTGTTTCTCGAGATGAAAAGTATCCATATTTTAGTCTTTTTAGCTTAAATATCTCTTTCAATGAATACAATGCAAACTGAAATAATCATGTTTATACTAAATCTTTGGCTGTCATTCGAATACTTATTTATTGTTCCATACCAACATATGGGATGAATTCATTACAGACTATATGCCATATTTCGGTGATGAAAGATATATATTATCATAATTATTGTAAATTGAAAGTTAAATTCTCTGACATTTTTTTTCTTATTTCTAATTCCCAAAATATATTGTTACAAATGGGAGAGCAATAGATGCTGTTAAGATTTAAGATGTAGACTTACCCCCAAATTCATTGGGTTTAAACTGCATCTGAGTGTTATTGAAGACGACTCCATTGAGTGCTTCATATGCCGGTCCACCGCAATTCAAAGCATAGGCTACCCCAGGAGGCTCCTTGATCACCTGATGAGGGGAATCCCCTAGTTCTATTGATACATCAGCTCCATCTAATAGTAACAAGAAACATAGCATAGAAATAAGAGGAATCCCCTAGTTCTATTGATACATCAGCTCCATCTAATAGTAACAAGAAACAAGGCATAGAAATAAGAGGAATCCCCTAGTTCTATTGATACATCAGCTCCATCTAATAGTAACAAGAAACATAGCATAGAAATAAGAGGAATCCCCTAGTTCTATTGATACATCAGCTCCATCTAATAGTAACAAGAAACATAACATAGAAATAAGGGAAATCCAAATACAGAACACAGAAATAGTGAAAATTCCCTAGTTTGGTAGATACATCAGCTTCATCCAATAGAACATGAGATATATAGAACACGCAATTAAGGGGAGACCCCTAGTTCAGTAGATAAATCAGCTCGATCTGTTAATAATATGAAATATAGAAAACATTAGTTCTATGGATACATCAGGGCCACATCTTACAAAGAGTTAGGATTGATCCAATCAATCGTAACTCAATGGAAATCCATCAGTGTCATAATTTCTATGGGAAATTTGCACAATGTCTTTGACAAACAAAGAGAAGCACAGCAAATTTTCAAGAAAACAATGACTGCATGAATATACATTATAGTTAGAAAATATTTTGAAAATCATGCTTAATTGATGTTGATGCAACTGGCTTTCCATAGTAACAATTGATCGGATCAATCGCAAATCTTTGTAATTTAAATTTACATAATTGGTAGTTGAAAAAAATGTGGCTATTGCACTTCTGTAAGACTGGCATGTTAGGAGGATGACACACAAGTTTGATTCCCATTTTTTACGCTCTACCAAAGCTTTAGCTGGGCTTTGATCAATGCCATCGGAATACCAAACATGAAATTATTGCTTTGGAGTCCACATATTTGAAAACAGTATCATCAATTATAAGATACAGGGGCACAATTTCATCAGATCATTAACATTTTTTTAATGACCCAACATTCTGAAATGCGTCAGACTCACTAATATCTTTCACGACAGCAAACGCTCGATAAAACTTCAGTCCAGTGCTTCTCTCCTTCTCGGTCAACTCCCTCTTGAATGCCAATCTACCGTCTGGCTGTTCCAACCAGTTTCCTCCCTCCACCTCCTGGATAGTGACCCCATCACAAGTGACCAAGACCTTGGTCATACTGTCCACCCAGACGGTCAAGTTATCATCATCTATGATCAGGCCACCCTCTATGGTTTCTGAATCCCCTGTTGCGAGGCAGAATCGAGGTAAACACCTGCATCCAAGGACAAGCATATATATATTTTATCAGTTGGTATTACAACCAAGGCATGAGCATGTAATTTTCTGATTATGAACATGTTTAAAAATACCTGTTTAAGTAATGAACCTAATATTGTAGACAGTAGAAAGTCTTCTATGACTGACATCTGAGTGCCTGATTAGATACATCAGGGACTGAATATCCATACTAGACAATGTGAAAATATCAACAAGGGAGTCCATCATTTTGTCATTTTTTACCTAAGAAGCCTAATCTTAGACAGTGCACAAGGCTATTCATACTTTCACGTATATGTACATATACATGTACATACCAACATAATAAAAATCTCATTCTTTATCGTATTTTCACAATGAGCTGAAGTTAGCATCCAATATTTTTACAAACTTCCAAGTGCCTATGATCGATACATGGATCTACATCATGTAGGCAAGTTTTTGCAAGGTTCAGTTTGAGGTGGGGACACAACCTGACTCAACACTTTGGATTACTACCACCAATAAATGCATCCCTACTTAATAACTGACTCGTAGCGCCTCTCCAACTTAAAGTTACTGAATTATTTATTTGAAAACTAAAAGATTGATCATATTCTTCTAAGGGTATATTGAGAAACCAAAGGATATTGTTCTTGATGTGCAAATGCCCTGGATATTACAAAAGTCTCTCTAAAAGATGAGAAGCTGCATTTTACTGGACAGACAGGAGAATGATTACCTATCGTTTGGGTTTAGAACATCTTCTGGAATGTTTGAGAATAGTGAATAGCGGCATGGCCCTTTAGGTCCAACAATCTGAAGGGCTTTCTCGTTGGTCATTGTGATGGTCCACACGTCTGCAGATTGCAGGACACCGGACATTCCAGCAATGTAAGCAACACCAGCTTGACCTTTCATCAGGGTCACCTGAAAGTCCATAACAATAAAACATGATATCTTCTTGCGTACTACTACTACTATTTAATTGGTCGCCAGGGTATAACGACAATATAATAGTTTGAATAATTTTCATCAAGTTTCCTGGATTATTAGAAAAAGAAAAAAAAATCATTAACATGGCCAACCACTGGTCACACATAATGTGCGCACTGACTCAGTCGAGTGTCCAAGTAGAGCACCTATGACGTGCATATCGACAGAGCTGAATGATGCACTGTCACCGGCATGGCCGTATTTGTCATGTCTTGAGAGACAATGTTTAGAATTCATTAAATTTGAGCATACGGTAAATATAATTAGTTATCATGCACTTAGTTTTTAAACATCAAAGATTAATTTTACTCCCAGGCATAATGAAATCTAACATCTAAAGAGGGGAAGATGAAATAAAAGACTGCTATGGGTAGGTGGCCTTTAAAAAGACAAGTGTTCATACCAACATCTTGATACCTGATAAAGAGCTGATGTTGTTGAGTCTTCGTCCTGTAAGCTATGAGAACACATGACCAGCATGGACCGGCCTACAAAGTTAGAGGTATCCTCAAGGAGAGTGGTTGGGTTGATCCCGCTAAACTCCTGGAGATGGACAACCTTTCCTCTAGGTTTGTCATGGTGATCCTCTGCAAAGGCAGCGCTCTTGCTGTGAAACACTACAAAGTGACTGTAAGATGGCCCACAGAGTTCGAGTGTTTTTCCATCGTAGGTCCTCATGGTAAAACTGTCACTTCCATCAGGCACCAAGGGAACCTTGACATGGGAATAAAATTTTTATTTTTCTTTATTGTCCAATTCAAATAATGATTAAATTTACCTGAATTGTTGGAAAATATAATAAAGGTAAAAGTATTTGGTGGTATGTGAGTATTCTGTAGAGCTTCTACAAACTGACAATTTACAACCTAAATGATATACTGTACATACAATTTTTTTGTATTATTATATTTTGTTATAATTTTGATGATTCAAATCAATCTATGTCATGGTCCAATCACATCATTATTAAAGAACCTTAACATTCAATGGTAACTACCATAGTTTACAATGATCAATAGCCAATCAAACTCAAAGATTTCATGGACGTTACCATAGGATGGGAAAGTTACCATAATAGCAACTCATATGGAAACAGGCCCATGTCTATAATTTCATGCATATATTAGGGTAACTGATTCAAAATTGATCAAAGTTTAATTTCTTCAGAGATTGACTACAAAAATTATAGATTATGTAATATACGACAAGTGTGCCAATGTTGTCAAGTACTGCCCTATTATTAGAAACCAGGGTGAGGGCTAAGATTGTGCCCTTCCAACTTTTGCCACTGAGGCAAAATGCTACAATCGTTCAATTTCAAATGTTGACATCGCTAACTGTGTTTGTTGTTAAGCAGATTAAATCTTCCTCTTCCCCTCCCCTTTTATTCCTTCAAATGTCTTTCATTTGCATCCCTTTGAATGTGGTGCCTATGACAAGGGCATTGTTTGCCACAAAGTCCTTGATACTTTGTTACATCATACTAACCGGTTTGACATGGCCATCTCGCTGAAAATGAACAAGGTATGTCTGACTCTGTACTGCTCCTGACTTATTAGGCTGGGCGCTGCATATCACCAAAGCACACGAGCCGTCTGCGTCAGATACTGAACTGATGGGAGGCGTCGGGACAATGCTGGCAGATGAATTTAAGATTCCGGCCTTGGGCCCTTCGAACAAAACCCCGCAACCGCCATGGCCAAACTGCACCAAGTTGGAGAGGACAGTGGCATGGGATTTCCCAAAGAGCAACTTTGGTTGGAGGAATCCTTGAGGGTCGGTGAAGACCTCGTTCCAATTGTAGATACTGTGTTCACCACCTTGAGCCAATGACTTGATGGAATAGTGGTTGCCATCAAAACCGCATCTAAGCAAAGTGATTTCAGATGAATCGCTGTCTTTCTTGCCTCTTGTGAGCATAAGTAAGGCAGTTCCCCCACCATGTTTTGCATTGACATTAAACTTGGCGTCGATGAGGGACGGTAGAGGAAACCCACAAAGAGTAGAAGCTTCAACGCAAGCATGATTGGCTGAGAAGTGCATATAAAAAAGAGTGCAAGACATTTAATGATTTACTTTAAATTAAAGACATTAGGCAACTATATCCTTTTTTACTTACTTCCCAAGTTTGCACCTTCTCTTTCCATAAAAATTATTTTAAAAATATTAGTTTTTCAACTAAATCTGATTATAGATGCTAGAAAAATCACAAAGTTAAGATATATTACAGGCTCTTAATTTCCTCCATAATTCCACACACTTTTATGTCAATAATTATGTTTTAATCTTTGAATCTTCAATATCTTCCAACTTTAGCTTTATACTAAATTAATATATGAAAATTTATATCTCAAGTGGATGAGATCTGTATCCACTTTTAGTATAATGAACAGTAGGTCAGACTCCATGAAGGTCTAACTACAGTTTGTATAAAACTAGTTTGTCTCCTAATAGCCATATAGTCTAAAGTCCAATTGGTTCCAAAAACAACTCTTCTAATATGCTGTTTGGCTAACCTCATTTAGTCTAATCAAGTCCATGGTTAATTTGCACCTTGGCAAAGATGTATTGGTAATTAGACCAAGTGATTAATATGAACAGGAAGCCATTAAACCTTGTGGCAACTAGACCAAGAGCCAGTTAGACAAAATGCAATGGAGCAAATTGTTCAGCCCGAATGAAGACAGCACATATCTGGAAATTAGACCAAGAATATCTATTAAGGCATGCATGACCGCCCTTTCTTTGATTCTAAATGCATTTCTTCATCATTTTACCCCTCAGCTACAGTTAAATTTGATCTTTTTAGATAAAATTCTCATTTCCAACAAGTATCTGAATGGACATTCATTATATTCAAAACTCTGTTAATAGGCTCATATATGAACTGTACTCTCATTATCTTAAAACAGAGCAACATTAGATTATCCCACTGAGCACTAGACATGAATGTCCTACAAACAGCTTTATGAAGTAGACTCCAGGGCCCTGTCTTACAAAGAGTTGCAATTGATCCAATAAACAACTATGGACGGCCAGCAAAGTCAATATCTAAAATGCAAATTTTAGATATTGTTCTAAATGTTCTAAATATTTTCTACATAACATCGTTCCCTTGAAGATTCAGTGTTCATCTCAGTCTTTGTTGACTAAGGAGATTGTGCAAATTTCCTGGAGAAAAAAGTATAGTATTGATGGATTTCCATACAGCTGAGGTTGATTGGATCGATTGTAACTCTTTTTTAGATGGGGGCCCAGGTTATTCAGGAGCAAGCATGCATGAATTGGATATTACTCACCAACAGCAGGAGAGGATGGCGGTTTGGGAGGAAGATTCAGATCTACTTTCTTAACATCAACTTTTGCAGCTAAAACAATACAAAGAAAGGCAGAAGAAAGTAATTACCATATATATTAAAAGAGTTAAATGGCACCACATTACACATTCATCCAGCTAAAAGTTTCAACACAGAAATTCAATCACATTGAATAGAAATCAGAATTGTATGAGTGGATATTATAAAACTAAATAAAACAAAATGAAAAGTTTATTACATTCCGTTTGAATTTACCAATATTTAGCATTTAAAAATGTAGCATTTGTGCTCTGGAAATATCATGATTACATCAGGTTACAATCAACAACATTTAAATGATTACAATTATCATACTGGTACTTTGATTCATTTTGTACTTGACAAAGCCATTGTCTATATTATTTTCATGTTTGTATGTATGATTGTAATGCATCCTTGTATCTAAAAAAAAAAAAATCTTTGAGATTGTACATTTCCCTTATTTCTCATAATAACTCTGTAAACCAGAGATAAATGAGTGATGAAAAACAGGAGAGATTTAATCTAATGGGTAACTCAGAAAAAGATTAAGTAAATTAACAGGGATGTAACTGGAGTTTTGTATAAAAACCCGAAAATGCGAAGCGGAGCGAGCGAAGCTCTCGCGCCTTACGGCCGGGGGTCCATGGGCAACGCCCCGGTGGGGGTCGGGGGGCGAAGCCCCCCGAAGCCAGAGCATTATTGCACATTTGGGGCCACAGGAGAGGCCATTCCAGGGTTTAAATTGTAAAAAAAATTACCTTTTGTGTAGGTCCTTTTGATTTACACGATGTACGGTACCATCCATTTTCAAGCGAGAACGAATTTAAAAGTACTGTCAAATTGCAAGTTACAATTCAAACAAATTCGCGAATTCTTGCACAAAAAATATTAAGCACCATAAAAAATGTAATGCTGATCCGATCACTTCAATAACAAAATTATCCAAGCAATGTTTAAGCTGTTAATTCCGAGTTAAATCACAGTCCGAACGAGAGGTTGGCAAACAAAATATGTGCGGCACATGTGCATGTGTTTGTGTGTGGAAATTGCGATCCAGGGTTCACTTCCGCATTCAAGCCAACTCGCGACAGCTCGACCATCAGAATTTCAGACAGCGAGCGTTCTGTGCATTGAATACTGTAATTACGGTCAGTATACACTGTATACTGACCGTAACGTAATCAGAGCGAATTTCTCAGTAGCCGAGATGTCGCGATTCACGTGGCAAGCAAAGCACATGTACAAAACACATTGGCGATCGATCGTCTTTTTTTAGAACGTGCCGATCGTGAAATTTCGAAGGGGCCGGGTTTTCCGGCAACTTTCGAGGGAGGGAAAACCGGAAAAGTTGAGATTTCATGAAAATACCGGAAATCCGGCAATTTCCGGAAAAGTTACATCACTGAATTAAGTAGTAATCATCTACTAATCTAACAGGTGTTGTTAGAAAATCACTATTCCAAGTCAGCTTTACATCATAAAATAAGTCATAAGTGTTGTCAATCAATAAGTATTGATTGTTTTATTAGAAATAGACAACATAGCTTAGTATCATATAGGTAAAATGTGACCAGCCACCCCTGAACCAAGAAAACACCTAAAATAATTTTTAGAATAATACATAACTTCTTAAAGTTGATCAACAATAAAAAAAAAATTTACGTACTGATTGAATACAAAAAAATCAGAGGTTAAAAAGAATAATTAAGAACCAAGCAGTTCACCAAAAATGGGGTCAAAGAAATTCTTGTATATTGTGTCAAAACTTTACAGTATTAAGAAGACTTACTCTTTCAGAAAATAAGCCGATGTTCTTTTTTTCTTAACATCAAGTTACTTTTTTGGCTATATTTACAGAGAATCTTCCCTGGCAATTTATTGTTGATTTTGGGGTGACTGATCACAATTGGTCGATTCATTAAAATTTGCAATTAAAATGTCAAATGGTTGCAAATAAGGTCCTTACAACCTTACTGATCAAACCAAGATATTTAGCATATGAAGTCTGGAACAAGGAAGTTTCCTCTCCAACAAAAATTTGATAATCAGCAAACATAAATCGCTTCTTACTATTATCATGGACATGAATGATATCATAGTGTACTCACAGGCTGTAACTTTTGCAAGCTGAGCTGCTCTCTTTAGCTTGGTGTTCTGTCCTGCAAGTTGGAAAGCAGCAACGGCTTTTACTTTCTTGGAGGCTGTGTCCCCTTGGTTCTTGGAGACCTTGGTTCCCATGACACCCCTCAGTTCAGATGGTCATTAGGAATAATCAATTTCCATTACTTCACAAAGAAGGTAACTATAGGTCTGTTGATTCATATTTGTAAAGACAAAAATAATAAATTACAAAAAGTGACTGGGTTATTTTGATTCATGCCCCCTCTTAACAGAACACAATGGATATCAAACATCTTTCTTGCAATACCGTATGAAACAAGTCTGTTTACATACAAAGCAGGCATTTTTGTGCCCTTATTTTTTTTTTAACAAGTGGAATGCCTCTGGCCGTCTCACCTGCATCACGCGGTTCAATATAGCAGCAGTGCTCACTTTGAATACTACTCTAACTCGCACAAGATGTTCAGTGATACATGGTTACTCTTATTTCCCTTTTTTATGAACTAGACCAATAAACTTACAGAGATATGATGGTTATTCAACAAACAAGTGGAATGCCTCTGGCCGTCTCACCTGCATCACGCAGTTCAATATAGCAGCAGTGCTGACTTTGAATACTACTCTAACTCGCACAAGATGTTCAGTGATACATGGTTACTCTTATGTCCACTTTTCATGAACTAGACCAATAAACTTACAGAGATATGATGGTTATTCAACAAAAAACCCCAACATGGCCAAAGTTCATTGACCTTACATGACCTTTGACCTTGATCATGTGACCTTAAACTCGAACAGGATGTTCAGTGATACTTGATTACTCTTATGTACAAGTTTCATGAATCAGATCCATAAACTTTCAAAGTTATGATGGTAATTCAACAGATACACCCAATTCGGCCAAAGTTCATTGACCTTTGACCTTGGTCATGTGACCTGAAACGCGCACAGGATGTTCAGTGATACTTGATTACTCTAATGTCCAAGTTTAATGAACTAGACCAATAAACTTTCAAAGTTATGATGGTAATTCAACAGATACCCCCGATTCGGCCAAAGTTCATTGACCCTAAATGACCTTTGACCTTAATCATGAGACCTGAAACTTGCAAAAAATTTTCAGTGATGCTTGATCACTATTATGTCCAAGTTTCATGAATCAGATCCATAAACATTCAAAGTTATGATGGGAATTCAACAGATATCCCCAATTCGGCCAAAGTTCATTGACCCTAAATGACCTTTGACCTTGGTCATGTGACGTAAAACTCATGCAGGATGTTCAGTGATACTTGATTAACCTTATGTCCAAGTTTCATGAACTAGGTCCATATATTTTCTTAAGTTATGATGACATTTCAAAAACTTAACCTCAGGTTAAGATTTCGATGTTGATTCCTCCAACATGGTCTAAGTTCATTGACCCTAAATGACCTTTGACCTTGGTCATGTGACATGAAACTCTAAAAGGATGTTCAGTAATACTTGATTAACCTTATGGCCAAGTTTTATTAACTAGGTCCATATACTTTCTAAGTTATAACATCATTTCAAAAACTTAACCTCAGGTTAAGATTTGATGTTGACGCCGCCGCCGTCGGAAAAGCGGCGCCTATAGTCTCACTTTGCTTCGCAGGTGAGACAAAAAACCCAACATGGCCAAAGTTCATTGACCTTACATGACCTTTGACCTTGATCATGTGACCTGAAACTCGAACAGGATGTTCAGTGATACTTGATTACTCTTATGTACAAGTTTCATGAATCAGATCCATAAACTTTCAAAGTTATGATGGTAATTCAACAGATACACCCAATTCGGCCAAAGTTCATTGACCTTTGACCTTGGTCATGTGACCTGAAACGCGCACAGGATGTTCAGTGATACTTGATTACTCTAATGTCCAAGTTTAATGAACTAGACCAATAAACTTTCAAAGTTATGATGGTAATTCAACAGATACCCTTGATTCGGCCAAAGTTCATTGACCCTAAATGACCTTTGACCTTAATCATGAGACCTGAAACTTGCAAAAAAAATTCAGTGATGCTTGATTACTATTATGTCCAAGTTTCATGAATCAGATCCATAAACTTTCAAAGTTATGATAGGAATTCAACAGATATCCCCAATTCGGCCAAAGTTCATTGACCCTAAATGACCTTTGACCTTGGTCATGTGACGTGAAACTCATGCAGGATGTTCAGTGATACTTGATTAACCTTATGTCCAAGTTTCATGAACTAGGTCCATATATTTTCTAAGTTATGATGACATTTCAAAAACTTAACCTCAGGTTAAGATTTCGATGTTGATTCCTCCAACATGGTCTAAGTTCATTGACCCTAAATGACCTTTGACCTTGGTCATGTGACATGAAACTCTAATAGGATGTTCAGTAATACTTGATTGACCTTATGGCCAAGTTTTATTAACTAGGCCCATATACTTTCTAAGTTATGACATCATTTCAAAAACTTAACCTCAGGTTAAGATTTGATGTTGACGCCGCCGCCGCCGCCGCCGTCGGAAAAGCGGCGCCTATAGTCTCACTTTGCTTCGCAGGTGAGACAATAAACCCATCAGAGTGTAATATACTACGTTCCTCAAAGTCATGTACAAGGATATAATGTAACCTTGTCCTCGGTTTAATAGCAACCACTGTGTGATGAATATACTTTCATTAATATTACCCCTCTTGTCCTTTATGTAGCTTTGTTGGGTTGATATTTGGCTATTTGTAACTATTTAGTTTTGAATTATTTATTATTCTGTTTTCATTGAAAAAATCATATCAAAGATATGTTCAACTATAGTTTGTTATGTTTTTTGCAAGATTTCAACTTTTCACAATACAAAGTTTGGTATTCAATTTGATTCCAAATGAATATGCCTCCGTCTTCTCTTAAAATTTAAGTAACGGAAGGCTATATACTTGTTGGTTCTTTCCTCAATATTATTCCCATTTTAGTGTGTTCAAAATATTTTTTAAATCAAAGTTTCTTAACCACAGCAAAGTCAACTGAGTTTGAGCTGGTGAACATATTAGAGACAAAAGAGATCAGAGATGTCTTTTTTATGCAAATTTTATGAAACATCAAAGCTTTGATTTGTGCCAGAGGAAGGGGTAGAGTAGACAGCTGAAATTTGTTTGTTTGGAGGACTTTTAAATCATTTTTGTTTACTATCTTCATTCACCGCTGACTAAAACACATGGCAAATGCATGGACATCAGCCCTGCTGATATTTGTGACTGCAGAAGCGAAGTTTTTTAATCACCAATGAGTTCATAACGTGCAAAGATATTGTGCGAGGGCTTTAAATCACCAATTTTGATACTGATGAACAAAGAGTGAAACAGTTTCTGAACACTAGACACATCTAAACAAGACTTACAATTTTCCTGCTAAGTTCATGTTTTGCATTTGATCGATTCAACTATACCCAAAACACCCAACCCTTTCTGAATAGCTGGCAGCCGTCTGTTTTGAGGTTTTTTTCTACACTTTTAAATTTTTTTTAAATATCTAAAAAGAACTGGACTAAATAAAGATTATTATTCTGTTTTGGCCTGAAATGCACCAAAACGGGGGAAAAGTTAAACTTAAAAGGGGAAAAAACAGTGACTTACTGCGGCTGTCACGCAACACTGCCCTGGTTTAGATCTATCCAAATTAAATACATAAACATATGTATTTGAGTCCCTGTACAGATCGAGTTAGAACTTTGGTCTCTATAATGGGCGAGTGAAGCCAACGCAGTTCAGCGTAACAACCAATAATAATATAACAGAGATCGAAAATTTGGGTCTAAGATCTATTTTTGATACAATTTTTCCAGAATTGTCGTTAAACCACTCTACTACTACTACTAGTCTTTGAGTCTGAGTCCTGAATCACTGGATGCGGATGTCAGAAAGGTGTTGTGAATTCAAGTACCGGTAGTTTAGTTATAAAATGACATATTATCCCGGGGGGGGGGGGCCACTTCCATTCACGAGTGGATACCATGCGCGACCATGGGGTCTCTAAAAGCACCCTAAACACGTAATTTCCAAATTCTGAAAATGCACCCCTTAACAAGTATTGGTGTGTGAAACCCTACCCTTAACAAGTATTGGAAACAAAACGATACTCTTGGCAAATATTCCCTCGTGAAACGAACCCCTAAACAAGTACAGGAATGTTTTATTGTTACGGGTCCTTCGGTCGTCGGCTTTACCTTATTTGGTATACGACCCCACCTTCTACACCTCGCCCAAATCGGACTCTAAACACGAAGTGTTGGGGCAAAAAGGACATCCTTTATAAAACATTTTAATTTTGTTTTATCATCCCCGTAAATTCGACCCTAAACACGTAATTTTCCTAGCGAAATAGATACCCTTTTTTCATTATTTTTGTGTTTTGGACACCCTTATCACGTTACGTACGTAACATGCCCAATCGTGAAAAAGACATCCTTTTTACGTGTTTTTTTTAATTTTTGGTCACGCATGGTAATGATCACCCATGGGTTCATATCGTCTCGCGAGTGAAGGATTATCAGTCATACGCACGCGACACACCACTACACTTCGAAAATACAGTGGGCTTTTGCCCACATAAAATACTTTGTTTAAATAAACATTCCACATCCTGCTATGACACTTACCGAATCATTTAGATCCTTCCGTGACTTCTCCTTGAAGTTTCTTTCTAAAAATATGTATATTTTCTTGATCTTTACTGAAGATTTTACGGAGATAGAAATCAGTCAGCGTTGATATCAATTTTCTCCTGAAGAGGGCGCGCGATTTATATTCATATCAAAGACACGACAAGGGAAAGAATAGGCACCTACACTATTTTACACGCATATCGACGCAAGGCATTACGCAAAGTCCGTGAAGTGTCCAATCTTTTCATTGTATAGACTTTGGTACACCGTATACGTATTATTGACGTTCGTCAAAGCTTGTACTGCTGGTTTCTTTCCAGGCACGTATATTATTTTCATTTTTTTTTTATCAGTCATCTTTTTAAATTAATGCAAATGAGTGTTATCATCACCAATAATAATCATTAATTATGTTTTTTGAAGGCATTTCATTAATTGGTGCCCATAATTAGTAAATTAATCATGAGGATTGCGCATTCAAAGAATTTAGATACAGTTATAAAATTACCGAGGAGCTGAATCAAGGTTGTGAAATTATTAGCGCCACCAACGGGCTTCCTTGTATTTCCGTGGAAGAGACAAGCGAAGTCACTTTCGAGGCCGAGGTAAGCAAAATGTGCTTTTTTTTATCGGATTATTATTTTATTATTATTTTATATTAAAAAAACTCTTGCTACTTACCGGCAAGAGCCCCGGTGCGTAGCGAGAAGGAGCTTCGGCAAATATTACTTCAGCAATGAAGCGATGTTTGCCGACTACTTCGAAATCCAGGGTCAAACACAGTCTATTGTACGAGGTTAGTACATACTAACCTCGTACAATGTGTGAGTGGGTAATGGTATCCATTCGTCAATGTACATGTAAGTGGCCCCCCAGGCATATTTACAATATGGTTAATCCTGGAGTATCACTGACCAAAAAAAACACAAATGTATGATGTACGAAGAGGTCGCTAGTCGAAGGTACATCATATGGTAATCCTGGGTTTTAGGGGCGTAAAATATCTGTATACATTACCGGCCTCTAACTTCAGCCACAGCATCCCAGCATAGTATGGACGGCTAAAAGGGCAAATATTCAAATATGATTGAGCTGTTTTCATCAATTTTGTCTCGCAGGTAGCTGGATGAGTGGATCTTTTCTTGAAACTTTGGCATTAGGGCAATCAAGTTTCACTGACCGAGTTGAAAGTCACATGATCAAGGTCAAAGGTCATTTGGGGTGAAAATTTTAACAAAATTATTGTATTTTCCCCAAGAAATTTGACTACCTTTAATATCAGCTTATTGCTGGTAGCCTGAACAAGGTTAAAGGTCATCTTAATTCGAAGGGAATTGGCTTGAAGGGGGGGGGTACTTCCAAAAACCCTACATTTGAGTGGAGAGAGGATCAAATTGGCATATATATACTACCGAATTGTACCTACTGGGTTTTAGGGATATAAACTATGTTTTTGGCTGGGGGTGGGTATAACCCTATGATTTAATTGGAGAGGGGGTGAAATTGGTCTATATATATATATATTACCGTATCGTACCTACTGGGTTTTAGGGGTATAAATCATGTTTTAGCTTGAAGGGGGGGGGGGGTGTACTTCCAATAAACCCTACATTTAATTGGAGAGGGAATGAATTGGCCTATATATATTCCTATATTGTACCTACTGGGTTTTAGGGGTATAAACTATTTGTTGGCTTGAAGGGGGGGGGGGGGGTACTTCCACGAACCCTACATTTGAGTGGAAAGGGGATCAAATTGGCATATATATACTACTGTATTGTACCTACTGGGTTTTAGGGGTATAAACTACTTTTTGGCGGGGGGGGGGGTATAAATCCTATATTTAATTGGAGAGGGGATGAAATTGGTCTATATATATACTACCGTATCGTACCTACTGGGTTTTAGGGGTATAAATCATGTTTTGGCTTGAAGGGGGGGTGTACTTCCAATAAACCCTACATTTGAGTGGAAAGGAGATCAAATTGGCCTATATATATTGCACCTACTGGGTTTTAGGGGTATAAATTATTTGCTGGCTTGAAGGGGGGGGTACTTTCACGAACCCTACATTTGAGTGGAAAGGGGATCAAATTGGCATATTTATATACTACCGTAATGTACCTACTGGGTTTTAGGGGTATAAACTACTTTTTGACGGGGGGGGTATAAATCCTATATTTAATTGGAGAGGGGATGAAATTGGTCTATATATATACTACCGTATCGTACCTACTGGGTTTTAGGGGTATAAATCATGTTTTGGCTTGAAGGGGGGGGGGTGTACTTCCAAGAACCTTACATTTATTTGGAGAGGGAATGAAATTGGCCTATATATATTCCTATATTGTACCTACTGGGTTTTAGGGGTATAAACTATTTTTGTGCTTCAGGGGGAGGTATACTTCCAAGAACCCTACATTTGAGTGGAAAGGAGATCAAATTGGCCTATATATATTGCACCTACTGGGTTTTAGGGGTATAAACTATTTGTTGGCTTGAAGGGGGGGGGGTACTTCCAAGAACCCTACATTTGAGTGGAAAGGGGATCAAATTGGCCTATATATATATTGCACCTACTGGGTTTGAGGGGTATAAATTATGTTTTGGCTTGAAGGGGGGGGGTACTTCCAATAAACCCTACATTTGAGTGGAAAGGCGATCAAATTGGCCTATATATATTGCACCTACTGGGTTTGAGGGGTATAAATTATGTTTTGGCTTGAAGGGGGGGGGGGTGCTTCCAATAAACCCTACATTTAATTGGAGAGGGGCTGAAATTGGCCTATATATATTCCCGTGTCTTACCTACTGGGTTTTAGGGGTATAAACTATTTTTTGGCTTGAGGGGGGGGGTACTTTCAAGAACCCTACAGTTGAGTGGAGAGGGGATAAAAATGGCATAATATATATACTACCGTATTGTACCTACTGGGTTTAAAGGGGTATAAACATATTCTTTTTTTGGGGGGGGCAAGGGGGTGATTACAGTCCCTTACATGTTAGATGAGAGGGGATCAAATTGGCCCATACAGTATGGTATATCACCGTATTGTACCTACTGATAATTTCTGTCTTTTACCTTCAAAGAAAAAGCAGCACTTTTCGCCTGGTAGGGGGAAAAGAGTGATTTTAAGGGTTAAAATTTTAATTTAAAAAAATACATTTTTCAGTTCCTTACCGTCCTGTTGGCGAAAGCTGGTTCTGCTCTTTTTGTAAAGATGTTTTATTGTTTTTCTCTCAAATCAAATTTCATACAATGCAGTTTACAAAGTTAGAATTGTAAATAATAATTCTAACAAATTTCTTAAACTCGTATACATTGTGCACATCATGAAATAATATTCTAAGACACTGCATCGTACCACTACCAGATGAGTTTAACAAACAAATATCAGATAAAAACTTACAAACTTACACCATAATGAACAAACATAATCTCATGAGCTCTGTCGCCTCTTTTGTAAGGAAATGTTCCCATTTCCTAATATGGTTTGATAATTTACCCCGCGTTACTGCTAAAATTTTCTCTTCACGTTCATTTTCTAATATCTTCTCTCTAATTTCGTTGGGACTTGGTGGTCTTTTTAGTCCTGCTGTAAACAAAGATCAGATATAATTATCTGTTCCTTCCCTATATTAGTATGCTTAACACCAATGTGTATATCCACCCACCTGGCATTTTTTTATTTCATACATAGTGAATAAGTTACCACAATCTATCCATACGTCTCTCGTCTTTTCACATGAAAAAACAGTTGCTCATTAGTTTTTATCAGTATTCCCACAAAACGAACATTCACTATCTGAGAAAATTTTGAATAAATGTAAATATTTCTTCGTGTATATTAATTCATAAAGCATTTTAAATTAAAAAACTCTTTAAGCCTACTGCTTATAGTACATTTTCTGGGTCTTGAAAATATAACACAGATATCTTTTTCGGAGAAATTATATGTCTTCTCTTTATTATTAAACGCATACAATTTTTACAATTTAATACTTAAAAGTGCCTTGTATATTTTCTTGGATGTTACGTTTGGTTAACTGTTAATCTTACAAGTAAATATAAATTCTAGATTTAGACAAGTGTCTTCACAGTTGTCGTTTTTCTTCAAAAGGTGTTTCCGTGTTGCTGGAATATTTTCAAAAACTTTGTAAACTTTATCTATTTCATTTCCATCTAACCCCATCTTCAGAAAGTTTCTAGGAGATTTGATGATACCTTCCTTGTCAACAATATGATGCAATTTATAGGCCTATATATGTTTTTAAGAAATAACTTTTCATCACATAGCATTTGCCCGTTCAGTCCAATAATTTTGCCGTTAAAAAATATCTAATTTCTTTTAGATGTTTCTTTTTCAAGAAGTACTTCTTTGATAGCGGCCCAAATTTCCAACATATCCATATACAATTTTGGCAATGATATTTTACAGATATTCAGTTAAGTATTAGTGAATAATAACAAAAGTCCTCCTACATCACGGGTTCCATATATAAAAAAATACGTTTCCATCCTATTCTGAATCTCATGTCAAAAGCCTTTTCAACCACACGACTCTTTGTGCATATACAAATAAATGAAAATCTTGATAACTAAATCAATTACATAAAAAGATGAGGTTTGATCGCACGCTTGTCTTTTAGAAGAATACTTGAGTCCACGATTTTTTTATGATTGTTTATGATTCATGCAAAATGAGAGAATTAGCTGCAAACTCATAACTGACACTACGACGGGGACGTTTCTCACACGGTGTCATAAAGGTATTGCTCTGAAAAGAGCTGTTGGGTTCATTAGGTTCGTCGTTGTGGAACCAGAGTTTATTGAAGAAATGAAAAAGTGTTGGTCTCTTTTAAATTCAGGTCCTCATCTCCAAACTTCGACAAAACTGCATGGTGTTCTTTGATTGTCATTGCAAATTCTTGTTCATTCGTGACTGACTGTGTGATTGGTTCCTCCTCTTCATAGTCACTCGCTTCAAAGGTCTCCTCGTCTGTTGTGTAAGGCCACGTCTTGATCCACTGCTATACAGATCGGGGGGGGGGGGGTAAGACCCCCTCCCCCCAAAGAAATCCATGTCCAATGAAAAAAATAAATGGGAAATGAAATGAATAGGATAAAACATTACTGAACCTTCTGGGAGAAAAACAGTATATTATCAATGGCAGGCGCGCTGGAACACTTTCAGTTTTGGGGGGCAAATTCCGAAGGGGGCACAATATTTTTGACAGCGTAATATACCGAAGCGATCGAGCGGTAGAGGGCGTGGGACCCCCCCCCCCCCCACGGTAAGGACTTTGTGTAAAAATGGAGTTCAAAAGTTACGTTTCTAAGAGAATTCAAAAATAAATTTCTTGAGAATTAAACATAGAATTCACTACGAAAGACTATACTCAGAGTTTATGAGAACCTATGAAATCTACGCGCAAAACGATCGCTTAATTCGGAATGTGGTTTTCGTGTCTGATCAATTAAATTACGTAATACGCTTATATTGACTCAAAATACCAGAAATTACATTTTCATGCAATATCCTTTCAGAAATATTTATTTATGTACATTTACATACACGGACGAAGCGAGAAGAAGAAGAAGCAGAAGAAGCGTAACAACAGAAACAAAATACATTCCAATGAATGTCTTTTTAAATTCAAAATGGCGGGTGTTCTGACGTGGCAGACGACGATAAGCGCTTAAATACCCATTCTATTTAAATCATTTCTGACCTCAGCATTGGAGAGAGTCCCTGATTATACATACATAGGCAAAACGTTTCATATTTTGTAACTGGAGGAAAAAGAAATATGACCTGCTTAATTATTGTCTAACAATTTAAAACTTTTCTGAAAATTTAAAACATTACTCGATTTATGTGTTTCCTTTGGCATGTTTTGTATGGCTGGGAAGCACTTTTGGATGACCCCTTCAAAATCTTCTTTTTTCTTTACATATTTTCTGGGGAAAATGTGACCATAACTAGGAAATGATGAATATCGAATTCCTGGAAATATTCATTGGTAAAATAATCATGAACTAACAAACTACGGCAGTTCATAATGTACATTATGTAACATTATTTAGAAGAAAACAATTACATTCCAACAGCGGATGTGGTTGACGGTACACCATGTGGAGTTTTCGAAAAAAAAAAGAGAAAAAGTGGATAGAGGAAGAATTGAAATTGATAGGAGGAAGTAGACAGTGAAAGTCGAGTAATGTTTTGTTCAAATGAGCGTAATCCTGATAAAGACAGTAAACCAGAAAAGGTTGAAGAAGAGGCTTGATTAGTTGATAGATGAGTACTCCTGCTCTGCACTCCATTCGCCGAATCATAGCATCTTCTCATTTATCCAATAAGCAACTACTCAATCCTCTATAACTCTTTAAACTTTTCGGTTTTACAGCTATTTTCAGATTCCATATGTTGCTCGAGTAACTAGCGTTCACGCGCGTTGGTGATATCTGGGGGGGGGGGGGGCGTTTCATGAAAGTACTTGTCGGACGTTTTATCCGAAAAGTCCCATTTCATCTGACAGTTACCATAGTAACAGTACCTCTCAGCCAGTCAACATCAGAGAAAGATGTCAGATTTGACAACTTGTCGGATGAAACACTCCCGGTCCTGGGGAGTGTTTCATGAAAGGACTTGTAGGACGTTTTATCCGACAGTTACTATGGTAACAATGCTTCTCAACCAATCAGAATACAGGAAAGTTGTCAGATCTTACAACTTGTCGGACGAAAATATTTATGAAACACCACCCCGGTCTGAGCGTTTCTGGGCGACCGCGCGTTTGTTAGCCGACACAGCATGCAAATTTGCCATTCGGTTTTAGTCTGAAATGTATTCATTAATACTAATAGGCCCCCATTCCACAGAACGGAGACCATTGAAAGATTGGTGAGGTCTTACAGCGGTCTTCAAGATCAATGAAATTTGTCGACTCTGTGGAATGGCTCAGAAAGACCCCTCAAAGAACTCTGAAAGACTAGTTGGATATTTCTTGTCGTACTGGTCTTAGACTAGTCCTCTCGAGATCTTTCAATGGTCTTTCAGAGATTTTTTATGCAATAAGTGATCTTTCAGAATTCTTTCCATGGACTTTGCCTGGTCTTTCAATGGTCTTTCAATGATCTTTCAATGATCTCTCATGAGTCTTACAGTGATCTCCGCAAAAATCTTGAGAGACTGCTGAAAGACCACTGAAAGACAATTTTCCTGTAAGACCGTTGTAAGACTGTTTTGAACCGTTTCAAGAAGTTTTGGAGCCCATGAAGACCACGAAGACCACTGAAAGATTGGTCAGGACTCGCGTAAGACCTCAAAGACCATTGTAGGTTCATTGAGAGACCTCTGAAAGATCAACCAAAATTCATGGTCTTTCAAAGGTCTTTCAGCGGTCTTGTTTATCACACTGTAATAAGATGGAAAAGGGGCTTATCAAAGGTATGTTTCACAGAGGGACATGTTCGTCAAAAGACGCAAGGCTTACTATGATGTGTAATTGCCCCGTCAGGGGCGAATTTTTTTTCATTTTTGACAAAAGAATGACATTTCTTAGGCAGAAAAGTGCCTTCATCGTTTACTTTTGTCCTTAAATAATATAATTTTTCTACTTTTAGGGGAAAATTGGGGGGGGCAAAATCTTGTTTTGCCCCCAAAAAATTTTCTTTGGGGGGGCAAGTGCCCCCCTGCCCCCCGCTTCCGGCGCCCTGGAACAATGGCTCTTAAAAGAGTGATCCGTTTCATTTGGAACAGAGGTGTATAGGCTTTATGATTTCACTCACAATTTATGCAGGAACACGAAATTAATGTGTGCCATTGGTTGTGTTTTTTATATCATACCTAGTTTGAACAAATAAAACATACAATGTTATCTCCAATCACTAATATAGCTCCCCCACCATTGGGCCTACATTATAAATGGGGAATAAAAATGAATAAAACTGAATGTTATTTATATTTTCTGATATGTTTTATTAATTGTAAATTATTGCATTATAAATTTCGTTGGAAAAATGAATGAATAAATAAATGAATGAATGAAATGAAAAAGACGGCTTAAATGAATCACTTCATTGAGTTAGATTTCTTTAAAAAATGTTACTGACGGTCATCCATCCATGACACTTTCAATTCGTGTCATAATCAATTAATGTAAACATTTCAATATCATTCTATATTTATGCCAAATAGTATTAATGGCAAATTATATCATTCTATTTTGGCAAATAAACTGTACATACCTGTACCTTTCTCCAATTAGGATATGGAGAGTTCTTTTTTATCATGGAAATGTCAACGCATAAGCATTTGGAAGTGGATGGCTCAGGCTTCCTGATGCTTCATCGATGACATCACCCCTTCAAAGATTATCACTCCATACCCCTGTATGGAGTGAGTTGTTACTCTGTTATAAAAATGATCTATGGACAATTGACGACCAATATCTTTACTCATTATCGACTACAAAATTGCAGCTCGGGTTTTAGCGATGCCTTTACAGAAAGTTTTGTCATCATTATTAACTGATCAATGTGGATTTATTAAACATGTTAAAGGTAGATCGGCATCCGAACATGTTATGCTTGCTCAAGATATTATTGACTCTTATAAATAAAAGTTCCTGTGGCATTATCATTTTTTTAGATTTTCTAAAAGCATTCGACAATGTGAACCACTCATTTCTGTTTAAAACATTAAAGTTTAAGGAATCGTTTATAAATTGAACTAAGATGTTACACAAACATGCTCACGGTAGAGTACTATACAATGCATATGGTTGGTTATCAGAATCATTTCATATTTATAAAGGTGTAAGACAAGGGTGTCCATTATCAGTATAGAGGTTTATTTTGTTTTCAGAGATTTTGTGCAATTTGTATTAAAGAAAGTAATGAAATCAGAGGTATAGATGTTTCAGGATATTGTTTATGCTTACCAGAGAGATGAAAATAACACAGTTCGCAGACGATACGACGATATTTATTAATTCGATTAAATCCCTTCATAATATTATGAAAGAGATATGGCACTTTAAAAAAATAGGCACTTACACGAGAAAGTTTTTTTCAGGCTCCTCCTAAGGTGAAAGGGGCATAGTACACGTTTATGAAGGGACATTTTTATTGCGTAAAAAGGGCACCTTTTCAATGCTTCAAAAGGTGGTAGACACTGTGCCCCTACCCCCCCCCCTGCATGACAGTAAAAAATCCGGCTCGCGATTTGCACTCGCATTAATTGTTAAATCTATATTAACGCATGCATCCTATTGATAAATATAAAAGTACAAAAATGAAAAAAAACTTAATATCAACAAACTTCTTGCTCTTATTAGATTAATACATAATAACATTTTGATGAATTCCGAATAATCAAATTTGCCCCTTTTGAAGAATTGGAAATCGACAAGTTTCATCTCGCGCTGAGAAAGAGGAATAGGAAGACAGTCATCATTTTCACATGGTTGCGCAAAGCATAGGCGGATCCAGGGGAGGGGGGCGAGGGCCCGGCCCCCCCCCCCCTATTGACGGAGCAAAACCAAAAAAAAGGGGAAAGAAAGAAAAAAAAAGAAAAAGAAGGAAAAGGAGAGGACAAAAAAGGAGAAACATAAGAAGACGGGTGAATAAAATGATGAGGGGAAGACTTGGAAAATAATGTTTAAAATATTTCATGTCACCATACAGTATAAAATTTTTGATCGCGCTTCGCGTTCGCATTGACTTTTAGGTGATTTCTATATATCTTGCTTAATACGGAGCCTAAGTATCAAAATTTGAAGTCAATATATAAAACATATTTCAGCTCGGAAATTGAATTTTCATTATTTTGTTTGATTTACAACTTGATTTTAAAAAGTGCTCTGCAAAAATTTATGTTTTGTCTTCTGCGCGCTCGCAAAATTTTATTTGTCAGAAGCGGATCCAGGGGGGCCGAGGGGTCCGCCCCCCCCCCATTGGTGGAGCAAAAAAGGGGGGAGAAAGAAAAAATAGTAAGAAAAGGGAAAAGAGAGGAGAAAAAAAGAGAAACATAAGATGAGGAAGACGAGTGAATAAAACAAGAAGAGAGGAAGACCTGGAAAATAATTTAAAAATCTTTCATGTAGGGATATAAAATTTTCGCTCGCGTTTCGCACTTGCTTTGCCTTTGAGTATATTTACATATCTTGCGCAATATGGAGCTTAAAATATCGAATTTTGAAGTCAATATACAAAACATATCTCAGCTTGGAAATTTCACAAATTTATTTTTAAAACGTGCTCTGTAAAAATTTCTTGTTTTATGGTCTGAATATTATTTTTGCTTGCGATGCGCTCACAAAATTTAATTTTTCAGGTACCTATTATTTTCCTGTACTCCATAAAGTTATCAAAACGTAAGATCCCTATTCAGTCAGATTGTCAAAACGTATCGGCTAGCGCTGCATGCTGGCATTATGATTGGTGAGTTATGTATATCTCAATATTAATTTTAAAACAAACTACTTAAAAAATCCCAATTTGATGACAGTTTATAAGAAATTTCGGCTTGTGATTTTCTCTCACATTGATTGTTGAAAGATATTAACTCACGCATCTTATTCATAATTTAGAAAGTGCTTTAAAATAATGTTCAGTTTTCAGGCCATAATATTATTAGATTTTGCGCTTTAATGTTTAGGAAGAGAAATAGGAAGATAGTCATCATTTTCATATGACATAATGTCCTTGTAGAATGTCCCGGTCCTATGCCAAACTAAAAAAAATGAAATATATCAGCTTTTTTTAAACTGTGATCCATATCCTTCCTACAAAGTGCTTGAAATACAGAGTTAAACTTGACCCTTTTGTCAGATCAGAACATCATATATTTTTAGCTCGCACTTTGCTTGCTCTATTGATTTTCATAAGAAAGGTATTTAGAATACCCAAATTCTAGGTCGAAATCTGAAACACGAAATCTGAAATTCAGATACGCAGGTTCTCTATATAAATCATTATCCAGTTTCAGATCACAATATCAAAAACTGTCTGTTCGCGCTTTGCGTTCGCATTATTAATGTTGGAAACTTTCCAAATACTCATCCTTTTTATGATTTACAAAACATGAATAGAGTGTCCAGAATTGTTCTACTCACGCTTCGCGCTGGCATCATTTGTTTAGTAATATACTTATCCGTTTTACGATTACAAAAGGTGCTTAGAATTTCCATTCTTCAGGTAGAATGTCGAAATTATCAGCTCGCGCTTCGCGCTTGCATTATTTGATAGTTAAAATGTAACATCTTCATGGCTAATAAGCAGCCTTTAACATATTTTATATGAGATCAGAATGTATATCAAAAATAGAAGCAAAAAAAAATCTGCTCGCGCTTTGCGCTCGCATTATTAATATAGGAAAAATTCAAATTACTCATCCTTTTCATGATTTACAAAATATGAATATAGAGTGTCAAATTTTGAGATTAAAATCTCGATTTTTTTTCAACTTGCGCTTCGCGCTCGCATCAGTTATTTAGCTATATACCTATCGTTTTCCATTCTTCAAGTAAAAATGACAAAATTTTCAGTTCGCGCTTCGCGCTCGCATTATTTGATAGTGGAAATTTGTAACGTCCTCTTGGATAAGAAGCTGCCGTTGACAGAATTTTTTTTTATCAGATCAAAGCGCATATAAAAAATTTCTGCTCGCACTTAATAAGGCTTATGATATTATATGAATATATAGTAATAACAGTCACTAAGTCACTACGCTATATGTATGTATATACATACATATATATATATATATACACTTGGTATGGGATTGGTTGAGGATTCCAAAAAGTGCTCAATGCCGAGGCAGAGCAATTATATATATATATATATATATATGTATATAACAGATATATGTATATAACATATATATATGTATATAACAGACTACCCCTCACAAGAAACAAACAAAAATTAACTTCGAGCAGCCGATCAGGGAAAATTTGGCTGAAAAAAATTCCGGCCCCCCCCTATTGGCGAAGGCTGGATCCGCCCCTGGTTGCGCAATGTCCATAAAATGTTCAGGCCCTAGGTCTACATAATAAATAATGTCAGCTCGCTCTTTGATCTCGCATCATTTATAGAGTGCAATCCATATCCACTTCAGAATTTCCCTACACAGTGCTTCAAATGGTGCTTAACTTTATGATTAAAAAAGTGCTTAGAATATAAATTTGTTTAGTTCGAAATGTAAAACATTTTCAGCTTGCGCTGCTCGTTCGCGTTTTCCATCGTTGAAATATGCATCGTCTTCATGGCTATCTGCAAACAGTCCTTAACAGGTCCCTTTCGATCAGGCGATTAAAATATTTTACTCGCGTTTTTGCGCTCACAACGTTTGAATGGGGCGTATGAGATTATAAGGTTACAAGAATAAAGCAAATACAAGAAGTGTCAATTAGAACTACCCCTTTACCGATCGGGGAAAATATGGTTGAACAAATTTGTGCCCCCCAGCCAATTTCACCCCCTCTCCAATCAAATGTAGGTATCTTGGAAGTACCCCCCCCCCCCTTCAAGCCAAAAAATAGTTTATACCCCTAAAACCCAGTAGGTACAATACGGTAGTATATATATTATGTCATTTTTATCCCCTCTCCACTCAAATGTAGGGTTCTTGGAAGTACCCCCCCCCCCCCCTCAAGCCAAAAAATAATTTATACCCCTAAAACCCAGTAGGTACGATACAGGAATATATAGAGACCAATTTCATCCCCTCTCCAATTAAATATAGGATTTATACCCCCCCCCCCCCCCCCCCCGCCAAAAAGTAGTTTATACTCCTAAAACCCAGTTGGTACAATACAGTAATATATATATGCCAATTTGATCCCCTTTCCACTCAAATGTAGGGTTCGTGGAAGTACCCCCCCCCCCCCCCCTTCAAGAAGACAACAAATAGTTTATACCCCTAAAACCCAGTAGGTGCAATATAATATAGCCAATTTGATCTCCCTTTTCCACTCAAATGTAGGGTTCTTGGAAGTATACCTCCCCCCTGAAGCACAAAAATAGTTTATACCCCTAAAACCCAGTAGGTACAATATAGGAATATATATAGGCCAATTTCATTCCCTCTCCAATTAAATGTAGTTTTTATTGGAACACCCCCCCCCCCCCCATCAAGCCAAAACATAATTTAATACCCCTCAAACCAGTAGGTGCAATATATATAGGCCAATTTGATCTCCTTTCCACTCAAATGTAGGGTTCTTGGAAGTATACCTCCCCCTGAAGCACAAAAATAGTTTATACCCCTAAAACCCAGTAGGTACAATATAGGAATATATATAGGCCAATTTCATTCCCTCTCCAATTAAATGTAGGGTTTATTGGAAGTACACCCCCCCCCTTCAAGCCAAAACATGATTTATACCCCTAAAACCCAGTAGGTACGATACGGTAGTATATATATAGACCAATTTCATCCCCTCTCCAATTAAATATATTATTAATACCCCCCCCCCCCCCCCGCCAAAAAGTAGTTTATAACCCTAAAACCCAGTAGGTACAATACAGTAGTATAATATATGCCAATTTGATCCCTTTCCACTCAAATGTAGGGTTCGTGGAAGTACCCCCCCCCCTTCAAGCCAACAAATAGTTTTATACCCCTAAAACCCAGTAGGTACAATATAGGAATATATATATAGGCCAATTTCATCCCCTCTCCAATTAAATATAGGATTTATACCCCCCGCCAAAAAATAGTTTATACCCCTAAAACCCAGTAGGTACAATACAGTAGTATATATATGCCAATTTGATCCCCTTTCCACTCAAATGTAGGGTTCGTGGAAGTACCCCCCCCCCCCCCCTTCAAGCCAACAAAAAGTTTATACCCCTAAAAACCCATAGGTACAATATAGGAATATATATAGCCAATTTCATTCCCTCTCCAATTAAATGTAGGTTCATTGGAAGTACACCCCCCCCCCCTTCAAGCTAAAACATGATTTATAACCCCTAAAACCCAGTAGGTACGATACGGTAGTAATATATAGACCAATTTCATCCCCTCTCCAATTAAATATAGGATTTATACCCCCCCCCCGCCAAAAAGTAGTTTATAACCCTAAAACCCAGTAGGTACAATACAGTAGTATATATATGCCAATTTGATCCCCTTTCCACTCAAATGTAGGGTTCGTGGAAGTACCCCCCCCCCCTTCAAGCCAACAAATAGTTTATACCCCAAAACCCAGTAGGTACAATATAGGAATATATATAGGCCAATTTCATCCCCTCTCCAATTAAATATAGGATTTATACCCCCCCCCCCCCCCCGCCAAAAATTAGTTTATACCCCTAAAACCCAGTAGGTACAATACAGTAGTATATATATGCCAATTGATCCCCTTTCCACTCAAATGTAGGGTTCGTGGAAGTACCCCCCCCCCCCCCCTTCAAGCCAACAAATAGTTTATACCCCTAAAACCCAGTAGGTACAATATAGGAATATATATATAGCCAATTTCATTCCCTCTCCAATTAAATGTAGGGTTCATTGGAAGTACACCCCCCCCCCCTTCAAGCTAAAACATGATTTATACCCCTAAAACCCAGTAGGTACGATATGGTAGTATATATATATATAGACCAATTTCACCCCTCTCCAATTAAATCATAGGGTTTAACCCACCCCCAGCCAAAAACATAGTTTATATCCCAAAAACCCAGTAGGTACAATATGGTAGTATATATATGCCAATTTGATCCCCTTTCCACTCAAATGTAGGGTTCGTGGAAGTACCCCCCCCCCCTTCAAGCCAACAAATAGTTTATACCCCTAAAACCCAGTAGTGCAATATATATAGGCCAATTTGATCTCCTTTCCACTCAAATGTAGGGTTTATTGGAAGTACACCCCCCCCCCCTCCCTTCAAGCCAAACATGATTTTATACCCTAAAACCCAGTAGTACGATACGGTAGTATATAATGTATATAGACCAATTTCATCCCCTCTCCAATTAAAATAGGATTTACCCCCCCCCCCCCCCCCCCCCCCGCCAAAAAGTAGTTTATAACCCTAAAACCAGTAGGTACAATACAGTAGTATATATATGCCAATTTGATCCCCTTTCCACTCAAATGTAGGGTTCGTGGAAGTACCCCCCCCCCCTTCAAGCCAACAAATAGTTTATACCCCTAAAACCCAGTAGGTACAATATAGGAATATATAGGCCAATTTCATCCCCTCTCCAATTAAATATAGGATTTATACCCCCCCGCCAAAAAGTAGTTTATACCCCAAAAACCCAGTAGGTACAATACAGTAGTATATAAATGCCAATTTGATCCCATTCCACTCAAATGTAGGGTTCGTGGAAGTACCCCCCCCCCCCTTCAAGCCAACAAATAGTTTATACCCCAAAAACCCAGTAGGTACAATATAGGAATATAGATAGGCCAATTTCATTCCCTCTCCAATTAAATGTTGGGTTTATTGAAGTACACCCCCCCCTTCAAGCTAAAACATGATTTATACCCCTAAAACCCAGTAGGTACGATATGGTAGTATATATATATATATAGACCAATTTCACCCCCTCTCCAATTAAATCATAGGGTTTATACCCACCCCCAGCCAAAAACATAGTTTATATCCCTAAAACCCAGTAGGTACAATTCGGTAGTATATATATGCCAATTTGATCCTCTCTCCCACTCAATGTAGGGTTTTTGGAAGTACCCCCCCCCCCTTCAAGCCAATTCCCTTCGAATTAAGATGACCTTTAACCTTGTTCAGGCTACCAGCAATAAGCTGATATTAAAGGTAGTCAAATTTCTTGGGGAAAATACAATAATTTTGTTAAAATTTTCACCCCAAATGACCTTTGACCTTGATCATGTGACTTTCAACTCGGTCAGTGAAACTTAATTGCCCTAATGCCAAAGTTTCAAGAAAAGATCCACTCATCCAGCTATAACCTGCGAGACAAAATTGATGAAAACAGCTCAATCATATTTGAATATTTGCCCTTTTAGCCGTCCATACTATGCTGGGATGCTGTGGCTGAAGTTAGAGGCCGGTAATGTATACAGATATTTTACGCCCTAAAAACCCAGGATTACCCATCATATGTACACCTCACTTATCACGGCCGCACAGCTAGCACAGAAGTGCAGCTCAGCGACAGCGGTACGCTACCCGAGCCTTCGCCCCCGAGACTCGGGGCGCGTTGTGAGACGGTAGGCTTGCTTGGCTTGCAACCCCGCTTGCAACACAGAGTCAAACTCACAAAATGCAACCAGCACCATCACGACAACACAAATACGAAATGATATAATTTCAGAAGCATGCAACTAACAATAACAACTACATAAATACTCACTAATACTCAGCTTGTAGGCAAAGTACACCTGTATACTACGCTTTTTCAATACCCTTGTGACTCTTTCAGCCGGTGGATTAAAGCCCATATCTTGTTCACAACTAGCCTCGCCTCTGTATTCACTTGAAACTTTTTTTATTATTTCATTGACAACCGTTTGTATAATAAAGATTTGAAAACCCTAATTAGACATACATTCAAATAATTCCTTATCAAAGTTGTTTTTAATTCATTAATCGACCGAATTAGTATGTCAATCGAGAATGCAACCTGTAAATAGCTGATGCACTCTTGCACAAGACTTGAAACAGACTAGTCAATCCCAATCGTTTGTACGTTACCATAGTGCGGTGTCATTGGTCGGTGCGATGAGTTGAGGTTTATATAACTCTATGGTTGGGACATTCACGAACTTCAGAGTCAACATGATTGAGGGCATGACAGTTCGACAGGGCGGCTGAACGTTTTTCCGTTTGGGTTGCAAAACCAAAAAGGATCACAGTCACATGTCGAAATTTGCATTTTTGTGCAAACATGTATTTTCACCATCAGATTGCGTTTCTGCGTGAAGTAGCTGTGTGTTTCGTGTTCATTTGGTTACACAAATCCTTTTTGAAAATGATATGTGATAAGATTGATTTTTTTAAATAAATATTTTTAGTCTATAGTATTTTCGCGCGCAAGCGTATTAAGCGAGCGGCTGGAAAAAAAATGAAATTGGGAGATGAAGAACTCGCTTTTGGGGCATCATTGTGTGATTTTGTTTGTTGAATAGATACTAGTGACCGACGACCATTATAAGAGAACGTACAGCAGTTTTCGCTATCACGAAAAAGATACATAAGTGATTAAAAAATAATGCGAGTTCAAAGCTCGAGCTGAAAAAAATTGGAACATCTAAGCACTTTTTGTAAACATGAGCAGCATTATGCAGGTGTCTTACCAAACGATTGACCCGAGCAAGAAGCTCGAGTTAAGTTTGTGGTTTTCTTACCTACTATTGGGTCAAGCCTACTTCAGAAAAGGTATTTCATTTTGAAAAAAGCCATTTCATCTTTAAAAAGGGGAAACTTTCATTAAAAAAAACTTTCATTTTGATTTTTTTTTTTGGGGGGATGCCCCGAATCCTCACCGCGGCAATGACTACGTCAATTGAAGTCCAGTTTAAGATCTGCATTTCAATTAAACAGCCAACATGACATGGGCCGTGGAAAAACAAAACGTGGGAAATATTTCTCCTTTTACTGATTAAACTCAATCTAATTTTATATTGTTTATGGTCAGAAAGTCCTTGACGATTTTCATCGGAAAAAAAAATAAAAACAAAAAGTCGAAAAAAAGGATAAATGCATTAAAAGACAATAAAATTCATAAGAAAGTAATTTTTATATTGATTATTTTCAATTAATACATATTGATCAGAATCTCATAGTCTGTGAAAAAAAATCATTTTAGATGCCTTATTTAGCAGCAGAGCACAATTTTGTTTTACGCATAAATAGTTTGCATAATTAATTAGCAATGAGATTTTTTTTCAGAATTTGATTTTATACTTTTGTGTGTAGATTATGCCATGGATAATGCATGCGCGTTTTCGATTTTCGGCGCAATATAACGCAATCGGTGGGCGAGTCTGCGTCGAAATAGCCCAGCCTTTTAAGGATATTCATCGCTTATGATTAGATATGATGTCCTTCTTTCCGATTCTTTCTGACCTTTCTTTTTCTCTTTCTCCCTCCTCTCTCTTCTCCCTGTTGCTCTTTCCCACTCTCTCGTCTTGTGATCGCTTATGATGTCACTTTTTTGTGGTTGTTAGACATAATTCTTATATTTTATATTTAAATCTACAATTTATTGTTTACTTATGGGTCTTTTTCCCCTCGTTCACTCACTTTTTCCCGCTTTTCTTCTTTTTGCTACATCCCCTGTCTATTTTCACCTTTTCACATGCTTACTCTTGCCATTCTTGCTCCCCTTTCTTGCTCATCACCTGCTTTTTTCTTATATTTATACATATATAAATTAAACATGTCTTATAACATGCATTTGCTCGTTCTATTTCTTTTTATACTATTATTGCATTTTAAACATAATGTATATATATCTTTTCTTCTTTAATGGTCATTGCATGATGTGTATTTATTTATTTCTTTATGTATTTTAAAAATGTAAACTCACATTGTTAGTCTTCGGACTTTTTGATGAGTATCAGTAAATAAGACGAACTGAATTTGAATTAAGTCAAAATCTATCATAAACTTTATTTTTTATTCAATAAAAAAAATCATTTATTGCTCACTCGCTTTGTTCACTCTACATCTCATCATTTCATAAAGTATGCCCAAAACATGTCTGGCCCCTCAAATTGTTATGGTTTACTACACCAATGATTTATTCAACATTAGTCGTAGAAATTTTGATAGAATAGAGGGAAAAACTTTGGAAATTTCATATGAACAGAGAATTGAACTTGCTTCGCATGGTAGTGAGGAGAAAATTGATATAGGTCTATTTAATATTTCTTATGATGAAATAAAAACAAACAACAACCGTGATCGTTCATTGTCCTCCTCCTACTCCTCCATACTATTATCACCCCGTCACTATCACCTTTATCATCATCACCATCATCATCACTATCATCATCATCATCATCACCATCATCATCATCATCATCATCATCACCATCATCATCATCATCATAATCATCATCTCATCATCATCATAATCATCATCATCATCACCATCATCATCATCATCATTATCACCATCATCACCATCATCATCATCATCATCATTATCACCATCATCATCATCATCATCATCATCACCACCACCATCCATAGAATAGGTAATCTGAAACCCTACAATAAAGCAGATCTAGGTGTTGAATTTCCAGTATGCACTATTTGAAGAGCAAGTGACAGAAATAAAGATTCCTTTGTTAAATCATGGTTTAAAATTTGATATAATTTATTGCAATATATAAACCATAAATAGCTTTGGTATGATAGGAGAAAGTATATACAATCTGCAATATATAAACTATGCACGTACATCGAATATGGAATATTAATTTGCTCCACATTTCAAAGTTATAAATCATTATTATTACTGAATAAAACTATATTACAATCAATTCACTTGGTTTGAAGACAATATTGCTCCCATGCATGGGCGGGAAAATAGTAGGGGTACCCAATAGCAAATGTCCCCTCAACTATTTGTGGTCTTTTATGATGAAAAGAAATACACCATTCAAAGTCGAAATAAAACATGTCTTTTGACGAGATGACCTTACTTTTGGGGTGAAACTTTTTTTTTCTTGTCAAATTTATTTTGGTCGAAACTACCTTTCATTTGGGGCGATATACTTCTTTTTTCTGCTTGTCAAATTTATTTTTGTTCGAAATGACCTTACATTTGCTTGTCAAATTTTCCAACCCCTTGTCCCCCCTACCTTTTGGGAGAGATTTCTACCCCTGCTCACATGTCATATTAGTCCTATACTTTACTGCCTAATGATGAATGGACCATATCAAGGATCATGACCAAGAATAGATGGTCTTATTTCTGTAAGTGTGGATCCACCATTTTTATAGATAGATGGGGCACCAAAGAAATAAATTAAGTTTATTATGTAATCCGGATAATGGGACATTGAGAATAGGGGAGGTAATAAAAATTTTTTTCAAATAAATTATCAGTATTAGTATTACCATTAATATTAATTATCATTATCATTATTATTATCATTATTAAATATACTACAATTATCTCTTACATACATTAGTAACAGCCATCAACTTGGGTCATTTGATCGATGAAATTGCTGCCTCTCTTCGCTCGAATGTGGACTAGTTGAGGCCAGTAATAGACGGTCCTGCATTTATAATCTTTCTCATGACGGTTTATGGATTGGAATCCTAGTTTCATCAGGAGGGTACTGGACAATTCATCTCGGACCTGTGAAATTTGAAGAAGGGGAGAGACAAAAAAAAACTTGCTCGCTCGGGGTAATTGCTAAACATTGATTGGCAGTTGAGGCATGATGGAATTGATATTTCCAGATATAAATTATCCTTTAAAAGGAATCGAACATAAAATAAGTCCATGCGTTCAAGATACAATTACGAGAATGGTTTATGTTCCATCCAAGCACTTGTTAGATATTCCGCTTTGAATTTCCAAATAGATATTTAATTTAACTCATATGCCTGACTTTATTTGTCATTAGAACTTCAGTGTGTGGTTGGCACTGCTGCAGAACAATAATTATGAACGCTATCAATGGCGAAAAGTCACTACGGCGTTATCACGTCTATATATAATCAGATATATATTTTTTTAAATTGTGAAATATAGTCATAGAGGCTGATATGTGCCTCTTATAAGGAATGTTTTGGGGGAGAGCCAGCGTTCACTGTCAAAAATAAGGACGACATTTGCATCCTCAAGAAATTGACAGGCAAAAAACATAAAACACACACAAAAAACAAGTTTTTGGGGGTAGGGGCATGGAGCTATGGTACAAAAAAAATGGTAGGGGGTGCGTGTTCCCATGCCTATACAGGTCGATGCCTTATTACGTAATCTAATTACACAAGCACATATAGACTCCCATGTGACCAAAGGTTGAATGATGAGTGGACAGTTTTGGTGTGTGATGCATATAGCGAAACGAAAAATTGTGTGTTTGTATTTTTCAATCACCACAAACTTAGGGGTCGGACGAATTGACCTACAGAATGAAAGTAGAATAGGTCAACAAGAATTTTTCAAGCTTAGTGAAAAAAATACTTTAGGAACTTTTTTAACAATTATTTCATTGACCAAATTCCATGTGGTAATATTTTGATATATTTCATAGCGTGGGGGGGGGGGGTGTCCGTTTGAAGGCCTACATACCTGTTCAGCTCT